>NC_044387.1:25427515-26057050 GCF_006542625.1 Nomascus leucogenys
GGAATTAAAACACAGTGACAAAACAGAGGAGGCCAGATCAAATCATTGCTAACAAAGTAAATTGAGAGTTTTGTTTTTAAGTAAGCTTTGCTGAAATATTTCTTTTGATAATTGGAAAATGTGTTACTCTGTATTGAAATTACAAGGACTGCTTGAGTAAGAGTAAGGCTAATGGATATGCTAAGATCCAACTGCAGAAATTTATAGAGTTTGTTTAAATAGCCAATTATACGTGGAAGGTATCAAAACAGACACTGCTGAATTATCTCTCCTACTTAGAGAGTTATCCATGATGAAGAAGTAATAAGGAGACTACAATAAGCATGGTATTTTGAGACTTCCCACAAATTCTCATGAGGATTTATTTAAGACCTTATAATCAAACATACAGAAAATGTTGGAAAATCAAAGGTGATGTTTCCATGTGAAAGAATGGCCCAAATAACTCTACAGAATTTTTTCGCATATGCTTTGTCACATACTCAGTATCTGAACTAGAATCACGTATGCTAACTGGTTCCTATGAACACAGTGGAGGTTTATTTCTCCTACAAAGGAATATATCCTTGGAACTCAGTCCTTTAAACACTCACTGTAAATTATCTGCAGACAAAGTTACAGTCATCCTCCCACTCACGTGGGATCCCTGAAAATTAAATTACATTATTTTCTCAAGTAATATACTTATTTGAAATGTGTATGTATTCATGGATAAGTAACATATGACTGACATACATTTTAAGAAAATGCTTGTTCATCAAATATCTTTAGCAAAGATAACACTGAAGTTGAATGGTATGCAAATTTTAAAAATGTTCTTCTTTATGAATGGTTAGAAGAAGAAAAAGAAGAGGAGGAAGAGAAGGAGGAAAGAGAGAGAAAGAGAAAGATGGGGGCAGAGAGGGAGAGAGGAAGGAAGGAAGGGAGGGAGGGAGGGGGTGGGGGGAGGTAGGGAGGGAAGGGAAGAAAGAGAAAAAGACAGAGAACTTGAGACTTTTAGTGAGATCATAAATGTCCTAGTTCCTCACACTAATTGGTTGAAGGCAAGTCAAGGCCAAGAGTGGAAATCAATTATGTTTTAAAAAGTGCTAAAATTCAAATTTAGTCTTACTAAAATTAATATATAATCCAATAAATTGAAATTATAAGAAATAGCTATTAATGGAAATGTGCCTCATTGATAATAATAAAATTTAAAAAGAAAAATTAAGTAAATATGTAACATCTTAATTAGCATTTCAAAGTACAGGTAAAAAAAATAAACTGACTTAGCACATTTATTTGCTAAGCATTCTATCTTCAAGAAAAGATAGAAAAGTTGTTATGTTTCTGGAATGAACCTAAAAATTAGTTACCAACAAGTAAATGATGGGTACTTTTAATTCAGCTTTTGATGAATTAAATTGTTTTTACTTATTTACTTATCACCCTATGTCCTTGTCCTTTTTAATTAACTGCAGTTAATATCAACATTTCAAGGCATTTACCTTTTCATCCTTCACAGTATTTAGTAAGATGTCTTGTTCAGGCAAGAAAAGAAAAGGATTTTCAATGTGTCTATTAATTTGCTTGTTCAGAACTAAATGAATAATATTATCTGTTCTTGTGTATACCAGATCATTGAGTAAGCAGTCTTCTACAGAATGCTCTATAGGCTTTTTGCTATATTTGTCTTTAAAGACAATCTAAATCTCATTGTTTGCAACTAGAACCATCAGTTATGGGGTCTTGGGCTTAAGGTTGGAGTTCCTTCATAGGTACAGATCACAGGATATGAACACAGAGTAGGTGCTCAAAGAATGCTGAGGGATCATGCCTCACTTTGATCATGCCCCACTAATATTTTATGTCTTTAATCCATTTCCTAATTTTCAACAATAATAAAAATTTTAGAGCATCATATGATTGCCTTAGCATTGAGGAATACATTCCACAACCTCCTTTGCAGCAAGTGTGCGCCTGTTACAAGGAATTTTGTGGAAGCTTCAGGCACATATACTAAAAACAGCTGAGGCTATTGTTCATCCCTCTCCTTCATTTCTTCGTCTATCCAGTGATTGTAGTATTTGCTATCTTGGATTATGAAGATAAGAAAGTACATAATGAATATGGGGATAGAAAGACTGTGAGTCAGACCAACCTTGAAATGCATATTGGACATTTTATAGAAAAAGAAAATAAATGTTTATCTTGTTTGGCATCTTTTATTCAATTTTTTAAAGTTTTTTGTTATTTTGAGTCAAACTAAATACTAATTACTACTCCATTTTTAGTAGCATTATATATCTTCACCTGAAAGGAAATCAGCAATAATTTGGGGCCCTTATATTTGCTATTTGCATTAACTATTTGTTTCCCATAATAAAAAAAACATAAATTAATTTCACTATCAAATCTACCTAATATCTCCCCTACTGTCCAAAACTCATGTCTAAAACATTTTATTCACATCTTTTGACATAGCTCCCTACACAGTCAGGGCCTACATTTGAATTACACTGCCTAGTTATATCCAAGTTTTCGTTTTTAACTTTGTGCATCTATCTTGAAACACTTTGAAAAGCATTCACAATCAACAGTATTTTCTATTAGAAGCATAACAAAATAATAACAGCTAACATTCATGAATATTTTCCACATGGATGTCCTTGAATTAATGTTATTTAATCTCCACAATAACTCAATAAGGGAAGTAGCATTTTTATACTAATGATGAAATAGACTTAAAAAACATTAAATGACTTGCCAAAGATCATATACTTACTAGCATTGAGCAGCACAATAATATATTAATTAAATCACAGTTTATCTTTCCAAAATGTATATTCAACAGAAAATTGTTCTTAGTATCATTTACATTTTATGGGATCTGATTTTAAGCCAAGTCAGCGGCTACAGAATTAGACATGAGAAAGTTTCTTGAGCCATGAGTGATTCATAGGGTGACTAAGCTCCTACAGATTTATGATGATAAAAACATGTTTGGTAAGTATAAGGGAGTAAATGATGAATTGTGAGACTCATAAAAATAGTCCTTAGCAGGTGAGACTGATTATTATTCAATGAGCTAGAACATGACACATTTTTTAGATCTGTATGTTGAGGCCTGAGTATGTAATACTCCAAGACTAAAGAGTCAATCGATGCTATAGCTAGATGATTTACATACTTTCATTAATATTGTCAAATGATGATTAAATAGATAATGCAGTGCAGTCTAAAAATACACTGGTTGATTTGTTCCAATGTTGCTTGTATCTTCACAACAAAAACTGAAACTTGAGTTCAATTTTGGTTTAGTTGTTAGCAGCAAACAGGACTACAATTATCTGGCATCTTATACTTAAGTACTCAAACTAATTGTTTTTTAGTAATTCATTCTTTAAGTTATGTTAAGTATTGCCAGATTCATCACCTCTTTCTTACACTGACATGCATGATATGAACAGCTAACTTTTGGGGAGGGAGATTAAGGAAGGTTTTGAAAGGACTGAAGCTAATGTAATTTCAGAGTGTGGAGGGTAACTCTTTAAGAAAAACTATGCATAATTAAAACTGCAATATGAGGTGTAGGGACTTGAAAGGAGCCTGATAAGTGAGGGTCCCTGAGACCTGTTCTTCACCTCTTCCCCAGTTTCTGCACATTCACTTTCTTAGAACAGCATACATGTACACATTTATATATGTATATCCTATGATATTGTTTGGATGTATTGAATGCAATTTAAAACCAAGTTGAGATATAAAGCTTATTTTAAACATAAAATAATTTCAATAAGTAGATACTACTTAATGTAGTGCCCCAAATGTGGTAAGAAACACAAACCTCTAATAGGAAATAAAGACTTTTAAAAGATATTTTTTAAAGTGACCTCCTCCCCTGGAAGGAAAGAAGGAAGGCAGGAAGGGAGGGAGAGAAGGGGAGAGGGAATAAAAGAAAGACAAATGATCAGTTGCAATGAAAATAAATATATGTATAGGCTTTGTCAGTGCATTTTCACCCTGACTTCTAGAAATATTTTAGCAGTATAGATGATGTAAATTCAAAATACAATTATGTTGTACCAAGCTCATCAACATTGGTATTATTCCTTTAAACACACACACATGCACAAAACAAACCCCTCGATAGTCAAAAAGTAAAAGGTGGCTTATTTAATTTTTTTTTTAAGGCAGATTCTTGCTCTGTCACCAGGCTAGAATAGAGTGGCACGATCTCGCCTCACTGCAACTGCCGACTCCCTGGTTCAAGCGATTCTCCTGCCTCAGCCTCCCGAGTAGCTGGGATTACAGGCATGGGCCATCATGTCCAGCTAATTTTTGTATTTTTAGTGGAGATGGGGTTTCACCATGTTGGCCAGGATGGTCTCAATCTCTTGACCTCCTGATCTCCCCACCTCGGTCTCCCAAAGTGCTGGGATTACAGGCGTGAGCCACCGCTTTTATTAAATCACTCTTTATTAAATTTGAAAATATCATGTAGATTTGTTGGTTGTCTTATCTATAAGCTATACTTTCATTATTCTTTCTCAATGTTCTAAAATGTAATAGATTTTTAAAAATTACTTGTTAAAATATGTATCTTGATATTGGTTGACAGAGGAAGTCATGTATGTTGAATTTATTTTCCTTTTTATATCATTGAACTCTTATTTACAGTATTTTATGGAACTACATATTCATATCTTTCAACATTTCTACTATAATTTGTGAACTAGATATAACGATTAAAGAAACATATAAAATATTAGCTTAAGTTTTATTTAATACTTTTATAACCTATTGTATATTTGGCAAATATAGAATTTATCAGTGATTGGATTAGAGTTATAGTTTTCTTTTATATCTACATATTTATTATACTTTACATTCTAGGGTACATGTGCACAATGTGCAGGTTTGTTACACATGTATACATGTGCCATGTTGGTGTGCTGCACCCATTAACTGGTCATTTACATTAGGTATATCTCCTGATGCTATCCCTCCCCCCAACCCCCACCCCACAACAGGCCCCAGTGTGTGATGTTCCCCTTCCTGTGTCCAAGTGTTCTCATTGTTCAGTTCCCACCTATGAGTGAGAATATGCAGTGTTTGGTTTTTTGTTCTTGTGATAGTTGGCTGAGAATGATGGTTTGCAGTTTTCTTTTCTCAAGCATTTATTCAGTTAACAAAATTGAATCATGTTATGTTCAGATAGACAGTACATATACATACACGTTTCAGCTTCTAACAATTATTCCTTTGATTAGTAGATCTCTTTCTAATTCCTATTAGCATTATGTTATTAATTTTAACGTCATACACAAAACGACCGACCACACACATACATTATTTTTTTCCAAAAAACTGTGGCCTTTTTAGTTATATATTCTTTAAATTCTCTTATTAATACAGAATCGGGAATTTGACATTAGAAAGCTTAAATTTCTATACAGTGTGACTAAATGAAATTAATAAAATGAGTTCAGAAAGAATATCATTTTTTCCATATAAACTATAAATTAACTCAGTTGTGATATACTGTGTTTTGCATGTAATCAAACCCTCTATTAAAAGGATTACTTTCAAGAGGTGATATGTCTCCACACAAGAGGGTATCTATGACAACGTGAATAACAGATACTTTGAAAGGAAATGTTAAATCTGAGATTCAAGTCTGTCACCTGCCTAAAAAAGTATCCATTCTTACCTTTGGAATCAGATAATAGTCATTGTGCTCAGCAAAGCATGAATTTCAAATAATCTGTTTTAATTTCCTGAAATTCACACCTTTATGTGTGCTCCCTGATACTTGGGTAACAAGGGCAATTCTACTAAGTCCTGGAGTGTCAATTCTCACAAATTCATAACTCCAAGTGAGCCTTAGAATAAATAGGTCAAGTTCTAGTAAGAATCCAGTTGAGATGTTTATTAAAATTGCATTTAATTAAAAGAATAAGTTTGGAAGAAGTATTTATGGAATGATATTTCTTTCCATTTCCTTGTATCTGCCTTCACGTTCTTCACTGAAGGGAGGTTATGTTCCCCATTCAAGTCTATCTTAACATTTCCTATAAAATTTTTTAAATAGTGATTTTGCTATATAAATAATACTTTTATTATGATATGATTCCTACATATGAAAGCTTGTGATTTATATATACATATATTATGCTTACAGGTATTTATACTTATATATTTTAGAATTTACATGTATAAATACATTTGCATATATATTTTTATTTGTATATGTGAAACAAAACTTTATTTTAACTCTAATATGTTTTCAGCTTTACAAATATTATACAAAATTAATACAATTTTGGATCACCTATGCAATTTCCTACTTCAGGTTTTTTTTTTTTCTCCTCTTACTTGGCTTGCACTTCCAGAGTAATAGCAAAAGAGATTTGTGGCTCTTGGGAAAATGTGAAATGTATGTGTTGGGAGAGGTGATCTGCCACAAACCAAGAGCATCCTTGACAACATATATGCCAAGATTACAAGGCTTGACCACTGTTTTTTAAACTGGATCATTTTTCATGATTGTGTTTGGGGTAAACAACTTTGAGAGATGAGGTAATATCACCTCCTAGAACCAAAAGCAGGCTTCCTATTGCTTCATCTGAAAGGGGTAGATTTCCCAGGTCCGTGTCCCTCAGCTGTGATGCAAACCCACTGAATATGCAATATTGATCTAGCCCCTATATTGCTTCTTTGGGACTTGTCCGGAAAGGGTATTGACGTACATGCCAATGCTTATGTTACCTGAAGTGCTGTCTTTTAAATCTAATCCAGGAGTCTCACATATTCTGTTTACATCATAAAACAATAATAGTTTAATGATTTGGTTTGGCCATGTCTCTACCTAAAATATCATCTTGAATTGTAATCCCCACACTCTCCATGTGTCAAGAGTGGGACCAGATGGAGCTAATTGGATCATGGGGACAGATTTCCCCCATGCTGTTCTCCTGATAGTGAATGAGTCTCATGAGATCTGATGGTATTATAACTGTCTGGCACTTCCCCTGCTTGCACTCAATCCATCCTGCTGCCCTGCGAAGAAGGTACCTGCTTCTCCTTTGCCTTTTATCATGATTGTAAGTTTTCCGAGGCCTCCCAAGACATGGGGAATGGTGAGTCAATTAAACCTCCTTCCTTTATAAATCACCCAGTCTTGGGTATTTCTTAATAGCAGCATGAGAATGAACTAATACAGTAAGTTGGTACCAAGGGCTATAAGGATACCCGAAAATGTGAAAGTGAGTTTGAAACTGAGTAACAGGAAGAGGTTGGAACAGTTTGGAGAGCTTGGAAGAAGGCAGAAAAATGCGGGAAAGTTTTAAACTTACTGGAGACTTGTTGACTGGTTTTGACGAACATGCTGATAGTGATATAAACAATTACTTCCAGGCAAAGGTGGTCTCAGATGGAGATGAAGAACTTGTTGGGAACTGGAGCAAAGGTCACTCTTGCTATGCTTTAGCAAAGAGACTGATGGCATTTTGTCTCTGCCCTAGGGAGCTGTGGAACTTTGAACTTGAGAGAGATGATTTAGGGTTTCTGGCGGAAGTGGTAAAGCGTTCAAAAAAAAGCAGAACATAAAAGTTTGGAAAATGTGCAGCCTAATGATGTTATAGAAAATAAAAGCCCATTTTCTGGGGAGAAATTTAAGCTGACTGCATAAATTTGCGTAGGTAATGAGCAGGCAAATGTTAATCACTAAGACGATAGGAAAAATGTCTTCAGGGCATGTCAAAGACTTACAGGGCAGCCCCTCTCATTACAGGTCTGGAGGCCTAGGAGGGAAAAATAGTTTTGTGGGCCAGGCCCAGGCCCCCCTGCTCTGTGCAGCCTCAGGACAATGGTGCCCTGTGCCCCAGCTGCTTCAACGCCAGCAGTGGCTAAAAGGGGCCAAGGTACAACTTGGGTCATGGCTTCAGGGGGTGAAAGCCCCAAGCCTTGGTGGCTTCCATGTGGTGTTGAGCCTGTGGGTGCACAGGAGTGAAAAATTAAGGTTGAGGAATCTCTGTCTAGATTTCAGAGAATGTATAGAAACACCTGGATGTCTAGGTAGAAGTTTGCTGCAGGGGCAGAGCCCTCATGCAGAACCTCTGCTAGGGCAGTGCAAAAAGGAAAGGTGGGGTTAGAGGCCCCACACAGTGTCCCCACTGGGGCACTGCCTTAGTGGAGCTGTGAGAAGAGGGCCATCCTCCAGACCCCAGAATGGTAGATCCATCAACAGCTTGCATTGTGCACTAGAAAAGCCACAGAGAGTCAATGCTAGCCCGTGAAAGCAGCCAGGAGGGGGGCTGTACCCTGCAAAGCCACAGAGATGGAGTTTCCCAAGGCTATGGGAGCCCACGTCTTGCATAACTATGATCTGGATGTGAGACATGGAGTCAAAGGATATCATTTTGGAACTTTAAGGTTTAATGACTGCCCTATTGGATTTTGGAGTTGCATGGGTCCTATAGCCCCTCCCTTTCTTTGGCTAATTTCTCCCATTTGGAATGGGTACATGTCCCCAATACCTGTACCCCTATTGTATCTAGGAAGTAACTACCTTGCTTTTGATTTTACAGGCTCATAGGCAAAAGGGACTTGTCTTCTTTCAGATGAGACTTTGAACTTGGACTTTTGGGTTAATGCTGGAATGGTCTGAGATGTTGGGGGACTGTTGGAAAGGCATGATTGTGTTTTTAAATGTGAGGACATGAGATTTGGGAGAGGCCAGGTATAATAATATGGTTTGGCTGTGTCCCCAGCCAGAATCTCATCTTGAACTGTATTCCCCATAATCGCCACGTGTCAAGGGCAGGACCAGGTGGAGGTAATTGGAACATGGGGACCATGCTACTCTCATGAAAGTGAGTCTCATGAGATCTGATGGTTTTATAAGCATCTGGCATTTCCCCTGCTTGCACTCCCTCTATCCTCCCACCTTGTGAAGTACGTGCCTGCTTCTCCTTTGCCTTCCACCATGATTGTAAGTTTCCTGAGTCCTCCAAGCAATGTGGAACTGTGAGTCAATTAAACCTTTT
This sequence comes from Nomascus leucogenys, assembly GCF_006542625.1. NCBI lineage: Eukaryota > Metazoa > Chordata > Mammalia > Primates > Hylobatidae > Nomascus > Nomascus leucogenys. The sequence continues at coordinate 25,436,545 of NC_044387.1, forward strand.
TCCTTTATAAATTACCCAGTCTCAAGTATTTCTTACAGCACCATAAGAACGACTGGTACAGCTAACTTAATAGGTTGGATGTAGAGTAAAATTGAATCTTATTCTAAACTGTTTTGGTGATGAGTATGGGATGTTTACAGACACATCACTGTAAGTAAGAGAATGGTCAAGTAATCTACAAAGTAAGTTTGGGGATATGTGCACATTCTTTGGGACTAAGTAGCAAAAATTTCTACTTATGTGGTGGACTGGGTCCAAGCAGGAGTCTCTCAATATACTTCCTGGTTATAGGTTGAACAATGGGAGCTAGGAAGTAAACGAGTCCAGGAATAGTGCTTTGGCTGTTGCTTATTCCCCTCTATATAGGGGAAGGAAGGGATGCTATGGGTAATCTCCATAACAGTGGGAAAGCAAGCCCTGCTTCTATAGCTGGAAGGCAGTGTTTCTATGGTTATGGGGTTCCCCAAATTGAAATAAATTGTGTCATCAATAAGGACCTCAATAGTCAATATACAGCTTTGGATGAGCCAACAATTTCAGAGGTTTCCTTGACTGGGCAGCAAGAAAGTGAATACTCAAATGTAAAGCTGAAGGCAAAGTCTTACTTTCTAACATGAAGCTGCTCACCAGTGCTGACTAATTCACAATGAGGCAGAGCTATAGAGGCATACACATGGCAGAAAGATAAGGGTCTCTGGATCTAGTTGCTTACTAGATGTTGGGCAGTACATAGAGAAAAAAAACTCTCTTGTTGGAACCAACTTTAGAGTGGCCAAGGAAGAAAAAAAAATATTCTACTTTACTGGCATTGCCAGTCTACATCTTCTAACCTCCCCCTTTTCCCTGCATTCCATGAATTCTAGTCCCAGATTACCTCTATGCCTAATGCTGAAGAAGGAGGAAGCTCCAAAATATAGCTAATGAGATTTGGGCAGTTTTTTTCAGTGAGGAAGGGGAGCTAACCTGGCCTTGATGTGAGGCCTTCTGTGATAATTCTGTGTATTCTTCTTGTGCTTTCTGCTTTTGAATGTACAACTGTTACGAATAAAGCGCAAGCCCGGTGAATACCCAGGAGTGTCAGGGGGAATTCTATTCAGAGACAGCCAGATATAGGGAGATATTCTCTGTCTACTCCTATGAGTTTCAATAGAAGTAAAACAGAAAATCTGGAGAATGAAGAGTAACAGTATTAGTTAAATAGTTGATGCTTCTTAGAGTACTCAGAGATGTTATTTCCCAGTACAACAGCACTACCTGTCTCATGTGGCCACTAAGTGTAAATTTTAAAAATCAAAAACAACTGTTAACTAGCTACTAAACCCTTATTGAAACTGAATACACGATCAATGGAGTCACTGTGAAGTTTTTCTCACCTGAAATTCTTATTTTGATGTTTGTCAACTTAGACTCAATGACTCATAAGGGAAGAGACTCTTCCCATTGAACCAATATATTCAAGAGTTCAGCTGGCTTGATTTTATTTGAAAAAGTGTAGTTACAACAGAAAGGACAACTTTACTTTCTGTTCTACCACCTGAAGAAAAGCTGCTTGCTCTATGAGTTGTTGATTTACAAAGATCCCCCTGAATGCCTGACTTGACTAAAGGGTGGTTTAAGTGAAATTCCTAGGACAAAAAGTGTGTAGAACTACATAGACACATATTAAAAACAATAATTTCACCTTCTCCATTCCTGGCATAAGGAATATTTCTTTTCCCTTAGTATAATCCCAAGCCAGCTTGATTAGAACAACTTTCATGAATCAACACAGTCAAAGGAAGGTATAAGGCATTCCAGCTCAATGCCAGTTCAGCTACATGGATTTTCTGGTTGAACTGACATAGCCCTAGATCCTGAAGACATTGACATCTTGGCTGAGAGCACTGCTTAATAAGTCCCCCTAGAGTGCCCCTCTCAAACCAAGGTGAAGGATGTAATGAAGCTCTAAAAACTGTATAGAAGTGTACTGTTCCACTTGAAGCTGACCTTTTTTGACAAAAAGTTCTGAAGGTCAAAAGGAAATGATAGAGAATAAAAGTAAACTTTTAGCTTCTGTAATGGGACACGTTTATTTTGTGTCTATTGAAAGAGGGCAAGAATCTTGACACATAGGGAGGAAACATCTTAGAGCAGGAGGTGTGGAGATAGAGGTACTATTAATGTTGCTTTATCTGCTGGATCTAGCACCACAGTCTAGCAAAAACAATTATATGGTCTCCATAAATAAAGCAGCAGCTGCAGCTGACAATCTGATTTTCTGTGGGTTTTGTTATCTCTGTTCACACCTGTTCCAGTATTTGGTGTTCCCTTATTTATGGCTGTATCCCTCCAGTATTGAAGTCCAGCTTTTAAAATCTGTTTCATCTTCACATTGTCTTCCTTTCTGTATTTGCTTCAAGTCTCTCTCTGCCTCCCTAGAATGATACCTATGATGGCACTTTGAGCCTGACCCTCCTTAGAACAGCAGCACAAAAGCCTCGATACATGGAACTCCATCCTACTTTCCAATTCAACAGCATATCCAGGTTCCAAACAATATTGGGGCCAAGCAGTATTACAAAAGAATATCAGTTTGAATTCTAATGTTCCATGACTATATCAAACCCACACAAAAACACAATCCAACTGCTGCTGCAACAAACAAGCCCCAAGAGTGTCCAAACTAAAACAGTCAAGGTGTTTCCTCTCTTCATCGGTTAGGCTTGATCAACCTGCAGACAAAAATTCCTCCAGCATTTCTCACATTGAGAGAAGCCAATCCCGTTGTCCGATACCCACAGAAGACATTCATTGCCCAGACACACACACACAAAATGCCCACAAGAATGCCCATACTGAAGCAGTCAGGATGCTTTCCTCTTTCAGTCATTTCAGTTTTTTCAACATGCAAATGGAAATTTATTTAAAAACTTCCCAAATTGAGAGGAGTAGATCCTGCTATCTGGGCCCACAAAGGACACTCACCTACCTGGATGTAGATATCAAATCTCAGAGGCATTTATTTTGAGGCAATCGGGAACGTGGTTGGGACCTATTGTGGCAGGGCTAGAGAGAGATGGAAAATCACCTCCAGGCAAAATTGGGTGGGCAGCTGCTTAGGAGGGATTCTGAGACTCCCAGTCCATGACAGTCAAGCCACAAGCAACTTGTTCCTGGTCAGGGAATTAAAATCTGTTACAAAAACACCAGGGGTTCAGTCTAGAACCTACTGCTCACTGCACAGAAAGTCAATCACTGAGACAACAAGCACTGTCAAGGAGGAAGGCTTTAATTGGGTGCTGTAGTCGAGGAAATTGGAGCTCAGTCTCAAATCCATCTCCCTGACTGACTAAAACTAGAGATTTATATAATAGGGAAGAAATGTAATGATGTGTAAAAAAAACAGGAACAAGAGAGGGGTAAAGAGCAATCATGATGAATCAGGCGTTCGGCATCTGATGAGGTGATCTGGTAATTTTCAGTTATTTGATACCTTTTTTGAGAGGCCTGAAGTCATTTCCTGAGGAAGGAACTCAGATAAAACAAATGTAAGTTTTAAGCTTTAAGACCAGTAGTGTCTTCTATGTTAAAATAATAAAAAAAAAAACTGTCTACGAGACTATTAAGTAGGTTTCACAGGGATTAGGACCTGATAATTTGGGGGTTCATTATTCAGGATACTACAGCTAATGACTCTTTTGCAGATTTTTATTGGTGGCTTAATGGCCAATCAGAGAGTTTTCTATCAAGAAATAAAACAAATGTTCAAATAAAGTTTAAATGAAGACTACTAGTTAGCCATCTCTTAATTTTCATGTTCTATAAAGAACAAGCAAAAACAGGGTTACTCTGTGGTCTGGGCTGATAGAATTAATTATTGCTGGTACACCTAGACCCAGGTGCTTTAAGTTGGAGGAGATATATATATATATATATATATACCATATACATTTGTGTATATGTATATATACACACACATATTTACACATACACATATTTGTGTGTGCATATATACACATTTGTACATATACATACACATACACATTTGTATATATGTATACCAATTTAAAGCTCCTGGTTCAAGAGGATTATAAAGGAAGATCTATAGTGTATAAGGACTAAAATAATATCAGCTATACTATTGTACTCAGCCAAGTATTGATCACAGCTAACTTTGTCCTTGTTTCTAAGGATTTCTGAATCCATAATGTTGACTTTGCCCAAACCAAATGAAATATACTAATAAGTGATCAATATAGTGCTATACTAGGGTGATTAATGTGGTACCGTGCAAGGGTCCAAGACAGAGCAGGTAACAACCAGCCCCAGCTGGTCAACAATTTTTATAGCATATGTATAGAATATATACAAATTATAGTATATGTATCAGGTTTCCTCTGGTTTCTGTTAATGATCCAGGTTCCCCTGCCTGATTCTGGCTATGTAATCAAATGTGCATTTTTAAAAAATTATTTCTAATTTCACTGATTACTTGCTGTTCAAGCTCTGACTTCAGGTTGCTTTCTCCATGGGATCACTGCATTCCATCCTCTCCTGCTCAGGACAAATATGTTTTTATTTCTTATGTCTGACAAAATAAAACAATAAACAATGAAAAAATGAATTTTTACCATACTTTTCCTTCAAGCTTTTGCCATCTTATTTGCTCCTCTTCACAATGAAACTCATGGATAGAAATGTCTATAGGCATTGCTTCTAATCTTCCTCTTATCACTTTTGAATCTACTCTAATCAAATTTCAAAATCTCCCTTCCCCATACCCATTGCCTCTCTGGCCTCATCCCTTTTCCTCTGTCCTTCGGCCTCACTCATGACTTTGTTATTCCTGGTACACAATAAGCTCGATTTACTCAGGCCATTTGCACTGGCTAGCACTTCTGCCTAACTTGTTTTTTTATACAGAAACTGCTCTGTCATTTTTTAAGTCCTTGCTCAAATATTAACTTCTTATTGAGGTGTACCACAAGTAATTTAGTGGATCAATGTTTATCATCCTTTTCAATAACTTTCTTTGCGTAATATTCTGTCCATTTTTAAATAGACATATTTAGATCACCTACTCTGATTGTGATTTTGTCAATTTCTTTAATGCTGACAGATTTTTTTTTACTGTATGTTTTCATGTTACATTGTTCCATTAATAGATTTATATGGTTATTATTATCTTCTATGTGGCATCTTCATTTGTTATTCAGTGTCTCGTCTTTACCTATTATAATGGATTTTATTAAATTGTGTGTGTGTGTGTGTGTGTGTTTCTTTTAGTTATAATTTGTCTGGTCTATTTTTCTGATCCTTTTATTTTTCACCAGTCCACATGTGTATGTTTACGTATGTGTTCAGTTGTGCTGCTTATAAGCAGTATATCAGAGGATCTTTAGAATCTTTTTTACTCTAATCAGGACTTACAATCAATTAATTTACATTTAGTGTGAACATTATACCTATAACAAATTATTTATTTTTTGTTTGCTTTTTGTCAATTTTTTTTATCTTTCCTTTTATCCCCTTTTCTGCCTTTTTCTTTCTGCTTCATCAATGACTTCTGAATTTTTTCCCCTCAGGTTTATATTTCTCATTAAATTTACAGTCTTTTATTGTGCTCAGTGAACATCTCCTAGTATCATCATTTGACCACATGCCAATACGTGTTTTTGTTATAAAATGTATACCTACCTTATACATTCATTAAGACACTAAATATACAAATTTACACATGGATGTAGAGAGTAAAATAATAAACATTGGAGACTCAGAAGGGTGGGAGGGTAAGGGGGGGTGAAGGATGGGAAACTACTTAATGGGTACAGTGTACACTCTTCAGGTGATGATTACCCTAAAAGCTCAGTCTTCACTACTATGCATTATATCCATGTAATGAAACTGTACTTCTTTCCCCTATATCTATAAAAATAAAGGAAGAAAAAAAATAAATGCATACATACCAGTTTAAAGCAATTGCTTGTTCTTTACCTATTTGGAGTTCATTAATATACAATTTACCATTGCTTCATGTGTTGTGTTTAATTTTACCCAGAATTGTTTCTTCTTTTAATTGTGAATTTGGCTGTCTTTCTTAGGGTTATATGTCACTTTGCAAAGTGGTTCTACAGGTTCATTTGATGTGTTCTCTATAAACCAAAAATAAAATTCTAAGTCCCTCAACCAATTGAATAGATGCCTTCTTGGCCAAGGGAATTTCAAAGTAAACCTGAAAAACTAGTTCAGGCCATGATGGGAAGTGGGAATGGAGTTCAGACAGACTTTATTATGCCCTTTGGAATTCAGGTACAGCTGAGCAGCATTAACATTAAAACAGAAATCTTAAGACTGACCAAACCAATTCTTTGTAGCTATAAGACGTATCACAAAATATCAGATAGCAGGCTTTCAAAAAAATGGAAATTTTTACCCTGAAATATATTTATTTGATATATTCCAAAAGGGTCCTGCAAAGCTGTCTCCTGGCGGGAGGATATCTACATTTGGTGGAGAATCCTCTTCCCTTCCCAGGACTTATTCTGATCCAGGAGAGGTTAGCTAGGTGTCTGGCACCTTTTTAAGTCTAAGAAATATTTGCCACCTATTGTCTCTGAAGCATGCTACCCAGAGGCTTCATCTGTGTAATAAGAACCTTGGTTTCTACAACCCCTTATATTAAACCCTACATTCCTTTCTATTTATCCTAGGTCTTTAGGTAATAGCTTAACTCATTCAACCAATTGCCAAAAAAAAAATCTTTGAATCCACCTTTACCAACCAAACCAATGTACACCTTATGTACTCCTTACATGTATTGACATGTACGTGTCAGACATTACATATGTGCTTGTAACTCCTGTCTCCTCAAAACATTGAAAATCAAGCTGTAACCCAACCATCTTGGGCACATGTTCTCAGGACCTCCTAAGGCTGTGTCATGGGAATATCCTTAACCATGGTACAATCAACTTCTCAACTAGTTGAGATTTGTCCCAGATACTTTTTGGCTTACATCTCTCACACCCTCTTTTCTCAGCCACCCTCCTCAGCTCCTGCATATATTATGATCCTACTTTCTTGTGGGTATCTCCTTTCTAAACCTAGGCTCATTTAAGTTGGTTAGGACCACTGCCACATTATGATATTGGATATATTTCATAGTGAGTACACAGATAGTGGGTAACACAGCTTAGTATGTGTTGTACCCATGCCTTTAGGCCGTATTTGCATAAGGCATGACCTCTAGTAGTCATATACTGTAATGACTCATTTTACTCATTTACTATAATGACCCATTTAATGAGAATATAGTAGTGAGACTAAATCTTTCACTTGAATTTGCATTTGGGGTATTTGTGCTACACATTTCTTGTATAAGCAAACTCTTAGCCATCTCTATCTACTGCCACACACAGATAACTCCAACATGTAATGCGACATTGCATTTCTTGTCCATGAAGATTTGCTTTTGTGCTTGAGTATCTTTTTTCTTTTATTTGTTTAAAAAATACAGTTTTTCATTCCAATTCCTTAATGCGCTAATATAAAACAACTCCCATTTTGAAGGAGCACAAATAAGTTTCTAAATTTTGTGTCACCTTATTTGATTTTAATTTATTACAGTGTGTATAACAGAAGAGTGCATGTTTTGTGTTCAAATTAGAAAATATTCCCAATTAACTGTGGTATCTACATCTTTCTGCTTTGCAATGCATAAAATAAGAAGATTAGTAATACATGACACTGCTATTCTGAGAAACCACAATCCAATATTTGGAATTAAATAAAAACAAATTACTATAATGCAAGGGAGAGCCATATAATAGTCACAAACAAAATTTAATAGATAAGATTGTAATAGATTAGGGTGTTGGTGGGAATATCAGCAAGAATGTTTTTGGAAGGGATAATAATTCACATAGGAAAATAGAGTAACGCATTTCAGAAAAATGAAACAACATGCACAAAAGCAAAATCTTGGACAGGCATTCTGTTTGCATTGGCAGTAGTCAAGCCATACAAATTATAGGAGTATCAGAAGAAGAAGCTCAATGTTAGCTTGGAGACTTGAACGCTAGACTGAGAAATTGATTCTCAAAATTGTTGACAACTGGTATTGTCTGATGGGATATGAGATAATGAGAATAATTGTAATGAGAATAAAAAGTCATTTAACCTGGTAGTGGAGGATATAGGAAGACACTAAAATCACTAGAATTTTAGGTTTGAAATGTCCACTGACATTTAAAAACAATAATAATCAGATTTTGGAAATATATAATTTGTTGATTGAGAGTTTTTCCCCAAACTTTGTTGAACATTACAGTAGGAAAATAAAACTTAACCAAGAATTTTACATAAATTTCCTTATTTACTGTTTACAATAACCCTATTGATTCTACTACTGCCCACAAAGTAAACACAATGTAAGTAAGGTTTAGAAAGTTTGTATGTCTACTAATGACAGAACGATGACTAGAAGTGCTCAGAATACAAAGTCCTCACACATAAATGCTTTTTCCAGTGCCCCCTTGGAGCATTTGGGGATAGAAAAAGTTATGGTTACATGGCTTTCATTTGTTCATTTTATTTTTTTTAACATATAGCCCTTCATTTTGGGATTATAACAATCCCAGTCTTTGAAATTGAATTAAATTTAATGATGAATTTGAAGTCTAGATAAATATGCTTAGCAAATGGGCTCTTGGTGGAGAAATATCTAGTAATGATTATGAGTCAAAACTATTCTTGAAAAATATTAACATATATATGTTATTAGTATTATACATAGATATAGTATACGTAGATATAACTATTAGTATTAGTAGTAGTATTATAGAATAATAATGAAATGATAATAAAAACCACAGTTCTGTAATTGAGATAACCTATATTCTGTAGTATCCCAGGTTAATTTGTAAAATTAGAAATAATAAATGAATTGAAAGTTATTGTGCTAGTAGGCAAAGTTTAATTTGTTGAGATAATGTTCAGTTTAGTGATTCTAACTGGCATTTACTTTCTTTAGAGTAAATAAAGATGTGTAGATTATAAAATGAAATGATGTTTAAAAGGAAATCAAAGCCTGCGTTCTTAGTGTAACGTGCTTTTATATGCAATTAGATTCATTCAATTTTATTTTATATCATATACATTCATTATGCATATTTTGATTCTAGGTTTGATGAGTATTATGATATAGATTATATTTTATGAAATAGCTTATTCTAATTTAAGCTTTTTATATTTAAGTAATATGATATTTTAATCTAAATAAAATTATTTCACATCATATTGATTTTAATTAGAATTTTTTATGCATGGCCAAATATCTGTCACACTGTCAGTGTACAAACATATACATTGAATTAATGGGCTGAAATAATAAATGCAGGTTTAAATATGTACAAAAGGGCACCTTATAAAAATATTAATTTTACTATTATTATATATTCTATTTTTATATTTATCATTTTAAACAAATTCAAAGCAGAGTCAATTTTCTATGAATATCTCACCACTGAGCTGTAGAGGTAGCTTTTTTATATCTCTACTCATTGACAGAAATTATGTTTTCTGATAAAATGTGTACGTTCTTTGAATGCTTTAAACCACTTACATTTACATTTTGAAAAGATGCATATTAAAACCTTTGTATCTCTGGTATCCTATGATGTATCCATGTATCTTACAGAGGATCAATATTTCTTGACCTGATGAATACTTTTTAGATAATGTTATTTATCACTTTGCTTAATCAAGATAACCAACAACTGTACCGTTTTCATAGAACTTATATTTAATAATTAATCTTGCCAAAAAAAAATTGCTATGAATCTATATGTGCTAGAAATTTAAGTAAACAACATGCAAAACAAACAAATTGAGGTTTTAATTGACTATAATACATTAATTGAATATTTTGAACATTTAGAGAGCTTTGTGTACAAATTACCAATGTGTTTTTAAAATTATTTTGTTTAATTTTCATTCTCTTTTGAGAGTCTATTATAGCTACTACTTCAGTTCAGAATTTGCACAAATTAGCTTTTATCATGAGAAAAAGAATTTAGGAGGTTAACCAAATGTTCTCTTTTTTTAATACAGATTACATGTGTCAGAAGAAAAAAAATTGCAGAAGTCCAGCACAAATTTTCACTTTACAAATTAGACACATCACTGAAAATGTCTGATTTTATTGATTCAACAAACACTTAGAAATATAGGAAACAAATATAGGAAAGTATACTTTGTCATTAAGAAGGTCTGCATATTAATGCGGCAAAAATGTTCATAATGTAAGTTAATCAGTGCAATTATAGATGTATTTCAAAATGCTGTAGGAGCACAAAGGACTGGATTGACTAACTTTGCTTGGGTGGAACATGGAGAAAGACAACTCAGAAAAATTTCATGGAGAGGGTAGAACTTATGGAGCCTAGAGAGTTTATCCAAGGTTAAGGGTATTAGATAAATTTCTGTGGGCTCTGAAATAGAATATGTTTAGACACCAAATTAGTCCACTCTTATGATTTCTTAATTTTTATTGAAGGAAATTAGGAACAAAGGTTAGAAAAATATTGTATTTAAACCATTATCACAGCATTACTATTAAAATAAAAATAAAATAACATAAATAATACAGAAACTATGCACGATAAACAATTAACTACTATCAGTCACTCATTAATTTACTCAATAATCATATATTGAATGCCACTGTATTCTTGGCAGCATTCTTGGTGTTGCAAATATGGTTTCTGAAACAGGCAACATTTTCCTTTTTTTTTTTTAAATTTATTTATTTCTTATTTCTTTTTTTTTATTATTATACTTTAGGTTTTAGGGTACATGTGCACAATGTGCAGGTTTGTTACATATGTATCCATGTGCCATGTCGTTTTGCTGCACCCATTAACTCGTCATTTAGCATTAGGTATATCACCTAACGCTGTCCCTCCCCGCTCCCCCCACCCCACAACAGTCCCCGGAGTGTGATGTTCCCCTTCCTGTGTCCATGAGTTCTCATTGTTCAGTTCCCACCTATGAGTGACAACATGTGGTGTTTGGTTTTTTGTCCTTGCGATAGTTTACTGAGAATGGTGTTTTCCAGTTTCATCCATGTCCCTACAAAGGACATGAACTCATCATTTTTTATGGCTGCATAGTATTCCATGGTGTATATGTGCCACATTTTCTTAATCCAGTCTATCGTTGTTGGACATTTGGGTTGGTTCCAACTCTTTGCTATTGTGAATAGTGCTGCAATAAACATACATGTGCATGTGTCTTTATAGCAGCATGATTTATAGTCCTTTGGGTATATACCCAGTAATGGGATGGCTGGGTCAAATGGTATTTCTAGTTCTAGATCCCTGAGGAATCGCCACACTGACTTCCACAATGGTTGAACTAGTTTACAATCCCACCAACAGTGTAAAAGTGTTCCTATTTCTCCACATCCTCTCCAGCACTTGTTTCCTGACTTTTTAATGATGGCCATTCTAACTGGTGTGAGATGGTATCTCACTGTGGTTTTGATTTGCATTTCTCTGATGGCCAGTGATGATGAGCATTTCTTCATGTGGTTTTTGGGTGCATAAATGTCTTCTTTTGAGAAGTGTCTGTTCATGTCCTTTGCCCACTTTTTGATGGGGTTGTTTTTTTCTTGTAGATTTGTTTGAGTTCATTGTAGATTCTGGATATTAGCCCTTTGTCAGATGAGTAGGTTGCAAAAAATTTCTCCCATTCTGTAGGTTGCCTGTTCACTCTGATGGTAGTTTCTTTTGTTGTGCAGAAGCTCTTTAGTTTAATTAGATCCCATTTGTCAATTTTGGCTTTTGTTGCCATTGCTTTTGGTGTTTTCGACATGAAGTCCTTGCCCATGGAAACAGGCAACATTTTCTTCACTGGGAAAATTTATTTTTATGGGTGAGGAGAAAAAAAATAAGAAATTGTAATAAATTATACAAGAAGAAAATAAAAACCAGAAAAACAGTTATAGAATATAAGAAGTGGAGGGGGCTTTTATTTTTAAACAGGGTGGCCATAGAAGTTCTCACTAAAGGGTAGCATTGAGGAAAGAACTAAAGAAGGTGATAAAGAAATGCAGATACTTGGGAGGTGAACATTCCATTCCAGGCAGAAGTAAAAGCAGTGAACACCTATAATGCTCAGGAGTGACTGGCATATAAAAGTAACAGCAAGGATGTCGGCATGTGTCTACAGCAGAATGAATGATGAGGATAACTATGAAATAAAGTTAGAAAGATAATGGTATGAAGGAGCAGATAATACAGAATTTCAGGGATCATTTTAAGTGCCTAGTGTCTTACTTGGATGATTTTGGTAAGCTGTTGCATCACTTTGACTAGAAGAAAAATGATTTGATTTTTATTTTAAATGAATTAGCCTGGCTGCCACACTAAAAGTAGAATGTAGCTGCACTTTGGGGGAGTGGGCCAAAGTTGGGACTAAGACTGGAAACAGTAAGAAGAGAAAATATTTCAACGAGAATGAAGGTGGCTTAGGCCAGTGTTATCAGTGGAGGTAATAAGAAGTGGGCAGATTCTGGATATCTTTTGAAAGTAAAGTCTATTGAGAAAGAAAGACAGAAAATGATTTAAGTGTTTTAAATTTGGGAGAAAAATGGAACTGCCATTAACTGAATTTGGGAAAATTGTGGCTGTGTAGAATTTAAAGAGAGGATGAGGATTTCAGTTTTGAACAGATTAGATTTGCGTTTTGTAATAGAAAACAAACATTAAAAATAAGAGGCTTAATCCTTCCTGTTGAAACTAAGAAAAAAAAATTCTCTTGGAGTACTTGCTTCAGGAAACATGTACATTCTCTCTTTCTGTAAAATGTATATGAAACTGTTTTTAAAAGTTAAATAAGTCTCTTGCCAGCTTCAGGACTCAAGATTGCCTTTCCTAAGGACCCAGGAACCATCTTTTTGAAATATAATCACCAAGGAATATAGTGCCCCTGTCCTCTACTATGTGTGAGAGTGTAGGGGCCTAAATTCAGAGGACTTTTCGCTCCAAGTTGCAAAACTACCTCTTACCATAAAGATAAAAGATTTTTTTTTTCAGATAAAGTGAATTAGCTAACAAGGATGCTCAACCCAATTACCAAGTGAACTCATTATAAACTATGTATGACAAATGGTGCATTTAAGTCCTCTTACTTGAGCACTAGTTATTGTTTGTTGTGAGAGCATGTATGTAATGGGTTGTATCTTCTTGGCTAGACAAAAGGATGTAATTCCTTTCTGTTTTTGAGATCTCTAAGTGGATTGCCTGTGGTGCACATCACATTGTGGCTTAATGATTATTCAATAATAAAACTGTTTTCTTTCTCTTTTTATCATTATGGAAATGTAACAATTCCAGAAAGAAATACAGGTTGTTGAGTAGTGCCTGAATTGAATAGACCAATTGAAGGTCTGTGGCTATGCAACAGTCAGGTAACAGGCCCTGGATTGTAAAAAGTTTCATTTTTAGGTATCTACTCTTTTGGAATATTAGCTGAATGGACCACCCTCTCCAATTCAAATTTCACTTTTGAATTGTGGGGTCTAAATTCCATCAGGATCACCATATGCTTAGAAAATGTGGAATGTCAGGAATTTTGCCTTCAGATCTTCCCCTTAAAGGGTATTATCTTCTCTCTGTTGCATTTGGAATAGATATATGAGAATCTGGTCTTGCAATGGCCTAAGAATGGTTCTTTGGATTTGAATAAATTTATGTATTTGCCTGAGACAAAGCCTTATCCCAAGCAAATGTATTACTAGTATTTACGGAATGACTATCATTCTAATAAAAAAAATAATTTGGATAGCCAAAATAAAATATTTCAAAAAGTGGAAGAGAAAATGTGAGAATGAAAGTCATTTCCCTTTTTGAACAATCCTCCTCCTTTTTTCTCAGGTATCCTTGCTCCCTCTACTTTTGCTGTTTAATCTTTATCCCTCCTTGCCTTAAACTGACCCAGGGAAAAAGGAAGTGATTACTCCCATAAGTATAGAAAAACTATGAATATTAGAGATGCATGGAGAGATCCATTGAGAAGGGTTGCTAATGGACATACTTGAAGCCTTTCCACTAAAGAAAAGCTAAGAGAAGTTGCAGTGGTATACCCAAACAGCATGGGAACTCCTCATTGATAGCCAACCCCAGTGTGTTTAGGTTTTCTCACAATTCACTGGCTCAGACGGGGGCACAAGTTGAAATAACATTCTAGTCTCAGCAACTAGAATTTTGTCTTAGCTCTCTTGCCAACTGTCCAAATCCCAGAACATGCGTTCTAAGGAATAGGTACTAGGATGGCCAGGACAAACTGTTACTCAAATATTATATTTACTCAGTTTTGGAACAATCTAAAGAAAATTAAAAAAAATAAAAAATAAAGACTGCTATGTTCGGTTGTTAAGTTAAAATTTTAATCAAGGGAATAATTCCTACTGTATCCAACCTATAAAAGGAATACAGAAGGAAGAAAAACTGAATGCCATTATTGCAAGAAGCCGGGATGTTTAAAGAGGGATTGTAGAAAGAGACTATGGAAGATCCAATATTTTCAGGGATAAAATAATTAGAAATTCCTAGAAAGACAAAACTTTTAGCTAGAAAATGGGTCAAAATTGACAAATTGAGGGAATGTCACAGGCGGGAACCAGTGAGCCATACGTGTCAATAACTTTTCCTCAGGCTAATCTAGCATTGCTCTTTCAGATAAATACTGATGTTATGTATTTTGCAATTTTCTCAGAATTTTCTTCCTTTTTGTTTGGTAATAGACCAACACAGATTGTTGGTATTTTGGGTCAGCCTTTGGCTTATTCCTTTTCCTCTGCAGTTCTCACACAGCCAGAGCATCTGACTGAAGAAACTGGTGCTCTTATGTTCTCCTAATTCTTTCACAAATCAACTGAAAAAGAACTGCTGTGAAATTTAAAGTCTACCATATTCTCTACTCCGGATGGAGTTGTTCTGGAGCTCCTTTGGAAAATGGCAGCTGATTTGATCACTCTGCATTTGACTTCTGATAGAAAAGGGTTATTGAAGAAAGTAGCAGTCTCATACTCTTCAGTACCCCAACTGAAACACACTGATGCATTGCTTTGATATAGAGAATATTCATACCAGCTTAATTAGAGATATATAACAAATGAAAACAGTATAGCAGAAGAATAATCTATGGCCATATGTAAAACAATATCTTTGTTGAGAGCTTGAAGAGAATAAAGTGGTTATAAAAACTTATGAAACCAAAGAATAATTTATAAAGCCAGTGCTTACCCTATAATATCCCCATACTTCTAATAAAAGGCATATTTGATAAAAATAAATCAATTATATGTTTTGTCTGGAATTAAGTCTACACAAAAAGATGAGTGAATAGCAGTTACTAGGGTTGTAATTCTTGGTTCTGGATTTTATACACACACACACACACACACACACACATAGTGTCTGTCATGCAACAGAACAACATTTTTAATATGACTTTTTTTACTTCAATGATAACTAAGATATTTCATGAAAAAGTGATAGTTGAATTGTCAGCGGTTTTACAGTCACCTTCTCAGATATCAACAATTCATTGGAGAGCTCACACAGGGCAGAAGGATAAAGTTTCTAAAGGTAATAATTTTTTGGGATAGACCTGCAAAAGCTTCTGTTAAAATATGGTAGAATTTAGAAGCTCCCTATTTAATCTAGTAATACACTTTTGCCCATTAAAAAATGCTTCACAAAATAAAATGAAAAAATTGATTATAAAAGGAGCTTCAATAATTTGACCAGAGGCCTGGCCTGGTGGCTCACACCTGTAATCCCAGCACTTTGGGAGGCTGAGACAGGAGGATAGCTTGAGCCCAGGACTTCAAGACCAGCCTGGGCAACACAATGAGACCCTGTCTCTACAAAAAAATTGAAAAAATTAATCAGGTGTGGTGGCATGAGCCTGGTAGTTCCTGCTAATCAGGAGGCTATGGTAAAAAACAAACAAACAAACAACTGACCAGACTATGGGAATTACCTAAAAATATTTCCCATACCTTCATCTCTGTTTACTTCACTAGTATTTCATCATCAACAAATCAACTAAATAAAAGAAGGACTTTAAGAACAATAGACTCTTACTATGCCTACCAAAAATAATAAAAATTATTCAAGATATGTTAAAAAGATATGCTATTTGTCAACAGTATTTGTTTGCAGGCCATTCCTAAGATAACCACAGGAAATTCTCACCGACCAATGTTACCTGATGGAAGCTGTTTGACAGTTGGGTTTTATAGAGCTAATGTTATCCAGTTTTGGATAAGATAGAGCTAAATTTGTTTTCATGGAGCTAAATTATCCAATTGTATTGTGTGTGATTTCTAGATGATATAAAGTCTTGCTCTCTTTTAAAGATAGCTTTCTTTCTTTCTTCTCTTTCTTTTTTTTTTTTTTTTTTTTTCTGAGACAGACTCTTGCTCTGTCACCCAGGCTGGAGTGCAGTGGTGCGATCTTGGCCCACTGCAGCCTCTGCCTCCCGGATTCAAGCAATTCTTCTGCCTCGGCCTCCCTTGTAGTTGGGACTATAGGCATGCGCCACCATGCCAGGCCATTTTTTTTTTAGTAGAGACGGGGTTTCACCATGTTGGCCAGGCTGGTCTCAAACTCCCGACCTCAGGTGATCCGCCCACCTCATCCTCCCAAAATGCTGGGATTATAAGTGTGAGCCACCATGCCCAGCCAAAAGACAATTTTCAGCAGGAATAAATGTTCTCTTAATAAACATAATTAATAATTTTGGGATACCATTTAATTCCTACCTTTTTATAATAAGTTTGCAAAAAATTTGCAAATTGCTATAAATTTCAGCCTTCTGGACAATTAAAGTAGTGAATCAAACTCTTAAAAATTGATTGGCTAGGAAAAAACAATATTTTCAACAAACAATGCTAGACAACTGGACATCCATTTTAGGAAATGCATCTGGACAAAAACCTTACACTTTTCACAAAAATTAACAAAGATCATAGACCTAAATGTAAATATAAAATTATAAAACTCCTAGAAAATAACATAGAAGTAAATCTGAATGGCCTGTGGTGTGAAGTGACTTATTAGATTTAAGACCAAAACCATGATCAGTGAAATAAATGAGAAGCTGAATTTTGTTAAAATTTTTAATAATTATTATAATGTAACTTTTGATATACAAAAGGTACTGTCAAGAGTATGAGATGACAAGCTACAGACTGGGCAAAAATATTTTTCAAAGAAATATCTAATGGAGGATGGCTATCCAAAATATATACATATAGAATTTTTAAAAGTCAAAGATAAAAAATGAGCAACTCTTAAAAAGTGAGCCAAAGACCTAAACAGACACCTCACCAAAAGAGATATACTAGTGGAAATAAGCATATGAAAAGATGTTGCACATCATATGTCTTTAGAGAACTGCAAATTAAGACGCCAATGAAACACTACTATGTACATATTAGAACGGCCCAAATCCGTAACATTAACAATAGCAAATGCTAGCAAGGATGCGCAGCAACAGGTTCTCTCTTCTTTGCTAGCAGGAATGCAAATGGTACTGTTACTTTGGAAGATAGCTTGATAGTTTTAAAAAATATTAACATACCCTTACCATCTGATCTAGTGATCACATGCTCTTTAGTACTACTCAGATATCTAAGTCAAAGACATGTCCACACAAAAAAAACCTGTATATGAATTTTTATAGTAGCTTTATTCACAATTCCCAAAACTTGGAAGCAACAAAGAGGTCCTTCAGTTGGTTTAAGAATAAACTGTGGTACATCCAGATTATCAAATATTATTCAGCACTAAAAATAAATGAGCTAACAAGATGTGAAGACATGGAACAAATTTAAATGCATATTACTAAGTGAATGAAATTGATCTGTAAAAGCATTATACCATATGATTCCAACAATATGACATTCTGGAAAAGGCAAAACTATGAATCAGCAAGAATATCAGTGGTTCACTGGGGTAAGCAGGAGGGATGAGTAAATACATAGAGCAAAAGGAATTTTTAGAGGAATAAAACTTTTGTGTGATATTGCAATGATGAATTTCTATTCAAATGTTATTATACATTTGTCAAAATCTATAAAATGTACAACACCAAGAGCAAACTCTAATGTAAACTATAGAATTGAAGTGCCGATGATGTATCAATGTAGGTTTATAGATTGTAACAAATGTGCCACACTGATGTGGGATGTTGACCAGAAAGAAGCTGTACATGAAAGGGGTAGGTACATGAAAACTCTCTGTACTTTCCACTTAATTTTGCTGAACTTAAAACTGCTCTAATAAATAAAGCCTACTAAAAATGTCAGTGGCTAATATTATATAACACACTGTTAAGATGGCCTAGAACTTCACCACTAGCCTTGTTAGAAAAATGGACTGATACCTGGAAAAAAACAAAAAAATCTTTCCTTTTAAATTTATGTGTGGACAGCCTATGGGTTTGGGACTGAGACCATGTATGGTGCTTAGTTTAACTGAATCTATTAATAATCCTGTTAAATACTTGGAATGGCTTCTTTTTCCCAATAGAAACCCTAAGATAGGTCATAAGCACATGAGATGACAAGCTGTAAGAAGTCTGCCACATTGGTTGCCCAGGAGATGTCATCTACATAAGTGTGTTCTGCAGGAAAGACCAGTTGTCACTACACTAGAAGACATTATTCAAAGTGTTGCTGATCACCCACACTAAAAAAAAAAAAAAAAAAAAAGACAGACAGCTAGATTTGGGCTTCCCATGGGAAGCAAGCTTCTCAGGAGTACTGGACTGTAGTTCTCAGTTCCCCAAAAGTATTTAACATTTAAGTTCCCTATGGTAACTGGTATTGGTATCAAACTTAACTGAAAGGATGTATTCTGGCAACCCTATTACTGTTCTCATAGACTACTTTGCTGTCCTATTTACAGTAGAGTCATTTAAATTAGTTTAAGAATCACCCTTTATTAGAAAATAAATGTCATTTGTTACATTACTCCTTTCTGTATCCCAGTAATAATCCCACAATCTCATTTCTGGTCAGCTATAAACTGCACTCCCATTATAAACATGGTCTGGGCTTATTGTCTTAGACATTTTTTTCTGTTACATTAACAATATACTCTAGATTGGGTAATTTATAAAATAAAAGACATTTATTTCTTACAGTCCTGGAGTCTGGAAAGTCCAAGAGCATAGCACTGGCATCTGATGAACATTTTTGCTGTGTCAAAATATGGAAGAAGACATTACTGATCGAGAGGATCAAGAACAGGAATGTCAGTTTAGGACTCTCTCTCTTTTTTATAAAGTCACTTGTGCCAACTTGGAGCTGCTACACTGATGACCTTTTCTAATCTTCATTACCTCAAAAGGTCCCACCTCCTCACATTTTTATGGTGGCAATTCAGTTTCTAACACATACACTTTGGAGAACATATTTAAACCAGAACATTTATAAATTCAACAATCTTGACTATTGATTAATGAAAGTGAATCATCTTCATTAGCAATTTTTTGATAATAAAGTAAAATTAATTAATATTCATCCAGGTACTTCAGCTCTAAATTTGACACAAAAATTTTTTTTGAAGGAAGATGTAGGAAAAGAAAATAATTAATAGACAAATTAAAATTTGATAGCTCAGAGTAGATACTGTAAAAGGCAGATTTAATGTCACCTGATTAACATTAAGAAGCAAGTTCTCTCCAGTGCCATATAGAGAAACACACAAAGATGAAATTCTATTATTCAGAGAGGTCAAGTTCACTGTTAAACTGGGTAACCATTGTTTTAGATCCAGTGCAAAATAAACAAGCCAAACAATCTATAGGGTGAGTGATATGGTTTGGATGTGTGTCCCAACCCAAACCTCATGTCAAATTGTAATCCCCAATGTAGAAGACGGGGCATTGTGGGAGGTGATTGGATCATGGGGGAGGTTTCTCATCAACAATGTAGTACCATCCCCCTTGGAGGTGGAGTCACAATAGTAAGTTCTCATGAGATCCGATTGTTTAAAAATGTGTAGGAGCTCCCACCTCTCTCTCTCCTCCTTCTCTGATCATGTGAAGGGCTGGTTTCTCCTTTGTCTTCCATCATGATTGTAAGTTTCCTAAGGCCTCCCCAGAAACTGAGCAGATGCCAGAATCATGCTTTCTGTACAGCCTATGGAACTGTGAGCCAGTTAAACCTCTTTTCTTTATAAATTACCCAGTCTCAGGTATTTCTAGCAATGCAAGAACAGACTAATGCATTGGGTTTGTCTTCAAGACTTAAAACAATGAGAGCCATTTACATTAAACACTGGAAGTTCAATCTGTACCTTTAAATGAGGTCTCATTATAAGGCTCTAATACTAGATAATGACTCTGGGTATCTTTGATTTTCACATTGGAGAACAATTATCTGGGAAGATAGAATGATGGCTAAATAGACTAAATTGTCATGTAGTATGATGGAACTTATGGGACTGACTGAAACGTAGGATGAATTTACTGGGTCTTGCAAGAAAAAAAAAAACTTTAAAGTGAATATGTAGAAAGTTGTATGGTTTGAATGTGTCCCTCAAAATTTCATGTGCTGAAAACTTAATCTTTGATGAAACAGTGTTAGGATGTGCAGCCTAATTTATTGATTTACAAAGACAAATCACTCATTGATGAATTAATGTTGTCGTGAAAGAGGATTATTTATCTCAATTGCAGATTATTATATCATTATTCTAAAAGCAAAGTTTGTCCTTCATACTTTCTTTTCACACACAATTGGTTGTCTGTTCACTCTTTTGCAATGGAATAACATAGCATGATGGCCTTCAACTGATAATGACACCATGGTCAAACATTGCATTTTTCAGAACTGTGAGCTGAATAAACTTCTGTTCTTTATAAATTACCTAGTCTGTGGTATTCCGTTATAGCAACAGGAAACAGACTAAGACAGATAAGACAAATAAATATTGCGAAATAGGACTCTCCTTCAATTATCCCCATTCAATCTGCTTGTCTATGCCTTTTATTTCTTCTATCTGACAAACAAAACAAATACACCAAAGAACAACAATAGCAACAACCACCTCTGTAACAACACAGGTTGAGTATCTGTATCTGGAAAATGATCCAAACTTCACAACTTTTTGAACATCAACATGACTCTTAAGGGAAATGCTCTTTGGAGAATTTTGGATTTCGGATTTTTGGACTAGGAATGCAAAAGTGGTAAATATATAATACAAATATTCCAAAAATTCCTCCAAATTAAAATCCAAAATACTTCTGATCCCAAGCATTTTGGATAAGGGATACTCAATCTGTACTGTGCTCCAGAAATGCTAGAAAAGTGGGTATTAAATGTTCTCTTCAAAAAAATGAGAAAAATGTGTAGTGATGCATATATTAAGCAGCTACTTTTAGGCATTCCACAATGCGTATGTGTTTCAAGGCAATGTATTGTACGTAATAAATACATATAATTTTGTCAAATTAAGAAAAATAAATTCAAAAAGGAAAGAAACAATACAGATTTGTAAATAAACAAATTGTGAAGGATCATATTTGATTTCTAATGAGAACTTACTTTGATCTGTGCTCCCAGCTAAAGGCTGGGATTTTTTTTTTCAATCAGTAAGACATGGCTTTCTTTTATTGTAACATTTATAATAAAAAACAAGATTATAAGGCTTTAGTGCTAAATGACTCCTGAGGCTGGGAATGTGTAAGTCTTCATAAGCAACTATCAAATTATACTTAAACATTTGAAAATGAAAGCAATAAAGACACTATACAAATTCATAAAATTATGACTTGGAGAAATCTTTGTGAATTACTAATGAAGAGTAGTATTTAAGTTTTAACTTGTGGTAGAGTATATTCCAAGGCTATTTCTTCAACTCAAATCATGTATTTTACTTTTAAAAAATTTAGTAATTCTATTATTCTATCATGATACTAATTATTGATTTACTTTGATTTTACTATGGCTTGGATTTTAGACAGCTGCAAATTCCCCCCGCAAAAAGGTAGAAATAACAATAAAAATAATTAGAAACATTATAGTGTTACTATTTTATAATAACACAAAGAAGAGATTGCAGGGGCAAGTACAAACTACAAATAAGAAGCTAATTATCCCTGTTGATAGTAAGGAAAAAGACTGTCCCTCCCTTTTCATAGAGCCATTACTTTAATGTATGTAGGTCTTTGTAAAAGCTAAATAATCCTCTTCCACCTTCATGACCCAAGGTTGCTTTTCTCAAGGACTTAGGAAACATCTCCTTGAAATGTAATAATTAAGGAAAATAGCACCACTATCTCCGACCTTCTGTGGGATCCTAGGGACCTCACTGTTGCGGGAAGTCAGGGACCCCAAACGGAGGGACTGGCTGAAGCCATGGCGGAAGAACATAAATTGTGAAGATTTCATGGTCATTTATTAGATCCCCAAATTAATACTTTTATAATTTCTTATGCCTGTCTTTACTGCAATCTCTGAACATAAATTATGAAGATTTCATGGACACTTATCATTTCCCCAATCAATACCCTTGTGATTTCCTATGCCTGTCTTTAATCTCTTAATCCCATCATTTTCGTAAGCTGAGGCTGTATGTCTCCTCAGGACCCTGTGATGATTGCGTTAACTGCACAAATTGTTTGTAGAGCATATTTGTTTGAACAATATGAAATCTGGGCACCTTGAAAAAAGAATAGGATAACAGCAATGTTCAGGGAACAAGAGAGATAACGTTAAATTCTGACCGCCGGTGAGCTGGGCAGAACAGAGCCATATTTCTCTTCTTTCAAAAGCAAATGGGAGAAATATTGCTGAATTCTTTTTCTCAGCAAGGAACATCCCTGAGAAAGAGAATGTGTCCGTGAGGGTAGGCCTCTAAAATGGCCTCCTTGGGTGCAGCCGTCTTTTATGGTGGAGCTGTAGGGTTGAAATAAGCCCTAGTCTCCCATAGCGCTCCCAGGCTTATTAGGAAGAGGAAATTCCTGCCTAATAAATTTTTGGTCAGACCGGTTGTCTGCTCTCAAACCCTGTCTCCTGATAAGATGTTATCAATGACAATGTGTGCCCAAAACTTCATTAGCAATTTTAATTTTGCCCAGGTACTGTGGTCCTGTGATCTTGCCCTACCTCCATTTGCCTTGTGATATTCTATTACCTTGTGAAGCACATGATCTCTGTGACCCACACCCTATTCGTACACTTCCTCCCCTTTTGAAAATCACTAATAAAAACTTGCTGGTTTTACGGCTTGTGGGGCATCACGGAACCTACCAACATGTGATGTCTTCCCCAGATGCCCAGCTTTAAAATTTCTCTCTTTTGTACTCTGTCCCTTTATTTCTCAAACCAGCCAACACTTAGGGAAAATAGAAAAGAACCTATGTGAAATCAGGGGCAGGTTCTCCCGATACCTCACTTCAGAGGACCTCATTTTCCAAGCTGCAAAAGTACATCTTGTCATAGAGATAGAAGTTTATTATTCCTTTGGATAATGTCAATTAGCTAACACAGATAATCAACCAATCACCAAGCAATATTAGGATGAATTGTGACTAATGGTGCTGTCAAGTCCTCTTACTTGAGAACTAATTATTATTATTTTTTAATCTTGAGAACTTATATGTAATGGGTTGCATCTGCTTGACCATATAAAGGATGAGATTTCTTATAGTCATTGCAACTTCTTAGATTACCACTGATGCTTATCACATTCTGGTTTAATAATTATTCAATAATAATATTTTTTTCTCTCTTATCTTTGTGGAGAGGTTTTGAGGGCTGGTGGGAGATTTTGTTTTTAATTATATTTCCTTCAACAGTTGTCCAGTAAGCAGTTGCATATAGGATTTTGAAGTCAGGGCACATTCCCTGACTACATATAGAAACAGTGTTTCCTAATATGCATACATCTATGAATTGAGGCGTTGTTGTTCTATGAATGGTATATAAAGCCAGAAGACTGACTGAGATCACTAAAGGATATAGATAGTCTTGATATATCAAATCCTAATAGTGGGTCACTCCAATACTAAAAGGTTTTTAAAAAGAGAATCCAGCAATAAAGTCAGATTAAAAAACAGCTAATAAGGTAGGGAGATGGTGAGAGAAGCAAAGAGTCCTGAATCCAGTTGAAGAAAGTATTTAGAGGACTACCGTGGATTTAATTGTGTAAAGTGCTGCTGTTGGATGTAACAAGAAGATGCTGACAATGAATATTGGATTTAGCAACTTGAGATCATTAGTAATCTTAGTACAGCTGTTTTGGTGGTGAGGGCATGGGGGGTTCAAAACTCCACTTGAGTAAATTTAAGAGAACAGTTTTAGCAAGGTGGTCAGGTGTAGATTGGAATATTTGAACTGGCTCTTACGATAAAAGAAAATACAACACTTCAAAGAAGCCACATCTCTTTCAAACACCACGTCAAGTAGCTTGAAATGAGCCCTGATATCTTAAAATTTACTCTAGTGGGAGTAGGTATTTATACTGTGAATCTCAGAAAACACTTCAAATTAGAGCTTTGTTCTGCAGAAAGCTGGTTGTTAAAATATTTATCAGCATACCACAGAGTGAAAATCAGATGAGAGTGAGTTTAAAAGATTGAGAGAAAAAGCAGCAAGTAAAAATAATGTTCTCAAGAGGGTTTGCTCTAAAGAGGGGCAAAGAAATTGTGCAAAAGCTGGAAAAAAAAAGTGCTGTTACAGAGGTGGTTGTTGCTATTGTTGTTCTTTGGTGTATTTGTTTTGTTTGTCATATAGAAGAAATAAAAGCCATCGACAAGCAGATTGAATGCTTCAATCAAAAGGATAATAGCATGACACAGAAGAGAAAAGGAATAATTTAAAGAGTAACTCGTTGGACCTGAAGGAAAGAATGAGTCCTAATGGATAGGAAGAAGGTGGGACTGGTATCAGACAGGAGCCTCTGAAGTTATCAGTCACAACGCCAAGGTGGACAGAGCATCTTGGCATTCCTGCAGACAGCTGAGTAGATAAAGTGAGGAGATAAACGTGGTGGAGGATCTCTTCTGTTTACCTTCATAATTTCCTCAAGAGGCATTAAATTTTGAACATATAAGGCATGTGTCTATTTCATTCTTTCACACAAGACTACCAAAGGAAAAAAAATCAAGTTACAGTTTAATTACCTGAACATATGCATTAAAATATATCACATTCAAATTCTGACCCACTCGGTTAGGCTTACATACTTAAATAGGCAGAAATTGTGTCCTTTCTTCCAGTAGTCCATTAAATGATTTACCCAGAAGGTCCATATGATATAACTTTAGTACAGAGCTCAGAAGTTCTCTAACCTGAATTAAGCTAATCTAACTCATGCCAAAAAAGTAACAGCACCAGCAATGAATTTTCTAACTCAATCTATCAATGGTCATTTCAATGAAAATATGCTTCAGTCTGTTTGCCATTAGTGACTGCATGGATCAAAGTTATATTTACTAACATACTCTCTGGACAAATGTCTAATGTCAATTTAAATGTCAATTGACAATAGAAGAAAATTATATTTTTTGGTTCTATTGCGTATGTTGTTTTGCCCAAGAATCTATGTATTTATACACACATTAATATATATACACACAAAATATATACATATCACACATATATATTCACGTATATAAATGGAATTACTCATTTTATTAAATTAGGTGTACATAAATAATATGGTCAAATAATAAGCTGTTCTCCCTCTTACATTATATAAGACTTATGCATATTGACTATTTTAAGGAATTAATTGGATTATATATTATGTAATGCTTTTACAATACATATTTGTATTAATAAAGATGATACCTGTTGGTGAATATACTCAAACTGTTTTGTTGCTAGAAAAAGAAATCTAAGCTCAAATTTAAGACTTTTTTACATCTTTACGTCCATAAATTCAACAAGACAAAGGGGGAAGGATAAACAGCTGTTTTTGTCACTACCTATCCAAAGCTTCAGTAATATCCTATTTAACTGACAGAGTGACAAGCCCAGCATCTTTATTTTATCCTCATAATTTAATTTGCAAAAACTAGCTTTACTCCCTTACTCTCCAGACCCAGGGTCAACCTTACTGAATGAAAATTCAGTTCTCACCAAAGGCCCTCAAGGGTAATTACTGGTGTGTGGTGTACGGTTTTGCTGAGAGAAAAAAGTTTTGCTAAAAGACATTGTTTGGTGAAATCCAAACAATGTCTCTTTGTAGTGATAAAAATACCATCTCCTGGATTTACATTTCACCCTCTAGCAAAGCAATTTAATGATTTGTTTACTTTCTTTACTTTTACATAGGCACAAGCATCAGTGTTTTTTTCAATTATTCTTAGTCCTTTCTTGTGGTCAGTTTATAAAGCACACTGCAATTTTAGAATTTTCAGTTTGTTTATAAATTTGTAATTATAGAATTATATTAATATTTATTTGGATTTTTAGCATACAAAAACAATTCTTAAGTTATTAAATAGGGCTGAGTGAATTTGTTTGTGGAATTGTTTACACAAAAACCAACTGATTAATAACTGCAGGAGAAACTCTATTTTATTTACAACATGCTTTGAGAAAATGAGAAAGCCATAGATTGAGATTTTGAACAAAGGTAAAAGAGATACTTTTGTTCCTTTTGATCATGTAGATTATCTCTGAACCTGGAAGTAAATTTCAAGATTGTCACTAAAAAAACAAAAAAAAACAAAACAAAAAACAAAATTAGCCTTGGTACTTACCTGAATCAAATAAAAATGATTCTGTCTCAGGCCTTTACGTGACAAACACTTTATTTATTTTCCCAGTTAGATATCCAGCTGTATGTTTACCTGAGGAACTTAGCAGTCAAAGATAATCACAAAATCACCTTGAACTCATGAAAATAAATATATGGTAGTTTTTTTTTTTTTTTTTTTTTTTAAGGGAGTCTCGCTCTGTCACCCAGGCTGGAGTGCAGTGGACTGCAGTCGTCCAGGCTGGAGAGTACAGTGGTGCGATCTCGGCTCACTGCAAGCTCCGCCTCCCGAGTTCACGCCATTCTCCTGCCTCAGCCTCCCGAGTAGCTGGGACTACAGGTGCCCGCCACCACGCCCGGCTTTTTTTTTTTTTTTTTTGTATTTTTAGTAGAGATGGGGTTTCACCGTGTTAGCCAGTATGGTCTCGATCTCCTGACCTCGTGATCCGCCCACCTCGGCCTCCCAAAGTGCTGGGATTAAAGGCGTGAGCCACTGCGCCCGGCCAATATATGGTAGTTTTTTTTTTTTTTTTTTTTTAAGTACAATCTACTAGAACCTTTTCTTTCCTGTCATCCAAAATTACATTTCCTCTGTATCCATCCCAAAATAATAAGAAATAGGGTGTCCTGGATCCAGACTGATAGAGGTAGGCATTATTATTTTGTTTTGTCTTCCATGGAAAAACTTAGACACAGAAAAAAAAATAGCATCAAAAAGTTCATACATCTGGTAAATAACAGACTGAGATTTGAACTGAAATGATTTGCAAATCCATTAAGGGAGATAGCCAATAGAGAAAAGAAGAAATACATGCATTTGAGTATAACAAAAGTAATTTAACTCCTGAAAATGAGTCAAATAATTAATACTAATTAATTACATTTTTTAAAAAGAGGAGAATAATAAAAGTCAAGAGAGGAGAGTAGTAGAAAAGGTGCCTGTGGTCACTCACCTGTGCCTATTCTACAACCAAATCCAGAAGGTTTAATGTCCCCTCAAACATCAACTTCAGGGGAATGTTGGGGAATAATGGAGGAATCTCTTGGCAGAATTGCCTTGGTAGTGAAAGCAGTCATTATGAGGGAGACAGCCAAAACATTAAAATATCACAAAAACAGTAAGGACCTCAACAAAAGTAGAGCAATGCAACACAGTGATAAAACCAAGAAAGTAAATGGTTTGACACCATGATGGAGTGGGGTTAAAAAGTAAGAGATTGAGAGTCTGAGAGCTTATGTTTAGATCTTGACTCCCTCTTTCCAACCGGGCTATCAGGAGGATGTACTTAATCTCTTTATGATTCAGTTTTTATGTATGCAGAATGAGAATGATAATATCTAACTTTCATGGTTTTCATGTATATTAAAGGAAAGGATGACTATAATCACCTGGTATAGGCTCCAGACCAAATAAAATGTCAATATCAGATATTCTTATCAGTAGTACTATAACTAAGTTAATTAATAAATAATTTATTCTTGAATACTTGACAATTGATGTGATAAATAGCAATGTTTCAAGCATTGGTGTAGAATGTTAGTATAGTTATTTGCTTATATTAATTAAAATTTAAAAAACAATCATGTCATTTATTTGCCATGCTAACTTTAATATTGTAGGTAATATTTTATATCCTGTGTTATTGAGTTGAGTTGGGCATTTGTAAATAAGATGATTGTATTAAAACCTCAAGTTTGTTTTAGAAGTACTATTTCATTATGATGCTTGGGTTTTGTTTCTGTTTTTGTTTTCATTTAGTTACTTTAAAAAATCTACCAGCATGATCAAATAGAGAGGACCCAGGTTTGTTATCAGGCAAATCTGATGTACCAGCTGCCTGACCTGGAACATCTTCTGCCCTTTTATAAGCATCTGGGGATAATGCAAATCAGCTCCTAGAATTGCTGTGATAGCTAATGTACTAGGTAATCATATAATCCCAGGGAGTGGTTTAATGTTCTACCAACAACTGCAATTAAGACCAAACCCAAGAAAACTAATTTTCATATACTACAGAGAAAACCATCAACTTTTAGGTCAAACATCTTTCCTCAGGGCTTGTTGAAATGGTGATCAAAGTTAACACAGGTGAGACAAGAATTTCAGACTGTAAGTAGCGTGGGTTAATGCACTGTTCCTAAAAAGGGGTCATTTTCACATATAATTCATGCATGAAAGATGAAGAACTTCTTCTAAGGTAGTGTCAGTGGCCTCAATACAAATATTGAAACAATGAGTATAAATATATTTTCTCATCAGCTCTTTTTAATGTAACCAAAAGGCATGTTCAGTCACTCACCATTTGCAGAGTTCAATTGACAAGAGCAAGGTTTGGTATAAAGAAAATGACTTTTTATTCTAAAGCTGGCCTAGGGGAAGAAGTGCAGGCTTTCTGCCTTAAGAGTAACACTTTGCTTTTGGAGTAGAAAGCAGGCACTTTTAAAAGTCAGGGGACAAAACGTGCAAGTGAAGCATCCTCATACTAGCTTGTGTGCCTTACCTACTTGACAGTTGGGTCAGTGTCTTCATGGGCAAAATCAGGTTTTAAAGGTGGGCAAAAACTGTAGCTAAGGCATACTTTGGGTTGTAAATTCACTGTTATCTCTCAAGGCAACCTTCTGGTAGGTAAGGGTTTAGCTCTGGAGGTGCTAAGCACATAGATGAACTTGCCCTGTAGGGAGTGCCTGGTGAAGAGGAGGTAAAATGCTACATATAATTGCATTTCTAAAGTGCTAAGTAGGAAGTGGGGAGAAGGAGAAGAGAGAAAAGAAGAGAGAAAAAAATTAAAATATTTTCTTAAAATTGGGGGTACTCGGTTATACTAACAAGTCTTTGAGATAAAAATTGATAAATTGGTTTACAGTAAATTTGTATAAAATTCACACCTAGTAGCTGACAAAAATTTAAACCCAGTTTATCTTTCCACAACTTTTTTAAATTTCAAGACTGTACAACATGCTACTGTGCCTGAAAAAAAAACAGATTTTAATAAATAATTTTTTTCATTTTTCTCTCTTTTCTGAAAATATGATTTGTCACATGCTATGTGTATATACACACATATATGTGTGTTTGCGTATGAATAACAACAGTCAAAATTAGAGCCAGAAAATTACAAAACAATCAGTATTGAAATCGCACAATTGTCTCCATAAATAAAGTAAAACATTAGGAATTTATACCTGAGTATGCCTTTATCTGCACTAATTTGTGCATTGAGCTGAATGCCTTTTATTTGCTCCTCCAGATTCCTATCTACTCTCATTCATCCTGCTTATATTAGTCCATTCTCGCATTGCTATAAAAAACTACCTGAGACTGGGTACTTTATGAAAAAAATAGGTTAAATCTACTCACAGTTCTTCAGGCAGTACAGGAAATATGGCTGGGGAATCCTCAAGAAACTTACAGTCATGGTAGAAGGTGAAAGGGAAGCAAGCAATGTTCTCACATGGCGCAGCAGGAGAGAGAGAGTGAAAGGGGAGGTGCTGCACACTTTTAAACGACTAATCTTGTGAGAACTCAATAGCATGAGAACAGCAAGAAGGAAATCCACCCATATGATCCAGTCACCTCCCACCAGATCCCCTCTCCAACACTGGGAATTACAGTTTGATATGAGACTGGGGGGGGGCACACATTTTTAAAGGATATCACTGCTCTATGCCATAGGTGATGCATATGTATGACAACAATGGCTCCTAAGCACTCCAGCTTTCTGATGAATTGTAGCAACAGGAACTGAGCAGATGTTCAGAATAAGGGAAGTGAGTAAGGTCAGAGTATTTGTTTCCTTGGCTCCTTCCTTGAAAGGTCATCTCTGGCTGGCTAGGTCTCTCCAAAAAGGAGCACTTATGATGCTCATTCCATATACCTGTAACTTCTCCTTCTCCTGGTCTCTTAGGACACAGGGATGGTAATAACTTCACTGTACTGCTAACTTTGAGGTCCCTGTGATTTCTTAGACTACTGTTCCTTAAAATATAGTAATTTGAGTGCACCATCTGTTGACTAATAGGGCCCTGATTGATAAATGTATTGAATATATTGTTTAACGATAATGCAAAAAATAATGTGTGTTATGTGTTTAAGCATTATCCTACCATAGAGCCTAAATTATGCATGTATTATATATTAAATATTTATTATATGTTAAACATATTTACATCATACATGGTATGATGAATTTGAAATGTAATTACCAGCACATATTCTTTTTATTTTATCCAATTTCAAACATGAAAATGTAATTCTAAATTTCTATTTTTGAATTCATTTCAATGGCGCACTGTTTTGTTCCTCAGAAGAGATGGTTGGAAAAGTTTATGTTCATAGCTTAAAGTTTCCAGTTGTTTGTACATTTTTTTCTTTGAAATTAAAATACATTTGAAGCTGCTTTGCTTTTGAAATGGCAAAGCATTAATATAATATTATTTGCTTCTTTCCTTAATATGCCTTCTCTATTTTTATTAACCGCATATGTTTTTAAACTTGTACCCTGGTACTTTCAGGTAATATGTAAAGAGCTACTTTAAAGTAATTCAAACACATCAACCAGCAGGAAGCTCAAATAGACATCCTTATAGGCTAGTCTCTTAAGGGAAAATATTGTGGCTGCTTTATTTCTCTAAAATCCTCAAAAAAGTATAGAAAATAGAACTACTACATTTACTTTCAGAACAAGAAAAAGGCTTTCTATAATAAGAAAGTCAGTCTACTATTTGCTATTAAAAATTTTTTTCCATAAATTTGCTGAAGCTGAAATTGATTTTAATCAACTTTCAAAAAATTTAGTCTACATATCCTAATGACCTGTTGTATTTATTTACTCAAGCCTAGGCTTTTGTTCTGTTCTGTCACATACAACCTCAAGGGCATTGACATTCTGATGACATTGTGATCGCTAGACTTTAGATGACTCTCTACCACTATCTTATTTTTCATCCTTGTCTCATTTCCCAGCCACATTAGGATGAAGTGTATAATAGCCTAGGCTTCTTGTGGATTGTTCACTCAATATGTCAGGAAACAGCCTGTGTTACCTCCAGGAAAAGAAGCCCTTTCTTATCAATGCCACAATTGCCATCCCAGTCAATATTAGCTAATTGAAATCCCAGTGATTAATGATCTATCCTTTTAAAGGCTTTTTCTTATCTCAGTGAGCTTTTGAAACCATGCCTAGGAGGTCTATATCATTTTCCAGTAATCTTTTTTTTTTCCTTTCTCTTCTAGTTTTAATTTTCCTGTCTTTCATCTTCATAGAAACTGTCCCTACTCAGGTGTCTAAGCTACATGTGTCATTTATTTCTTTTGTCACCGTCTCCTTCCTCATTCATATTGCCATATATCTTTCTGTCCTGTGATGTCGATCCCTTTAATAGTACATATTTATCATGGTATTTTATTCCTTCCCTCTGACTAAATATAGTTTATAGAAGAGGCATAAAGAAAAAAGGAGTCTGATTAGCTAGTGACAGTTCTAATTGCTTAGATGTTAGATAAATAATGTATCATGAAAATTGGTTTTATCAAGTCATCAAAACCTAGCTTTTCTTAAAAACAGTTACAAAGTTCAAGGACTTTGAAACACACAGCTGTAGGTTTATAAACAGAGGAGTCAACTATATTTAATATATTAATGTAGGAAACATAGTTTTGTTGTTTTGACATTATTCTCATCAATAGTATATACCAACATTAGTTTTATTCTGTGAATAGTTCAACAAAAAGGTAGGTATTCAACTGAACCGTAACTTCCTCTAGGTCAGGACCTAAAAGTAAAAAATAGTTTCATCACAATAGTGCCTCAGAGAGCAAACAAGTTTTTCGTGATCAATCTATACTTATTGAAAGAGTTAATGGGAAGAAATATAGTTCCTTAAAATTTACCTAATATAAGTAAAAATTGTGGAATTTTGTTTTGTTTTGTTTCTGTGTATGAGGATGTAAACTAGTGAAAGGCTGGCAAAAAATGATACCTCCTGAATGCCCCTTGTTCCCACAGGCTTTATAGGCTATGAGCCATATTCAAAGGGATATAAATAACACTTATTATTCTAATATTCTTTGGTGTCATTTCGACATACCCATGGAATTCTGGAGATAAATGACTGTTATAAATACATAGTGGGAGGGTTCAATACTGAGAATCAGTTTAAATGTCATTTGCCATTTATTTGCTGTAATAGACATTTAAAATCTAACATTTATGGTAATGTGTACCAAAAATGAGTTGTAATGCAGAACATTTGGTAAGACTTGAAAAAAGACATAAATAAAACAGTATTAGGATTCTTAAAAACTTCACATGTCTTGAGAGATTAAGTCAGGTTTGAGATTAGAGAAATCTTTTATTCAGTGAATGATGCTAGCAGGAGGCTTTCTGACTGCAATACATCCCTTCACCTATCCCAAGGAAAAAAAGTAAAATTGTTGTTTATTATTTCAAGTCATAGAGATATTTTTTAAAATAGTGCTAAGAATTTAATATGTGTCCCATGAAATTTGGAGAAATCTAGGAAGTCAAACTCTGTGTCACGCCTGTGTTATCTGTAAAGAGAAGTTGGAAGAATTGGCATAGGAAGTTAGAATAGAAGGTTGATATTTAGAATGTAGCTACACGCCCAGATTCTTTTGGAAAAATGAATGCATGCTTGTTTTTGGTGAATCTGATACTGGTCACCTACATATGCTATGCTCAAAGGCACCTTTCTCAAGGCTGAGCAGAGGAGTAAGACACAATGCAATGATACTGTTTTACCACTGCAAGGGTTCTGCCGATGAGAGTTCCCAGCTGTGAAGGGAGGAAGTGGAGGGAGATCCTGTAAACTCCATGAGTGATTTGTGAAAGAAGGAATAAGCTTAAACTCCTGTCAAGTCCAGATGGTGAAATATCAGATGTGGACATTACCAGGCAAAAAAGAACTTTGTTAAATGTTATTCTTCTCTTCCCTTATTGCTCCAACAGTGAAAAGGTAAGAACTCAAGAGTCTATGAGCTAGAGAAGTATGAAACACTGAGCAGAAAATGAAAGAAAAATCAGCTTATACCCATGCTTAGATAGGAGTGCAGTATCAGTTCTAAACCAAGTTCCAAAGTTTGAATGTTGTATATGGCCGGACTTTATAGTTACTAAAATAATATTGTAGTGCCTAAGAATGACCAGAAACGTAGTGGAAATATCCAATAGCCTGTTGCTAAGGCAAGCTAATTTACTGAGTGTCTTCAAAGGCAGAATGGCTTTCAAAGTATGCTGTTGTATTAAGATTATAGACCACAACTCGTTTATTGTTAAGACTTCCAGTTACACAAGTTATGTGACCTTGGGCAGGTAACACAATTACTTTGATTCTATTTTATGTCAGCAAACGGTGACAGATACAATGACAAGTCCCAAGATCTGGTGACCAGCTGAAAAAAGCCTGACAACAATACACAAACAGAGAGAAGTTAAACACTTATAAAATATTTTTAAAATGTTATACTTCTATTTTATAACTGAGTATAATCTGAAAAGATTATAAAGAGAAATTACAAGCAAATAGGATTTTATGTATAACATATAGGATCAATAAGACTTAGTTCATAACAACACTTTTATTAAATATAGCAAAATGCAACATCAAGAATTGTATAAAACTGTTCAAACCATAATCTTACAAGGAAAAAATACAGCCATTTAAAAATAATTTTTGAGACAAAATGTGAAAATATATTAACATTTTAGCACTGGGAGAAAAGTTCACTGAAAGTTCTAGCAGACTTGGTTGAGAAATATCTTACTCTCCAATACCTAAATAATGTGAAAATGTTACTACCCTTAAAAAGCAACTAGCATAGCACAATATATACTTCTACAAAATGTTATGTACTGTGGAGCTGGAAAAAAAATGCTATTGTTACACATACATTATATTCTGAAATGCTCAGATCTAAGGAAGTCTAACAGTAGGCTATTAGGTTTCCATATTCAGAAGTAAAGATAAAGTTTCCACAGAAATGCTCAATTGTAGTCAGGCTGTCACCCCCAGTAAGGGACGTAATTGAAGCTATACAAAAGACTAGTTATAAAGGGAACCGTGAATGTTTGATAGTGACAACTTCAAGTGATGTTTTTTCTTTTCTTTCTTTTATTAGTTTTAAAGGGAGCTAAGTGTGTATAGAGAGAGGGTTCCCCTTTTTTTATTGTTCTCAATTAGTGATAATTCATCAATAGTGCAAAGAGTTATCTTTTATTTCGATAGGACACAATCAGCAGTCTGTTTATATTAAACAGGGCAGTTGTAAAACAAAGTTCTATTAATAAATGCAAAACTCTAGAATAATATCTAAGTTAATTTTTCTCTATTCACTAAAAATTATTGATGGGAAAGTGGTATTTGTTAGGTTGGTGGGGAGATATATCAAATGACAAAAATGTTTTGGAGAAATTACTAAGAATAAAATCGTAATAAAGTATACATGAGTAACAAGGCAGCAAATATAATTGTAATCTGACAAATTCAAGGAAATTTTACCTGATGTTATGTAGTATAGGATCTACTACATACTACATACATCCAACATGTAATGCAAGTATCTAGCAATGTAAAAATATTTTTATTTATTGAAATATAACAGTAATGCATATATTTGGAATGCAGTACGTAATCTCAACCATTTTTTCTTTTAAAAATATAAGCAAATCTAAATTAGTTCTGCAGTTTTTTTTCTATGTAATTCAGGATTACTTTGATTACAATGGTGCTTTAGTCTGTTTTCCATTGCTATAAAAGAATACATGAGGCTGGATAATTTAGTTTAAAAATAGGTTTATTAAGCTCATAGTTCTGTAGACTTTTCAAGAGAAGCGTGGCACCAGTATTTGTTTGTGATGAGGGCTCAGGGAACTTCCATTCCTGGTAGAAAGGGAAGGGACGCAGGCATCACATGGTGAGAGGAATAAAAGGAGAGGGAAAGTATCAGGCTCTTTTTCACAGTCAGATCTCATGGGAACTGATACAGTGATAATTCACTCATTATCCCTAGGATGGCACCAAGCTGTTCATGAGACACCTGCCCTTGTGACCCAAACACCTCCCACCAGGCTCACCCCAGACGTTGGACATCAAATTTCATCATAAGCTTTGGAAGGGACAAATATCCAAACTATATCAAATGGTTAGAAAATGAAATTCAAAATATTTGAAGGAAGATTATTAATATATCTTCTGCTGGGGCAGTTTCATAGAAGGGTGAGGATGACATGAGTATCTTATTTCTTTTTAAATTTACTGACACTGCATTAATAGACAGGACATTATACTTGGATCATGCTCCTCTTCTGGATCAATAAGACTGCTATGGCTCATGAAAATTTCTCCATGAAACCCAGGCTTCACTGTTTATAGAGGAAGGGATCCACAACAGAAATTTGGGGAGCTGGTTGACCAGCCTTAGGGACATATAATCTAAACTACAGTTGGCACATAACCCAAAGCACATGACCTAAAAGTGAGGAAGATATGATTCTCTAGGAGAAAACAATGATGCAATCAACTTCATCAGTAAGTAAAGGTGTCAAGAAAAAAACAAAAAGCACAAAGCAACAATTTACTGCTGCAACATTTTAAAAGTGACCATGTAATTGGTGTGCATCATTTATTAGTGTGCATCACTTCAAATGTTTCATGTTTATTCATCCATGCTTTTCTCATTGGATGCTGGAGAAAAATAAATGAAGTTGATATCTGTCAATTGAAGTCATTTCTACAGGATGAGGAACTAAAATGAGAATGTTCATGTGGCGTTTATGAAGTCAGGTAGCTAGTTAGTAGCAGGATTTTAGTCAAGTTCTGTCTGCACTCTAAAATACAAGGACTTTACTGTACTGTCCCCAGTAGGCATTGAATCAATTTTGAATGAAGCAATAAATAAATGAATAAGTAACTGCCTGAAATAAAATCTGTAGTTTCCCTGAAGCAGACAGGAACACCACTTCCATGACCTAATCTAAACCACTTGTTTGGTTGTGAACTATATACTCTTGAAAAAATCTGAATGATCATAACCGCCATCTCTTCCAGTGTAGT
Source organism: Nomascus leucogenys (assembly GCF_006542625.1). NCBI lineage: Eukaryota > Metazoa > Chordata > Mammalia > Primates > Hylobatidae > Nomascus > Nomascus leucogenys. Next base: position 25,473,390 of record NC_044387.1, read on the forward strand.
CACTCTTGCCTTGGTAAGAATAACTAAAATTCAGTGAGATTGAATAAATCATAACAATTGACCAATGCCAAAATAGAAAGATAGAATCAAAATGTTCTTTATTAGAAAAACTTGGGGAAAGAAGTTTGCTGGACACAATAAGGATGTGATCATAGCATACACCCATTTTTATCAGCAGCTTAAAGTGAATGATACACATTTATTCTGTGAATATTGATGGAAAAGAAGTAAATAGAAAAGTACATTAAGTTTGGTTTTCGTGTTGTAATTTTTTTTATCCAAGGATACAGTGGAATCAATTTTTCCCTACATTTTTTTCTCCTTGTTTTCCTACCCAAACGCTATTTATCTTCTTTTTGCACCTCTAATTTTCAATCCCTGGTAGGAAATTATTTATTCAGTAATTTCTCTAGAATGTAGAAAGCAACCAAGTAAACCCTATTTGATGAGTCTTTAAGACTCAACAAAGAAACAGCTTATTTTATTTATTTTTAATTTTCTTTCCTTGCGGCTCCAGCTAAAGGGAGAAGCTGCTTATTTTAAAGAAGAGTTTTAGGGAGGATGGCTTGAGCTCAGGAATTTGAGACTGCAGTGAGCGGTGATCATGCCACTGCACTCCAGCTGGATGACGGGGTAAGTCTCTGTCTCTAGAAATAAAAAGTTATAAAATAAAGAAGTGCTTTAGACTACTTTTATGAAATAAAAATTCTACATAATTGCTATCAGGAAAATTTTTAAAATTAATTAACATTTGTACTCTGAACATAAAGAAAGTACCATTTTGTCCACAGCTAATAACAACAAGAGTTAAAATCATCTAGCTAAAGATTTATCACTTATGGAATCTTGAAACTTTTGATAAAGTCTTTAGTGACATTCATAGTCAGGATCCACTATGAATTTAACTTATAAAATTTTATAATTCTAATAATAATCTCAACTGCTATGTCATAGGTAGGATTTTATCTATTCAAAGTAAATAATATGTGGAGTGCAGGATTTCACTGAGTTGCATTTCTATAACTTGACACTACATGCTGCTCAGGGTTTTAGAGACGTTCTCAGGCTATCTGGCTCATTTAATGATAACCAACTACTATAAGAATTTATCAGTCTAAAGCACATGTAACTTGTACATTAATTTTTGAGAGTTCTCTTACATGCCTCTTATGTGGTATCAACAAATATTTTTTTTTAAGAATCAAAGAAAAGCAAAGCACTCTTCTGATTATTTTGTTTGAATTGAAAGAATATAGACCCTGAAGACGTTTGCAGTTTAATTGACATGTGAGAGATGCATAAAAGTCATCTGCCAATATGAGACTGTATTAGCTGTCAAATAAACGCATGCACAATTTGAATTATAATCTTTCTAAAAGAGCACAATCACTTGAGAATGGACTCCCGGATAGCTATCTGGCAGTGTAGGTGATTCAGTTTCAGGGACAAGGGACCACAGTTGTCAACTTTCTATGAATGAAATCCTGTCTTAGCTATGTATGATCTGGAGAAAATTATTAACATCTCTGTCCTTCAATTTCTAATATTAAAATGTATACTTATATTTAAAATAGCCTATATCATTGTTATAAATATTAATTATGTAATAAAAACCACTTAACATAGTTAGTGATCCATAAATATGAGCAGCATTATTTGGAAGATGAGAGTTTCCGTAGCTTAAGAAATGGGAGAATTTTTCTTAAAGAAAAATTACTAAATATCTTTGTCTCTTTAAAGCACTAAGCTTTAAACACTATAATGTGTTGAAGTAGACCTAAGCCGGTTGTAACTTTCTTTTATATTAGGTATATTCCTACAAATATGCTTCTTCTAAGAGAAAAACAAAAAAATTATTGATCAATTAAAGTGCATCTAAAAATTCATAAAAGCTTCCTAGATAGACTCATATTTTCTAGAGATTTATCATAGTTGGTAAAACAGTGGTTATTGAATTGGTAGCTAAGAGATATCCTTGCCTCTTTTGCATTCCTAGAATAATAGTGTAGTTATTTTTTGTAGCATTGTGCTAATATGAATGAAACAATTGTACTGAAATTAAGCTTTTGAGTTAGGATGATATAATGTAGGCTAAAAAAAACTATTAGCTTGAAAATTCACCATTACAACTTTATTAATTGTTTCAAAGCCCTAGAATTTTCTTTTTATTACTATAGGAATTGCATTTCAAAAAGCTATTATATACCGCTTAAGAAACAATGAAAGGGATTTAAAATAGAAAACAAATATGATCACAATCTGTAGATTCAGAAAAGTGTTTTATAAAATGCAATAAAAAATGGAGTCATAAAGTTTTGAGGGCCTTCCCTAGTTTCATTATAAGACTATGATCCATGGACTTGAAAATATTGTATACAGGAGCTTGAGATATTAGAGTTGTCTTTCCGGTCCCTGAAATATAGATTTGGAGAAGTTGGTCTAGGACAGATCTGGCAAATTAAAAAAAAAGTGTGTATGTGTGATTGTATACTTACATACATATATTTGTATGCATATTTATAAATACATATACATACACGCTCATATCATTTATAGCATATGCTGAAAGTATTTACCAACAAATTTATTTTATTACCATTACTCTATAAATTTCTGAGTCTCTTTTCAAAAACTATCCAAGCTGTAATACAAAGCCTTCAGCTTATTCAACTAAAATGAATTCTCCTATGAAATCCATGAGATTCTAATTTATCAGTTTTTTCATTCACCACTGTATAGATGTGCATCAAAATTTTATAAGAATATTTTTTATAGTGGCAGGATCTCACTACATTGCCCAGGCAGGGCTTGAATTCCTGGTCCCAAGGGATTCTCCTAGCTCAGTCTCCCAAAGTCCTGAGATGACAGGTGTCAGCCACCATGTCTGGCCTTACTGAAACATATTGAATATTTTATTTTAAAATAATACAATTATTTTGTTGGGTTATTTCATTAAAGAGTTTAAAATAAATTTCTGTTGACTTTTAACAATTATTCTCCACTATGAGAAGAAAGAAAAAAATATTTATTCATGGGCAACATTCATATAGATAAGTATAGTAACATTTCAGAAATTTAAAAAAAGTTATATTTGTGAAGAATAAAGTTATACCTGTTAGCCACAAGCAAATCAGAGAAAAATTCACTAAAGCATAGAAATCAAATTAAAAATGGATACACAAATCTTTCTCTCTCTCTCTGTCTCACATACACACACTTTCTCTCACACATATACACACACTTTTCTCTGTCTCACACACACACACACACACACACACAATAAGTTGTGTAAATATAATATAGGACCTTTGCATTGGAAAGAGTATTAAATGTGGCAAAATGCTGAAGAACAAACTCAAATTAATTTTTCAGGATATGTATTTAAAATAAAAAACACTACTGAAAACTGAATATAAATAAGTTTCAGCTGGTTTTTGATAAGTCAGTTTGAGTTAAGATTATAAATATGTGGACAAGTTCAAGTTTGAAAATATGGCAAGCAAGGCATATCCAACTGCCAGTGTAGAATTGCAAAGGAAGTAACAGAGAGATGTATGGAAGGTTGTCTCTACAGCTCAAGATAGTAACAGAGTCATTGTTCTTTAGAGCCAGTAGTCCAGAAAAAGAATGGAACATTGATTGGAGATAACAAAAAGCAACCTGGGAGGAGACAATAAAGTCCTTTAACACCTTTGCATCTGTCATTCACCATACCTAAGGACACCTCAGTGTCCTTCAGAAAGTGATGGTTGTTGCTTCACTTCTACCTTCCAAATCTAATGGAAATTCCTCTTTTGATCATTTTTAACTGGAGACTATTTGGAAGGAAATTCTGAATGTCATACTCTCAGTTTCATCAGATTTACCCACTACAGAATCACTACCGTCTATTACTTGTCCACTTGGCTAATCCACACCTTTTACAACCATGGTTAATTTCCAAATAAAATAGCAAAATCACACTACCATCTTATTTGGTACAACTATTAGAAAGGCTTGGCTTTTACTCTAATTGTATAATAGAAACACATTAAATATAACATAGTGGATTATAATAGTAATAATTGAGGTGGTGAAACTGTTCTAATAATGGATATATTTTGAAAAATTCGCATCAGACATAAAGAATGAGAGATGAAGAATGACAAATTGGAAGGCCAAGATAGGTGGATCACTTGAGGTCGGAGGTTTGAGACCAGCCTGGCCAACATGGTGAAAACCCATCTCTACTAAAAATACCAAAAAATTAGCTGGGTGTGGTGGTGCAGGCCTGTAGTCCCAGCTACTCGGGAGGCTGAGGCACAAGAATCGTTTGAACCCAGGAGCTGGAGGTTGCAGTGAGTCGAGATCGCGCCACTGCACTCCAGCCTGGGTGACAGAGTGAGGCTCTGTTTTAAAAAAACAAAAAACAAGAATGACAGCAAAGTTTTAAACCTAAACAACAGAAAGGATGCAGTATCCATTATTTGGAATGAAGAAAACTATGGAAACATTATGTTGGGTTGGAAGAGAGCAAAAAATTCCATTGTGCATATTCTAAAATGGAGATGAATATTCCATGTTGCCATGTGAAGTTTGTGGTTGAATATCCAAATCTAGAGTTCAGTACAGAGTTCTGGGTGGAATCATAAGGCTCTAGTTGGTCTTTCAGGAAGAAAGATTTGGTGGGATCACCCAGAGAGTGACTATAGATAGAGACTAGGACCAAGTAGGGTACTTCAAATTTACGAGGCAAAATACATAAGGTGAATCAAACAAAAGTTATGATTAAAAATCTTGTAATGAGGTAAGAAGAAAAGCAGGAGAGCAAAATATCCTAAAAAACATGTTCAGTATTAACTGTTTTGTTTTCCAAGAAACAAAGGAATGAACAACAGAAAATGCTACTGACATGGCAATAAATGCATGGTCAGAGGCAAGACCATTGGATTTACCTATGTGAAGATCTTTTGTGATTCGCGAAGATCATGTGTGGTGGGGTGATATGAGTGAAAGCCTGATTGGACTGGGATCAATAGAGAATGAAGGTGGAGGGGACTGAAGATAGTAAATTGCACTACTTTTTTTCAAAGGACATTCCTGTAAAGGAAAACTAAAAACATAAGGAGGGGAGTGTGTAACAGGAATGGATAGTTTGATAAAAATATATTTTTAATGGAAGAAATAACATCATAGGAGACTTCTTTGAGGAGGAAAAAGTGATGCAACCTAGAGCACAAGTGGTAGGGTTGACCTTAGTGAGAAAAGAGCATGCAGTATTCAACAATGTAAATCCTCATTTGTGTAGGAGTTTTATTTTATTTTGTTTCTTCATTGAGCATACAGTCCTTGTCTAAGATGGAGCCAGATGTTTAGTAGGTGCACAATAAATATTTGTTAAATAAAAGAATAGTAATAAGATGGATGGTAAAATATATTAACATAGGCAATGAAAATATTTTAGTAGGTAACATTTTTTGGAAAATCTCCTCTTGGTACTTCTATTTTATGAGGAAAACAGGAAACATGGTCATTACTTTAAAGGGAGAATTGGAGAGGATGTTTCAGAAATTTCAGGATAGACAAGTTACAAAATATGAGATGTATATTTGTCCTGTATGAAATATTCAAGTTATATTGCCAAATGAAAAATCAAGGAGGGGGGAACTAAAAACATTGCTAAAATGAACTCTGCTCATGAAAACTTGAAAGTCCACTTCATTCTTACTAAAATGTATAATTATTTTTAGTTACTTTTAGAGTGGGGCTGAATTTAGGGAAACTAATTAGGGCTACTGGAGAAGATTCTTAAAAAATTAAATATAAACTGCTCTACATGGTTTGAGAATTTACCTTTTCTATATGTATAAATTTTTAATTGAATTTTGAAAAATGTTGACAGAAAAAAATATTTAATGGAGCCTGTACTAAATTTTAAGTATAAAAGTAGCAAACATTTTTGACTATTCTGTAGATGTGATTGTCCTTTCACACTTTCTCCTCAAAAGTGTCTTCAATTTTAAAGATGAGTATCTGAGGCTCAAGGAAGCAAGGTAACTTGTTTGTAGCATACCGTTAGTAAGTAGTGGTATTCAAATCACAGTTGTTAATAGATATAAAGCATTTTTGAATAAACATACTATTTGTTTTTGGAAATATTTATGACAGCATTTTAGATAACTGTAAATAAAATAGGACATTTTAATATATGCTAAAGTTGTAAGTTAACAAAATATAAATCAAAATATGAACACCATACGTTTCAATTGTGTATATATTAATATATTCTACTTATCAATACCAACACCCAGATTAGAAATTTAGCTGTGAAAAAGAATCATCTTTTTGTTTCCTCGTGGTGGTACTGGGCTTTCAATTTTTGTTTTTGTTTTGGATTTATCTAAAGATCAATAGTAAATTATAAAACCTTTCTAATATCCATTTCTGATGCTTAGGATTTCTTTTTTTTGTATCATTTTAAGACACTCTGTCACCCAGGCTGAAGTGCAGTGGTGCGATCACAGCTCACTGCAGACTTGACCTCCCAGGATCAAGCAATCCTCCCACCTCAGCCTCTTGGAGTAGCTGGGACTACAGGTGTGTGCCACTTGTGCCTGGCTAATTTTTGTATTTTTTGTAAAGATGGGGTTTCCTCATGTTGCCCAGCCTTGTCTCTAACTCCTGGGCTCACACAATCCCCTCCCAAAGTGCTGAGATTAGGTATGAGTCACTGCACCAGTCCTGACTGGTGTTTAAAGTTTAAACTGACTAAGGTATCAGGTCAAGGCTAAGGAAAGAAAAAAACAAAAACAAAAACAAAGCATCACGGTAATATAGTCATTAAATTAAAAAAAAAAACTAAAATACATGTTGCATGTAACACTCAGAAATACTGAATATTCAGAAAATATTCAGACTTTTTCCACATATTGAAACATAACATTTCTTAACTACTTCAATTGTCCAACCTTTAAAATTAAAATTAGATTTATATATGCATTTTTTATAAATGCATTCTTGCATTTTTAATCACGTTCAGCTCTGTATTAGTCTGTTTTAATGCTGCTGATAAAGACATACTCAAGAGAGGGTAATTTATAAAGAAAAACAGATTTAATAAACATCAGTTTGGCCTTATCTTCATGTCTTGTATTATTTATATGCTATGTTTTAGAAGGTCAGAGGTCTCTGAAGCACTTAGAATTATTAAGTACCATTGTAAGGTATGTTGATTTTATGTACTCATCATCATCAGTAGTGGTTTAGCTTAGGTTTGGTTATTGAAAGAGCATACTCAAGGCACTTACCTGGTAATCTAAAATAAAGACTTGACAGTGAATTTTTTGTAAGGCAATTATGGAATACAGTTTTAAGATCATAAATCTTAGGCTACAAAAATCAACAACTAATAATGTCATGAATCTGAAAAATCATTTCTTTACCTTTAACTTAATACTTATAATGTAGAGGATGACCTTGATTTACTGGACATTTGTAATTATCCTAATCACCACTCAGAGTAATCCTGCAAAATAAAACTGTAGGATATGAAATTTGTATCCTGTTTTTCATTAAATAATTTTTTCTTTGCATTTAAATTATATAAATATAGTATTTTAGGAAAGCCAATCCATTGCATTCATGCATTTTTAATCACTTTCAGGTCTCTGTTAGTCTGTTTTAATGCTGCTGATAAAGTCATACCTAAGACTGGGTAATTTATAAAGAAAAACAGATTTAATAAACACAGTTCCATATAGCTGACGAGGCCTCACAGTCATGATGCAAGGTGAAAGGCACTTCTTACGTAGCAGCAGGCAAGAGTCAAATGACAGCCTGAGAGTCAACAACAGGGGAAACCCTTTATAAAATCATCAGATCTCCTGAGATTTACTCAGTACCATGAGAAGAGTATGGGGGAAACCATCCCCGTGATTCAATTATCTCCCACCAGGTCCCTCCCACAACACGTGGGAATTATGGGAGCTACAATTCAAGATGGGATTTGGGTGGGAACACAATGAAACCACATCAAGATCTTCTGATGGTATAACTCTTTTCTTAAAAATAACTAAGGATAAAATACCTATATTAACCCTTCATAGCTTCTAAAGTACACAACACAGCTGTCAAAACAAGAAATAAACTCACACATAATTAGAAATAAAGTAAAACTCTATCACTCTTAATGATGGATGCCCATAGATACACAAATACATGTAAAATGCAAAATAAATCATGATACTGTATCTTAATATTAGAATAAACATCAAAGTTTTTTTTTTAATTGTACACCCTGGCAATGAACTTGTAATACATTTTTTCTTCAGTAGGGAATACAAGTCTCAAGGAGTTAAGATATGTATGCAAAATTGCAGAGTCATTCAATAGCACTGTGGACAGTACATTTTGTAAGCTAGACATAATTTTTAAGAACATTTGTTCTTATATAAATAGAATAATGTTTGTTGCAATTTACCACTCTGGCATTAGACAATAAAAGAAACTAAAAAGCAACAGCCTCGATGTTTTTCATGTAGATTGTGACATGCAGAAGAAAGGCCCCCAAAAGATTTCCATGCCCTAATCCCTGAAACCTGTGAATATGTTGAATGTGTTACATTACATGCAGAAGGAATGTTGTAGATGACTGAGGTTAAGGACCACGAGATGGAGAGAACAGCCAGAATTTTCTGGACATGCAATCTAATCACATGTATCCTTAAAAGCTAAGAATATTTCCTTATTGTAATGAGAGGGGAAATGTGACCACAGAAGGGTCAGAGAGATGCAATGTGTCTGTCTTTGAAGGTTTTATTTTTTTCGATTTGTATGCATTGTGTTTACAATCATCTATACCACATTATTACATTATTTGCACATTAGGTTTTTCCTATATTTTTAAATGAGTATATTTCTTTTTTCTCAATATCTAGAGATAATGGGAATATTGATTTCTTTGCCATTTAGTTGAATATTTAAAATCAGAATTATATATATTTTACTTATAACAACATTACCTCCTCCGATGTGAATTAGGAATGCTAGCATGGACTTTGCAGGCTGGCAATAATGTATAATTATTTCCATAATTATTAACCCTCATAATTAATTATCGAGGCTATTTATTATTTAGAAGAAAATTGCCAGCAATCAATGTCCTTAAACACAGTCTTTTAAAAAATATACTGGAGTGGTATTATTTACTGTATCAATCTGTCTTCCTAGTAGAAACATAGTAAAATAAACTGTCAGAGAATTATTTTCCACTCATGTAAAATAAAGCATTACATGTCATTTTGGGATATGTAAAATACTTGAAATACCTGTGAAATAAATATAATATGTACCAAGACAATACCACAGTCAAAATAATGTTAGTAAAGTAGTTTGTTTAACATTAAGCAGTGAAAAACATTTGGGCACTATGTCTGGAGGAAAAAGAGTAGGTGAAAGATTATAGTTTATCAAATACAAATTTCAAAAATAGACTTATCCATTTTCACTAATGCAAGACCTAGTGTTTTGCTATGCAGTTTATTTTAAGCATTTTAAAAAACAACATTAAAAATGCCTTCTAAACCTAGGAAGCACAAACAATACAATTCAATAAATTTAATTAAAATTGATTTATCTGTAAAATGTATTTGTATTGAATTTTCAATATTGTATTAAATTTGCAATTTTTTTCATATTAAATCTCAGTATGTATTTTTTTGATTTGTATTCATGGAAGAGTTTTCAGTGTGAAATATCATGGTATCAACATCCAAGAAGTTTCAGATTCTCTTAAAATGAAGAATTGTCTACCATTTTCATTAAAGGTAAACAAGTATAATTTTAGCTTTTGAGAGATAAGCGAGTATTTTTCCATTACGATTTGTTAGACAAAGACAAAAAATGAAGAACAGTAAGAAGATAAAAGTAAAGATGTGAAACCAAAAATAAAGAGTAAACAATATGTGTGTTTTTAAAGAAAAATTTATATTTAAATCAGTTCTTGTGTTAAGAATTTTCATTAATTGTTTTAGAATTTTTGATCCACTTTCAATATTTTTAATATAGGGAAGTTAAGAATAATTGCTTTAAGAAAGAGTAATTGAAATTATCAACTCAAAAACATATTTTTAATTTTCCTGCTGAAAACATTTAAGCGAGTTCAATTTGCTTTAGAATAATAGCTAAATTCTTTAACATGAAAAATGAAGTTTGCCTGACAGTTGCTTACTTTTTCTTAGTTTTGAACAGCCCCTATATTAATCTCTGCATTCAAAATACAAACATCTAAAAATCTCCTAACTACAGAAACATTTCCCTGATCAAGCTAGTAAATTATAAACAGTATCACAACCTGAGACTAGGCAGTTAGTAACCTTATCAATTTAAAATATGCAGGAGTAGTAGTCTTCTCACATTCCTTTTTATTTCACTGGTCTGGTACCTACAAAAATGAGATATATGCTGATGAGTTAAATTATTACATATAGGACATTTTCTCTCTTGCCATATACTACACCCACTAGGTTTCTTAAGGTTCTGAAGAGAGAACAGGTCACATTTGGGAATACTGCTCGAATATATTTAAGTAGTGATATGAAATTTTCCAGCTTTGAAATGGTGCTCAAAAAATGAAAAGACTCAACAGCAGGTACAGGCTGTAGTAAAGTAGCTTTGCCATCTGGGCTATATGACAGGGCAGACACTATAGCACTGAAAACATCTGTGGTGAGAAAAGGTATCAAGTTGAGTTAATGCAATCCTAATTAGGAGAAACACAACATAAACTCCATCAGTGATGAAGTAATACCAAGCTATCAGCAGGAGATTATTACACACCATTCAAATACACCTGACCATGGAACCCAGGTGACTACACAGTGAGAACTGAGCATCACAAGTTGAGTTCTTTTAGATCACCAAGCCATAATGTTAGGTGAGTTCATCAACATTCCATATTAAGATGAAAATGTATACTTCAGATTCAGCATAAGGAGGCTCAGAGGGCACAAGTAAGTTATACAAACAGAAGGGCACTGTTTTTGTTTTTCAATAGTGTACACTTATGCTTGTCCACTAGGTCATGCCTGTGATCATATGAGTGTATTCTTATGGCAAGCTGATGGAGAAAAAGGTTAGGTTCAGTTCGTGAGCAGATTGACTGAGAATGTCAGTGGGAACAAAACAGAAACTACTGCTGCATTCAGCCCAATCTGTGCCCCGAAAGAGAGTAGAATAGAGAAATTATTGCAATAGGCAAAACTTTGACTAGGATACCTAGCCAGCCACTCTGTGCAGTAAAATAAATAACTCTTGATAAAAATATACCGACTTCTTTTAAAAAAAAATTGTAAATTTACAGGGTAGAAGTATAGCTTTAGCATGGATATGTTGCCTAGGAGTGAAGTCTGAGCTTTTTGTGTAAACTCCCACATGTACCCATTAAGTAACTTTTCATCCCTTACCCCACTTTTACCCTCTCACCCTTCTGAGTCTTCAGTGTCTATTATTCTATTATTCAACACTTTATGCCTATATGTATACATTCTTTAGTTCCATAAGTGAGAAAATGCAGTATTTGACTTTCTGAGTTTTTTCATCTGAGATAATGACCTCTGGTTTCATCCATGTTGGTGAAAAATATATAATTTCATTCTTATTCATGGCTGAGTAGCTTTTCATAGCATTTATGTGCTACGTATATATGATGTTTACTTTATCCAGTCATTCATTGATAAACATTTAGGTTGACCCCATGTCTTTGTTATTGTGAATAGTGCTGCAATGAACATATGCTTGCAAGTATCTTTTTAATATAAAGATTTCTTTCCCTTTGGGTAGATACTTAGTAGTAGGAATTGCTGCATTGAATGGTAGTTCTATTTTTAGTTCTTTGAGAAATCTCCATACTGTTTTCCATAGAGGTTGTACTCATTTGCATTCCTACTAACAGTGCATAAACCTTCCCCTTTCCTGACATGCTCACCAACATCTGTTATTTTTTGACTTTTTAATACCAGCTATCCTGATTTGTGTCAGATTGATGTCAAATTAGTGTCAAACCTCATTTTGTTTTTAATTTGAATATTTCTGATAATTTCTAATGTTGAGCATTTTTTCATATGCTTATTGGCCATGAATATGTCTTCATTTGAAAAATATTTATTCATGCCCTTTGTCCACTTTTTAATGGGACTAGTTGAGTTTTTTGTTGTTGTCGTTGTTGTTATTGATGTTGATGTTGTCGCTGAGTTGTTGGAGTTTCTTGTAGATTCAGGATATTAGTCCCTTGTCACATACGTAGTTTGTAAATTTTTTCTCCCATTTTGCAGGATATCTGTTCACCCTGTTGATTATTTCTTTTGTCGTGCAAAAACTTTTCAGTTTAATTAAATACAATTTGTCTATTTTTGTTTTTGTTGCATTTGCTTTTGAGGATTTAGTCATGAATTTTTTTGCCTAGGCCAATGTCCAAGAGTTTTTCCTGTTTTCTTCCAGGATTTTCATATTTTCAGTTCTTACATTTAAGTCTTTAATCCATCATGAATTAACTTTTGTATGTGTTGAGAGCTAAGGGGTCCAATGTCATTCTTCATATGACAATCCAATTTTCCCAACACATTTGTTGAATAGAGTGTCCTTTCTTTCCCCAGTGTATTTCCTGTGTATGTTTTTGTCACTTTTATCAAAGATCAGTTGGCTATAAGTATGTGGCTTAATTTTGTGGTTCTCTGTTCTGTTCTGTTGATCTAAGTGTCTCTGGTTTTATACCAGTACCATACTATTTTGGTTACCATAGCCTTGCAGTATAATTTGAAGTTAGGTAACGTGATGCCTCTTTTTGGTTCCATATGAATTTTTTCCTGTTCCAAGAAAAATGGCATTGGTATTTTGATAGAAATGCATCGAATCAGTAAACTGCTTTGTGTAGCATGGTCATTTTAATAATATTCATTCATTTAATAATATTGATGAGCATATAATATTTTTCCATTTGTTTGTGTCATCTACAATTTCTTTCATCAGTGTTTTGTAGTTTTCCTTGTAGAGATCTTTCACCTCCTCTTTGGTTAATATATTTCTGAGTTTATTTATTTTTCTAGCTATTATAAATGGGATTGCCATCTTGGTTTGGTTTTCAATTGATAATTATTAGTATATAGAAATGCTACTAATTTTTATACATTGAGTTTGCATTCTGATATGTTACTAAATTCATTTATCAAATCAAGAAGTATTTTGGAGGAGTTTTTTTTTTTAAGAAATATCTCATTGTGATTTTATTTTACATTTCCCTAACAGTAAGTTTACCATCTTTTTATGTACTCATTGGCATGTTTTTTTTTTTTTATTTTACTTTAAGTTCTAGGATACATATGCAGAATGAGCAAGTTTGTTACATAGGTATACATGGGCCATGGTGGTTTGCTGCAACTATCAACCCATCATCTAGGTTTTAAGCCTGGCATGCATTAGGTATTTGTCTTAATGCTCTCCCTTCCCTTGCCCCCCACCCCCTGACAGGCCCTGGTGTGTAATGTTCCCCTCCCTGTGTCCATATGTTCTCATTGTTCAACTCCCATTTATGAGTGAGAACATGTGGTGTTTGGTTTTCTGTTCCTGTGTTAGATTGCTGAGAATGATGGTTTCCAACTTTATCCATGTCCCTGAAAAGGACATGAACTCATACTTTTTATAGCTGTATAGTATTCCATGTTGTATATGGGCCACATTTTCTTTATCCAGTCTATCATTGATGGGCATTTGGGTTGGTTCCATGTCTTTGCTATTGTGAACAGTGTTGCAATAAACATACATGTGCATGTGTCTTTAGAGTAGAATGATTTATAATCCTTTGGGTATATGCTGGGTCAAATGGTATTTCTAGTTCTAGATCCTTGAGGAATCGCCACACTGTCTTCCACAAAGGTTGAACTAATTCACACTCCCGCCAACAGTGTAAAAGTGTTCCTATTTCTCCAGAGCCTCACCAGCATCTGTTGTATCCTGACTTTTTAATGATTGTCATTCTAACTGGTGTGAAATGATATCTCATTGTGGTTTTGATTCGTATTTCTCTAATGACCAGTGATGATGACATTTTTTTCATATGTTTGTTGGCCACATAAATGTCTTTTGAAAACTCTCTGTTCATATTCTTTGCCCACTTTTTAATGGGTTTGTTTGTTTTTTCTTGTAAATTTGTTTAAGTTCCTTGTAAATTCTGGATATTAGACCTTTGTCAGGTGGATAGATTGCAAAAATTTTCTCCCATTCTTTAGGTTGCCTCTTCACTCTTATGAGAGTTTCTTTTACTGAGCAGAAGTTCTTTTGTTCAATTAGATCTCATTTGTCAATTTTGGCTTTTGTTGCCATTGCTTTGGTGTTTTAGTCACGAAGGCTTTGTCCATGCCTATGTCCTGAATGGTATTACCTAGGTTTTCTTCTAGGGTTTTTATGGCTTTGGGTTTTACATTTAAGTCTTTAATCCCTCTTGAGTTAATTTTTGTATAAGGTGTAAGGAAGGGGTCCAGTTCCTGTTTTCTGCATAGGGCTAGACAATTTTCTCAGCAACATTTATTAAATAGTGATTACTTTCCCCACTGCTTGTTTTTGTCAGGGTTGTTGAAGATCAGATGCTTGTAGATGTGTGGTGTTATTTCTGAGAACTCTGTTCTGTTCCATTGGTCTATATAGCTGTTTTGGTGCAAGTACCATGCTTTTTTGGTTACTGTAGCCTTGTAGTATAGTTTAAAGTAAGGTAGTGTGATGCTTCCAGCTTTGTTCTTTTTGCTTTGGATTATCTTGTCTAGACAGGCTCTTTTTTAGTTCCATATGAAATTTAATCTAGTTTTTTTTTAATTATGTGAAGAATGTCAATCATAGCTTGATGGGAATACTATTGAATTGATAAATTACTTTGGGCAGTATGGCCATTTCCATGATATTGATTCTTCCTATCCATGAGCATGGAGTGTTTTCCATTTGTTAAGTCCTCTCTTATTTCCTTGAGCAGTGGTTTGTAGTTCTCCTTAAAGAGGTCCTTCATATCCCTTGTAAGTTGTATTCCTAGGTATTTTTTTTTTTCTTTGTAGCAATTGTGAATGGAAATTCACTCATGACTTGGCTCTCTGCTTGTCTATTGGTATATAGGAATGCTTGTGATTTTTGCACATTGATTTTGTATCCTGAGACTTTGCTGAAGTTGCTTATCAGCTTAAGGAGTTTTTGGGCTAAGATAATGGTTCTAAATATACATTCATGTCATTTGCAAACAGAGACAATTTGACTTCTTCTCTTCCTATTTGAATATCCTTTATTTCTTTCTCTTGCCTGATTTGCCCTGGCCAAAACTTCCAATCCTGTTGAATAGAAGTGGTGAGAGAGGGCATTCTTGTCTTGTGCCGGCTTTCAAAGGAAATGCTTCCAACTTTTGCCCATTCAGTATGATATTTTCTATGGGTTTTTCATAAGTAGCTCATTATTTTGAGATATATTCCATCAATACCTAGTTTATTGAGAGTTTTTAGCATGAAGGAATTTGATCAAAAGGTTTTCCGGCATCTGTTGAGATAATCATGTGATTTTTGTCATTGGTTCTGTTTATGTAATGGATTACATTTATTGATTTGCCTTATGTTGAACCAGTCTTGCATCCCAGAGATGATGCTGGCTTGATCGTGGTGGATAAGCTTTTTGATGTGCTGCTGGATTCGGTTTGTGAGTATTTTATTGAGGATTTTTGCATCAATGTTCATTGGGGATCTTAGCCTGAAATTTTCTTTTTTTGTTGGGTCTCTCCTAGGTTGTGGTATTAGAATGATGCTGACATCATAAAATGAGTTACGGAGGGGTCCTTCTTTTTCTGTTGTGTGGAATAGTTTCAGAAGAAATAATGCCAGCTCCTCTTTGTACATCTAGGACAATTAGGCTGTGAATCCATCTGGTCCTAAGCTTTATTTATTTTTGGTTGGTAGGTTTAGTTACTGCCTAAATTTCAGAACTCGCTATTGATCTATTCGGGGATTCAAGTTCTTCCTGGTTTAGTCTTGGGAGGGTGTATGCATCCAGAAATGTATCCATTTCTTCTAGATTTTCTAGTTTATTTCCATAGAAGTGTTTATAGTATTCGCTGATGGTAATTTGTATTTCTGTGAGATCAGTGGTGATATCCCTTCTATCATTTTTTATTGTGTCTATTTGATTCTTCTCTCTTCTTTATTAGTCTGGCTAGCAGTCTATCTATTTTGTTAATCTTAAAAAAAAAACAGCTCCTGGATTCATTGCTTTTTTTGAAAGGTTGTCTTGTGTCTCTACCTCCTTCAGTTCTTCTCTGATCTAGTTATTTCTTGTCTTCTGTGATCTTCTGAATTTGTTTGCTCTTGCTTCTCTAGTTGTTTTGATTGTGACATTAGGGTGTCAATTTTAGATCTTTCCCACTTTCTGATGTGGGCACTTACTGCTATAAATTTCCCTCTAAACACTGGTCTAGCTGTGTCCCAGATATGCTGATACATTATCTCTTTGTTCTCATTGATTTCAAGGAACTTCTTTATTTCTGCTTTAATTTTATTATTTACCCAGTAGTCATTCAGGAGCAAGTTGTTCAGTTTCTGTGTAGTTGTGTGGTTTTGAGTGAGTCTCTTAATCCTCAGTTCTAATTTGATTGCACTGTGGTCTGAGAGACTGTTATGATTTCGGTTCTTTCACATTTGCTGAGGAGTGCTTTATTTCCAATTATGTGGTTGATTTTAGAATAAGTGCTATGTGGTGCTAAGAAGAATATATATTCTGTTGATTTGGTGTGGAGAGATCTGTAGATGTCTGTTAGGTCCACTTGGTCCAGAGTTGAGTTCAAGTCCTGAATATCCTTGTTAATTTTCTGTCTCGTTGATCTCTCTAATATTGACAGTGGAGTGTTAAAGACTCCCACTATTATTGTGTGGGAGTCTAAGTCCCTTCGTAGGTCCCTAAGGACTTGTTTTATGAATCTGGGTGCTCCTGTATTGGTTGCATATATATTTAGAATACTTAGCTTTTCTTATTGCATTGATCCCTTTACCATTATGTAATGCCCTTCTTTGTCTTTTTTTTTTTTATCTTTGTGGCTTAAAATCTGTTTTATCAGGACTAAAATGGCAATCTCTGATTTTTTTATTGCTTTTTTAAATTTTCATTTGCTTGATAAATATTCCCCTTCCCTTTATTTTGAGCCTATGCCTGTCTTTGCACATGAGATGGGTCTCCTGAATACATCCTGATGGGACTTGACTTTTTATCCAATTTGCCAGTCTGTGTCTTTTCATTGAGGCATTTAGCCCATTTACATTTAAGGTAAATATTGTTATGTGTGAATTTAATCCTGTCATCATGATGCTAGCTGGTTATTTTCCACATTAGTGTCATTGATCTTTATATTTTGGTGTGTTTTTGCAGTGGCTGGTACTGCTTTTTCCTTTCCATATTTAGTGCTTCCTTCAGGAACTCTTGTAAGGCAGGTCTGGTGGTGACAAAATCCCTCAACATTGCTTGTCCGGAAATAATTGTATTTCTCCTTCACTTATGAAGATTAGCTTGGCTGGATATAAAATTCTGGGTTGAAAACTTTTTTCTTTAAGAATGTTGAATATTGGCCCCCCACACTCTTCTGGCTTGCAGGGTTTCTGCAGAGAGATCTGCTGTTAGTATGGACTTCCTTTTGTAGGTAACCTGACCTTTCTCTCTGGCTGCCCTTAACATTTTTTCCTTCGTTTCAACCTTGGATGATGTGATGATTACGTGTCTTGGGGTTGCTCTTCTCAAGGAGTATCTCTGTATTTCCTTAATTTTAATGTTGGCCTCAACTTGCTAGTTAGGAAGTTCTCCTGGACAATATCCTGAAGTGTGTTTTCCAGCTCGTTTGTATTCTTCCCATCACTTTCAGGTCCACCAATGAATCATAGGTTTGGTTTTTTCACTTAGTCCCATATTTCTTGGAGGCTTTGTTTGTTCCTTTTCATTCTTTTTTTCTCTGATCTTCATGCCTTTTTTCAGTAAGTTGATCTTCAATCTCTGATATCCTTTCTTCCACTTGATCGATTCAGCTATTGATACTTGTGTTTGCTTCACAAAGTTCTTGTGCTGTGTTTTTCAGCTCCATCAGATCGTTTATATTCTTCTCTAAACTGGTTGTTTTAGTTAGCAGTTCCTTTAACCTTTTATCAAGGTTCTTAGCTACCTTACGTTGGGTTAGAACATGCTCCTTTAGCTCAGAGGAGTTTCTTATTACCCAACTTCTGAAGCCTACTTCTGTCAATTCATCAAACTCATTCTACATCCAGTTTGTGCCCTTGCTGGAGAGGAGTTGTGACCATTTGGAGGAAAAGAGGCATTCTGGTTTTTGGAATTTTCAGCATTATTGCACTGGTTTTTCCTCATCTTTGTGGATTTATCTACCATTGATCTTTGAGGCTGATGACCTTTAGATGGAGTTTTTGTGTGGGGGTCCCTGTTGTTGATATTGATGTTATTGCTTTCTGCTTCTTAGTTTTTCTTCTAACAGTCGGGCACCTCTTCTGCAGCTCTGCTTCAGTTTGCTGGAGGTCCACTCCGGAGCCTGTTCTCCTGTGTATCAGCAGCAGAGGCTGCAGAACAACAAAGATTGCTGCCTG
This sequence comes from Nomascus leucogenys, assembly GCF_006542625.1. Taxonomy (NCBI): domain Eukaryota; kingdom Metazoa; phylum Chordata; class Mammalia; order Primates; family Hylobatidae; genus Nomascus; species Nomascus leucogenys. Next base: position 25,492,016 of record NC_044387.1, read on the forward strand.
CTCTGCTCCTTCCTCTGGAAACTTCATCCCAGAGGGATGCCGGCCTGATGCCAGCCGGAGTTCTCTTGTATGAGGTGTCTCTCAACCCCTGCTGGGAGCTCTCTCCCAGTCAGGAGGCTCAGGGGTCAGGGACCCACTTGAGGAGTCAGCCTGTACCTTAGCAGAGCTCAAGTGCTGTGCTTGGAGAATCTGGAGGAGTCTTTAGAGTATCTTAGATTTAAGGTCATATCAGAAGCAAACAGAAATAATTTGATTTCCTCTTTTACAGTTTGGGTACCTTTTATTTGTCTCTTTTGCCTCATTGCTCTGACTAGGAATTCCAGTACTATTTGAATAAGAGTGGTGAAAGTGGCATTTTTGTCATGTTTCAGTTCTTAGAGGAAATGCATTCAGCTTTTCTCTATTCAGTATGATGTTGGCTGTGGGTTTGTCATATATGGATTTTATGATTTTGGCATATGTTCCTTCAATGACTTGTTTATTGGTGAGGTTTTTTTGTTTTGTTTTGTTTGTTTTTTGTTTTTGTTGTTGTTGTTCTTTTTCTTTTTTGTTACAGGATCTTGCTCTACCATCCAGGCTGGAGTGCAATGATGCAATCACAGCTCACTAGAGCCCCAACCTCCTGGGTTCAAGTACTCCTCTCACTTCAGCCTTATGAGTAGTTGCGATTATAGGTGCACACCACCATACCCAGATAAGTTTTGTATGTTTTGTGAAGATAAGGTTTTGCCATGTTGTCCAGGCTGGTCTCAAACTCTTGGGCTAAACCAATTCACCCACTTAGGTCTTCCAAAGTAACAGGACTACAGGTGTGAGCCACCATACCCAGCCTATTGATGGTTTTTATCTGAAGCTACGCTGAATTTTTATCAGATGCTTTTTCTGCATCTATTGATATGATCATATGTTTTTGTTTTTAGTTGTGTGTATGTAGTAAATCAAATTTATTGATTTATGTATGTTAAACCGTCATAGCATCCTTTTAATAAAATCCACTTGATTATCATGTATTATCTCCTTGATGTGTTGTTGGATTTGGTTTGTTAGTATTTTGTTTATAATTTTTGCATAGATGTTTACCAGGGATAATGATCTACAGTTTTGTTTTTTTTCTGTCATGTCATTGTGCGGCTATGGTATTAGGTTGATGCTGGCATTGTAGAAAGAGTTAGGGAAGATTCTTTCCTTTTTGATTTTTGGGAACCGTTTGAGGAGACTTGGAACCAATTCTTTGTAAATTGGTTGAAATTCAGCTGTGAATTCATCTAGCCCTGCGCTTTTGTTGTTGTTTTGAGAACTTTTATGACTGATTCAAATTCATTACTTATTATTCACCTGTTCAGAATTTTTATTTCTTCCTGGTTCAATCTTAGAAAACTGTGTGTTTCCAGGAATTTATTTACTTCCCATACGTTTTCTAGTTTGTGGTTATATTGTTCCTAGTCTCTGATTTTTTTTGTATTTCTGTTGTATCAGTTGTATTGTCTCCTTTTTCTTTCCAATTATGTTTATTTGGATAGTCTCTCTTGTTTCCTTGATTTGTCTGGCTAGTGGTCTATCAATTTTATTTATCCTTTCAAAGAACTAACTTTTAATTACACTGATCCTTTGTATTATTCTTTCCTTTCCAATTGTATTTAGTTTGGCTATTTGTTACTTATTTTCTTCTGCTAATTTTGGATTTAGTTTGTTCTTGTTTTTATAGTTCTTTGAGTTTCAATAGGTTTTAATTTGTGATCTATTCTTTTGAAACAGACATTATTAAGGAGGAAAAAGATCTCTATAAGGAAAACTACAAAATCCTGATGAAAGAAATTACAGATGATACAAACATATGAAGAAATATCCCATGCTCAGGGAATGGAAGAATCAATATTATTAAGATGATCATACTACTGAAAACAATCTACAGATTCAATGCAATTCTTACCAAAATACCAATACAGTTTTCCCAGAATCGGAAAATGCAAATTTAAAACAGTTTCCTCTTAGCACTAATTTTACTATAATCCAGAAGTTTTGGTATGCTGTAGTTCCATTTTCATTTGTTTAAAATATTTTTAAAATTGATGTCTTAATTTTGCCATTGACCCAAAGATTGCTCAGAAGTAAGAGAATAGTGTTTAATTTCCACTTATTTGTATAGTTTTGACAGTTCCTCTTGGAATTAATTATGTTTTATTTCGTTGGGATCTGAAAAAAAATTTGGAATAATTTTGATTTTTTTTTAATTTATGGATACTTATTTTTTGGTCTAACATATGGCTTATCTTGAAGCATGTTCCACGGGCTGATGAGGAGAATGTGTATTCTGCAGCTGTTGAATATCTGTTAAGTCCATTTGGTTCAAAGTCAAATTTAGTTTCAGTTTCTTTTGTTGATTTTCTGTGTCTATGATGTCTGGGGTTGAAATCCCCCACTATTATTGTGTTGCTATCTATCCTTGCTTTAGGTCTAGCAATGTTTGTTTTATGAGTATGAGTATTCCAGTGTTGGGTGCGCATATTTTAGAATTATTATATTTTCTTGTTGAATTTATCCATTTTCATTATATTATGGTCTTCTTTGTCTTTTCTTGCTGCTTCTGATTTAAATTCTGTTTTATATGATACAAATATAGCTACTTCTGCCTGCTTTTAGTTTCGGTTTGCATGGAATATCGTTTTGCACCCTTTCATCTTCAATATGTGTCTTTACTAGTAAGGTGAATTTATTTTAAGTAGCATAAAGTTTATTCATTTAAAAAAATCTATTTTGCTAATCTACAGATTTTAAGTGGAGCATTTAATACATTTATTTTCAAGTTTAATATTGACATATGAGGTTTTGTTTCTGTTATTCTATTATTAGCTATCTGCTTTGTGTATTCTTTATTTTTGTTTGTTTTTTCTCTGTCTTTGTGGATTAGTGGAGTTCTATCATGTTGCCATTTTTTTTTCCCTTCCTCTGAGTAATTGTTTTGTATTATCTGTAAGTTTTATACTTTTTTTTATTATGGCAAGTATCAACCTTTCATTTTCATGTTTAGGACTATTCAGAGCATTTCTTGTAGGGCTGGTCTAGTGGTGATGAATTTTCTCAGCATTTGGTTCCCTGAAAAAAAAAAAGAAAGAAAAACAATCTTTATTTCTTCTTCATTTATGGAGCTTATTGCAGCTTGATACAAAGTTCATGGATTTCAGTTTATTTCTTTAGATCTTTTGAAAATAAAATCCCAATCCCTTCTGGCTATTAAAGTTTATTTTGTGAGAAGTGCACTGTTAGTTCTATAGAGTTTACCTTACAGGTGAATTGAAGCTTTTCTATTGCCAATTTTGGTATTTTTCCCATGTTCAACTTCTGAGATTTTAAATTCTGCTTAGTCCAGTATATTTTTGAAGCTTTCAAGTGTATTTTGTCATCTTGTCAATATGTATTTAATTTCCAAACTTTCTGTTTTTTTTTTTAAGATTATCTCTGGTGAATTTCTCATTCATATATTGAATTAATTTTCTGCTTTATTTGTATTCATTTTTGGACTGCTTGTGTATCTTATTGAGCTTCTTTAAAATTAGTATTTTAATTTTTTTTCTACATTTTGGTGATTTCCTTTATTTGGCTCAATTGCTAAGAATTACTGTGTTCCTCTGGGAGTGTCATAATACCACATTTTTCATGCTTCCAGTATTATTGCACTGATTTCCTTACATCTGGAGTTAACAGCTGCTTCTTCTTATGTTTAAGTTTACTTTCGTTGGGGTAGAGCTTTTATTTTTCCCCGAAAATGTGTCTATAATATATGTTGAATAGGGTCATTTGGCTTTTCTTCTAGGTGTGTTCAGTGGCATAGACTCTGTTTGATTCCTTTGGTTATAAACGGCCTTAGTAAGGTGGCTTTCTCAAATGCCAGTTGTAATGGCAATGTATATACCAGGCAAGTACCATGTTCAAGGCCTTCTAGGTAGCCAAGGTGATTTGGGCAATGGTGGTAGCAGAGGTCTCATAAAGTTTGTGTCCCTCCTGAGTGCTGTATAAGATCAGCAAATGGTCTATGCAAGTCAATCTCCAGGCCAGTAGTTAGCACTTGCAAATGAGAGCCAGCTGTGGTGGTGGCAGCAGGGCTTATGCTTGAATTACTTCTTTTTAACCAGTAGAAGTACTTGGGTGTTCCAGGCGACAGGCTTGGCATTGAAACTCTCTGTGGTCCCAGTCTTGTGTTCTGCCTCCAGGGTAGGAGAGGGAGCAAAGCGAGGCAGAGCTAGAATGGACAAGCCTGTACTTGAGCCCCCAATGTCAGGTGCAAATGCCAGCATTGATAGGAGCTGGAAGGCAGTTCTCAGGCCCGTGGAGCAATGCTCCATGGATGAGTAAAGCAATCATTACTGTGCCAAAGAGATAGCACAGAGAAAGAGGGGCAACATGCACTCCACAGCCTAGCAGGTCATAGTGGGACCTGTCTTACTGTCATGCTCTTGACCCACCAGTGCTCCCTTCTGTGGCAGAAAATTGGGACAGCCAGCTGGTCACAAACAGTTTATCTTCAAACCACTACACCACTCCAGGCTATAAAATTTGCTGCTGGGTCAGAATCATGGCTTTAGTGCCAAATCTCTCCTGATTTAGTCCTGAAAAGGCAGGGGGTTGCATCCAACTCTGATGCCCATGACTGGCCTCCATGTCATACTTGCTTCTCAGTTTGGCAGTGGGAGCTTCTTCCCTGCTTGAGACTATATCACAAATCCTAATCTCATGACTCTCTAAACCAGTGACTGTCTCCTATGCTGGCTGGCAGGTTACCCTGTGCCTCACTGTGAGTTAGGATAAGGAAGGGCTTTTTACTGGTGCTGGGGTCTGGGAGTGTGCACCAACCACTTCCTGCTGCCATTCGTTTTCACAGTCTTCCAACTGTTCTCCAAGTCAGAGCCAGGGCTTGGTACAGTCAAGGTTTTCCACCATGGCCTGGATTGTCTGGCTCCCTGTGCAAATGTGTATCATGCAGACACACTCTTTTCCTTTTAAACTCCAAGTCTTCCACCGAACCTGCCACACCGGCTGCTGCCCACCTTATTTCTCAAACATCTGAAGTTTCTTTCACTTTTATATTGAACTCCCAGGTTCCCTCTTGGATGAAAGTTCACATTATCAATTGCTACACCCTATTTTTCTCTTTCCAAGTGGGTGAAGTGCAGTAATAAAACCTCTAATCTGCCAAGAACTATATACACAGGCTTATATATGCAGTAGAAAAATGATTTGGCTGTTTGGTCTGGAGCCTGAAATAAAAAATACAAAAATGATTAAAAGATTCTGTTCTAGACACTTCTGAAAAGAAGACATTTATGCAGCCAAAAAACACATGAAGAAATGCTCATCATCACTGGCCATCAGAGAAATGCAAATCAAAACCACAGTGAGATATCATCTCACACCAGTTAGAATGGCCATCATTAAAAAATCAGGAAACAACAGGTGCTGGAGAGGATGTGGAGAAATAGAAACACTTCTACACTGTTGGTGGGACTGTAAACTAGTTCAACCATTGTGGAAGTCAGTGTGGCAATTCCTCAGGGATCTAGAACTAGAAATACCATTTGACCCAGCCATCCCATTACTGGGTATATACCCAAAGGACTATAAATCATGCTGCTATAAAGACACATGCACACGTATGTTTATTGTGGCACTATTCACAATAGCAAAGAGTTGGAACCAACCCAAATGTCCAACAATGATAGACTGGATTAAGAAAATGTGGCACATATACACCATGGAATACTATGCAGCCATAAAAAATGATGAGTTCGTGTCCTTTGTAGGGACATGGATGAAACTGGAAAACATCATTCTCAGTAAACTATCGCAAGGACAAAAAACCAAACACCGCATGTTCTCCTCACTCATAGGTGGGAATTGAACAATGAGAACTCATGGACACAGGAAGGGGAATATCACACTCCGGGGACTGTTGTGGGATGGGGGGGAGGGGGGAGGGACAGCATTAGGAGACACACCTAATGCTAAATGACAAGTCAATGGGTACAGGACATCAACATGGCACATGGGTACATATGTAACAAACCTGCACATTGTGCACATGTACCCTAAAACCTAAATTATAATTAAAAAAAAAAAAAGATTCTGTTCTGAGATACTGATATCTCAGATGTGTTTACAGGAGGAGATGTAAGTGTGATGAACGTTGTATTGCACTTTAATGCCCATAGGGGAACATCTATTATGGGTAACCCACAAAATAACCATGTAGACAGAAATATGTGGCCAGGTGATTCCATCCACAATTGTTATTGGTCACTCTATTATTTGCCCAGTGGTTACAAGAACAAGAGTAGCAATAATGGCAGAGATGGAAGCAAGAGATGGGTAAAATGACATGGTCTCAGTCACAAAGGCTAACCTAGCTTTCTGCTATTGCTGAATTTCCACATTTTAGAAAAAGAGATCAGTGTTGACTCCAATACACATTTATTCCTCAAAGAGACAAACTATTAACTAATTGACAATTAAATACATGAATGACTTCTTATGCTGAAAGGGATAAAGATTAATGTTGTTTGATATCTGCATATGTTCCGTATATAGGTTTTCATTTCCTGTCCTTAGAGTCTTGATCAGAACATCCATCTGAATACTTACAGAGGCATGATCCACCAATGTAGAATCACACATAAAATTATCTTGGAACAAGATCCTCACTCTACACAAAAGGAGCTATAGCAGTGCAAACATGGCTGTAGGATCTACCAAACCTATCATTTAGAGTACAATGTATTACCAGCCTAATAAAGTTATAAAAAAGCTTTTTTTACATTTTTTGAGTCAGCGTTTCACTCTGTCACCTAGGTTGAAATGCAGTGGCACAATCACATTTCACTGCAGCCTCAACCTCCCAAGCTCAAGCAGTCCTCCCACCTCAGCCTTCCAAGTAGCTAGAACCACAGTCATGTACTACCATGCCTGACTAATTTTTTGTAGAGATGAAGTCTCACTATGTTGTCCAGGCTAGACTAGAACTCCTGGGCTCAAGTGATCCTCCCACCTCAGCTTCCCCAAGTGCTTGGGTTACAGGCATGAGTCACTGCACATAGCCCCAAATCACTTTTTGAATACTTAACAATGTTGTATCTTCCTGAATTCTAGTCTGCAAGAATGTTGTATAAGTTCACAAGATGCATATATACTTTAAATTAATAATCATTATGTGGTGCTATGTACCCAATATACAAAATACATTGATTCAGTATGGGAGGCCAGAGGTTGCTGTCAGCCGAGATCACACCACTGCACTCCAGCCTGGGTGACAGAGTGAGATTCTGTCTTAAGGAGAAAAAAAAAAAGAATACATTGGTTCAGAAACCAAGCATATCATAGGAATGGCTCTTCTTATCAATCCTTCCTACCTTCCTATAATAAGCATAATACATTTATGCTTTATTTCTTAAGAAATTTAGACTCTTATACACCAAGAACAGACAAACAGAGAGCCAAATCGTGAGTGAACTCCCATTCACAATTGCTTCAAAGAGAATAAAATACCTAGAAATCCAACTTACAAGGGACGTGAAGGACCTCTTCAAGGAGAACTACAAACTATTGCTCAATGAAATAAAAGAAGATACAAACAAATGGAAGAACATTCCATGCTCATGTGTAGGAAGAATCAATATCGTGAAAACGGCCATATTGCCCAAGGTGATTTATAGATTCAATGCCATCCCCATCAAGCTACCAATGACTTTCTTCACAGAATTGGAAAAAACTACTTTAAAGTTAATAAGGAACCAAAAAAGAGCCCACATTGCCAAGTCAATCCTAAGCCAGAAGAACAAAGCTAGAGGCATCACGCTACCTGACTTCAAACTATACTACAAGGCTACAGTAATCAAAACAGCATGGTACTGGTACCAAAACAGAGACATAAACAAATGGAACAGAGCAGAGCCCTCAGAAATAATGCCGCATATCTACAACCATCTGATCTTTGACAAACCTGACAAAAACAAGAAATGGGGAAAGGATTCCCTATTTAATAAGTGGTGCTGAGAAAACTGGCTAGCCATATGTAGAAAGCTGAAACTGGATCCCTTCCTTACACCTAATACAAAATTTAATTCAAGATAGATTAAAGACTTAAATGTTAGACCTAAAACCATAAAAGCCCTAGAAGAAAACCTAGGCAATGCTATTCAGGACATAGGCATGGGCAAGAACTTCATGTCTAAAACACCAAAAGCAATGGCAACAAAAGCCAAAATTGACAAATGGGATCTAATTAAACTAAAGAGCTTCTGCACAGCAAAAGAAACTACCATCAAAGTGAACAGGCAACCTACAGAATGGGAGAAAATTGTTGCAATCTACTCATCTGACAAAGGGCTAATATCCCAAATCTACAATGAACTCCAACAAATTTACAAGAAAAAAACAACCCCATCAAAAAGTGGGGGAAGGATATGAACAGACACTTCTCAAAAGAAGACATTTATGCAGCCAAAAGACACATGAAAAAATGCTCATCATCACTGGCCATCAGAGAAATGCAAATCAAAACCACAATGAGATACCATCTCACACCAGTTAGAATGGCCATCATTAAAAAGTCAGGAAACAACAGGTGCTGGAGAGGATGTGGAGAAATAGGAACACTTTTACACTGTTGGTGGGACTGTAAACTAGTTCAACCATTGTGGAAGTCAGTGTGGCAATTCCTCAGGGATCTAGAACTAGAAATACCATTTGACCCAGCCATCCCATTACTGGGTATATACCCAAAGGATTATAAATCATGCTGCTATAAAGACACATGCACACGTATGTTTATTGAGGCACTATTCACAATAGCAAAGACTTGGAACCAACCCAAATGTCCAACAATGATAGACTGGATTAAGAAAATGTGGCACATATACACCATGGAATACTATGCAGCCATAAAAAATGATGAGTTCATATCCTTTGTAGGGACAGAGATGAAGCTGGAAACCATCATTCTCAGCAAACTATGGCAAGAACAAAAAACAAAATACTGCATGTTCTCACTCATAGGTGGGAATTGAACAATGAGAGCACATGGACACAGGAAGGGGATCATCACACACCGGGACCTGTTGTGGGCTGGGGGGCGGGGGGAGGGATAGCATTAGGAGATATACCTAATGCTAAATGACGAGTTAATGGGTGCAGCACACCACCATAGCACATGTTTACATATGTAACTAACCTGCACTTTGTGCACATATATCCTAAAACTTAAAGTATAATAATAAAAAAAGAGAAATTTAGACTCTATGTATGGATAGATCCAGGTTCTTGTGGGAGAAGCTCTTCCAAGATGGGATAAAAATCTCAACTTTAAGCTCTACCTGCCACCAAATTACTTTGAGTTCCTCATATCAAGAGAACACTAGGCAAAAAAAAAAAAGACTCACCATCCCAACAGAGCTAATTGGCACTTATCATCAAGAGGAGACACTGCTGGGTTTTTGCAAAGAATGCAGGAAATAAAACGTTTGGCCTCAGGTAGACTACTTGGGGGTATCTTTTATTACTCCCTACCTAATCTTGATAAAAAGTGGCCAGTATGTGCATTGTGTACAGGATTGATGTTTTGGTACGCTAACCTTATACTTGGAGTTTTTTTCCAAACCAATCTGCTAACTACAGTCTGACCAGTATGGTCTGAATCTTCCCTTCAGCTTGACTGAAATTTAGACAGACTTCTTCTTGACTACAGGCCCCTGGCCTCCTTTTTTACAGTATTTACTTTAAAAAACTTAAAATTGCAAATTACTTCTCTGCCCCTGTGAGTGTAAATATTTTCTCAGCTTATTGCCAGTTTTACCACCCAGGAAGTTCTTTCTCAAAAATCTGGGATCCATCTCTTTGAAATGTAATCATCAAGAAAGATAAGACCTCTGTCTCTCAGTTTCTATGAGTAGGTAGGAGCCTCACTTTGATAAAAGACAGTTAATATATACAGATAGCCTAATCACATTGACTAGTCTTCCCCCTCAGATCCTCTAATACTTTCGCGCTAGCTCACACCAGCATTTGAAAATCTTCTTTTCTTTTCTTTCAGTTGAGTTGAATTTCTCCCCCTGTGGAAATAGCCTTACCTCCTCTTGCAATTGTTTTGGGTAGTCTTCCTTGTCATTTTTAACAAGTGCTTGGTGAAATTTTTCTTGGACAAGTCCTGGAGAAGCATATTCTACATGGGTTGAACTTATACTAAAAAGCAAGTGAATGTGAGTGGCACAAGTGGTTGACAGTAGTGGATATTGTAGGGCAGCATGTATATCTGCCTTTACAATAGGCACTTCCTGGTGTTGACTGCTGATTGCTCATAGAGGCACCTGTCTCTGAGACACACCTTCGTCCGAAGGTAGCTGTCTCCTGTGTCTAATAACTGATCAATGAGAAGTTACATATCCCAGCTTTTTGTTGTAATTTGGGACAAGTCTGAAGGGCCACTCTAACTCCAGAGCTCCTTTATTGCAATTGTATTACAGTTTAAACGTCTCTCTCTGGGTATATACTTCTTTTTTTTCCACGCTCTTACAGATATTACTCCTAAGGGCACTTCCCAGCAAAACTGTTATATGCAAATTTCTGTCTCAAAGTTTGTTAACAGAGGTCACAATTTAAGAAATTCTTCGTATGCAGGCATTCTTTAAATGATGTCTATTTTTACTATTTTTACAATGTTAAACTTCACCCCAGCTGTAAACCTGGATTACATAACTTATTTTCTTTATGGAGAAAACAGTGTTTCATATTAAAAATGCCAACATAACTACTCAAATAGAAGTTTTATTTACTGGGTTATATTTATCCTCTTAATTTTACATTGACAACAGATTTGACCAATAGTTTTGTTAGTGATAGAATATTTTTATAAAAGCACTGTTAGACTTAATATTTATTTAGGTCTTTCCCAGTTTTGTTATCTGCCATGTATATGTTTTTAACATTTTTGAAAACTATAAAATGTAATAATAAGCTATACAGTCCATTAATATTCTAGGAAAGGTCGTTTTCCACTGCATATTGTCAAACTGCTGATTTTACTAATTCTCATGTTTTGTACATTTTTATTCAAATTGTTTTAATTTTTTATACACTCAGACATCTTATTTGTTATCATGTAACTGTTTGAGAGTGTTTATTTACTTATGCTTGCTTGGCAGCGATGCCGATTTTCTTCTCACTGGATTGATTTTGCATGAGGTGCTCTATTATAAAAGCAGCTGACAAGCTGTCTTGGTGCTCTGAAATTGCCTAGTCTCATAGCTTTTCTTTTCTGTCTAACATCAGATTATGCACGAAAATTAGTAGTCTTTGTCTCTTCATTGTTTTTGTCTTGGTGATTATTTTTCCTAGAACAGGAAATTTGATGGAATCATTTAGAGTTTAGGAGTATCATAAATATTTACCTATGTGTTTATTTTCACGTTTCCTTTTATAATATAACCAATGATCCAAAGGACCCTGTGTTTCAAAAATGTTCTATAATAAATCTATCAATGTTCAGGACATTGTTCATAGCAAATACTCCAGATCTTTAACAAATGCATTCTTGGACAGACATGAGCTCTATAAATATTGAAATTTTCTATATTAAATCTATTATGATTTTTTAAAAATACTTGACACTCAATTTTATTACTAAAAATTGTCCTCTGGGGTGACAGCAGTTATTTGTTCTCACCCTCTGCCCAGAATCCCTGGGAGTGTTTCTGTTATTGTGGAGGTAATAGGAGATCTGGGGACAGGGTGGGACATACCATGAAGACTGGGTGGTCACAGAACACACACACACACACACTCTCACACACACACACACACGTGCACACACACACACACCCTACAACTACAGCTACCAAAATAACCAGCATGGTGTTGGAACATTTCCCCAGTGGGGGCTAGAATTACCCATGGTGACCTGTGACCTGCTCCCGGAGACAGGGATGGCCAGGCAGGTTGTGTGGCGAGGCAGGAGGGCATTTCTCCTATTTAAATTGTCTATAATAAATCTATCAACATGCAGGACACAGTACACAGTGAGTACTCCAGATCATTAACAAATGCTTGCTTGGATAGAAATGAACTCTATAAATGTTGGCACAGCACTACAATATATTCTAATCTCTTAATGCACACAATTATACTTAGAACTGTATTTTTGGTTTGGTAAAAATTTATCTGACAATTCTGATGCTACTTAGAGTTCATCAAGGCTTAGAAACCAAAAGCTTGATTATTACATTGAAATACTTTCTAGAGCTCAAACATAAATGCTTAAGAAACAGCTCTGCAAAAACAATCTAATTTCGAATCTAGTTTCTGATAAGGTCCATTTTCTGAGAAGCTTTCCTGCTTTGCTAAAATGTATGATTCTTGACTTACACAAACCACCCAAAGAGAGAGAGAGAGAGCTATCATGGGCACATTTTAGCCTCTAGTTTTCTTTTTCCAGAATCTCACCTGAAGCTCAAACACATTATCAAATAGATTTGACATCAATATTACTCCAGTGACTGAATAACACACTCTCTTAATGTCAAAAGTCATTCAATTTTTCTGTAAGGAAGAATAAAGTCATACCTAAACATATTAAAATATTATTCACTTTGACAATAGAAGTAGTTCCAAGACATGAACTATTGCCATATTAGAAAGGAGAAGCAATCAGTATTTTTATCACCCAAGAATCTCTATACCACAAAAAAATCCATCATTTCTAATGAAATTGGTAAGTACCTAGGAGGCAAATGTCTTTTTTTATTTCTAGTCTGAAAGCTGGATTAAAAAGAGCAGATGTAGTTAACTCACATTCCCATTAATGAGAAAAACTTACCTAATAGTGAGTATATTTATCAAATCTTTTAAAAAATTTAAATTTTCATTAAGAGTTCAAGGGCTATTATTGTTTTATTTTAACTAGAACTGTAGACTATTCTTAATATTAAAACTGGGTATAATAACACACTTACTTTCATTTAAATTATATAGATTATTCAGTAAAAAATATTACTTAGACTTATTTGTCTAAAAGATAGTTATATTTTTGAATTTATATATAGGTTTTTTTAAAAGAAATTACAAAGATCACCTTCGATTCCTGCTTATAAATTATTATCTAGTACAATTTATACTTTACTTAGTGTGTAACTGGTTTATCATTATCCGTGGTATCAATTACAGATCATATTTTTTAGTGAATTTAAATATTCTTTTAACAAAAGCAAATGAAGCCACATGTGTGTAACTTTTTTATTTAAAGATATTTATGGCCAGGGGTGGTGGCTCACACCTGTAATCTCAGCTCTTTGGGAGCTGAAGTGGGCAGATCGCCTGACGTCAAGAGGTCAAGACCAGCCTGGCCAACATGGTGAAGCCCCATCTCTACTAAGAATACGAAAATTAGCCTAGTGTGATGGTAGGCACCTGTAATCCCAGCTACTCAGGAAGCTGAGGCAGAAGAATCCCTTGAACCCAGGAAACGGAGGTTTCAGGGAGCCGAGAGCATGGCAGTGCACTCTAGCCTGGGCAACGGAGCAAGACTCTACCTCAAAAAAAAAAAAAAAAAAAGGAAAAGAAAAAGATATTTACTAGAGATTATCTGTAACTATCCCCTTCTATGGTAACTTGGCACAACTGGAAATTACATTAACACTTTCCGGCTGATAATATCATTAAGGAGTAATTTCCGAAATAAAATTTGTCCCTAAGTATTGTTTTAAATAGTAAAGTTAGTAAAGAGTAAAACTCTATATATCATTAAAACAAATTGCATTTAAAATGAATAAAAATGTAACATATTATAATTTTTCAGGAAAGTAAATTGGCTATACATTTTTACTTCATAAAGCTAGGCTTCAGTAGCTGTAGTTTTTCTTCATAACACTTATTTCAATTTTAAATTATACATTTATCTGTGTGATTATTTGATTAATGTCAGCCTGTCTCATTAAGGAGAAAACTTCATGAGAGATAAGAGCTTATCCACATTGTTCTCTATTTGTCCTCCAAATTTCTCTTCCTGGCACATGGAATTAATTTATTTACTAAATAAATTAAAATAAATTAATAACAGAATCTGAAAAACTGACTGTCATGAAGTTTTTTTTATATGAACAGGAACTGGACCAATAGAAACAAATGTAAAACATAACAAATGACCATATGAGTTTAATGACAATATGATGCACAATTTTATGTGCAAACTTATGCTTTAGGATATTCTGACACTAGACAATTTCAAATATGATGGATAGATAGAGGATATACACATATTGATATGTTGACATTTCTGGATTTAACTTTTCTAATTTTAGAGGTAAATTTGAAATCAGAATTATCTGGCTTTCTAATCTTTCTATAATAATTACTAGCAATTTATAACAGAAATTTGTATTGTCTTAATTAGATTTTGCTTTATAAACATAATCATTTTTTGTAAGATTTCAAAATGTATTTGATAATACATGGCTAGAAAATAGTGAGGCTGTGGCAAATCTTTTATTTTCCCCACACATTTGATAAGGCTTAAAACATGCAATTGGGGCAAAGTTTGAAGCTATTAAAACTAAAAAAATTATAAAATTGTTATATAAACATAATTGTCCCGGATGGCCTCTGAAATGTAACTGTTTTTCAGTCATTAAAAAGTTATATTACATTCCCATAAGAACCAACATCTTATATAATTATATAGTTTACAACAGATATTTTTGAAAACATATATAGATATAATTTACATTACTACATGACTTATGAATTCATTAAGCTAAATTGTAGAGATCGATAGATACAAATTTTCTACTTTTTTTACCTTCACATATACTACTTTCTTCATTAATTTTTACAGTGTTTTCTAATACATTGATCTGAGATTATAGCATATCTGCATAATATAATCAAGTTGTACACCATGATGTTATGGATATGTATCAAATCTTTTGTTTGATTATCATAAATTTTTATAGATTATTTTTATTTGTTGCATAAGTAATATGAGCATTTAGAAGATATTTCTTCTCATATGTATTAATCTTTTTGGGCCACCATAACTGAATATCATAGACTGGGTGACTTAAACAGCAGAAACTCATTTATTTGAAGTTCTGGGGGTTAGAGGTCCAATACCAAGCCCCTAGAAAATGTGGTTTCTGGTGAAACTTCCCTTTCTGGCTTGCCGATGACCCCTTCTCGCTGTGTTCTCACGTGGCCTTTCCTTTGGCACACACGTGAAGAGAGGGAGAGAGAGAGAGAGAGAGAGAAAGAGCAAGCTCTGGTTCCTCTTCCTCATAAAGACTTTGGTATTATTGGATTAGGGCTTCAATCTCAGGACATCATTTAACCTAATTACCTCCTTAATGGCTCTATCTACAAATATAGTCACGTTGGAGGTTAAGGCTTCAAGCTATGAAATTGGAGGGAGAAACAATTCAGTCCATAACAATATGCATTCCCTTTTATCCCCCTATCAGTTGTTGGTAAAGATTTGAAATGTTTTTTTTTTTTTTCTTTTGTTTTCTAACTGCCGTTTAGGTTAGGTTTTTGTGGCTGTTTGAGTGTATAAGCTACAGCCACCTAGGTATAGCCATTGACCTATAAAAAGTATTATGTACAAAATGTTTTTCATAGTAGACAACAAGCTTACATAACTTTAACTAGTTTGTATATATTTTTTTCTAAATATCAAAATATAGTTTAAGTGGTTTTTTGCTGATTTCATGACTAATAACTTTTCAATGTGAAAATATGAACACAATCTAACTTTGCATTTAACTAAGCCATTGCTGTGGTAATAATATCAGAAAATATAATCAACAGCACTTTTAAAGTCATTTCAGCATTTCTCATTAAATGGGATAGTACAATGTATTTCTAAGTCTATTCAGTTATTAATAGATCAACTGCAGTTTTTCCTCTGCTGTGAGGCAAATGGCAAAGAGGAATCACAGAGATTTAACAATATTTCTAGTATGACACAAGATTAAAATATCAGTACAACTTCTAACACTGTATTTTCACATTAAATGAAACGCTAAAGTTTCAATTCTTAGATTATCTCCTGCCAGTAATTGTGCCAGATTGCATTCTGATGATTTTCTACCATTGCAAATAAATATTATCAGTTAAAGTTGCTTCAAATTTCAGAGCTATGTGACTATGGTTGTTTACCAGATGTCACAGGATGTCACAATGTCTATCTCTTATAACTCTGTCTTATTGATATTATGATGTTTATCATTTAAGTCAATATATTATGCTTTCTGGCAGCTGGGCCTGACTTGTGCATTGGTTTTTGTTTTTTTTTTTCTGTCTAGGCTTTTCTTATGGCAATACAGAAGAAGCATTTGTAATTTTATCAGATATTTTATTAAGAGTAGTCTGTCTTTCCTTCACTGTTCCAGTCCCTTTACTAAGGATCTCCTTTTTTCCTCCTCACCAAGGGCTTCTAATTATCAACACACCTTGGGTTATGCTTGGGAGGACCTTTTGAGGTCTAAGAGTTATTTGGTACTGAGTCATTTTTAATGTTATATTTTGTGAGAATAGACTTCAGACTAACAATATAGGATGTGTATGCGTATATGTGCATACCCAAGTTCATATGATCTCAATATCCTCTTATCAATTGGTCATTAATGGGAAAGTGATGTAGATTAATGGGAAAGTGATGTAGATTGTTAACTGCAAGGATTTTATATATATCAGCTAAGACAATTTTTCAGAAATAAAAATAAATATTTTTTCTCAGTGTTTTAATTTTTGGAAACTTGAGGCACAGTATAATAACAATTATTAGAACATAAATAATTTTATGCTCCAATTTGGTCAATGGCCACACTGTCTACTAAAGACAGGACCCCAATCTCTTTTAGCTTACGGTTTCTGCTAAGAAATCTGCTATTAATCTGATGGGTTTTTCTTTATAGGTTACCTGACACTTTTGCCTCACAGCTCTTGTTTCCTTCATCTTGACTTTGGATAACGTGATGACTATGTGCCTAGGCGATCATCTTTTTGTGATGAATTTCCCAGGTGTTCTTTGAGCTTTTTGTGTTTGGATGTCTAGATCTATAGCAAGGCCAGGGAAGTTTTCCTGGATTATTCCCTCAAATATGCTTTCCATGTTTTTAGATTTCTCTTTTTCCTTAGGAACACCAATTATTCTTAGGTTTGGTTGCTTAACATAATCCCAAACTTCTTGGAGGTTTTGTTTATTTTTTTAGTTCTTTTTTGTTTGTCTTTGTTGGATTGGGTTTATTTGAAAGCCTTGTCTTCGAGCTCTGAATTTCTTTCTTCTACTTGTTTGATTCTATTGCTGAGACTTTCCAGTGCATTTTGCAGTTCTCTAAGTGTGTCTTTCATTTCCATAAGTTGTGATTGTTTTTTATTTATGCTATACATTTCACTGGGGATTTTTTCATTCATATCATGTTTCTTTTTTTTTAATTTATTTAAATTGGACTTCATCTTTCTCTGGTGCCTCCTCGGTTGGCTTAATAATTGAGCTTCTGAATTCTTTTTCTGGCAATTCGGGGATTTTTTCTTGGTTTTAATCCACTGCTCGTGAGTTAGTGTGATCTTTTGGGGGTGATAAGGACCCTTGTTTTGTCATATTACCAGAATTGTTTTTCTGGTTCCTTCTCATTTGAATAGACTATGTTAGGGAAGATGCGGGACTCAAGGGCTGCAGTTTAGATTGTTTTGTTCCACAGGGTGCTCCCTTGATGTAATGCTCTCCTCTTTCCCCTAGCGATGGAGCTTCCTGAGGGGTGAACTACAGTGGCTGCTGTTTCTCTTCTGAATCTAGACACCCAGCAGAGCTACTGGACTCCTGGCTGTTATTAGCGAGTGTCTTCTAAGAGTCCTGTAATGTGATTTGTCTTCAGGTCTCTTCTGAGCCATGGATACCAGCACCTGCTCTGGTGGAGACAGCAGGGGAGTGAAGTGGACTCTGTGAAGGTCCTTGTATGTATTTTTATTAAGTGCGCTGGTTTTGTGTTGGTTGACCTCCAGCCAGGAGGTGGCGATTTCAAAAGCACATCAGTTGCAGTAGTACAGGGAGGGTCAGGCAGTGGGCAGGGCCATAGAACTCCCAAGAGATTATGTTCTTTATCATCAGCTACCAGGGCAGGTAGAGAAAACCATCAGGTGGGGGTGGGGTTAGGCTTATCTGAGCTCAGACTCTCTTTGAGGAGGGCTTGTTGAGGCTGCTGTGGGAGAAGAGGGTGTGGTTCCCAGGCCAATGGAGCTATGTTCCCAGGGGAATTAGGGCTGCCTCTGCTGTGTCACACAGGTAACCAGGGAAGGGAGATAAAGCTGGCAGCCATAGGCCTTATCCAGCTCCCATGCAGCCCATAGCCCAAAAGATTGGTCTCACTCCCACTGTGCCCCCCTCAACAGCACCAAGTTCATTTCCAGGCAGCTGTTGAGCAATGCTGAGAAATTGTTCCCAGCTACATGCCTCCCAGCTGAGAAAACAAGCAGACTCACAGTTCCTCTGTTGTCCCACGGATCCTGCAGTGGCAATCCACCACCTTCAAAGGGTTTGTGTGTTCTCAGCTTTCCAGTATGTTCCTGCGGTTGTTGGTGCCAAAGTTCACGATGTGGGTGTCTACACACTGCTCTGTACGTCTGAGTCAGAGCTGAAAGTTAGTCCTGCCTCCTATCCGCCATTTTCCTGCATTGTCCCATATTAACTTTTATGGAGGCAGTCTTCCTATAGCCCTTTTTAGACAATTCAGGTAAAACACAGTTGTTACCCATCTGAAAGAAAATTGTTTTCTTATAATTTACTGTTATGCATAACTAAGTATATTTCTCTTAAATAGACTACATTGGAATTAAATTCATGCTTCCATAATGAGATTAATATAAGATTAAATGTATTTCTTAATTAATGGATTAAGAAAATTGTCTAGATTTTCTCTTTTTTTGGTGGTAAGAGCACCTGAAATCTATTATCTTAGCAAATTTTCAGTATACAGTACATATTAAATATACTTATGCTGTACAATAGATACCTAGACTTATTCATACTACATAACTACAATTAACAGAAGTGATGATTATACAACCTATTTAGGGAAGGTCATTTAGTCAATCTATTTAATGCTTTTATATTTTTACTTTTTTTTTTTTTTTTTTTTGAGACGGAGTCTCACTCTGTCACCCAGGCTGGAGTGCAGTGGCGCAATCTCGGCTCACTGCAAGCTCCGCCTTCCGGGTTCACGCCATTCTCCTGCCTCAGCCTCTCAGAGTAGCTGGGACTACAGGTGCCCGCCACCACGCCCGGCTAATTTTTTTGTATTTTTAGTAGAGACGGGGTTTCACCATGGTCTCAATCTCCTGACCTCATGATCCGCCCGCCTCGGCCTCCCAAAGTGCTAGGATTACAAGCGTGAGCCACCGCGCCCGGCCTTTAATGCTTTTATATATATGTATATATACACACACAGACACATACACATGAACATATATATATTCACACACATACATATATGTGTTTTAGATTTATCTATAAACACATAGATGTATATGTGTGTTTATATATACATCCAAGACTAGATTTATGGGAATAGAGTATATTTAAGATTAATGGAAATAATGCACAAATAATATGAGTTAACATATACTCCATACCCAGTTTCCCTTATGCTTAACAGCTTACCAGAGTGTGATACATTTATCAGAACAAATCAGTCATTATTGATACACTATTATCATTAACTTAAATCTACACTTTGAGATTGACTTAGTTTTCATGTAATTCATTTTACCTATTCCTGGATCTCAACTAGGTTACTGTGTGACATTTAGTCATCATGTGTGGTTAAGCTTCTCTAGGCTGTAACAATTTCTCAGACATTCATTACTTTTGATGATCTTGACAATTTTGAGGAATACTGGTCAGGTACTTTGTCAAATTCCTCTCAATTGGATTTTTTCTGATGTTTTTCTGATGATTAGAATGGAGTTGTGTATTTTGGGGAGGAACACCACAGAGATAAATTGCCATTCTTGTTTCTTCATTACAAGGGTACATGCTATCAACTGTTGATGTTACCATTATTGATGATAACCATGATCACCTACCTGGCTAAGGTAGTGTTTGTCAGGTTTAATACTCTAAGGCTACTTTTTTTTTTTCGCTCTCTTCACACTGTACTCTGTTTAAGAAGTAACTATGTGAGGTATACATGTAAGGAATAAGGAGTTTGCTTCATCTTTCCTGATGGGGAGTATTTCTACAGGGTATCTGGAATTCTTCTGCACAGGTATTGGCCTATTTGCCCCATTTATTCATTTATTCAACAATTTATTTATATCAATATGGACTTATGAGTATTTATTTTATAATTTGAGTTATTATTTAATACTGCTTTATTATTTTATGTCTCAAATTGTTCTAGCTTTGGCCTCTGGGCACCCTTTCAGTTGTTTATATATCCCTTCAACTTTGCATGTGTGTGTGAGTGAACATATTACTTCCTTACTTTCTGGAACTACAGAATGTCACAAACTCATATTGCAAATTCCTTTCCCTTAAATTAGCTCTTTCTTCAGAAAGACACGGTTCTTTTATTGAAGAGTCATATCCAAATTAGAATTAGAAACCAATATCTGCACAATTTCAGTGCCCAGATACTGGTTTCGAATTCCAGTTCAAATATGACTGGGATGTTTTTGTTTTGTTTTGTTTTTTTGTTTTGTTTTGTTTTGTTTGAGACAGAGTCTGTCTCTGTCGCCCAGGCTGGAGTGCAGTGGCGCAATCTCGGCTCACTGCAAGCTCCGCCTCCCGGGTTCACGCCATTCTCCTGCCTCAGCCTCTCCGAGTAGCTGGGACTACAGGCGCCAGCCACCACGCCCGGCTAATTTTTTGTATTTTTAGTAGAGACAGGGTTTCACCGTGGTCTTGATCTCCTGACCTCGTGATCCGCCCACCTCGGCCTCCCAAAGTGCTGGGATTACAAGCGTGAGCCACCGCGCCCGGCCTGACTGGGATGTTTTTATTTCAGATATCTTAGCTATCTGAGCAAGGAAATAGATGTGTTTATACGCAGAGCTATACATATTTATGTATGTATCTATCTGCAACTGCATTAAGCAGTTCATTAGTTCATACTGGTCTCCCCAGCTCTACTGCAGTACCATACAGATCATTCTAGCATTCCTGCCTTGTATATAACACCCCACTCCAACAGTGAGAAACATACGTTTCTCTACTGACCTATTTGTTAAGTTTTCCAAAACAAATGAACAAAATACATGTCTAGTAGCATCAGAATTCTTAAGCTGTCCTGTGTAGAGAACGACTTTAAAACTATAAAACAGTGCATATGTACAGTTTCTTTTGCCTTCAGTTGTACAGTCTCTCCTCATTTCCAGACTTACTCAGGATAGCACCTTTTCCGCTTAATTCCATCACTGCGTTATTTGTATGTGGTAATATAGTTAGATTGTTTTGTCAAAGACTGCATTCCTATCATTGAGTGTTCAGAGTTCTTTGTACATTTGGGGTACAAGTTCTTTATCCAATGTGTGGTTTGCAAATATTTTCTCTCAGTGAATTATCTGACATTTCTTTCTCTTAACAGTATCTTTAGCTGTGTTCCACAAATTTGGATAAGTTGCATTTTTATTTTCATTTAGTTCAAATTAATTTTTTAATTTCACTTGAGACTTTTTCTTCAGTCTGTGTGTTATTTAGAAGTATAAAGTTTAATTTTCAAATATTTGAGAATATTTCTGATATTGTCATTATACTTTATAAGGAAGCTTTATTATGAAACCATAGAACTAAAATCTGTGTTTACAGCTGAGGCCAAGGTGATTATTCCAAGCTCCTTTCTACCACATGATTTTAGCCAAGGTATATACATTCTCTCATCATTCATTTATATCTTTGAAATGTAATTGAATGGTACAATCTTAAGACCTTTTCACAAATTATTAACAATTATATTTTTACATTTTTTTTCTTAATAATTGGTTCCCACTCTGCCTCCAAATCTAATACTCATGGCATGTCAAATTACTATGTCTGGCCTTTGCTTACTTTCTATATCTCCCAACAAAGCTACATAGCTAAACAAGTATAACACAAGCCTCTTTGGCAGAAATGTTGTCATTTTTATTTTCTATTGTTTATAAGAACATCTCAGAGGTTGCTTCAGGGAGAAAGGTAAACGTGTCAACTCTACTAGCTGACCATTCCTATTCAGCATAACAGACCATTTAATTGTACAGGATCTGCTACAAGAGATTTTATTTTTTAATGATTTTTACTACTAAATGTGAAATAGTAAAAGCAAAAGGAAAGGAAAAGAAGATAAAAAAATTAAATGTTAATTAAAAAAATTAAAAAGGAAAGAGAAGAGAAAAGGAAAGAAATAAAGGAAAAGTTTACATTACACTTTGCCTTCCTGCTTCAATATTTTATGGTCCTATCATAATTTTTAAGTGCTAGGTATCCTTAGGCTTAGAGCAAGATGCAATAAAAAAGAGCAAGATGCCTTAAAATTAAAATTGTTTTCATTAAATCTTTGCAAGTTTTTTTCACATTTTAAAATTCTATTTTCTAATTTGTTTTAAAAAGATAAATTTTCTATAGGATTATGCTGTGATAAAAGCCAAACTGATGAACTAGCTAGACAATTAATATTCAGTCTCTTTAATATAGTGTAAAGAATATTGGACCTATATAAAAATGTCTGGCTTAGATTCATGGCATTCCCACTTATCTATAGTCTAATTTTGAATAATTTATTTAACTTTCTTAGCCCAGGTTCATTATTTATCAAATTTGAATGACTGTACAAAATTTGTGTCATTTTATTTTGAATCCTTAACAAATAACCCTTAAAATAATGTGTGTCAACATACTTTATTCAGTGTGATGTGCTATATAAATGCAACATATTATTAAAACAAAGCAATAATCTCAGCTATGTACATGAACTTATTATGCCCTAATACATTTTTGGTCATAAGCCTACTTTACTTTCAAACAAATTATAGCTCACACATAATAGTTTAGACATGAATTTTGTGGTCATTCCAAATATTCATTTTATAAAAATAAACTTTCTACATGTTGACATTTCTTATCAAATATGCACATACTTAAATTAGTTTTATATTTTAATTTAGTAGTAATTGCCAAATCACTTGAAAGATTGAGAAATCTGGCCACTAACTATGCACACAAATCTTTATTGTCCTTCAATGTTCCTGTGGCCTGTGCACCTAAGTGAATTCTTTCATTAATTTATTTAATATGATTTCTGGCAAGTTAATTTTAGATCCTTAGTAATATAATTAATAAGTTGTTTTCTGACTACTTTAAATTATTTTAATCTTTGTTGATTTGAATTATAAATTTCTCAGGTGAATTGGGAATTATAACTAAACTTTTGTTTTCTTTAGTAGATCTGAACAGATAAAACAGAGTTAAACTTGATGCAACCCTTCTGAGAGTGATAATTATTTTTTAAAATAGTAAAAGACACCATCCAATTGAATTACTTTTTACAATTTCATACTTTATCTTATCCAATTACGAAGCTCTCAGAGTCATTCTCTATAAAGTTGGTATAATAATTTCTTATTGTGGTGACTCTTTAAAACAATGTCTATAGAGAATCTAATATAATAACTACATAATACATTGTAACAGGGAATGAATACCTCAGCTATTTAGACAACTAAATTGATTAATCTAGATAAATTTTTTTTAAAATAAAACTCTTCCTGAAGACATTGATTCTAGTTTTCTAGACTTTAGTAAAATTATGGCATCAAGATTTTTGGAACTGTTCAAAAGTTTGGCAAGAATGCAGTAATGTATAAATGACTTAAAAAATTAGCTTTCTCAATAGAAACTACAAAATATAGACTTATAAACATATATGCCATGAATTAATATTACGTTTATCCTATAGGGATTTTTCATTTTCCACATTTTCAATACATACTCAAAAGCATATGAAACACATATTTTTATATTACAATGTAAGTGATAATATAAAGCATAAAAATAAAAGCATATTTATATATTCAACTATTTAAGAAAATATATTAAAATATTCTCCTATTCAGTGTATATTAGATAGTAAGTTATCTTTAGTCAAACCTGTGTCAAATACAAGAGAGTTATCAGTAACCTTGATAGAGATGTAGAAAGCCACTTGCGAAGTAAAATGATTTCTGTATTTCCTTTTCTGGAAGCTGCAATTACACCATTTTATCAGTATATAAATGAGCAGTGTGGTCAATAGTACTGTTTATTCCAAATGCATCCTCCACTCTGTCACAGCTGTATCTTCCCTGTGGATGGAGTATACTTCTCTGCCTTATAAACATTGGGTTTGTACAGGGAGTTCTTTGTCCATTAGAATGTAAGCATAAGTGACAGCACCATTTCTGAGCACAAGTCTTAAGAGGCTTAGAGAGTTCCACCAATCCTCTTTATCCCGTGCCATCCATTATGAAAAGACCGTATCATAAGGATCCATTGACTCTTTAGCATGAGTCAACAAATGAGACAGGTAAAGTCTTGAACACAAACTGTGGTCTGTAGTCTGAAGACAAGGTGAGTTGACCCCACATGCACCTTAAAGCCTCATATAACTCCCAGCCTAGTAAGCAAGAAAGCAATAAGCTTGCTGAAATCCCCTGATTTGAGGGTTGCTAATTATGCAACATTATCACTGCAAAATCTCATATAGATATTATTTTGTAAGTCAAGAACATGACAAGAGAGATGTTTCTTGGAGAATCTGGCTGTTTTAGTGAACTCATAGGTCAGCATTGTAATAGGAGAGAATCACCATTGACTATAGCAGTAGTTCTCAATGTGACTGCATATTAAAATTAACCAATAAACTAGGGTGATGTAAAATAAATCTGTGTTTCACAACCATCCTCACAAGTTTTGAGTTAATTGGTCTGAATGGGATTCAGGTATTGTTGTTGTTGCTGCAGGTGGTGGTGGTAACTCAGATGCCTTTACTAGTCAAGCAGGATTGGGAATTCCTGGCCTATGATGTGTGCCCTCAGATCTACAGAACTATAAATTCATTTTTATTAATGGATGCTGAATTTATTGGTAATGATTTTTATCAGCCAAATTCATTAGAAATATATATATAGACCAAAATTAATTAATTTTCAATATAAAAATTGTATACCGATTGGATTAGCTTTACTGCCTTTATGAGCTTTATGGCCAGTCACTTTCATTCTTGTCTTACTGGCCCAGTTGTCACCTACCTGCTTGTCCCAACTCCAGGTAAGTGTACTTTTTGATTTCTCCATTTATGCAAGTTAAACAATAATCTTCTAATTGAATGTACTATTAATGCAAAATTATCTTGAATGGCTCTTTTTGGTTTCACTGTGAATACGTTAAAGGCCTAAGTGTAATTTATTTTAATTATTTTTCAACTTTTGATGAGAAGGAAAAATAGGACCTCAGGAATTTTTGGTGCCAGGTGTCTGTTGAATCATTGAAAACTATTGTGGTAAGCATCTAGAGCCATAAAAATGTTTGAGCATCAGAATTCTAGAAAACAAATGTTCCAAAAATAATGGGAATCTTAGAATTTTCACTTGAATATTACATTCTTAATGAGGAGGCTTACCCTACCCATTTTAGCTAAAATTGTAAGCCGTTTCCTCCTTTCCTCGCCTTATTTTTATAATTAACACGTACTTTTCCTCTTCTAACAAACATAATCAAAAACATTAAATATGCCTTCCCTTTTGGTTTTCCTTTGCACCTCAAGAATATAATGGCTTTACACAGTAACAATCACTTATTATTTCTTATGATACTGAGTGTTGACAAGAAAGTCATTCTTCTCTGTGTCTTGGCTGGGGCTACAATCATGTAGCGGCTCAACCAGCTTTGCATTACATTAAAGTGATTCCTTTGCAAAACTGGCGATTGTTGACGCCAGTTGGGAGCTCAGCTGAAGCTTTCCAGTAGAGTATCTCCATAGTCTTCTACCTTGACATCTCCTTTTGGACGAGGTTTTGCCCCAGTTGCTGATATCTTATTGGCCCAGTATCAGAAATTAGACAATGTCATTTTCTTCGCATTATTTTAATTAAAGCAAGTCACAGGGTGATATGGTTTGTCTGTGTCCCCACCTAAATCTCATCTTGAATTGTAGCTCCCATAATCCCCATGCGTCATGGGAGGGACCTTGTGGGAGATAAATGAATTATGGGGGCAGGTCTTTCCTGTGCTGTTCTCATGATAATGAATAAGTTTCATGAGGTCCGATGGTTTTATAAATGACAGTTCCCCTGCACACACTCTTGCCTACAACCATGTAAGATGTTCCTTTGCTCTTCCTTTGTCTTCCACCATAATAGTGAGGTCTCCCCAGCCATGTGGCAAATGTGAGTCCATTAAACCTCTTTCCTTTGTAAATTACCCAGTCTAAGGTATGTCTTTATTAGCTGTGTGAGAACAAACTAATACACAGGGTCTACTCAGATTCAAAAGACAGAGAATAATATTCATCTCTTTATGAGAGTAGTGGCAGAGAATTTCCAGGAATATTTAATCCATTGCATTTACTGATTATATTTCAATTTTACTAGAATGTAAGCTTTAAGAAAAAATAATCTTGTCTGTTTCATTCACTGTTGTCTTGGAAGAAGGAATAAGAGACACTTAATGAATACTGTTTTGAATTGATTTTTAACATATACAACTAATCTGAGCATTAGTATTGAAATTACTGTCTGATTTTCAGAGTTATCATAATGATTCACTCTCACATTTAAGTCCCAAGTAAGGTTACAATTTATGTAATATAATCTATGGACAGGAAAATCAATGTGTGGTAGGCAGACTTTGAGAAATTACAGAGAGCCACAGTCTAAACTGAAGTTTTGTCTTTGTATTATCAATTAAAATAGTATGCAAAAACAAGTTAATTGAGTAAACAAGACTGAAGGAACCCTGGTTGATTTGATCAAGAAACTAAACAGTTCATGAAACAATAAAAAGTTCTGGAGTCATTGAGAGCATTATTAATATGCAAGTGTGAAATAAAACTGTAGATTTTCTTAAGCAAGTACATAAAATCTCAAAAAAGAGTTTTAAAACTTGCATTTTTGAAGATTTAAATAAACCAAAAGTGATTATTACTTTTCATTTTTATAAATTGTTATAAATTTCCCTGTGGTATGTATATAAGCAATAAATATATGATTCCTTGGTTTATGGAGTTATGAAAGTCATCTTCTATAATTGTGTAATGTCTAACTTTTGAGGTGTGTGTTGGTAAATAGCCCAGAATTTAAATAAACATTTAGCATTCATCATCTTAAGAAATAGGACCTTTGATTTATAAATATATTCATAAAGCAAAACTGCAAAAGTCATGGCTGAGTAATTTAAAAATGTGTTTGTTCTCTCTTTGTTGAATACCATATGCCATATAGACAAAATTCCCATGATTACATATTTCAATTTTCATGAGAATATAAACAAAGAGAGATAAATGTAATTGATCATTATATATAACATTACTACCACTTGCCACAAACAATGCTGTGTAAAAAGGCAAACTTCTTCCAAAAAATGAGTAGATATATACAATTCATATATAAAGGCAAAAATGACATTTCCAATTTTTTTAAATAAGGTAACTGTACTACTACACTGTGAAGCAGTATGGTGTTATTTGTTTTTTTTTTTAACTTTTAACTTTGGGGGTACATGTATAGGTTTGTTACATAGGTAAACGTGTCATGGGGGATTTTGTGCAGCCTATTTCCTTACCCATGTATTAAGCTTGGTACTCATTAGCTATTTCTCCTGATCTTTTCCTTCATCCCACCCTCCACCCTTCAACAGGTCCCAGTGAGTGTGTTGTTCCCCTCTATGTGTCCGTGTGTTCTTATCACATAGTTCCCACTTATAAGGAGGAAAGTGCGGTATCTGGCTTTCTGTTACTGCATTAGTTTGCTGAGGATAATGGCCTACAGCTCCATCCATGTCCCTTCAAAGAACATAATCTCATTTTTATTTTATGGCTGCAAAGGAAAGCTTATATACTGTTGGTGGAAGCGTAAATCAGTTCAACCATTGTGGAAAACGGTGTGTTGATTCCTCAAAGACCTCAAGACAGAAATACTATTTGACCTAACAATTCCATTACTGGGTATATACCAAAGGAATATAAATCATTCTATTATAAAGACACATGGATGCGTATGTTCACTGCAGCACTATTCACAATAGCAAAGACATGGAATCAACCTAAATGCCCATTATAATAGACTGTGTATTAGTTCCTTCTAATGCTGCTATGAATAAATACAACTGGGTACTTTATAAAGTAAAGAAGTTTAATTGATTCACTGTTCTGCAGGGCTGGGGAGGTCTCAGAAAACTTACAATCATGTCAGAAGGAGAAGCAAACATGTCTTTCTTCACGTGGTGGCAGGAAGGAGCAGAATGAGAGCCAAGCAAAGGGGGAAGCCCCTTAAAAATACCATCAGATCTCGTGACAACTTACTATCTTGAGAATAGCATGGGAGAACCACATCCATGATGCAATTACCTCCCACCAGTTCCCTCCCACCACGCGTGGGAATTATGGGAACTACAATTCAATATGAGATTTGGGTGAGGCACAGCCAAACCATATAAGACTGTATAAAGAAAATGTGATACATATACACCGCAGAACATTTTGCAGCCATAAAAAGGGACTTTTCCAATTTTTAATGCTTCATGCTTACATATATGCAGATATTACTCAACAAATATCCAACATTTTGCATCTAAGGAAACTGCAAAGAATAGCAGAAGGTAATTGTATTAGTTTGTTTTCACAGTGCTATAAAGAACTACCTGAGACTGGTTAACTTATGAAGAAAAGAGGTTTAATTTATTCACAGTTCTGCAAGGATGGGGAGGCCTCAGGAAACTTAAAATCATGGCAGAAAGTGAAGGAGAAGCAAGACATGTCTCACATGGTGACAGGAGAGAGAGATTGAGGAGGGTAGTGCCAGACTTTTAAACCATCAGCTCTTGTGAGAACTAACTCACTAACATGAGAACAGAATAAGGGAAATCAACCCCTATGATCCAGTCACCTCCCACCAGGTCCCTCCCCTGATATGTGCAGATTAAAATTCCGCATGAAATTTCGGTGGGGACACAGAGCTAAACCATATCAGTAATTGTTTAGAAAAAATATTAACATTTGCTTTATTTTGCTTTTTGTCTTGGTGCATTGGAGTTTATGTATATGTGTGTGTGTGTGCATATATATACATATGTATTTATGTGTATACTTATATTCAAATATATTAACATACAAACTAATCTAGTAAGAGATCCATCATACGAATACACACCTACCAAATAATATTTAATGTAAATAATCTTGAAAATATAGTTATTTTCCTTTTTGTCATAATAAATATTTAGATCAGAGGTCATTTGATGACCTCTGTAGTTTTAGAAATGTTATATCAAAATCACACTATTTTATTTTATTTTATGATATTTGTAATAAAAAAGGATAATAGATTTCATCAGAAACCACCTAATGGTCAAAGTATTCAATTGTTCTTATAATTTATATCCTTTATATCATCATTCACAGTGTTCAAAAACATGAGTTTGTTATACTAAAAATAAAACTTATCCTACCTATGAGTTCATATATTTTATAAACATTCTCCAATTTTTAATTGCTAAAGAATTTCCTGGAGTTAATTTTTTAAATTCTCAGTTATATTTATGAAAACCCTCTATACTTATTTCTTTATCTTAATAAATAAATGTACCATTAGAGAATCACTAGTCCTAAAAATAAATTTATGTGAAAGAATTAATGAAAATTGCAATAAATGAAGAACCATTTTGTTCTCTGTACAATAATTTTTTTAAACATAGCAAAATAATTCAAAGTACTTTAGGATATTTTAGAAAGTATACTGAGAAAGATGAAGATGTGAAGTCAACGGTGAAAACTATCTAAACCATAATGAAATATGTACTTTCAGGATAAGGACAGACATGATTTACATATTTTTAAAAAATATATATGATTTAGTTAAAAGCTGAATACCTATTCTGTTCAGGATTGAAATGGGAATTATTTAGGGTACCAGAGATATTTTTAAAATGTATTTTGTGGCCGGGCGCAGTGGCTCATGCCTGTAATCCCAGCACTTTGGGAGGCCAAGGCAGGTGGATCACGAGGTCAGGAGATCGAGACCATCCTGGCTAACATGGTGAAACCCCATCTCTAGTAAAAATACAGAAAAATTAGTCAGGCATCGTGGCGGGTGCCTGTAGTCCCAGCTACTCGGGAGGCTGAGGCAGGAGCATGGCGTGAACCCAGGAGGCGGAGCTTGCAGTGAGCCAAGATCGCGCCACTGCACTTCAGCCTGGGCAACAGGGCGAGACTCCATCTCAAAAAAAAAAAAATTTATTTTGTGTTCAATAAGGTTAAGATCTAAATTTGTCAAAAAAAAAAAGTCATTTTAAGATGCAGATAATGTGAATATTACAAAATGTAACTTTATTAACTTTGAAAAAAGCAACATTTGCATTTTTGTGCACGCAACTTTAGTATTTGTCTCTAGTACCATAAATATTCACTGAGCATCTACAGTATGAGGGGCAGTTTCATTCTCTTATGCCAGTCACCAGATATGCAAGTAGGGTACATGACAGACACACTCCCAGTCTTTTAGGACTTAGAGTTCAATAAGATCTGCACAAATATATAAGCAATCAGAGTGACATGGCAGCCCAGAGGATGGATACCCAAGTCAGAGTGGATGGAAGAGTTCGTGGTGACTTCCTAGAAGGATGCCTAAATTGAATATTCAAGAATGAGGAGAATTAGGTAGATAAAACCTCCAAAGTGGAAGATACCATTATATGTCCATGGGGCTGGACTGTTTCATGAGAAGAGTGGAGAAAAGAGAGAAGAACGTGAAGTTATTGAACCATGAAGGACTTTGCAATTTGTGCTAAAAGAAGTTTATATACTGATATGGTTTGACTCTGTGTCCCCACTCAAATCTCATATCGTAGCTCCCATAATTCCCACGTGTTATAGGAGGGACCTGGTAGAAGATAATTGAATCATGGGGGTAGGTCTTTCCCATGTTGTTCTTGTGATAGTGAATAAGTGTCACAAGATCTGAGGGTCTGATCAAGGGAAACTCATTTTGCTTGGCTCTCATTCTCTCTTTTTGCCTACTGCCATTCATGTAAGACATGACTTGCTGTTCCTTGCCTTCAGGCATGACTGTGAGGCCTCACCAGCCATGTGGAACTGTTGGTCCATTAACCCTCTTTCTTTTGAAAATTGCTCAGTCTCAGGTATGTCTTTATCAGCAGCATGAAAATGGACTAATACACATACTTAATCCAGAAATCAATGGGAAGCCATTTGTATTTTTAAGCAAGAGGTGGAGGTATTGAACCTCAATTTTAATTAAGTTATTCTGTGGTATGGAAAATAGAGCAAAAGAGTTCAGTACTTGAAACTATCGTAATATTACAGGCCAGAGATGATAATGGCCTGAACTAGGCAAATAACAATGGGTATGAAAAGATATAGATTTATTTAAGAACAGTTCAATGCATGCAACTACTAGACTTATTAGTATATTCAAATATATCTTCTGTATATACTCTTTATAATTTATTAAAATATTCATAGGAAATGAGACATGTGGCCATATAGAGCAAGTATAACTTATTTCATATATAAGAACTAATCAAAAATTATTTTTATATTTTTACCTGCTAGATGAGCCTTATTTGAGATTATAATTAGCCACTTCACAGTTACTTAAAGATAAAAAAAACTGAAAAAATTTAAATGTTATAGCTAAGTACAAATATAATTATAGTAGAAGCTGTTATTTTGTGTTAATAAGCATGTATTTATTACCAGATGAGAAAGTCTCCTCAGCTTTACTTAGAGAAGTCAATGATATCTTTGTTGAGATAAAAATTAAAGCTTAAAAGTGTCACTGCTTGTATTATTGATCTAGTATTATAAGTAAAATGAATCAAAGTGGAAAATAAAAATCTTTGGAAGCTTAATATATAAACTAATATGCTACTTCTCCTCCCCCTCCATTTGGTGATTTTTCATGGATTTAGCTCTTTTAAGTACTTTTATTTTCGCAACATGAAGAAGAATATGAAAATGCCTTATTTTTCTTAAAAGATAGGTAAGAAAGAGATGTCATTTTGCCTCTGAAATCTGTAAAAATTATGTTATCATCACACCATATTAAACTCTACAGTTTCTCAATCAGATTTCTGTCAAATGTCTTATCTACACACCTAAAAGTATGCATTTTCTTTAATCTGTTTCATTCCTTTATGCATAAACTTACTTATCTAACCTTTCTACAGGTATAATAGTGGGCAAAGAAGATACACATTTCTTCTTTCTTGTGGTTTCTTCTGACAAGGAGAAACTAGATCCTGAGGATAGGGATTCTTAAGAAGTGAATTTTGTCTTCTTCCAACTCATTCGCAGTTTATATATATATATGGTTTTTCCTGGTGAATTTTCAAAATAATGTATTTTTGCTGAGATCCTGGTGAATTTAATTTCTTTTATTATTTTTATATTTTTCAATTCTGTTGTTATATTTTCCCTAGAATTATAAAGAGATTTTTGTTTTCCACTGAATCATAAATAAATTGTTTCCATGTATCTACACTTAGGCTGAGTTATATTGAGCCATAGTATAGCATCCATGGGTTCCCAGTGATGAGACAGTGCATAAGGATGTGAAGCATTATGTCCGAATAGACTGTTCTGCAATCACAGTAGAAAGTATCTTCTGTAAAATGCAAAATATACCCTATCATGCACCTGCATCAGCTTCATGAAGAAGAAAGTTAGATGAGAATCTAGTTATTTGTATGAATATGTTATAATTTCTATTTTATGGTCAAAAAATAAAAGAACAATTTTTTTTATTTTTCTTTTTTTTATTTTATTATTATTATACTTTAAGTTTTAGGGTACGTGTGCACAATGTACAGGTTTGTTACATATCTATACATGTGCCATGTTGGTGTGCTGCACCCATTAACTCGTCATTTAGCATTAGGTATATCTCCTAATGCTATCCCTCCCCTCTCCCCCCACCCCACAACAGTCCCTGGAATGTGATGTTCCCCTTCCTGTGTCCATGTGTTCTCATTGTTCAATTCCCACCTATGAGTGAGAACATGCGGTGTTTGGTTTTTTGTCCTTGCAATAGTTTACTGAGAATGATGGTTTCCAGTTTCATCCATGTCCCTACAAAGGACATGAACTCATCATTTTTTATGGCTGCATAGTATTCCATGGTGTATATGTGCCACATTTTCTTAATCCAGTCTATCACTGTTGGACATTTGGATTGGTTCCAAGTCTTTGCCATTGTGAATAGTGTCACAATAAACATACATGTGCATGTGTTTTTATAGCAGCATGATTTATAGTCCTTTGGATATATACCCAGTAATGGGATGGCTGGGTCAAATGG
Source organism: Nomascus leucogenys (assembly GCF_006542625.1). Classification (NCBI taxonomy): domain Eukaryota; kingdom Metazoa; phylum Chordata; class Mammalia; order Primates; family Hylobatidae; genus Nomascus; species Nomascus leucogenys. The sequence goes on from NC_044387.1 coordinate 25,525,586, forward strand.
TATTTCTAGTTCTAGATCCCCGAGGAATTGCCACACTGACTTCCACAATGGTTGAACAGTTTACAGTCCCACCAACAGTGTCAAAGTGTTCCTATTTCTCCACATCCTCTCCAGCACCTGTTGTTTCCTGACTTTTTAATGATGGCCATTCTAACTGGTGTGAGATGGTATCTCATTGTGGTTTTGATTTGCATTTCTCTGATGGCCAGTGATGATGAGCATTTTTGCATGTGTTTTTTGGCTGCATAAATGTCTTCTTTTGAGAAGTGTCTGTTCATATCCTTCACCCACTTTTTGATGGGGTTGCTTGTTTTCTTCTTGTAAATTTGTTGGAGTTCATTGTAGATTCTGGATATTAGCCCTTTGTCAGTTGAGTAGGTTGCGAATATTTTCTCCCATTTTGTAGGTTGCCTGTTCACTCTGATGGTAGTTTCTTTTGTTGTGCAGAAGCTCTTTAGTTTAATTAGATCCCATTTGTCAACTTTGGCTTTTGTTGCCATTGCTTTTGGTGTTTTAGACATGAAGTCCTTGCCCACGCCTATGTCCTGAATGGTATTGCCTAGGTTTTCTTGTAAGGTTTTTATGGTTTTAGGTCTAACATGTAAGTCTTTAATCCATCTTGAATTAATTTTTGTATAAGGTGTAAGGAAGGGATCCAGTTTCAGCTTTCTACATATGGCTAGCCAGTTTTCCCAGCACCATTTATTAAATAGGGAATCCTTTCCCCATTGCTTGTTTTTGTCAGGTTTGTCAAAGATCAGATAGTTGTAAATATGCGGCGTTATTTCTGAGGGCTTTATTCTGTTCCATTGATCTATATCTCTATTTTGGTACCAGTACCATGCTGTTTTGGTTACTCAGCTTCCCTGGGCACTCATAGGCATTTGGTTTATTTACAACAAAGACAGAAAAAAGTAGAAAAGTTGACCAATAATAAAAATTATAATGAGGAAACTATTTTAATAAGCTTAATTGGATGATAAGGTCCTAGTAAGAGTGAATCTATTTACTTTTTTATTTAAAATTTTTTGTTTTATTTATTTTCATTTCTATATAAAATTTTACAATTATGCAATTTATCTTGCTAAATATCCCAATATAGAAACTATTTATTATTAAAACTCTTGGAGTCTCTGAATGCAAGCTATATATGTACATATTTTTAAATATCTCTGTTTGAAGGTATTCTTCTGTCTTACCGACACACGACCAATGGATGAAATGATCACTTGGGAAAACTAGATCATCTTGCATTCAGTCTGTATTTTAAAATACAATTTTTTTTCTGAAGAATATAACTTCTTAAAATGAAAAAGATTAATAACTTTTATTCTTTGAACCAGCACATATAACATGTAGCTACATAACTTAGAATTACTTTTCGCTGAACACTCCAAAATGCATTAAGAAATAATGTGTGGCAACTGAGTTTCCCAATGAGTTGTATCAGATAGACAAGTGAGGTAGGAAAAGCTGAGGATTTAAACTAGGCGGGTCTAGGTTCCAATTCTGAAACTCTCAGAATTCTGAATGATTCTACCCTCACTGTCAGTGAGACTGTGTATAAGTCCCTCAAGATTCCTGCTTGTAGGTCTATTTCTCAGTTGTTAAAATTAGGGAAATCATGTGTGAGACATCATGTGAGAAGGATTGTGTCAGTTTTTGAAAGTTGCTGCTCTTGATGAAAATGGCCCATCTGGATATTGAAATTTATACAATTGATACAATCCACTGATCTTTTCCGATTTCAACACTTTACTTTAGCCTGTATTTATTTGGGTGTTTTTTTTTACTTTTATACACTTTTATCATATCTGTATTTTCATGTGTCTACCACTATAGCCAAGATACGGAAGTTTCATCACCAAAAAGATCCTTCATGTTTCCCTTTTATGACCATGACCACCTCCCTCATGCCCCTGGCCATGTCTTTAAACCCTGAGCAATCACTACTCTCTTCTCCACTTCTAAAATTTTGTCAGCAGCTCATGCCTGTAATACTAGCACTTTGGGAGGTTGAGGCAGGAGGATTCCCTAGAGTTTTACCCAACTTGTTGCCTGTATGAACAGTTTGTTCTTTTTATTGTGGAGTTGTGTTCCACGGTATCTCTGTACCAAAATTTCTTTAACCACTTACCTTTTATGGGTTATCTGGGCTGATTCCAGTTTGGGGCTATTATAAATAATAATAATATATTCTATAAATATTTATGTACAAATTTTTGTGCAAACACAAGTTTTCATTTCTTGTGGTTAATAAATTCCAAGGGTTGTAATTATCGAGTCATATGGTAGTTACATGTTTAGTTTCATAAGAAACTGCCAAACTGATATCCACAATAGCAGTACCATTTTGCATTTCCACTGGCAATGTGTGAGTGATCACGTTTTTTCACATCCTTGCCAGAAGTCGGTATTGTCGGTTTTGTTTTTCTTTCTAGCCAATCAGATAAGTGTGTGGACACTTTTCGTTTATAAGATGGTCTCCTTTTTAAAGTGGTGGAACTAAAAACCAAGACATATATTTTTCATGTTAATATGTCTAGTGCTTAGCATACTGTGAAAAATAAGCAATTCAAAATCTAAACTGTTAGAACTCCTAATTATTTTGAGCCTAAAAGGAATACGATTATGGGGCCTGGGTCACATGATAGGCAGCTGTAACCTAGGCAGCTGTAACCTTTGTTCCTCTGATTACAGATTAGCCTTCTTCCTTACCTACATTATTTTCTAAAATGTTGCAAATGACTAAAGGGCACCAGGGAAGACTCCTTCCCTCTTCACTGTTGATCCTCATTATAGATTAACTTCCCTCTTACTTTTCTCTCACAAAGACTTCATGGCTATCACATTGTCTTAAGATAGAATGTAAAATACACTCTTTTAAAATGAAAAAAAAAAGCCATTAAAAAAAAGCTGTAAGGAAAGGAAACAAATGGCAACTAAGATGTAACTCATAATATTATAGCCTCATATAGAAAATTTTATAATCTTACTAAACTTTGTTTTCTGACTGTATAAGCAAAAACTTGTCATTTAACTTTAGAGTGCTGCCCACGTTTATCTGGAGTCTTTGTCTCCCAGATGACCATGTCCAGCTTTTTGCTTGAATAAACTCTTTAAATTGGATTCTGATCCTGTTATTTTAGGCTAAAAATATCATCTGGCATAGAATAGATACACAATAAATACTTGTTGAATGAATAAATAAATAATATGACTTTTTCTTATGAATAATGTTCGTTGGGATTAGTCTTTCTTCTATGTTCTTTAAATAGCAAGAATTTAAAATACCCTATTACATCCAGGTATGTGAATTAGTCTTTGTGTACAGCAACATATAATTGTTACAGTGAAATTTTCTTATATTTGAAGAATTATCTTTATATGAAAAATTAGACAAAAATGTTTCTTGTTCATTCACTCATTTAATAAATATTTATTAATCAATAATCTGTGCCAAGGACCATTCTTGGCCCTGAGAATGACACATTCAAAAATAAAAATCCCTCCATTTTCATAGAAATATCTTGGTGGCAGTCATAAAATTAGCAAGGTTTGTGTATATATACACACACACATACATAAAATGCATGTGAATATAAATATATATTTTATAAAATTTAAATAAATTATCTATACATATATTCATATGTATGTACTTGTAGAAAATTTCATATACTAGTAAGTGGTAAGTAGAGAAATTAAATGGCAAAGGAATATATTATTTAGGAATACATTCAGCTGGAAGTAGCAGAAACATTTGACAAGAGTGGGTTAAAATACAAATTTCCTCAAGTTAGGTACTGGTGGCATTTACTGAAAGTTCAAGATGCCATTTCTTATGGCTTTACAATTCTCTTAGCATTCTAATAGTGGTCAGAGGTTACCATTGTACCTCCTCAGGTCAGAATTATATGCAGAAAAAAGAGGAATTAGTAACTGTATCAGAAAAGCTAAATGGTCCAAGAATGCTACAGATTAATTCTATTTTCACAACTTTGGCTACAGCAAGTTTAAATGGCTCTGAGTAAAAACAGAAGTCTTTGTTTCTCCTCAAAGGAAATTACTGAATTACTACCACCATCCCTACTGCTACCATCACCACTTCTAAAGTATATATTGAGCACTTAGGATGTACTGCACTGATTGTAATAAAAAAATTCCACCCACAATGAATTGTATTCAGAAAGATTAATGAAGGACTTAGAACAAGTAAATGACTAATCCTAGGTTACTTCATCCAAGTCTGCCACCAGTGGGCCTCCAGAACCCCAGAGGCTGTTCTCCAGTTTATATATAAGAATCTGGGTTAAAATGTATGCTCTCCCTCTAGAAAAGCTAATTTCATAAAATTTGAATCTGAAAAAAGCCATAATATAAAATGAACTAGGGCACTGCAAAGTCACATTGGACTCTGCTATACATGGGAAAAAGAGCTCTCAGTTTTGTGAAAACACAGAAATTTAGGGGTTAGTTCGTGTAACAGTTAGCTTACTTGTGAATGATAACGTTACCTATTCCATAGAGTTGTGAGAATTACATATGTTAATAATTATACTTAGAAGCGGTATGCAACACATGCCAGACTCTATAGATGCATTTAGTTTTTTACAAAGTCAAAGTAAAAACATTAAATGTTTCCTAATTAAATGTATTATGTTCTTTCCAAAACCTGTTTTCCTTGGCATCTGTATTTCGTGTTAATTGTATCATCAATTTTAGTTCTAACTGATTTCTTACATACTCTTCTTACCTACCTCACCCTCAAATTCCTGGAACTTTATCAATATCAAGGATTACCAGTCTTGGCACCACTGGGGTTATGTAATTTATTTGCAGGTGGTGGTGGTGGGGCCTGTCTTATGCATCATACTATGTTTAGCAGCATCCCTGACTTTTACCCAATAGATGTCACTAGAAGCTTCCCAGTTGTGACAACTCAAATGTCCTCTGAGGTAAAACATCTCATGTTGAAAGCCAGTGGCCCAGAGTGAGAAGAAACTGAGAAACACCTGTTTTTTTTTTTTCCTTAATGTATTTCACACAGCACACTGTTCCCTATAATGGAAGCTGCTCTAGTTAATTTAAACAAAAATATATTTACTGCAATGTATGTATAATTGTTGGAAGGTGGTTCAGTACCCCAGAAAAGATTCTTGAAACAATGCAGCAAAACTTGTCCACTAGGGATTTGGTATCTCTCATTATCTGAAAATTGGTAAGTCAAATCACTGGCCAAGGTGCTAGGTCAAGGCCATTCCATCTCAGCCTTGATTTATGATAGCAAAGTAGCTAATCCATGTTATGCCTCTCACAGCCACGAAAGCAGAAATAATACATTAGGATCTCTTGTATAATCTCACTATGGAGGAAAGAAAAATAAGATGTCTCCACATGTGGGCTTACCAGCAAAAGAGAAAATGTCTTACTCTATCCCATTTCAAACCTTCAAATTTATACGGCTACTTTTGCTTAGGGTAAGTTAGGTCAAAGTTGGAACTGAAATAAGTGGGTATGGAAAATGTAGTCTGTAGCTTTATAAACTCAAATATGAAGGAGTACATGTCACAATAGAGGTGTAATAGAATAGGATGATCCAGTTGGCGGTATCTGCCTGCCAATCTATTATAATAACTCATAATAATTCCTTACCTTTACAATCTGACTCTAACCTATATTCTCAGGCTTTTAGATACACTTTTTCATTTATGAGACTTATATTCTAGTAAGACTTCCTTTTAGCTACTCTGCACATTCACCGAGTTCCTCCAAATACATACTTTTTTGTGATTTTGTTCTTGATTTTATGTTTTTCTGTTACTTTCTTCTACGTAGGCTCTACTAATCAACTTAAGAAAGCTTATTTTTAAGACTACAGATTAAATGCCACCTCATTCATAACTTCATATTTACTGGCCCTACCAGGAAGTATTATATTATTTCGAGTTGCACAGATTGTTTACACTTAACGTTAATAAAATTATCATGTATGCATTTCTCATGCATATCTTATCTTTATTACAGTGTAAATTTACTAAAAAGGGTGTTCATGTAGAAAAGTTCAGTGAATAAATTTATAAAAAAGAACAACTGGCTATTTGGGACAGGTAACTTTGTCTAATATATTAAACTACTGATGACACATGCTAATGAACAATATAATAGTAATAATCTTTGAGCAGAACTTTTAAAGCAACGGGAGGCACTATCATAACTACTACAAATAAAACAATTATCTCAAAAAGTATTAATGAAAGAAATAGTTGTTTACTATTTAAGTAAAAATGTATTTCTTAAATATTAAAAATAATAATTTTTCAAATATTTGCCTGCTACTAACAGGTCATTATGAGTTATTCAATATGGAATTTAACTAACTTACCCTTCTTGTCATAACATAAATTACTCTGACCTGGTGTATCAAACTAACTCATGTTCCAATATTATATATATATTCCAAAAGAATTATTTATTATACTCCTACTGTGAGTAATAAAAGTAAATAAAATAGGTCCAATCAAATGAGGATAAATAGAGGCTATTTCTTTAGTCTTTCTATAGGGAGTGATAAGCCAGCATCACTTGAGTTTTGCACAAACTTATAGGTAGGCAGAGGAATGGGAAAGCTTTACAGTGAAAAAAGGGGAAGGCTTCATTCAGTATGTACTGATTGGAGTTTGTTGCCATGGGAGAAAAATACATGTTAGGCTTTCTCTGGTTTATTCTGGGTTGAAAATGAGGGCAAAACATAGGAAATTCAGCAGCTGTTGACCAAGTCTTGATTGTTCTAGGCACATTGTGATAAAGGCTGTGATTTGACTTTCTGGCCTGATTACTGTAGCATAGTGGTTTGACCTCCTGGGCCTCTCGATCAGATTTCTGTTGTATATCGTCTGACTATTGTCTATTTGTATATTCAGTCTCTTGCTGCCATAATTACACACTCCAATATCTGGTTGTCATTCTTCCTTTCTCATTTTCCACTTTTCCACTTTTATTTCCTTATTTCAACCAAAATATATTAATGGAGCACCTAGTAGATGAATGACATTGCCAGACGGTGGCTACGTTACGACGACTATCACTTCATAGAGCTTATAGTTCACACAATTCATGTGCAGGATTTTTGCTAGCAGAGGAAGGGCTGTACTCAGATTTAATCTTATAACTATGGGTTACAGATACAACTGGTATAGTCAAATGAAAGGCATTGGTTAAATGGGGAGCCCTTCCAACAGATAGCAACCTATTTGAAGGCCTGCAGTGAGAAAAATACTTTGTTCATCGGAGTAAATGCTAGATCATTAGTACAGATAGAGCACTGTGGCTTAAAATGAGGGTGTGAAGTAGGGCCAGGTTACATTTGTGAAGAATTTTTAAAACTACCTATATAAAACAGAGGCAAAGCTTAGGAAAGGGCTCTCATTAAAATTGTGTCTGACTAAATTTCTCACTAACTACAGTGAGAAATAATAAGCTACAGTCGACTATGCAGGATTAATTCTCTTTCTCAAATTCATGTGGCAAAGACCTTTTCAGATAAAGTTAAAAACTTGAACCAGGCATGTAAGATGACAAAAACAACAACAACAATAACGAAAAAAGATCCATTTTTTTTCCCACAGATAATGCTAAATATGTGTCCCTGGGTTCTTCCCGAAATTAATCTACTGAATAATTCTAGTCTTGATTATACCCATATTTTCCATCAAACTCATGCCATCAAAGATATACAACCCTAGGAGCTCCTAGGGCCCAAAAGAGTAAGCAGATATTATATTGTTGAATAAAGTAGACTTAGATACTTACATAATCAGTACTGTGGGAAATAGTCTTACATTGAACTGTAATCATATGACAAGAAGTACCAATCATTCAACAGCTAAATCCACATTCTGTCTACTAGAGGCAGGCCACATCAGCTCTGTAAGTATGCCTTTTGCAGCCTGATTTTAACTATAAATGTTAGTACCTAGGATGTAGGTAGAACAGTTTTTTGTTTTTTATTTCGCTAATTAGTGAAAACCCATACATGACCAAATAGGAAAACAGAAAAGTAATATGACCGGTTATATTATCAAGGTCATTGCAACCACCAATAAAATGCTGGGCAGCAATTAAAAAGAATTAGGTAGGCATATTTAAAAATTATGAAGGAGAAATTGTTGTTAACTGGCATTATATTATAAGGATAATAAAGTTGTATTTGCATTCTATACTGTCAGAAGTCTTAGTTTGTGCATACGTGACTTTTGTAATTAAAAACTATATTATGAAAAGAAAAAAATACCATGTATAAGAGGTTTTCAAAATTATGAAAAGTACACTCAGAATGATCCCTTTTGTGTTAAAATGAATATATATGTAAACATGTAGATAGGTGGCTATAAATATGTATATTTATAAATATAGATGTGCATGAATATATTCATGTATTTATGAATGTTTTTATAAATAAATATATAGACCAAGCACGGTGGCTCATGCCTGTAATCCCAGAACTTTGGGAGGCTGAGGAGGGCAGATCACCTGAGGTCAGGAGTTGGAGACCAGCCTGGACGACCATGAACAACATGATAAAACCCCATCTCTACTAAAAATAAAAGATTAGCCAGGTGTGGTGGCACATGCCTGTCATCCCAGTTACTCGGGAAGCTGAGGCAGGAGAATCGCTTTAATCCGGGAGGCAGAGGTTGCAGTGAGCAGGGATTGGGCCATGGTACTTCAGCCTGGGCAACAGAATGAGCCTCCATCTAAAAAAAAAAAAAAAAAAGTAAATAAATAAATAAATAATGTATGTAAATAGATCAATAGAGCTAAAAATGTATCTGCTTATGTGTGTGTTAAAATATATCTGAGAAAATGCACCACAAACTGTGACTATGGTTATACATGCAGAGTCAAAGTATGAAATAGAGATTAAGGAAATTGGGAAAGGTTGCTTCAATCTTTCAATTATCTACATTCTGTATTATTTTAATAATATTTAACTATGAACAATAATGTACTATAATCTAAAATAAACAAATATGTTAAATGAACATATGAAGGACAGACATAATAGATTATGTAAAATTTCTAAGGAGAAAGAAAATATACAGAATCAGTAATATAATAAGAATCAGTAATACATTATAATAACAATAATGTACTATAATCTAAAATCTGTTAAATGAACATATGAAGGATAGACATAATTGATTATGCAAAATTTCTAAGGAGAAAGAAAATATACAGAATCAGTAATATATTATAATAAGAATAAAAATCAGTAATACATTATAATAAGCACTGGGGCATAAAAAAAGTAAAGGATGAATCCATAGTGGGATATTAAAGATTGTTGTTCTGTAGAGTTTCAAGTGTGTTTGTTAATTTTCTAATAGAAACCATTGTCTTAAGAAAAAATGATCATTCTGCATACTGTAAAGGGGAATGTTTTCCCTGTAGTCTCTTCACAGTTATGTTTTGTTTATCTATTTCATTTTAAAATATATCCTCTAAAACATTCATACATAAGATGTAGTTGAAATAATTCAGTTAGTGTTCGACCTTGAACATATGAATAAAACCAAGATATACTGTCTCTATTTGTACACAGGAAAAGAGCTGATCATATTTTAGTTATTCTAAGAAAATAATGCCATGTAAATACCCTTTCTTTTTATAGAAAACTACTGTATATGGATTCCTTTGACATCTTACTATAAGCTCTAGTTGCTTTTGTAGTGAAAAACCAGCAATTTATTTGAAAGGTCATTCAGGACTAGGCACAATAATTTCAGCTGATCAAATCAATTATTTATACAATGAACTACAGTATGGTTCCCTCTAGAAATTACCTTATAGCTACTCACTCCCACTGAACTCTAAGAAAAGTGACATTTTGAAATACAAAGCTTGTTCTCTTCACTGAGTTTAATACGTATCGGTATCTCTCTGTGGCTCTTTTCTCTATTGAATAGCTGTCAGTCAGCAAGAGAGGGCCCATTCCCTAAGCACACTGCACAGTGGGTTTTCTTGACGTGATGGAAAATTTTCCAGTTGGCGAAAGTAAAGATTGAGAGAGGTAAAGCTTTGGACTCAGCATGAAAGGTAATAGAGCTATTAACCAAATACCAAATTCAGAGATGCTGGTACTGCACAATCAGGCAACTAAGACAGCTAAGAAGGAGGTTTAATGTTCTATGGGGCACAAGTTTAGCAGAGTGTTTGGCCGATTAAAGAATGCAATAGAGATGGAAACATCTTTGAATTAGAGATTTTGGTATGGAATTAGTGTTATTTTAAATTAATAATATTTAGTACTTAGAGCTTTTCACATGAAGTGAACAAGATAGTATCCAGACACTGGTATAATTACATAAATAAATAAATCACTATCTTACATTCTAGCTAGAATAAAATAATTACATCTACAATCCTTACAGTCTATTATATTCTCTGTTGTTATATTTATTTATTATAACAAGACTAATATTCTAATAATGACTACAATGACAGTGTTTAATAGATAGTTTTACTTCTGTGTTTAACTTTTTATGCTTAGGTGAAATTGCAGATTGCTCCAAAACTTTGTTTTTTTATAATAATTTTAAAAGAATATGCTTATATAATCATTGGAGCCCTATATTGTGTTAAAGCACACACACACACACACACACATATATATATATTATCAATTCCTGTGCAAAAAAGCAATAATCTCAAAACTTAGCAGTCAGAAACAAACCTTTATTATTGTAGCATTTCTGTAGGTCAGGAATCTGGGCATAGCTGATGTGGGTCCTCTGGCTCAGGGTCTCTCATGAGGCTATTATCAAGTGTTGACATGGATTGTAGTCATCTCAAGGCTCAACTGGATTTGGATGGGCTTCTAATATTTCACATGGCAGTTAGCAGGATTCAGTTTCTCGTTGGCTGTTGAACTATGGACCTCAGTTTCTTGTTAACTAGTAGCTGGAGGCCATCTTCATTTCCCTGCTAATTGCCTTCCTTCAGAATGTGGTTAGGGAGGACCAGGAAGAAGTCACATTTTCCTTGTAACCTAATCTTAGGGTGACATTCTACTACTTTTACAGTGCTATTTGTCATAAGTCACTAAGCTCAGTTTACACACAAGGGCATGAATACCAGGAGGTGGGAATCATTGGGAGCCATCTTAGAAGCTACTGTAAAGATTCAGTTACTGTAGGTTGGCTTCTAGTAAAATTGGGAATTTAAGATAGGGAGAAAATGTGTATATTATTAGATAAACACAATTGGGTAAAAACTGGAAGAAATTAAATTAAGTATCAGATTCTTACCTTAATTTTTAAAAACCTTTTTCCAAATTTGGTTTCTTTTAAAATTATGAATATAAAATTGTGAGGTTGAATCTGTAAAGGGCTTTACTCATTTGTAGGGAGTGGTTCATTTTGTAAAGTTCTCTGAAACAATTTAAAAAAGAAAATCTTTCAACCAGCCCATGCAGGTAATGTTCTTCAAAAAAACACAAAATATGTTCTTCAAAATGAAATTGTCTTGAATTCTGGACAAGTAGTCCCTAGAGCTTTGAAGAGATCACGTGTCCAGCCAGTTTGATTTATAAACAACAAAATGTAGTGACAGGAATATTGTGAATAAACATAAGCACCATCCACAACTCACTGTCAAATACGTGACATCAGACTAACATATGCACCCACTTGTATCTGTTCACATCACTATTTCGAGGCAAAATAAGGTAAGCAAACAAGAAAAAACATTGTAGTCCAATAAATAACAGAAACAAAAGCAACACAAGCTTATGCACTTGAAAATGTACAGTTCTCTGAAGTAAAGCTGGTTTTATTTGTATTTCATTCGAACTATTTCAAATAAAACTTTTAGTAAACTTTCTTGGCAAATAAAAGTCTATAATATATTACACCAAGAGTTGATTTTTGAGGTTGATTCAGCACCAAGGAGCATATCTTTATGCTATTTTATTAGCTAGTTAATATTTCTAGTGGTGAACTCTTCACACTGGCAAAAATTAATGAAAGAGCTAACAGCTTGTTTCAATTATCATTATTTCTAACAGATCTCCCTACTTTCATCCTTGTTTATCTCTAGTCCTAGTCAACATGGCAATTGAAATGATCATATTACAATTTGTCAGTAACATGTGTTTTGTTTTCTTTTGTTTTTCCCTTGGAGAAGCCATTTGTAAAAATCCTGCAATGGCTACCATCTCACTCCAAGGAAAAACACATGTCATTGAAGGGATCACAAGAACTTGCAATTTCCACTCTCTGCTCTCTGTCCAATATCTTTCTACTTGGCTCCACTTTTTGCATTTATTTCAGACACAGTGGCCTGTTCAAATTCTCTGGAATTTAGCCTGGATATTTTCTCTTGCCTCAGGCCATTGTTCTTGTTTACTGTGCCAGGATCCTTTCTTTCTAGAAATTCATATTGTCATCTACATTAAGCACTTAATTAAATGTCTCCTCAGTGGAGTCTTGCCAGTCCATCCTATTTAAAACTGAACCCTACATCCCAATTTCTATCGTGATTTCTGCTTTGTTTTTCTCCGTAAGTTATCACCTATTAATATGCCATGTCATTGTTTATTTTGTTGATTTTCTATCTTACCACATGTCCACTGTAACATAAGCATTATAAAGACAGAGCATTCTGCCCCTTTGCCTCATTGATAAGTAAAACACTAGAATAGTGCCTGATACCAAATAGGTTCTCAATGAATATTGAGCATAAACATTGGAATGAATAAAGAACTTGACCATTACATGTGTATTAATTTGGGGAAATGGCTTTCAGTGTTTGAAATGTGCCTGTGTGTGTCTGTGTATTTTCTTTAACCAAAGCATAAATGTATCATTGGTATCTTCTCATTGTAATAACTATTTGATAAGAACATATAAGTATACATATTTTGGGTATGTTTATATTAATAGCACTCAGGGCCATTGGAAATATTTCCTCCCCCTAATACTTAGCCTAAACTCTCTAATTCTAATATGTTTGTGTGTATGTCCTTGTCAATTTCTAACTCAAAAACATAACTATATTCCCTCTCCTTTACCATCTCCTGAAAAGCTCCCCCATCAGCTAACACTAGTAGTAGTACTTCCCCACAAGTACAAGATGCAAATGTTCTACTCATATCAACATAATATTTTAGGGAATCCAGAAAAACAATCTTAATTTAAAAATTAAAGGGAAAGTATAAAATTCAAAGTTTCAAAGTAAGTAATCCTTTATTTTATGTGCAATTAGGAAAAAAGTCAAATTATTATTTAAAAATTTCAAAGCAAGAAACTGAAATGGTCCTTTGAAAGTTTGTTAGTACAACCTCCTGCCTTTAAAAAGGTTAAGACCTCAATCACTCAGGGTAACTCCTACCTTTGTAAGCATCCTTCTAATTAAATGACAGAGTGATAGAGTGCCTGCTCTGTCATTAATGAACCACTTTACATTTGCCAGTTAACATTGTACTTCTTTGGTAGTCCTTTCTTGGAAGATAATAACATACAATGTCTTCTTTCTAACAGGCTCTTAGTTTTCTAATTCATTTTTCTATCTTAAAATGGATATGATCTTTAGGGTAGACGAAAAGAAGTTTTTTCTTTTTTTATTTCACAAATATTCCCAATTTCCAGAGAGCGCAAAATGGTAAAAAGAAAAAAATGTAATAGTTGTTTTCAATTCATTGTGTAAATTTGAGATATCTTAGTTCTAGGATAAATATATGAGAGTAGTTAAAATGTTGGGTTTTAAAGTCAGATGAACCTGGGTTCAATCTTTAGCTGACACTAATTCCGTGCTTTAAAAAAATTTAACCTCTCGACTGTTTAGTTTTCTTATTTGAAAAACTAAGAATATAATATATCAATTAAATAATATTAAGAATATAATAGTATCAAGTAAATAGTATAAAGTAAATAATTTTGACATGGTAATTAATGAGTATACTATTAGTGCATTTCAGAAAGCTATTCTTGAGTCAATTAACAATAATGCATCATTATTATTATGCTATAGTAGACACAGTGTCTTTGTTCAAGCTCTAAACTCAAAAAAAATTTAGATACTTTTCATGAGTGAGGGTTATTTATTCAGAATTTCCTTTAAAACACAACAGAATGGGCAGGGTTAGCCTCCTTATGCAGGTATCATTTGACCAGAAGATCTAAATAAAGTGAGAGAGCAAAGCATAAAATGGTCTTAGAGAAAAACGTTCCACACATAGAAAAGAGGAAGAGTATAACCTTGAATTAATCCAAGTAATCAACTAATAAAGTAAACACAATGATAACTGATTCCAGAGACTTTGAGTTATTAGGAACAAGATTTTTTTGATAATTTTAACAGCTTTCTTGAGCTATAGTTGAAATACAATTAACTGCATGTATTTATAGTATACAATTTGATAGGTTTTGACATATGTATATATCCACTAAATCATTACCACAAATGAAGAAAATGTTCAAAACCAACACCTACAAGTTTCATAATGCTGCTTCATCTTCCTTTGTTATCTCTTCTTTATGCCTGTCCTTACCCTAATCCCCAGAGGCAATATAAATCAGCTTTGTGTCAGTATGCATGAGTTTATATTTTAAATAATTCTACATAAATTAAATAATACTGTATATTCCCTGTCATTGTCTGGTTTCTCACTTGGAATAGTTTATTTTGAGATATTTCCAAGTTATCACATGTATCAGTAGTTAACTTATTTTGATTGCTGAGTAGTATTACACTGTATGGATATACCACACTTTATCCATTTATCCTCTGATAGACATTAGGACAGTTTTCAGTTTTGTTTTTGTTTTTAAGAGACGAGGTCTCACTGTCTCACCCAAGCTTGAGTACAGTACAGTGGTGTCATCACAGCTCACTACATCCTTAGACTCCTGGGCTCAAGGGATCCTCCTGCCTTGGCCTCCCAAGTAGCTAGTACTACAGGTATGCTCCACCACACCAGTTAATATTTTAAATTGCTTTGTAGAGACGAAAATCTCACCATCTTGCTCAGGCTGGTCTCAAACTCCTAAACTCAAGAGACTCTCTCTACTTGGCCTTCTAAAGTGATAGGAAGACAGGTGTGAACCATCAGGCATGGCCCATTTTCAGTAATGGCTATTACAAATAAAGCTTTTATGAATATTCATGTGCATTTTTATGAAAATACATTTTTTTCTCTTAGCTAAGGCCCTACCATTGGAATGGCTAGATCATATGAGACACATATATTTAACTTTTTAAGAATCTGACAAGTGACTTTTTAATATGTTCTAATAATTTACATTCACAACAGTAGAGTATGAGAGTTTCATTTTCCACACACCTCATCAACACTTAATTTCTTCAATAATTTTAAATTTAACATTTCCAATGAGAGTAAAGTGATATTTCATTTAGATATTAATTTATATTTCCCTAATGATTAGTGACTTGTGTCATGTTTGTGTCTACTTATTTTCTATTCTTTTGTTTTTTTCTGATGGAGTGTATATTCACATCATTTTCCCCTTTTTAATTGCAGTTATCTTGTATATGTCCTGGGGATGCACTCCATTAAACCAGATGACCCTTAACAGATTTTTTCTGAGTAATCATTCTATCTCTGGATTTGGCTGAGGTAGCTAACTAGATTCTTGAGTCACATATAGAATCTATTCAAGGAGCCCTCTGTGTTACTAAGAATCTGAACTTTTGATCCTTTTGAGAAGATCTTCTAGACACGCCCTTGACTTTCTCTCCAGAGAAAATTTTCCTGACAGTGAATCTCCTAATTTTAGAGCCTTCTGTAATCCAAACATTTCTCATATACTGCTTTCTTTTTGCTACCAATTCTTCCCTCAATCAGTTTCATTCTTTCCACATTTCATGAGAAGCAGCAAGGACAATCCAGACTGCACCTTCAACATTTTGCCTGGAAATATCCTCAGCTAAATATCAAGTTCATTGTTTGTAAGTTTGTTTTTTACATGACTGCAGGACATCATTCAGCTCTGTTTTCTGTCACTATATAACAAGGATCCCCATTTCTACAGTTACCATGAACATATTTGTCATTTCTATATGAGCCCTCATTAGCAGTATCTTCAATGTAAGTGTTTCTTACAATATAGTCTGCTTATTATGACTTAGTTTCTAAGAAGATACATATATATTACCTTCTATGATCCTAACACTCTAGTCTTCAATAGCATAGTCATTAACATGCATATTTCTAAATTCTATTTGAGGTAATGTCACTCCTTCTTTTTCTATCATGCTCCTAAAAATTCTTCCAGTGTCTGCACACCACCCAGTTAAAAAGTCACTTCTGTGTCGTTAGGTATTTGTTAAAACAGCACTTCCTGGTACTAAACTTTATATTCATTTTCCATTGCTAATGAAATTGCCACAAATTTAATGAGTATAAACAATACAAATGTATTTTTTTGCGGTTCTGAGGGTCAAAAGTTTTCAATGAGTCTCATTGGGGTAAAATTAAGAAATCATCAGAATCATTTATTTAGGGGATAATCCATTTATTTAATTTTTTCAGCTTCTAGGAGCTGCTCACATTCATTGGCTTGTAGAACTCTTCTTTCCCCAAAGGCAACAATGGACATTCAAGTCTTTATCTCATTGCATCCTTCTAATACTTACTCTTCTTCTGCTTCTCTCTTTCACATTTAAGCACCCTTGTGATTACATTGGACCGCCCACATAACTTATGGTACTATTCTTATTTTAAGGTCAGCTGATTAGGAACCTTAATTTCAGGTGTGACTTTACTTATTTATTTATTTATGAGATGGAGTTTTGCTCTCATTGCCCAGGCTGGAATGCAGTGGCATGATCTCTGCTCACTGAAAATAGAACCACTGTATTATTCCACGTTCCCATGTGTGAGTACACATTTAAAGGATATAAAATCACTATCTCAAAGGGATACTTACACTCCCATGTTTATAGACCATTTATTTTTAATATGATTATTGATATGGTTAGATTTAACTCTGTCGTGTTTCTATTCTTATTTTTCTGTTTTTTTCTTTTTCCTCTTTTTGCTGCTTTATTTTTAATTTTATTTTATTTCTTCTATTGACTTATTAGTTATAAGTCTGTTTTGTTATTATAGTGGTTGGTCTCAGACTTATAATAAATACATATTATTGCCTACCTTCAGGTGGTATTTTACCACTTTACTTGTAATACAAGAAGCTTCCGTTAATAGTATAGTTTTAGTTTTTCATTCCTGAGTGATTATATATATGTGTGTGTGTGTGTGTGTGTATATATATGTATGTGTATATATATATATCCCACAACACTTGTTACTATTTCTGTTTAAGTAGTAAATTAATATTTAGATAGATTTTAATAAAAAAATCATATATTTACGCATGTAATCACCATCGTATTTATCATTCCATTGTGTGGTTTTATATTTCCATTTGATGTCATTTTACTTCTATTTGATAATTTTATTTTCACATTGTTTTGTATTATAGATCTTCTCATGATGATCTGTCAGCTTATATATTTCTGTGAAACTCCTTATTTCATGTTGTTTTGAAATGCTTGTTTCCTGGGTGTAGAATTACAGGTTACTTTAAATGTTGTTTCTGTAAACTAAAAATGAAATTCTAAGGCCCTCAGCCACCTGAATGGCCCCCATCTCAGCCAAGGGCATTCCAAAGTTAAACTGAATAACTAGTTAAAGCCATGATGGGAAGGAGAGGTCAACCAGAAGGAAGTATCAAAATATTTTTTATTTAAGGTCCATTCTATGATTTTAAATTCCTCAAGCCTAGCTACTTTAAACATATTGCCAATTTTCTGTCCACCATAGGCATTTCTGGTCACCATTATCTGTCATTTTCATACTGCTCCAACAGGATCCTTTGCATGCATGGTACTGTATGCTCTGTAATAACATACTTGATGCAGTTTAAACATACCAGCCTGTTTCAGGCTTTATCTTCTGAGATGGTTTGGCTCTGTGTCCCCACCCAAATCTCATCTCAAATTGTAATCCCCACGTGTTGAGGGAGGGACCTGGTGGGAGGTGATTGGGTCATTGAGGAGGTTTCCCCCATGCTGTTCTCGTGATAAGAGTTCTCATAAGAGCTGATCGTTTGATAAGTGTGTGGTTCTTCCTCCTCCATGCTCTCTTTCTCCTGCCACCATGTAAGAAGTGCTTTGCTTCCTCTTGTTTTTCCTGTGGCCACCCCAACCATGTGGAACTGTGAGTCAATTAAATCTTTTTTTTGTTTATAAATTACCCAGTCTCAGGTAGTATCTTTATGTCAGCGTGAGAATGGACTGATACATCTTCCTTTAGTACTTACATTTCTTCAGTGATCCTTCCTTCACTATGAATATAAAGATTGTCCTATAACCTTGATTTCCTGATTACATAGCACATATTCATCCTCTAGGAAATCCTTTCTATGGTCCCTTCTACTTAAATTGACCATGGCTTCCATTGTTTTTCCACTTTTCTGTAAATTTGGTTAACTCTGATAAAACTTTATTCGCCTGATGTACTATTATGTTATAAACTCCTTCATGACAGTAGTGATATCTGTTCCATTTTGTACTCCAAAACAAAGGAAAGTACCTCATACAAAATAGGATTCAAAACATGCTTTAAATGAACAAATTGTTGACTGGCTGAGAGAACAAAAACTAAATATGGTCATTCCCAATCTGATAATTAGTAAAGTACAATAATCCATATTGGTACACTCTAGGTTTAAGATGACAAGCAAGGATTTTGGTGAATAAATAGAAGTAGATAATATTTTTTTCAAGATGCTGTACTTAGGAAAATCAATTAATTGAGGTTCAATTTATGTAATACTTATGATACATGACTTTAGTGAGGCCAAATTGACCTTTGCCCTGATAAGAGAGCTTTTAATAAAAAATTAATAATACATGTTTTTATACAATATTTTAAAAAGAATTGTTAACACTTAAGACAATAATCTTTTACATATTTTTATTTTGTGTAAATGGTGGCGAGTTTTTAAAAATAGTTTTATTACTTCAACTCATAGATTTGTGTACTGCTTATTGTATATAAATACAATGAATTTGTTAAATGTATAAATAATCAGTGAAAATGGAAAGAGTAGAACCTCTTTTTGGAAGCTTTGTGTAAGTATGTTTTCTAAACAAATATTTTTAGGGACCAAGGGAAATCTTCCCCATTGCTCTCTGAAGGTTTGCTGAAAAATCACCTCACAAAAGGCAGATTAATAGGAAAAAGGACATACAAATTAATTAACGTGCAAAAGTGTGTTAGTCTGTTTTCACACTGCTTTAAAGAACTACCTAAGACTGGGTAATTTATGAAGAAAAGAGGTTTAATTGACTTATAGTTATGCAAGCTGAACAGGAAGCATGGCTGGGGAGGCCTCAGTAAACCACAATCATGGTGGAAGGCGAAGGGGAAGCTAGGCATGTTTTCTCATGGTGGCAGGAGAGACAGACAGTAAAGGGGGAAGTGTCAAACACTTTTAAACCATCAGATCTTGTGAGAACTCATTCACTATCATGAGAACAGCCTGGGGGAAGCTGTGTGAATAATCCAGTCACCTCCCACTAGGTTTTTCCCTGGACACATGGGGATTACAATTCGAGATGCGATTTGGGTGGGCACACAGAGCCAAACCATATTGTCAAGGAACTACAGATTGATTACCACCTCCCCCACCAATTACAGAAGCTACATATGATCTTGAGGCTACAGAAAGAAATTAAGCTTGGGAGCATGGCAAAAATTAGTTATGGTGGTAAATCAGGTTATACCATCAAGAAAGGTTATGGAGGGGAGAGAAGAAGAAGCCTGGCTAGCAAATGTGGTCTTGTTATGTAGATGAAACCTCAGAATTAGGAACACTCAAAGAGAGTAGATGGTAAATGTTTCTTTCAGACCTTTAAAGTTGTCAGATTCTCAGTTAATCTTTTTGGATCTGGACAAAGAAGGGCCTCAGAGAAGGCCTGGCTGCATCAGTGCAGATTTCCTCTACAGATGTAAACCTCTCCCACAAAAGGCAAATTTTCAGTGCTACTTCTTTGGAAGGCCCTCTAAGTAGCCATCTCAAAATATGTTAAAGTATATTTTAGGGTAAAATATTTTAGTTTCTTTCACTCGAGAGAGAAACTCTTTAAAATATATTAAATATGCATTTCCCAATAAATAACAGGATCAATTTCAGTACATCAAAATAAATGTTTGATAGTAATTTACATTTATATACCTTTCATTCTCAGTAGAAATAGCACATTATATATATTTTTCAAAGAATAATCATAACATTTACCATTTGCTGACAGTGTATTTTTCCATATCAATGATTATTTATTTTTAATTATAATATTATATTTATTTTATATAATTATAATATATTTAATTATTATAAAAATAATAATTATATTATTTTTCCATATCAATGTCCTGGCATTCAACACGAAATTTGAAGGCTGACAAAAACAAGCAATGGTTGGAAAGAACTCCGTATTTGATAAATGGTGCTTGGATAACTAGCTATTTATATGCAGAAAATTGAAGCTAGGCCTCTACCTTTCACCACATACAAAAATCAACTCAAAAAGGATCAAAGATTTAAATGCAAGGCCTCAAACTATAAAATTCCAAGAAGACAATCTAGGAAATACTCTTCTTGATATTTACCTCGGCAAATAATTTTTTGGCTAAAAAAGGGAATTGCAACAAAAACAAAAATAGACAAGTAGGACCCAAGTAAACTAAAGAACTTCTGCACACCAAAAGAAACTATCAACAGGGTAAATAGATAACCTACAGAATGGGAGAAAATATTTGCAAACTATCATCTGACAAAGGCCAGTATCTACAGGGAAATTAAATAATTCAACAAGCAAAAACCAAATAACTCCAATAAAAAATGGGCAAAGGACATGAACAGACACTTCTCAAAGGAAGACATACATACAAGTTGCCAACATACTTACGAAAAAATGCTTAACATCTCAATAATCATCAGAGAAATGCAAATCAAAATCACAATGAGATACCATCTCACACCAATGTCTTGGCTATTTTTAAAAAGTCAAAAAATGACAGATGTTGGCAAGGCTGTAGAAAAAAGGGACTGCTTATTCACTGTTGGTGGGAATGTAAATTAGTTCATCCACTGTGGAGAGCAGTTGGAGATTTCCCAAATGTAAAACAGAATGATCATTTGACCCAGTAATCTCATTATTTGGTATATACTCAAAGGAAAATAAATCATCCTACCAAAAAGACACATGCACTCATATGTTCATCACTGTGCTATACACAGTAGCAAAGATATGGAATCAACCCAGGTGTCCATCAATGGTAGATTGAATAAAGAAAATGTGGTACATATACACGATTGAATACTATGCAGCCATAAAAATAATAAAATCCTGTCCTTTGCCACAACATTAATGGAGCTGGAGACCATAACTCCTATCAAATTAATGCAGGAACAGAAAACCAAATACTGCATGTTCTTAATTATAAGTGGAAGCTAAACATGGACATAAATATGGGAACCACAAGCACTGTGGACTACTAGAGGGTGGGAGGGTGGGTGAAAAATCTACCTATCAAATACTGTGCTCACTACCTGGATGACAGGATCCACACTCCAAACCTTAAGCACATGCATTATTCCTATGTAACAAATCTGCACGTGTACCCCCTGTATCTAGAATAAAAGTTGAAATTTTAAAATATTAGTTAAAAAGACAGAAATAAAATATACTGATGTGTATAAGAAATGAATAGCTTGTTAAAGAGTACTGTAGAGGCCAAGGCAAAAGTTTCCAGTTGCTCTCTGAAGTATCACTGAAAATCACTAAGAAGAGGCAGATTAACAGGAGAAAAGGCATACACATTTATTAATGTGTACACAGTAGCTTTCAGAATAAAGGCCCAAAGATACAGGAGAAATTGTCCATTTTTATGCCTAGATTCAACAAACCATAAACAGCCATGTTGAAATGTAATTGAACAAAAAAGGGTATGATCTAATGCAGATAGATGGAGCGGGGAAACCCAGCAAAGCTTATCTGTCTAGATTCTTCTTGTCCTCTCTGAGCATGCATTTCTTCATTCTGGATATGGGACAGAACTCCTTCTGAAACGGAAAGCTTATGACCTATAGTCAAATAAGTCAGACAATTTCTTTACAGCCAGGTTTCACACAGAAAGGTGGAGGAAAATTTAGATTAATATTTTTAGCTTTCATGGCTGGCTCTGGGGAAAAGGGGTCTGGTTTCTATGACCTACCATGGATAAAAGGGATTCTAGTTTCTATGGCTGGCCTCAGGGGAAAATGTGAATGTGATACAGGAGGGCAGAAGATCAGAGAAAACCTTTTGTTTCTGAGGCTGCTTCTGAGGCCTTCATTTTGGGGCATTGTTTTCTGAGTTCCAACTGTATGCAAAACTAAAAATAGTAGCTAAAAATAGAATATAATATTAGTGTCCATTATAAATTCACTATAGATATTACCATGATTTATAATACCTTCTTCTGGACAAAAGAAGACAATCAGGGCATCATGAAAAACTCATCTATAAAGTGATTTGTAAACTGAACCCATAAAATATGATATGTACAGGTTAGAAATAAAAATAACCTCAAATGTCCCCTTTACTAATTGTTTGAATCATTTTTATTAGCAAATAATCACTAAATATTTTATACTTTTGCTTCATGTATTAGTTTGTTTTCACATTGCTGTAAGGAAATACCCAAGACTGGGTACTTTATAAAGAAAAGAGGTTTAATTGACTCACAGTTCCTCATGGCTGGGGAGGCGATGAGGAAGCAATCATGGAGGAAGGCATCTCTTCACAGAGTGGCAAGAGAGAGAATGAGTACAAACAGGGAAAATCCCAGATGCTTATAAAACCATCAGCTCCTGCCGGGCACGGTGGCTCATGCCTGTAATCCCAGCACTTTGGAAGGCCGAAGCGGGAGGATCACAAGGTCAGCAGATCGAGACCATCCTGGCTAACACGGTGAAACCCCGTCTCTACTAAAAAATACAAAAATTAGCCGGGCGTGGTGGCGGGCACCTGTAGTCCTAGCTACTGGGGAGACTGAGGCAGGAGAATGGCGTGAACCCTGGAGGCGGAGCTTGCAGTGCGCCGAGATCACGCCACTGCACTCCAGCCTGGGCGACAGAGCGAGACTCCCTCTCAAACAAAACAAAACCAAAAACAAAAAAACCATCAGCTCTTATGAGACTCACTCATTATCATGAGAACAGCATGAGAGGAACTGCCCCCAAGGTCCAGTTACTTCCACCTGGTCCTGCCGTTGACACATAGGGATTACTACAATTAAAGGTGAGATTTGGGTGGAGACACAGAGCCAAACCACATCACTTCATAAAGGTTTTATTTTGTATTTTTTATTTAATTCTAATAGCAATGAAGCTATGTAATTTTTACCACCAATGAGTATGAGCTAGCAAAAAGCAACCTGAGACTCCATCTCTTCAAAAAAAAAAAAATTATGTATTAGTTGGGCATGGTGGCACAGGCCTG
This sequence comes from Nomascus leucogenys, assembly GCF_006542625.1. Classification (NCBI taxonomy): domain Eukaryota; kingdom Metazoa; phylum Chordata; class Mammalia; order Primates; family Hylobatidae; genus Nomascus; species Nomascus leucogenys. Next base: position 25,549,160 of record NC_044387.1, read on the forward strand.
TAGTTACAGCTAGCTACACAGGAGGCTGAGGTGGTAGAATCATTTGATCCCTGGAGGTCGAGGCTGCAGTGAGCCATGACAGCCACTGCACTCCACTCTGGGTAACAGAGCAAGACAGTGGCTTGAAATAATAATAATAATAATAATAAAGCAAGAATGTATTTCTGAAGATATGCAATAATAGATACTTCAATTTGATTTTGTTAATTTTATGTTTATAAAGTCATAACTAAAAAAACTAAATTTTAAAAATTTGTTTTAATGAATTGTTTAGATAGTTAATGAAGTTATAATTTTTTTTACAACTGAAACACTTAAAGAATATTTAGTATTTTAAAATAAATGATATTCAATAACTTAAAAATATAAATTTTAGCTCAAATTGGTTTAAGTTCTAAATTATAGTATTTGAATGCATTTTATTCTACTAAAATTGTAATGCAATTTTTTTTGTAAATAGGTTTAAAGGACAGTAAATACATGTATCTGAGCCTGAAATTACTCCAATTTTTTAAAATCATAGTAAAATTGATTTAGTTGTTTTGTTTACTTTTACAATTAGTGGGGAGAAATACATTTTCAGACCCTAATGGTAACAATCTATCACTCTGAATCTGCTATTGTGGTACCAAAATCAAAATATTTTACATATTTCTCTTACTTTTGTAACATTTTGAAGCACAAATCTTAATTGAATAAAAAAGGCAATGGCTTTGTGCTATAGTCTAACATTTTTAATCAATTAAATTTAATCGGTCATCAATTTCAGATCTATGCACCTGAAAAGGACCGTTTTGCCAACTTTTGTTTCAGAGAAGTGAGAAAACAACAATCCCAAAATAGTATTTTGTGAAGAGTAATTAATTTACTATTTTTCTCTATAAAATTCAGTAGGCAGTCTTACCCTCCACCCTGTGACTTTTGCTAATGCCAACACCACTGTTTAAGAATTGTTAAGGAGGAAGCAGTAATTAGCTACTATTTCTTTTATTCTAAAAGATCTGAATTTAACTTCTAAGTTGTCACATCACGGTCACATTTACCTTTAATTAAGTATTTTATGCTAATCCTGATTTCTTAGCTTGCCATTATTGGCATACAAATGTAGGCTCATAATATAGTCACAATTTTCTTGAAATAATGAAGTTAGACTATCCGTGAACTGATGTTTTTAAAAAAAAATCATGCAATTTCAGTTGCCTCAAAGCTTCTCTTTTCTTCGTTTTCACACAGGGTCTCACTCTGCAGCAGAGAGTGCAGTGGCACAAGCTCACTAAGGACTAGGTTTTCTGGCCTCAAGCAATTCTCCCACCTTAGCCTCCTGAGTCACTAAGACTAAAGGCATGCACTACCACACCTGGCTAATTTTTTTCCCCACTTTTTGTAGAGACATGGTTTCGCTATGTTGCTCACATTGGTCTTGAACTCCTGGGCTAAAGGAATCCTTCAGTCTCATCCTCCCAAAGTTTTAGGATTACATGTGAGAGCCACTGCACTTCCCTCACAGGAAGCTTTTTTTACAATTTATGCGTGGTTTTAATAGAAATGATTCAGAATCTCTTTTGTATCAGAGGAATCATGAAGATCTAAAATAACTAAATGAATACTTACCATAGAAAAGCCTACAAAATAAGGGAATAATGGAGTTTAAACTGAAGCTATTGATTTAGGAATATATTGTTTAACATTTAAAAGTATGTAAACATAAATTATAAGGGTCTAAAAAATATATTTTCTTACACATGGTTGAACTTGATTTATAAAATGTGAATTGTTCAATCAAGCCATTTTATTCTAATTTTAAAATTAAAACTTTTGTCTAAATAATTGTCAATTCTTCTGACTACTAAATTTGGGTTTAAAAAATATGCATTGTATTACTCGCTATCTCTTTGTTTCCTGTAAAAGTATATTAAACAGGTGGGAGGCGGATGAAGGATACAAGACTACCCATTGGGTACAGTGTATACTGCTTGGGTGATGATTGCACCAAAATCTCAGAAATCACTACTGAAGAACTTATTCATCTAACCAAACACCTCTTGTTCCCCCAAAACCTATTGAAATAAAAAATAAATTTAAAAATAGTATACTAAACAGATTGTAATTTTTTTCTCATTGAATGCCACAATAGTACTTCCAGATTCCAACAACAGACCTTGAAATTTCTAGTTTGGGTATTGAGTATCTAGTTTGGGTATTACTAGGTTAACTCAATAAATTTCTCCTCATTGATATAAAAATTATTCCTGTGTAACATGTGGGATAGATCAGTCTTGGACTAGATGCTGATTTTCCTGTCTTGTCATCAGTCTCTGCCTTACTTACTCCATGATTATTTGACTTCCTAGTAAAGTAATTACTTCAGAATAGAAGGAGATGAAGTAGAAAAATGATTCCAGCAAACATCTTACAAAATACCTTTCCATTTGTCTTTTGCAATGAACCAGGTAACAAATGGTGAATTCATGAGGATTTCAAGAGGCTCTCTTCATGAAATATTTCCATATTAGCCAGACAACAAAATGTCTCCTAATGTTCTGTCAGAGTAAAATTAAGTCTGAGACAAAATTAACAAAAACTATTTATTCATAAAATTAAGACAAGAGAACCCATGTGCCAATACAGCTCAGCAGGGAAAGAATAATACATTGTATAGAGTGAATAGATAAAAGATTGAGACAGTCTTTGATTGGCAAGCATTCTATTAAAATGCAAGTTTTGGAAGTGGAGGCAACTTTCTTCAGTTACGTTTGGCAGTCCCTGGTTGGCTGCAAGGAGGCAAGGGAGCTTTTCAAGGATGCTTCAAAAGAGGAAGGATTGTTCCATGTTAAGGGTGGAAGATTTTCTGTAGCTAGCTACTTTATAAAAAGTAGAGGTAATTGGGCTCCTTTTTTTTTGTTGTCAGGCTTTCACTGTTACAATGGTCCTTATTTGGGGGTGACTATGAGGTCAAGCAAATTATGTTCAGATTTATTTTCTTTCCAGGCCTTCTTTAGGAACAGTTCAGTATCCACTGGTGAAAGCAGACTATATTCGAGGAATTATTATTGAACTTCTTTTACTTTCTTGTGTGAAAAGGAGTAATAATATCAATATTATTTGAGCAAATATAGGATTTGTAAAATGACAAAAATAGACATGTTAGTAGCATCCCAGTTTTCCCCTAGCCTTCTGCCATTGCTACTCTTTTTATATTTTGCTGTTTACTTCCCTCACCCTCTAAACTTACACTAGCCCATAATTCTCTCAAGCTGGCAAAAACAATTTCCAAAAAATACGGTGGTGATGGTTTTCAGGACTGCACCAGTGGCCCCGAGCAAAGAGCCCAAATTTAGGACCAACTTTCAACTGTAAGTTTCAGCTAAAGTGAAAATTGCTGCTTAAGCCAAAACCACAAAGACAATAAATTAACTTTCCTGTTGCCATAAAAACCCTGACCCTTCAGTGGGGAATCTCTGGGCCTTCAGGTGCTACCTGATGCATGTCAGCTAAATAAATTATTTAACCTCTACTTTAGTTACTTAAATAATTTTATTTCTGATAGATATGTAAATTCAATCTTATCTGATACTGATCATAATTGACTTCCCTCCACCATGGAAAATCTGGTTTTGTCCACATTCACAATGCACCTCAACATTCCTTTACTTCATGGAAATTTGTGCTTTTTAATTTTTTTTGTACTGCTATAACATCTACCTGGTTACCGCATATTATATGAGGAAATAAATTGTTTAATATGTATTATTTATTATGCTGTATGCAAGTCACAATTTTATCTTTTTCTAAAAATTATCTTTTAACATCTCTTCGTAACCTTTCTAAATCCATCAGAATAGTCTGTGAATGTATAAAAGTCTAATGTCTTTAAATGATGTTAAAGGATCATCTTATGTGTGAACTTCATGTACTAAAGCAAGGATGGTAAATACAATTTAAATGTTTATGTCAGAGCTAATAAGATTGATATACAAATAGACAGACAAAGGGACAGATTATGTTCCAGTAGTTGGTGACCTTCATTCCCCTGAGTTTTATCAATTGATCCTCTGAAAATTAAAAATGGATGCTTGAATAAATAGAACTATGGCACTCTTATGACTGCTAGTCATACAAAACAGATAAATTCAATATAGTAGGAAAGAGTTCATAGTAGTTTGACCACACGTAATAGTTGTGAAGAAGAGAACATTTGTGACCAAAGCGAATAGAAAAAGATAAAAATATACTTGAGAGCTAGTGCTGAGAAGGGAAACAAATCTCTTCCATCTACTTCACACTCTTATCTCCATTGTACTCTATTTCTCTTTCCAATTAAAAATGTCTGTCACTGGGAAATACAAACTACCTATTGTCAGAGTCTGTTGATGCCTGTCAATAGCAATGTCTCTCTTCTGCTAAATGCAATGTAAACACTAAGATAACAGTTATTAGGTACTTTTTTCATCTTGGGTAATCTGATGATCCATTTAACACCTAAAATTGTATTGCCATGGGAAAATATCAAAATGATGAATCTTGGATCTATGTACTATAGGTGTACCTGTCATAGAACTGATTGTTACAGACTTTTCACATGGCATGTATGAGAGAGTTTCATTTTAATTCATTTTCTAGTAATATATTGTTTTCTCAGAATTTGCTTTATATACAAATAGTGTTTGTAGTGTTCTCACAAGTACTGTGGATTTTTACTAAACCATTCAACTCTTGTTTCTTTATTACCTCAACAAATCTCCATTAGCTAAGAACCTGAAAGTCTCTGTAGAGAAGACTTAAGAAAACAAGGAAGGGTTAAAAGAGAAGAAAGGAAGAGAACACACCAAGAAAAGAATTGAATAAAGTATAGAGGACATTAACGACAAACACAATAACAACAGCAGATTAGCAAGAAAGCATGTAGTGATTCATAGATTACCTGAAATTAGAATTGATAAGTTTGTAGGAAAATACTATAATAAATATTAGAAATCTAGCTTTCTATTTTGGTTTTATATCACTAGTTACGTTATTTTTTAACACGTCATACACGTTCTTACGTTATGTCTCTTCCATAGTAAATATTGTTTGGATTAATTTAGTGATTTCCAAAGTTAATGATACGAGTTGTGATAAACTTTTTACATGCTTGTCATAAAATTAGAAACACCAAAAAAAAAAAAAAAGATGTTTTGTTTTATTTTTTAGAGACAGTCTCTCTCTCTGTTGCCCAGGCTGGAGTGCAGTGGTACAATCATAGCTCACTGCAACCTCAAACTCCTGGGTTCAAGCAATCCTCCCACCTCAGCCTCCTGAGTAGCTGGGACTACAGACACACACCACCACGCTTGGCTAGTTTTTTTTTTTTTTTTTTTTTTTTTTTTAATAGAGATGGAGTCTCATTATATTGCCCAGGGTGGTCTAGAACCCTTGGCCTCAAGTGATTCTCCCACCTCAGCCACTCAAAGTACTGGGATTAAAGAAAGGTATGAGACACAATGCCCGGTCTGTTGTTTTATTTTTAATAAAATTAAATATGTTAAATTTCAAAAGGTTTCTCTGATTTTGAAATTAGTCTTCCATATTATAAGGAGAAACATATAATTTAGGATTAGGTTTGCTTGAAGGTATATGTTAAATTTGAGATATTTATTAAATATGTAAGTGGAATTGTCAATAGATAGCTGGACCCTGTGTTTGGTTAGAAATCAAATGCTTTTAAAACTCACTTCTTGTTTCTATTCACTCTTCGTCCCCCAAACTGTGCCCTGAGGTAGGTCTCTCCTCACTTGCTGCTACAGTTTGAATGTGTCTCCTCCAAAATTTAGGTGTTACTAATGTGATAGTACTAAGAGATGGGGTCTTTAATAGGTGATGAGGCCATGAGGGTCTCTCCGTTGTTAATGGGATTAAGGGCCTCATAAAAGGCTTCACACATTTGACTAGTTCATCCTTCCATTTTACATGTGAGGACATAGCATTCCTCTCTTCTAGATGATGTACTCCTCGCCAGACTACCAAACCTGCTGTGATCTTGAATGTTCTAGCCTCCAGAATATGATTGTAGGCTGTCCAGGATTCAGAACTGTGAAAAAATAAATTTCTGTTTTTTATAAATCACATGGTCTGAGGTAATTTGTCATAGCAACACAACACTAGCTCTGAGACTCCCAAAATTTGAATTGATAATTCACAGTTAGGTAGGTAGTCAGACATAAGCAGGGCAGGAGAGGGCGCCCTCACTACCAGGAATGTTTGATGACCATTAGATGATGGTCAGGCAGTGAGTGTTAAAATACCTCTCTAAAATAATAATTGGTTGCAGCCTGCACCAGGGAAAGGCAGTCTTCTAATAGATAGAAAACATCTAAAGCTGGTGAGCAACAGCTTCCTGATAAGATCTCGGGAGTTAGGCAAGTGGGCTCAAGCATGCACACTAAGAGACAAAATGGTGGAGTTTAACTGGTATGTGTTCTTCCTCTAGGAACACTCAACTGGTAAGGGAAAAACACCTTAAGTGAGCATGCATACAACTTCTGTAAACACACTGAGTGTGCGGCCCCTCCCAAGTGCTGGCAGGCCACTGCACATGCGAACAGCCCACCCCAAGGGAAAAGTCAGGAGAGAAGAGATGCAAAACCTGGAAGCATGCCAATGTTTAAAGCCCCAAGTCAAAGGTCAAATAGTGCGCTTGAATCTCTCAAGTCACCCACTTGGCCCTCCTTCAAATGTACTTTACTTCCTTTTGTTCCTTCTCTAAAACTCTTTAATAAACTTTCACTTCTGCTCTAAAACTTGCCTCAGTCTCTCACTTTGCCTTATGCCCCCTCAGTCGAATTATTTCTTCTAAGGATGTAAGAATTGAGGTTGTTGCAGACCCATACGAATTTACCAATGCTAACAATGGGAGAGGTATTTTAAAAACACAGAAATACTGCATTGTTGTTTTATGTTGTTCACCCATGAATCTACTAGGTTTTCATGAGTAGATGTGGAATGTCTATTAGTTGGTTGGTTTTTCATAAATAGGTGACTTATATGGTTCTAATTAGAGGACAGTAAGACTAGCTCAACTCACTAAGACCCTGAATAGAATCTGAATCTTTTCCTTGCTTTCACACTCACTGCATGACCCTACCCAATTTTCACAACTAGTGATAAATAGGCCCTTAATAATTTTATTTTCTTATTTCCATTGGCTTCCTGAATAAAATGGAAAAGAGAAAATGTTTGAAGAGTGGAAAATCTTTTAGAGACAAACCAGCAGTAAATCTCTGGTCTAAGGCATAAGCAATTAATATTCACTCTTTTTTGATTTTTAAAAACATTGGCTAGATTCTATTCTACCATAGGGGCCAAGGGAAAAACATTCTTTTTGTCTCCTGAATGTTTGCTGAGAAATCAACTCACAAAGGCAGATTGATAAGAGAAAAGACATAGAAATTTATTAACACGCACATGGGGAAGAACCACACAGTAATTATCCATACTCCCTACTGCCCCAATGTGGTTCAGAAGCTTATAGATTGTCTTGAGTTTACAGAAAGAATAGAAGCTTGGATCCTGGCAAAACAGGTTATGGGAGGGAAAAGAAAAGGAATTCTGTTGAAGTGCAATAAATAACTTCTAGGGAGAATGAATAGATGGGGAACAGAGATTAAGTTGTAAGTAGTTCTTTCTGGAATCTGAATGGGCCTGAGAAACAAACTCTATCTTATAAAAGAGTCTCTTCAGGTGTAGTTATATGCTACCTTCTTGGTCTTCTTTTCTATAATAGATAATGGGATAATGGGTAGGGTAAGAAAAAAAATTCTCCTTAGGGAGTCCATTGACCTGGTCTTCATTTAGATAGGGAAAAAGTCTCTTCCAGTGTCTGTTGACCTCTAAGTCCTTTAATTCTAAATACTCACTATACCAGGGAGCCATGTTTTAGGATGAAATCCCTACATTCTTTCACTACTTAAACTTCATCCAATGTGAGAATTACTCTCTCTATTTGGATTCTACCTCATTTAACAACCATTCATTCAATAATTGTTTATTCTCTACCTATTATATTATGCAACATGCTAAACATGGATGAGGCCAGTAATAGAAACAGTATAGGTTTTCAAGGAGCCTGAAGTCTAGTGTGAGATAGAGGCATATTAAAAACTGATACCCATTGTAGCTTTTAGGCATTAGAATTAAGTACTATGGAAACACTGGGAAGAGTGTTTATTGGACACATACATTTGTATGTAGGAGTCAAGGCCCTTGTCTCCTGGAGGTTTGAACATCACTGACATGAGGCAGATTGATTAATAGGAGAAAAGGCATACAAATTTGTTTAATGTGTATACATAGGAACCTTCACCATGAAGACCCAAAGATAGAGGGGAAATTGTCCATTTTTATGCTTAGGTTCAACAAAGTGTGGACAGCCGTATAGAAATGTGATTGGACAAAATGGTATGATTTAATGGTGATAGACTGAGTTCGGAAACCCAGCAAGGCCCTTCTGTCTAGATTATTTTTTGCCTTTCTGTGCATGCCTTACTTCCTTTTTGGTATGGGGCATGGCCCTCTCTGGAATGGGGGGTCTTTTAACATATAGTCAAACAAGATAGATCAGATAATTTCTTTATGGCCAGTTTTTGACACAGATAAGGTATAGGGACAATGGTAGTACTATTTTTAAGTTTTGTGACTGGCTTTAAAGAAAATTGGCTCTGGTTTCTATGACCTGCCATGAAGAGGAGGTATTCTAATTTCTATGGCTGGCATTGGGGGAAAATAGGACTGAGATACAGGAGGGCAGGAGAAGTTCAGAGAATAACTTTTTCCTCTAAGGCTGCTTCAGAATATTTATTTTTGGGTATTGTTTTCTAGCCCCATGTACATTCTCAGATTCCCTTTACCACCCACTTCCTTTTTCTGTCTTTCCTAGTGTGCTTACATAAAAATTAAAAAATTACTCATCCAACTCCAGATTTCAATAAAATGTTCTACTGCAGGATATGCACTTTGGCTTTTTTACCAGCCTTTAAAGGGCAAGATGATAATATCTAGAAAGCTAGCTTCCAATGTTACAACATTGACTAATGCAAAAGAGAAATCATGGAGGACAGGGGCTAATATGCTACCCTCCTCTTTTTTCTAAATGGAATACTGTGAGGTGTAGTTTCTCCTTCCAAACTTTCCAGATCAGCCAACATGCTGAGCAAATACATCTGAGAAATGGCATCCTATGCCTTTTGGTAGCTCATTGTCATGTAGTGACCAGGCAGGCAAGGTAGGCAAGATATAGTACCATATTGCTGAATATATTTTCTTCTTTTTAATCCTCAATGTTACCATTCAAGACTTTCATCTCCTAAACAAATTATTAGCACTTTAAATCTTGCCTCTGGCTGTGATTCCAGAAGACCTGGCTTAGTACACATACTTAACTTTGTTTAGCAAAGATCATAATTTTACCATATGAGAACCAATATTTTTACCACAGTCAGAGTTAAAATAAAAGCAGTTTTTATATTGACATTATTTTTTATCTAAAGAAGAGCCCCATTCTTTAAAACAAACAAACAAACAAAAAACAAAGATAAGCTTTATTAAAACAGCATTCCTAGTAGGGTTAAATTATGAGACAATCACATTAAGGGCAGTTTCTCTGCATGTGGTTGTATGAGTGTATCTTGCACAAAGTCTTCCAATCTAGGAATTAAATAGAGTTTAAAACCCAGCCTCAACTAAACTTGCTCATCAAGCCCTTAGCATCAGTTTATAGCTGTATCCTTTCATATGAAAAGGCACTTTTATTAAATGTACTTGATAAGAGATATTGACACCCCTATCTGTGGACTTGCCTTTTATCTACCTATATAGTTATGTAAAAAATTAAATTTAGAATTCTTAGCACAAATAATTCCAAAGGGAAAATTAATCATACAATCTTATCATGCAGCCAGTTGTAATATTTTTAAAAGATAATCAACTGCAATTAAAATAACTTTTGTTTTTGAAGACGGTAGCCCCATACTTTAGTAAGAAGAAGGATAAAATCAGTAAGAAATACTTTTCTCCAAAACTTGTTTGCTTAATTTTCCATATAAGGCTTTGAACCTTGAATGCTTACCAATACATACTATTTGTCATATAATGTCTGCCACATAATAAATACTTAATTGGATCTATAAATGAAATTTGACAGATCATTGGTCTGTGGTCCATTAAATACTCCAACTGGCCAATACTTTTATGAAGAAGAACTAACTTTGTGGCAGATCTCACCAATTAATTAAAATTATAGAAATCTCTGGTAAAGTTTTTAATGTAAGAGACATTCAGGCTTCTTCCTACTTCTGGCATTTTAGATGACTGCTGTGGTACCCAACCTTTTTGGCACCAGGGACTGGTTTTGTTGAAGATAATTTTTCCATGGACTGTAAGGGAGGTGGTTATGGGATGATTCAAGCACATTACATTATTATGCACTTTATTCCTATTATTATTACATTGTAATGTATAATGAAATAATTATACAACTCACCATAATGTAGAATCAGTGGGAGCCCTTAGCTTGTTTTCCTGCCATCAGACAGTCCCATCTGGGGGTTTATGGAGACAGCAATAGATATCAGGCATTAGATTCTGAGAAGGAGCGTGCAACCTAGATCCCTCGCATGCGCAGTTCACAACAGGATTTGCACTCCCATGAGAATCTAATGCCACCTGCTGATCTGTCAGGAGGCAGAGCTCAGGTGGTAATGTGAGCAATGACAAGTGGCTGTAAATACAGATGAAGCTTTGCTCACTTGCCCGCCACTCACCTCCAGCTGTGCAACATGGTTCCTAACAGGACTGGTCCATGGCCCAGAGTTGGGGACCCCTGGATGAGTAGATACTGTGAAAGGACTTCACAATTAAAAGAAAACCCTGGATAACTCACAACAACAATAAAATATATTTTGTACCTTGCAGAGAAACCCTAAAGCAGGCAGCAGCTCAGAAGTCCCAGCAGCTTTCAGCGATGCAAAAAGAGAATGTTAAACTTGCTGAGGAGCTGGGGAGAAGCAGGGATGAAGTCACAAGTCATCAAAAACCTAACACCCTAAAGAATTGATAGTTTTGTTGTAGAAAACATTTACAAAATACTATTTGAAATGTAGTATAATGCATGCTTTAATAGATATATATAATGACTTTTATGGAAATTAGTCAAAAATATTTAACAAATAAATGTCACCCAAGATCAGTCTTGTGTGACAAATAGGCATTAGGTAGGTAGAACAGATTATGAGCATATTTAGGCCAGAGAGAACAGCATAGAGCATGAGAGCATAACCATTCATGTAAGGAGCAGAGGAGCAGGCAATAAAAAGGGAGTTATATCCTTATTGGTCATGTCATTATACTTCATTTTCTCTTTAAGTCATTAGTAAACTCCAGAATGACTTTGAAGCTTTGAAAACAGTTTTAGCAACACAATTCTGACAAGTAGGATTTTAAAAATGGTTTGTAGCATTATCAGACTAAATACTAGAAACTCATCTAGGAAGCAGTTGTGGTGTACAGGAAGAGGAAATTTTCTTCTCTCGCTTTGAAGGCTCAATAATTTGAGTCTATAAAACAAACTGACAATAGACAGATTAACAAGAGGAAAGGCATAGAAGTGTAGTATGTGCACATATATATGGAAGCCACATAAAATATGAGACTTGTAAATGGGACAGATGACAGAAATTTCTGTACCATACAGAAAAGTATAGGGGCTAGGAGTTCATGGAAGATGATGGTGACAAACCATTGGAGGGTAAGGAGAGGAAATTTACTACAAATAAACATTGTCCTCTTATTAAGCAGATAAGACTCTCAGGTAATAGCCCTCAGAAGAATATGTGACATCCTGTGGCAGTCTCTGAACAGGGGTGTTAATATGATCTTTTCTAAATCCAGATAATGCGAATAAGGGGCCCTTAGAGAAAGCCTGTTTGCATTTGCTATTTACTAATGTAAATGCATTCCTTTGTAGATGCAAATCTCTCCCACAAAAGGACAGCTTCTCAGAGCTATTCCTGTGTCCACAACCCCTCCCGATAGCCATCTCAAAATATACCAAAGAAACACACTTTGAGGTGACATATTTTAATCTCCCACAATGGATTGGCACAAAGGAAGATAAATTCACACCACTTTCAACATCCTAATTAGATTAGGGTATTTTGTTACCTATATTTTGCTACCTATAATTTAAGTCTATCTATAATCTCAGTTATATTAGTTCACCTAGAGTAGAACAGACTCTGAAAGACAAACTTTCATTAGCTAAACTCAGAGAAAACTGATTGTTTAACCCATCAGACATAGAGCATTCTAGTTACTGAAATAGTCCTCACTCATTTTCTTAGTATCAGGCTCTTTAGGAACCGATAGAGTTATTAGAAGTTTGTTTAGTGTTTATAGGGTTACTAAATCATGATAAGTGATAATTTATATGAAACAACCAATAAATATTCAGAAGTAATTTCTGATTATTCAAATGTATAATGTTATTCTTTCTTAGGCGGGACTGTCCTTACTTACTAATGTAACTGCCCAATGGGTTCACCTTGTCCACTGCCCAGACAGAGCTAATTTATCAAGACAGTGTAATGCAATAAAGAAAGAGTAATTCACACAGAGATGGCTGTGCAGGAGACTAGAGTTTTATTATTACTTAAATTAGTCTCCCAGAGAATTCAGGAATTGGAGTTTTAAGGATAATTTCGTGGGTGGGGGATCAATGAATTGAAAGTTCTGATTGGTCAGGTAGGAGATGAAATCATAGGGAGTCGAAGCTGTCCCCTTTTGCTGAGTCAGTTCTTGGGTAGCGGGGACCATGAGACCAGATGAGCCAATTTATCGATTTGGGTGGTGTCAGCTGATCCATAGATTTTGCAATAGTGATATTATCCCTGGGAGCTATTTGGGGAGGGTCATACTCTTGCAGCCTCCAGCTGCATGACTCCTAACCCGTGATTTCAAATCCTGTGGCTAATTTGTTAGTCCTGCAAAGGCAGTCTAGTCCCTAGGCACGAAGGGGGTTTGTTTGGGGAAAGGGCTGTTATTGTCTTTGTTTCAAGGATAAACTAGAAATTAAGTATCTCCTGAAGTTAGTAAGGCCTATGACCAGGAATAAAAAAGGACAGCTTGGAGGTTAGAAGCAAGATGGAGTTGGTTATGTCAGATCTCTCTCACTGTAACAATAGTCTCAGTTATAATTTTTGCAAAGGCAATTTCCCTGTCAGCTGAGAAAGATAGAAAATTACTAAATAAAGTGTCTACAAGACTATAGCAGGCTTTCTAAGAAAGAGAATGATTGGATTAAAATGCAACGGGAGAAGTTTCTGCTAGTGGGTGGTATTTGTACTTTAAGAGCAGAATTTTATGGTTCATAGGTTCAAGCAAATACCCAATGTGCCAGACATTAACTGCCACTTAGCAACAGTGATAAAGAAGAAGAAAACATCTGGTTGTGGATAATGAGCCAGAGCTTCTCAGCTCCCTTGGATGCTAATAGTATTGGGCAAAGTTCATGGTAAAAGGCCATCTGGCTCCCTGTTAAAGATCTGTAGAGATCTTTCCAAGCACTGCAAATTATCAGCATATTTGTAGGAAACTGCAGGTAAGAAAATCTATTAAGTAGTAATATTTAACCACCAGTTTTAAATTACTGACATTATTATATTTGATTAGCATTGTGGCTACTAAATATTAGATTTGTATCACAAACTATTAAAACATATGAACTATATAATAATGATATGCAAATTAGAAAAACTACATTTTAGATACAAAACAAATCATACTTATGTATTTAAGTTACTCATGCAGAGGAGCTATGTGTAGAATTGCAACTTAGAAGAGATTTAGTTTCAACAAATATTTTCATTTTCTGATTTTTCCTTAATTCCTACATTCATCATATGTCTATCAAAAATTACTTTATGGAAAACTTATGTTGTCACTCATTCCTTATATAAACTCAATTATTATCTTTTTTATTTAAATAAATTGTAGAATATCTCTGTGTCAGACACTATGCCTGACATTGGGGACCCAACAAAATTAATACCCTAAAGAATTGATAGTTTTGTTATAGAAAACATTTGCAAAATACTATTTGAAATGTAGTATAATGCATGCTTTAATAGATATATATAATGACTCTTATGGAAATTAGTCACAAATATTTAACAAAAGAAGTGTCATCCAAGATCAGTCTTGTGTGACAAATAGGCATTAGGTAGGTAGAACAGATTATGAGTATATTTAGGCCAGAGAAAACAGCATAGAGCATGAGAGCATAACCATTCACGTAAGGAGCAGAGGAGCAGGCAATAAAGAGGGAGTTACATTGGTCATGTCAATGTGCTTCATTTTCTCTTTGAGTCATCAGTAAACTCCAGAATGACTTTGAAACTTTGAAAACAGTTTTAGAAACACAATTCTGACAAGTAGGATTTTAAAAGTGGTTTGTAGCATTATCAGACTAAATGCTAGAAAGTCGTCTAGGAAGCAGTTGTGGTAACAGAGGAAGAAAATACTGATTATCTAAACTAAAACATGATTCAGTGAGGATAAAAGAGAGAATGTATATTTCAGAAATATTTAAAAAATAGTATCAACAAATTTTGTTGTGAAACGGAGCATGAGGGCTTTGATAGAAATATTATGCAAAGGTGGATTGCAAATTAGAGTTTTGGTACATTGAATGGATAATAATCACATTGAATCTTGGGGCCCCCAAATCACTAAGCTAAAGGAAAAAGTCAAGCTGGGAGCTACTCAGGGCAAACCTGCTTTCCATTCTATTCAAAGTCACCCTTCTGCTCACTGAGATAAATGCATATCTGATTGCCTTCTTTGCAGAGGCTAATCAGAAACTCAAAGAAATGCAACCATTTGTCTCTTAATTATCTATGAGCTGGAAGCCCCTTCCCCACTTCAAGTTGTCCCACCTTTCCAGATTAAATCAATGTTCATCTTACATATGTTGATTGATGTCTCTTGTCTCCCTAAAATGTATAAAACCAAACTGTGCTCTGATCACCTTGGGCACATGTTGTCAGGACCTCCTGAGGCTGTGTCATGGGTACTCATCCTCAACCTTGGCAAAATAAACTTTCTAAGTTAACTGAGACCTCTCTCAGATTTTTGGGTTCACATTTTGGTAACCATGAAGGGATTCTGAGTAGAGGTACCCCTGACCTTTGACGAATCTCTTATCAGTGCTTGGTACCAGCATAAGCTAACTTTATGGCTCAAACCAATAGGATAATTTGCTAAAGCCTGGAAGCGCCCCCTCCAGAGAATCCCTGATCTCCCAAAATTTGGTCGAGATTTAAAGTTTATTTTGCCGTTTTTTGAGTGTGGGGGGGGGGAGTTTTATTTGCTTCCAATAAGAAAGGCAGGATTTCCTGTTTCCATGACAATGAAAGGCAGGTAACTCCTTTGTGGAGTTTGAGCTCGCTCCCAGCAGGGAAGACGACTTCGAGTTCTTTTTTCTGCTTTTAGGATGGCAGGAAGCAGTTTTCAGCCTGAGACCCACCACTAGGTAAATAGCTGAATTGGGTTTTGTCTTGGGTAACTTTTTAACAACCAGCTGGTCTAAATTTCTCCTTACCGTTAGAGTGCTCAGTAATCATATCATTGGGTTTTGTTGTTGTTGTTTGTTCTGGTCTTTCTCCCATCAGATTTAACCAATTCTACCTAACTTTGTCAAATCTGAGTGACAATTCCAAAGTATGGGTAACAAAGCTTCTCTATTTTGGTTATAATTTCTTGCAGCTGCAGAAGAGGAAAAAAAAAAAAAAAACAAAGACAAAACAAAACCCTAAAACCATGTGGTTGGTTTCTGGGTTTGTCTCTTAGAAAAAAAAAAAATACATATGTTCTTTTGTTTACTTTTCTTCCACCTTATACCTTCTTCCCTCTTTTGCCATCTGTAGTACCAAAAGTCTAGAGAAGGTTTCTGATGACTTCAACCCCTTTAAAGAATTCAAAACAAAGGCACCACTCACCCCTTTTGGGGTGTTCTGTTTTCTTTGTGGAGTTTCAAGTGTCGTGGGCAGATTCTTCTTAGGTCTAAAGCTCTATTTTCCTGTATTGCATTACCTGACTTCTTTGGCTTTGGGGGTATTCACAGATGACCTTGTACTGTGACTCGGCTTGTCTGTGTGCATTTGCATGAGGAACTGAACTGTTGTTTTCACAGGCAAATGAGAGACTGAGTTTTCTCAGCTCCAAAGAGAAAGGGCACTTTGCTCCTCCCAGACAGTAGGCACCCCTAGGTGGCCAGGGGCCTCATGGGAGTGTCTTGGGAGGGTTGACCCTCCATGATGTGCAGTGGCCCCGCAGGGAAATCCCCAACTAAAATTAATTTTTTTAAAAAAGGCTCCTTCAGGAAACATATCTAAGGGATGATCACCTGGTGTTTTCAACCCTCTCAGAGCACAGACCTCTGGACAGAGAAACTGAGACGCATAAGAAGGTAGAAACAACTCAGTGGTAACACACTGTGGAGACCTGCTCACAAGCAGCAAACATTGATCCACCACATAAAAACCCTAGGCCATGCTCAGTTCCTCCCTTTAAGAAATAAAAATGTGGGAAACAAATAATCTAAGAATGAGGAGAAAACATGGAGAATGACCCCCTTTCAAGCACTCTGTAGGTTTTATGACACCTCTACTTCCAAAGTTTATGTAAAATGGAAGTAATATGGTCTTGGTGCACATTTACATTACGGAAAAAGAGGCCTAAGGTCAACCTGCAAACTCTGCAGTTCGTAAGTTCTCTTTTTTTCTCTATCTTCTTTTCTGTCTGCTTTAAATCTGGCGTTATTTTTCTATTAAGTTGAAAACCACATTTTGGATCCAACAGGTTTTCTGTCAGTAAATTTGTATTTATCTCATGGCTAAAGTTCTGAAGTAAAAGCTGTAGGATCTGTGTGTGTGTGTGTGTGTGTGTGTGTGTGTATGTGTTTATATTTAGAAAGACTTTATAATTTCAAGTTTAATTGGCAATTAAATCCATTTTAATTTCCCTCTAGCATACCAAAGTTTTTCTCTCTATAATTTGTGATGTAAATTTTGCTATCTTACGTTCACCTGACTTATTTCTTTTAATATGCAAACTTAAGACTATTTAGCTGACAACTGCCTAAGGTTATCAAGAATTGATACAGGTTACCTATTTAAACAGGTTATCATGAATTCTGAAAGTTTAAAATGGAAAGCAAATCTTTAAGATTTACTTCTATCTGCATGACTAATATGTCTGTTTATTTATGTGTTGTGTACACAATGTTTCACTACTTAAAATATATAAAAGAGCTCTAATTAATTGGCTTAAGAAAACAAAAGTGCTAGAATCAAATAGTTTATCAGGAAGAAAGAAAAGACTAGTCAAATGCTTTTTCAAGTTTAGATAACAAGTAAAATATTTAACAAGTAGGCTAGCTTTAAAATTATTAGTAAAGTACAATAATATTAAAAATGTCTTAAGAATTGCCAGAATACATTTTTGTTTGCATTTATCAATCGGGCAATTTCATACTTATCCCTATAAAATGCTATAAGGTGTTAAAATTTGGCATAAGGGTTACAAAACTGTAAACCAAGCCCCAAAAGAATAATCTTTGCTTCTGTAATTTTTTAATAAATAAGACATTGATATTGGTTTAATGAGAATAGCTACCTCTTGAATTTTGCAAAATTACCATAACTTTTAATCTTGTCTCTTTAGGCAGTCTAGTCTACAAGCAGTAAGGTTTGTTTTGGAAAAGGAAGGTTATCATATTTTTTTCAAAGCTAAAGTATAAACTAAGTTCCTCCCAAAGTTAGCTCTGCCTACACCTATGGAAAAACAAGAACATCTTGGAGGTTAAAAGCAACATGGAGTCAGTTAGACCAGATATTTTTAACTGTCTCAGTTATAATTTTGCAATGGTGTTTCCATAACTTTAAATGATGACTACTGCAATTTTCATAAATAATCTAGGTAAATGATTAAAATAAAATAATTGGGTAAATATAATGGGATAAATACTTGTAGTCAAACTCATCATAATTTAGAATCATAAGATATATTAAATTGAACAAAAGACATTTCAATATTTGGGTATTTTTTTTAATAAAAGTCTATTTGTAGAAAGACATTCATTCTAAAAATAAGTGTGTCCTTTTTAAAAAGGTGAACAATTTTGGTCTAATTCAAAACATATTTAAAGGTTATATATTAAACAAGGTAAAAGGAATCAGGAAATAAGAGATATGTAAAGAAAATTATAATAATAAATAGAGGCTAATTTTTTGTTAAGAAAGTTTAAAGACAAATAATTTTATATAAAAGAAGAAGCTTGTGTGGTAAATTTAGTCCTAGAATAAAATGACTGGTTATTTAAGAAAGAGGGATGTTCAGGACAAACCAGAAAGTTGAAGCATATCATGAATGGTCTGTGTAAGTCACAGTAAGAGGATTTAGACAAAAAAAAAAAAAACCCTTTTATATGATCAAGTTGTCTATTATTAAAGGAAAATTATAATGGTCTTTCTAAAGATTGGGCTTGATGTAAAAAATATATATGTATGTACACGAAATAATTGGTTAGAACAATGACTTTTTAAAAGGATTGATTTACTTTTAATAATTTATAAGATATTTTCAACTTTTTTAACCCAAAGTTCAACTTTTATTGCATCTCACTGGTTTTGGTTTTCTCTCCCCTTTTAAACAGCTCAAAATAGTAATGCTCTCCTTCAACTTATTGTTAGCTCATATAAGTTTTTTCCTCGAGTTCTATTTGTTGTGGCTTAATGCTAACAATGTTTTCTTAAAGGTCTAAAGGAAATGTTTTCTTCTGACCTAATATATTGTGCAATGAAGAAGGTCTTTTCTTTTGGCTTTGGTAACTGGTCTAACAGATTTTATGGTTTATTGAAACAATTCCCATGCCATTATTATTAAGTTTTAGTTTGCTTAGGAAAAAAACTGAGATTAAAATTTTTTAAAAATATTAAGGTTATTACATTCATGTATCTTTCTGTATGTTCTTTTAAAGTCCCTGTGACTTTGACTTATAGGGCTTTAACTCCTGGGTGGAAAAAGGATGCCAAGTCCTAATAAATCTTAAACACTGATAGCAATTAAAGCTTCATCTTCAGACCCAGTGGGAGATCCCAATAAAAATAAACTGCATTCCTAAGCCACAGGGCCAGGAATTAAAGCTATGCAACTACTCAAGGCCCAGGGACTATCATGGAAGAGGTGGGCATGTGAGACTGTAAGGGCCAATTTTAAAAGATAAAACAAGTTCAGTTTCTCTATAAACTCATCATTAAAGTCAACAGGACACTCATGCAAGGCCAGGATATGGGCCTCACTGTCAGATTAACAAGATTTTTTTTGAAACATTAACCAACTCCTTAATAAAGGTATTAAAGGGCCAGGCACAGGGGCTCATGCCTGTAATTCCAGTACTTTCGGAGGCAGAGGCTGGCAGATTATCTGAGGTTGGGAGTTGAAGACCAGCCTGGCAAACATGGTGAAAAACTGTTTCTACTAAAAATACAAAAATTAGCCATTCATGGTGGAAGGCACCTGTAGTCCCAACTACTCAGGAGGCTGAGGCAGCTACTCGCTGAAACCTGGAAGGTGAAAGTTGCAGTGAGCTGAGATCGCACCACTGCATTGCAGCCTGGGCAACAGAGCAAGGCTTGGTCTAAAAAACAAATTGATAAAAAATAAAGGTATTAAAGGTTATAAAAGGTTATGGAAGTTATATCTTATTGTCAAAATTAATATTTTATAGATTATAAATTTTTGAAAAATAAAATTAATTAATTTCATGCTGTTTTATTAATGCTTATTTTTTTTGGAAAATTAAGTCTCCTCTCTCAAAGAATGCAGGATTTTACCTTTTTAATTAATTCTTGAGTTATCACTCTGGTCAAGTGAATGACTTGTTTTATAATGACGTGATATCAGGTGTTTTTAACTTTTGATATTTGACAGACTTTCCAAATGAAATTATAAATTATGTCATTTTCTTTCCTAATTAATCCTTTTAGATACTAGGTTCCCTAAAGTTAAAAAAATGACATAATTTGGCTTATTTGATATTAAAGTTATATAAGAAACATTGCCAAATATAATATGATGTTTGGTTGTCTTTGGGCTGTTTACATAAATATGTTATTGGGTATGTATTTTAAAATTATGGGAAACTCCTATAATTCTGATATGACTTAGTGTACATTGTCAGTAATAATTACAATTCTTATATTAAATTATTGTTTGCCACAGAAGTAACAAATTTATTTGCCAGTTGTGTCTTTGACTACAGCTGCCCTAAAACTTTTTGTCACCCACAGACAATCACTGTCTTATTTTGGTCCTCTTTAGAGGATTTATAGTCAGCTATAAAACTCTAACAGGTGCTCTTAAATACAAGTTTTATGATAACTTTGGAGGCTGTGACATCAGAATAGGAGAACAACTTTCAGGACTCATGGAGAGCTCAAATTTTCATGAGTATCAAGCAGAACAGGAATTAACTATATGACTGAACTAATAGATGACTGAAGAAATCTTTATGACATTTTGCTTACAATATTGCTGATCCCTTGTTTTGTTTTTTCAAAGTCAAGGAAACTTTTCTTTAGAGCTATTAACAGCTTTTAAAAATTTAGTATACTCCTATGAACAAAATGTAGAACATATTCCTTTCTGTCTACCTAATTTCTCCAGAATTTGGAAACTATTGGTGACTATTCTTAATTTATGGCAATACATTTATTTGCATAAGTGCAAATACTTGTTATTTGCCACAGTACACAATTTGTTTTTATTTGCCACAGTACACAATTGGAAAAACTGGTTATCTTACCAAGGCTTTGACTGGAACGGTGTGCTTTCCTTTATGGTATCAAACTTGACTTGTGCCAATAAAAGCCTCTTTGGAAAGCTGGACTCATCCCTTGTCTATACAGTCCCAGTAAAGGGTTCCTGACCTGTGGTAAGTAAAAATGTCACTTTCTGACAGGCCCAGGAGCCCCAAGTCTCATCCAACTCATAGGTATTTAATGGTATAAATCTATCATTAGGCTTGGCTTTAAGAAAGCCTTACCTGAGATTCCTTCTATAAAACCAAGTTCCATCAAAGCCAATTTAAAAGCCTATGTTAATAAATAATTATTCTTGATACATGTATATAAATAATGAAGCCAAGTATAATAAAGCAGGTCAGTCCTAGCATGATTTGTCTTTAGGGAAAATGGGAAACTGGAGACAGAAAAATTATGTTCCAAATACCTATAGTACACCTGTTGTTAGAGTCTTGTCTTGCCTAATGTTTTTCCATTTTTATTATTTTCTACAGTTTGGCCTGAATTCTAATTTTTCTTGGCTACAAATCTTCAAAATAATGTTTTTATTCCTTTTCTTCTTTTTTCTCACGTTTTTGCTAATTTGGAGTCACTGAAAGCTAAGCTGTGCTTTTGTAAAGCCCTGTGAACTGAAGCTAGACAAGTTAAACTTCAGAAGAAAGTAACAGCAACCTATTTACATATACAAGACACTTTCATACCCGAAGCCTAATGATTTATGGACTTCAGAGTAATGTGGCCTATATTGATTTTCCTGGAGTGTTCTTTTGGTTGTTGTTGTTTTCCTCCCTTCTTCCTCCTATTTTCTCTTCATAGGACATGAGATTTCATAATCTGCTAAAAATGACCTTTCCTAATAAATCAGGACCCACTTATCTATGAATTAACTGTCCTAGCCATTAGAGATCAGATGAAACCTGAGACAAGAGACTCATTTTCTTCTAAAATGCTTTCTCCAAAAAATTTTAAAAAGTAAAGGGGGAAACTGTAAAAGGAAAATAAATCTTGGGGCCCCAAAATCACTAAGTTAAAGGGAAAAGTCAAGCTGGGAATTGCTCAGGACCAATCTGCCTCCCATTCTATTCAAAGTCACCCCGCTTATCACTAAGATAAATGCATATCTGGTTGCCTCCTTCGGAGAGTCTAATCAGAAACTCAAAAGAATGCAACCATTTGTCTCTTATCTGACAAATCTTATCTTATCAATGACCTGAAAGCCTCCTCCCTACTTCAAGTTGTCCCATCTTTGCTTCAAGTTGTCCTGCCTTTCTGGACCAAACCAATGTTCATCTTATATATGTTGATTGATGTCTCTTGTCTCCCTAAAATGTGTAAAACCAAGCTGTGCTCTGATCACTTTAGGCACATTTCATGAGGACCTCCTGAGGCTATGTCATGGGCACACATCCTCAGCCTTGGTAAAATAAACTTTCTAACTTAACTGAGACCTCTCTCAGATATTCAGGGTTCACAGTAGTTGGAAAGGAAGTGACCAATTACCTTAAGACATAATAAGATAATGTCTATGAAGGAATGGAGAGAGAAGAGGAAAATCAAAAGAACTTGGGAAGCTCTAGACAAGGAAGAAGATGGTTTCAAAACAAAGGCCCAGCTGTTTTGCCAAATGTTAATAAATGATTCCAGCAAAGCTAGGTCTGCACAAAGACATTGGGGCATCCAGATTAGAATGCAAGTTTTACATCTGACTTTTTTTTTTTAATTGAAATTTGCATGAAAAGACAGGAAATATTGAAATAATCCTGGAAACCTAGAATAGCCATCTCTGACTCAGAAGATGTTATTCATAGAAATAACTAACAAAGTAAAAAGTGTTTTAAGAACACAAAAGTCAAGAAAGTAGTATATCTGCATCCTTGTTTCTACAAAAAGTAAAATAAAATAAAAATTTGCTGGGTATGCTGGCACATACCTATAGTTGCAGCTACTCAGCAGGCTGAGGCCAAAGGATAGTTTGAGCCTAGAAGGTCTTGCCTTCAATGAGACATGATTGCTACTCCACTCCAGCTGAGGTGAAAAAATAAGACCCTGTCTCAACAAAAAATTTTTATACATTCACATACATACATATATACAAATATCTATTATATATCTACATATCTAGTTCATAAATATGTAGCCTGTCTTATATAAGGTATATATAATTTATATAAAATACGTAAAACATAAATAAACTTCCAATTTAAAAAGATATAAAAATCTAATACAATAAAGTTGAAAAATATCTCAGAGAGAATATGACATGCAGTCAGGACTGAAATTTATTCCATATCAAATAGAGGAGTAGAAAAATATAGCTTCAATTTTTTTTTTCTTTATAACTTTTACAGAGCCATTTACTATTCACTGAATATTCATAAGCTCTTCAACATTTCCTATTCCGTTTTTAGTTAGGCAGATTCTGGGTTTAGTTCTGGGGAATGGATTGTGAATGAAAGTGCATTATTGTCATTTCTAACCAGAAATATTGAAGACTCATTATGCAACCCTCCAGCTCTTTCTTTCTCTATTGTGTCATTCAAGATGATCATGGGTTATATACAGTGAGGCTTGAGCTCCATCAGCTTAGATTTTTGATCAGTGGTTTGGAACATAAATCCCATCAATCTGTAATGGACATGAAGCATTAGCAAGATGTAGAGTCGTATTGCATTAAGCTACTGATATTTGTGGGCTAGTTGTTATGCAGTATAATTTAATTTTTCTGCAAATGGCCAGATGATAAATATTTTAGATTTTTGTGGGCTCTACAGTCCCTTTTTCAACTGCTTAACTCTGCTTTTATAGCACAAATGCAGCTATACATAATATATGAACAAATGAGTTGGGTTGTGTTTCAATAAAGCTTTATTTACACAAATAGGCAGTGGGCCAGATATGACACTCAAGCTATAGTTTTCTGGCATCTGATCTAGATTATATAGATAATAAAATAACTAATTTTATCTTATTCATGAGCTCTTACATGCTGGGTAGTAGAAATATGAGGTTTTAGTTCTTTATGTTTAAATTGAGAAAATGCTCTGTGTTGTCAAGGGAAAAAATTCTTTGTTATTATTTCCATCTACTCGCTCCATCTTTCTAAAATACTGTTTCTTGGTATATGAGAGTAGAGGGTCCAAATGTAGGTAGGCTGAATTAACTTGTGGTGGTAGCTGACTGTGTCCTCTGGTACATCTTTGTTGCTGGGCAATGTGCTGGCACTTGATGCCAAAGTTGGTAATTTCTTACCTAGTTTTTTGCTGGATTGAACAGAACGTTGGTATATTCATATATATACATTCACACATATGAATTTAGTCCCTAAAAATATGGTGTTAAATAACATTCATGCACAGGGGCAGTTCCATAAAATAAATAATGTCCAGCCCAAAGTATCAGTAGTGTCCCTCATCAGAAATCTTCACCCAGGTGAAGCACGTCGAGCCTCCACTAACAATTTACGTCACCCCACATGTTAAGCCTAGTCCTGTCTGAGACTTTCAAGATATATGCTTTCCAAATGACCATATTAAAATATCTGAGGGAAATCACAGGGACCAAATATTACTAATAATATTATTTTGCTATAGTTCTACCACATATGATCTGAGGACGACATCAAAGGTATACTTATTAGATTTGGGGTACAAAGGATTTCTATACAAAGCTTCCCATACTTATGTAACATACATCCCTCTTTAGATCAAATCTAGTGAGGGAGATGTATTTTCTTCTTCCATCAATATGTCTCTAGTTTCAGAATTAGTAAGTTTTCCTTTTGCTTCCTCAATGTCGTATTAACCTTTTTCATGATATCAATTTCATGTCTAAACTTTAACAGTGAACAGGAAAACCTTCTGTATACGATGCTGTGCCCTCCAATACAGTGACCACTAGCCAGATGTGACTAAATTAGAAATACTTAAAGTTTACCCAACTGTAGAAAGTCTTATTGAGCAGCACTGCTATAGATAGAACTCAAAAGAATTGTCTGCCATTGGCGGGGCATGGTGGCTCAAGTCTGTAATCCCAGTACTTTGAGAGGCTGAGGCGGGCAGATGACTTGTGGTCAGGAGTTTTAGAGTAGTCTGGCCAACATGGCACAATCCCTTCTCTACTAAAAATACAAAAATTAGCCAGGCGTGGTGGCACCCACCTATAATACCAGCTCCCCAGGAGGCTGAAGTACGAGAATTACTCCAACGCGGGAGGGAGAGGCAGCAGTGAGCCGAGAACGTGCCATTGCACTCCAGTCTGAGCAACAGAGTGAGACTCCATCTCAAAAATAAATAAATAAATAAAATAAAAAATAAAAATTGTCTGCCATAGAGTATATAATGCCTTGATACAGAGACCCTCTACTGTCTCTGGCAATAAATCTCATGCCTTAATTTAAGAGGCGAATGGTTATGAAGATATAAGCTCTCCCAGATCCCTCCACTTTCTTTCTGTGTCCTGACGGAGAATCACAGTGTCATAACTACTCTGTGACCTAGCCAGCTGCAGGTTTTTTACAGCAGTCTTGAACATCTTCAAGCACTAACAAAGATATCTAGGCTTAGTAGAGAGAAACTGGCCCCATCCCTGAGCCAAATTCCTTCAGCCCACATGTAAACTCCATACTGTGACCCCCCTTACTGTGGACATACCTAGGGAGAACATCCTTTTTTTCCCGCTGTCTGTCACGAGCATTGCTGCAGCCACTCTCCACATGAGTGCTTCTAATAAATGCTTTGTTTGGACTGATCACCCTGGCGTTTAGTGCTTCTTTCTTTGGAATCCCAACCGCCCCATCTCAGTTCTGTTTAGGACACTCCCTTGTGAGAATTTCTCTGCTTCTGAGTTTCAGTTTTGTGCACTCCCGCTGCACAGTCTACGGGATGAAGCAATCGCCGTGGGCAGCAGGATTCCAGGGAAATGGGCTGGGAAAAAGAAACTGACAGGGAGATCCAGGGATGGCCTCAGGAGTCTATATGGAGCTCTGCTGCCCACTTGCTTGTTGCTTGCAGACTGCCCCGGAGTACTGAGATACCCCAAAAGCTCCAGAATCCAGCAGGCTTGTCTAGCCTGATAGAGGGTATAAAATTGTAAACGATCAGCAAGGAAGCCGGGTGCTTAGTGGTGGAGACAGACTCGCTCCTGTTATGGGCAGCTACCCCGACAGCAGAGGCTCGGCTGGTGGCCAGTAATAAGGTGCACAAGTTAAAGGAGGAATTGCAACTGGGAAGTGGCATGCGCTCCACCGCCCCTCTGTTGTTTATTTACATGGCAGGAAAAATTGAAGGAAAATGGAAGGAAGAAAGAGGCTCTGCTGAGAGACATCCAAGGAGCCCACAGCCTCAGTCCTGGAGAGATTTGGGTTGCTGCAGTGACAGCTTGGTCCCACCTGCTGGCGGTGAACAGAGGGGAAACAAGAAAAATAACATATTCACACTATCATTTTTCTGTGTGAGCTTTAATTATTATATTTTAGTTTCAAATACTATAAAAACATAAATCCTTGCATTTTTAACTAACTGAAATGACTTTTTCAAAATAGGCCAATGTTTAGCACACGGCCGGCAATAAGAAACTATTGATCCTCATGCTCCATTCTGGATCCTTTCTTCCTACTGAGTTTCTTTTTCAGGGTTCAGTCATGCTGTCACTCTTAAAGATAATCCTGATGGCTGGATCTCTTTTGCCCTTCTGGCATTTCATTAAGGGAACACTGTCTTTCAGCAGGTCTCCTTCTCTATGCAATACTCCCTTAAATAAAATCTCTACCTGTTTCTCAACCTGGAGCTCCCTGATGCTGTCTGGTTGCCTCCAACTGTTATTCCTCTACAAGAAACTTACCTAGTCTTCTTCTCTCCTATGTAGTTGATCTCCACTGTTTGTTCTATGCCATCCCTGAACTAAGCCATCCCACTGAAAATTTAGCTCTTGTTAGAATGTAAGTGAGAGGATATAAGGGTTATATTTTACTTAGATTATTTTGGTTCCCTGCAAAATTATATTTAATGATAATAATCCATATATTTATCAAGTAATTATAGGTTTATGAAATTATTTCCCTATTTAAATATCATTAAGATAAATGTATTTGCCTTTATCTTAATGCATTTATCTTATCCCACATTTGGTACTACAAAACCATGAAGCTTAAATGAATTTCATTGCTGTAAAGACATATTATTTCTTAAATATTTGATAAGGCCAATTTTTATTTTTCAGAAATGACATTTCTGGGCAGCTGCTTTTGTTTGCATTACTATAAAGAAATATCCAAGGTTGGGTAATTTATAAAGAAAATAAGTTTATTTGGCTCAGGGCTCTGCAGGCTTTTCAAGAATCACAGCGCCAGCGTCTGCTTCTGGTGAGGGCTTCAAGAAGCATCCACTCATGGCAGAAGGAGAAGGGGGGCAGCTATCACATGGCAAGAGAGGAGGGAGGAGAAAGAGGTAAGAGGTGCCAGGTTTTTTAAATAACCAGTGCCATTGTGAACTAATAGAGTAAGAACTCAGTCAATATCATGAGGATGGCACCAAGCCATTCATTAGGGCTCTCCATCCATGGCCAAAATACCTCCCTTTAGGCTCCACCTCCAAGACTGAGGACCAAATTTCTTTTTCTTTTTTTTTTTTTTTTACAACATTCCAAGTTTATTAACTTGAATAACTACATATCTGAAAGAAAACACATCAGAAAGTTAACAGTGATCACCTATGGGTGCTATGATTGTAGCCTAGTTTTAATTTAAAAAATTCTTTTGTTTTGCAAACTTTCTACAATGAGCATTATCAATTTTACATTTAGGAAAATCTTTAATTTCTTTGTTTGTTTGTTTGTTTGTTTGAGACAGTCTTCCTCTGTCACCCAGGCTGGAATGCAATGGTGAGATCAGAGATCACTGCAGCCTTGGCCTCCAGGGGTTCAAGTGATCCTCCCAGCTCAGCCTCCAGAGTAGCTGGGACTACAGGCTCGTGCCACCATGCCTGGCTAATTTTTTGTATTTTTTTTTTTTTTTTTTGTAGAGTCAGTCTCACTTTGTTGCCCAGGCTAGGGGGACCAAATTTCAACAGGAGATTTGGAGGGGAAAAATAACCAAACTATATCAGCAGTATGTTGTCTTATGAAGTAATGCCATTTATGATAAGTTACAATACATTCTCATTTAGCTATATTCAATGCAGTTTCTTAAAGGTTAACTTCCAAAAGAAGTTTCTCATCATTTAAAAAAGAAACTGCTCAAGTACATAAAATGTTCATGGCAATTTCTGTATGAAGTCCATAGAATATCATGATCTTTACTTAAACATGTGTTGCTTAGCTACACAATTTTTAGTTTTGCTATCCATTTATGAATAATATAATTTTGATTTTTAAAATTGGTTATGTTTGCATTTTAAATATTTATTAACCTACTCATGTTCACCAAATTGCTTATCTGACATGAAAAAGATTCAAATCAACTCCTTACTCAGTAATTTCAGATTAATTAAGGTGGCCAAATTAGAATATAGAAGTACAAGTGTAAACAAATAATTCATCTTAAATGTAAGGTATGTCGATTTGCATTTAGAGTGAGAAGACATGTTGATAATAATGCTTGCAACACAGTCTAAAAGGAATAATGAAATCTGGTGAACTAAACTAGGAGGGAAAACATGTCTGTTGATTGAAAAAGAAAACCTAAATATGAGAAAATAAAAATAGATAATCTGAATTTAAATTTGGTTTAAAACACTTAATTTTTTTTCATATTTGTAGTTTTTCAAGAATAGGGTGAACATTTCAGAATAAAAATATACATTTCATGATGGCTTTAAGAATGCATTTGAAATATTTGTGAAAGGTTTGATTCAGTTCAATTCTAAGACTATCTTAGCAATGGACCACTGATACATTTAAGAAGCTTGCTAGACTAATCTGTTATTAGAGATTGGTCTAGATGCTGTCTGAATTACAAATAGTAATGAAAACAATTGAAAGTCAGAAGACTATTCAGAAAACCAGTTCAGCAATCCAGTCATAGAGTAATGAGTTAATAGGCAAGAAAGTGGCAGTGGGAATTGGAAAAAATTGATTGAGAAATATCCTGAAAAACAGCTAACTAAATGTCTTGATTGGTTACTTGGAGAAAAGAGAAGGAAAAAAGTCGACTTATTTTGCAATGTCTAACTTGAGGATTTATAATAGTAGATAAACAGGGAAGTAAGATGAAACCATTTGTTTTGAGGCAAAGAAATTTATTTGACTTAATACAGGGAGAATTTGAAATTACATATAGTCATTAACAAGAAAATGTCAAATAAGTAGAATGTGAAGATGAAACTCCGAGGAAACATTAGGGCAAGAAACAAACATTTTACAGCTACAATTTTAGTGTGATATTTAGCACTATGAATGTAGATGGACTCTTTAAGGAAAAGAGCTAGAATTTCAAGTAACAGAGGGATGGATGATATGATTGTTTATGCCTCCATGTAAAAAAAATGAGAGCATAAAATGCCAGAAAGCTTTGGGTAGAGTTAAAGCAGAGCAACCAAACATGACAATTACAATGGGATGAGAAGGAAAAAAATTAATAAAAAGAATATGAAGTCAACAGTGTCCAATGTGCAGAAAGTTTAAGGAGAGATTTGGAAATGAGACTGTTAGGTTCATTCAAGAGAAGAGTTTCTAAAGAAAACTTACTCTAATTTAGAGAATGAGATTAGTGGTATGGAAATAGAGTTGGCCCTGTATATCCCTGAGTTACACTTCCATGTATTCAACCAGTCTCAAATCAAACATATTCAGAAAACAAATCCCAGGAGGTTATGCAAAACTTGAATTCATAGCTTGCTGATTACTATGTCAAATCTACGCAATGATGTGTAAACAGTGCATTAGGTATTATAAATAAATTAGAGATTATTTAAAGTATATGGGAAGAAATGTGCAGGTTATATGCAAATACTATGCCATTTTATTTAAGGGACTTGAGCATACAGAGATTTTGTTATCCACCAGGGACCCTGGAACAAATCCCCCATAGATCTCAAGGGACGACTGTAATATCTCGGCAGTAAACTTTTCAAAATTAATGCTCTTTTTATATAATATGGTTTTTATATACTTGGTCATGACTTTCAGTGGATTTTGAAATCAATTCAGTGTACCTTTAGGACCAGCATTTTCACAATAAGAAATAGAATAAGAGCTACAAGATTATGATACAATAGAACAGAAAGCATTAGAATAGGATTAAACATTGTGTTGACAGACTTGTGTTTCATTCGAGTGTGTGCATGCATGTGTGCTTGTGAATACTAAGTCACAATGTTACATATATTTCACACATTGACCCTTTGACAAAAATGTTGAACGGCAAATAATGCATAAATATGTATAAAAACATTAATGAGGGGCAGGAGTCTTGTTTAGCAGATAAAACTGAGAGATTTCCAAAAGGTAAAATACTTAACTAGAGAATATCACATAGAATGGAGAGAGGAGTTAATCATATACATTGGCAGTTACTACTGGAAAGCCAAGACACTGCTGTCCATACCCATTAGGAACAAAGATGTAAAATTGGGAACCTGTAAAATTTTTGATTAAATTTAAGACCGCCTACATGTTTCATATTTTGTTTTGTTTTTTATTAAGATACTTTCTTCTTTATATCAGTTTAAGGATCACAGATAAATTGAAGATAAATCACAGTTTCCATTTACCTTCTCACTTCTGCACTACTCAAAGCTTCCTCTGTTACTAATTTTTAATTTTTTTAGGTACATAGAAGATGTATATATTTATGGGTTACATGAGATATTTTGATACAGTATGCAATGTGTAATAATCACATCAAAATAAATGGGATATTCATCACCTCGAGCACCTATCTCTTGTGTTACAAACAGTCCAATTATACTTTTAGTTATTTTTATATGTACAATTAAACTATTTTCACTATAGTCACCATGTAATGCTAGCAAATACTAGGTCTTAATTATCCTTTCTAATTTTTTTGCACCCATTCCCCATTTCCATTTCCCCCGACCTGCCCACTACCTTTCCTAGCCTCTGGTAACCATCATTCTACTCTCTAGCTCTGTGGGTTCAACTGTTTTAATTTTTAGCTCCCATAAATCGGTGAGAACATGTGAAATGGGTCTATCCGTGCCTGGCTTATTTCAATTAACGTAACGGCCTCCAGTTCCATCTATGTTGTTGCAAATGACAGGATCTCATTCTTTTTTTATACCTGAATAGTACTCCATTGTGTATATGTGCCACACTTCCCTTATCCATTCATCTGTAGATGGAAACTTAGATTGCTTCCAAATCTTCGATATCGTGAATAGTGCTGCAGTAAACATGGGAGTACACATATTTCTTTGATATACTGATTTATTTTCTTTTGGGTGTATATCAAGGGGTGCGATTCCTGGATTGCATAGCAGCTCTATTTTTAGATTTTGAGGAATCTCTAAACTGTTCTCCGTAATGATTGTATTAATGTACATTCCCATAAACAGTGTACGAGTGTTCCCTTTTCTCCACATCCAAACCAGTGTTTGCTATTTATTGTCTTTTGGATATAAGCCATTTTAACTAGGGTGAGATGATATCTCATTGTAGTTTTGATTTGCATTTCTCTGATGACCAGTGATGTTGAGCACCTTTTTATATACCTGTTTGCTACTTGTATGTCTTCTTTTGTGAAATAACTATTCACATCTTTTGACCATTTTTTTAATTGGGTTATTTAATTTTTTTCCTGTGGAGTTGTTTGAGCTTTTTATATATTCTGTTTATTGTGGGTAGTTTGGAAGTATTTTCTTCTATTCTGTGGGTTGTCTCTTCACTTTGTTGATTGTTTCTTTTGCTGTGCAGAAGCTTTTTAACTTGATATGATCCCATCTGTCCATTTTTGCTTTGGTTGCCTGTGCTTGTGGGTTATTACTCAATAAATCTTTTCCCAGTACAATGTCTGGGAGAATTTCCCCACAGTTTTCTTTTAGTAGTTTCATAATATGAGGTCTTATATTTAAGTTTTTAATTTAATTTGATTTGATTTTTGTATATGGTGAGAGACAGAGGTCTAGTTTCATTCTTCTACAAATGAATATCCAGTTTGTCCAGCACCATTTATTGAATAGACTGTACTTTCCTCAATGTATGTTTGTGGCACCTTTGTCAAAAATGAATTTACAATACATGTATGTATATATTTCTGGGTCCTCTATTCTATTCCACTGGTCCATGTGTCTTTTTATGCCAGTACTGTACTATTTTGGTTACTATAACTCTATAGTATAATTTCAAGTCATATAATGTGATTCCTCCAGTTTTGTTCTTTTGCTTAGGATAGCTTTGGATATTCTAGGTCTTTTGTGGTTCCACATAAATTTTAGAATTGTTTCTTCTATTTCTGTGAAGAGTATCACCATTATTTTCAGAAAGATTGCATTCAATCTGCAGATTGCTTTGGGTAGTATAGGCATTTTAACAATATTCTTCCAATCCATGAACATGAATATCTTTCCATTATTTCTGTGTCCTCTTCAATTTCTTGCATCAATACTTTGTCATTTTCATTGTCGACATCTTCCCTTCTTTGGTTAATTCCCTGGTATTTTATTTTATACGTAGCTGTTGTAGATGGGATTACTTTCTTGATTTCTTTTCCAAATTGCTTGCTATTGGCATATAGTAATGCTACTGATTTTTGTATATTGATTTTGTATCCTGCAACTTTACCAAATTTGTTTATTGGTTCTAATAGTTTTTTGGTGAAGTCTTTAGGTTTTCCCAAGTATAATATCTTATCATCTGCAAACAAGGATAATTTGACTTGTTCTTTTCCAATTTGGATGCCCCTTATATCTTTCTCTTGCCTGAATTGCTTTAGCTAGGACTTCCGGTACTATGTTGAATAACAGTGGTGAAAGTGGGCATCCTTGCATTCCATATCTTAGAGGAAAGACTTTCAAACTTTCCTCATCCAATATGATAGCAGCTAAAAGTCTACCACATACGGCTTTTATTATGTTGATGGATGTTCTTTCATACCAAAATTTTTAATGCTTTTATCATGAAATGATGCTGAATTCAAGCAAATGATTTTTCAACAACAATTGAAATGATCATATAGATATTGTCCTTCATTCTCTTGATACGATGCATCACATTGATTAATTTGTGTATGTTGAAATATCCTTGCATCCCTGTGATAAATCCCACTTGGTCATAATAAATGATCTTTTTAATGTATTGCTGAATTGTTTGATAATATTTTGTTGAGGACTTTTGCATCAATATATTCATCAGTGATACTGGTCTGTATTTTTATTTTTTTCAATGTCTCTTTTTATATGGTTTTGGTATCAGGGTTATACCGGCCTTGTGGAATGAGTTTGGAAGTAATCCCTCCTCCTCTATTTTATAGAATAATTTGAGTAGGATAGGCATTAGATCTTCTTTAAATGTTTGGTAGAATTAAGCAGTGAAGCCATTGGAACCTCGGCTTTTTGTCTCTGAGAGATATTTTATTACAGCTTCAGTCTCATTACTTGTTTTTGGACTGTTCAGGTTTTGGATGTCTTCATGGATCAAAGTTGGTATGTTGTATGTGTCTAGGAATTTAACCATTTCGTCTAGATTTTCCAATTTATTGGCATATAATTGCTCAAATTAGCCACTAATAATCCTTTGAATTTCTGTCATATCAATTGTAATGCCTCATTGTTTCATCTCTGATTTTAGTTTTTGGGTTTTAACTCTTCTGGCTAAAGATTTGTCAATTTTATCTTTTCAAAAAACAGCTTTTTATTTTATTAATAGTTTATATTGTTTTATTCATTTCAGTTTCATTTATCTCTGCACTAATTGTTATTATTTCTATTCTTCTACTAATTTTGGGTTTGTTTCGGTATTGGTTTCCTAGTTCCTTAAGATGCATCATTAGGTTGTTTATTCAAAGTTTTTCTTATTTTTTGATGTACGCACTCATAGCTATAAGCTTCCCTCTTAGTACTGCTTTTGCTGTATCTGATAGGGTTTGGTATATCAGGTTTCCATTATCATTTGTTTCAAGAAATTTTTTTAGTTTTATTAATTTTTTCATTGACTCACTGGTCATTCAGTGGCATATTTTTTAATTTTTATGTGTTGTATAGTTTCCAAAATTCATCTTGGTTGTTGATTTCTAGTTTTATTCCATTGTGGTGAGAGAAGATGCTTGAGAGTATTTCAGCATTTTGAATATTTTGAGACTTGTTTGGTGACCTAACATATGGTCTATCCTTGTGAATGATCCATGTACTAAGGAGAAGAATGCGCATTCTACAGCCATTGGATGAAATATTCTGTATAATATTCACTAGGTCCATTTGGTCTATGGTGCAGATTAAGTCTGATGTTTCTTTGTTGATTTTCTCTCTGGAAGATCTATCCAATGCTGAAAGTTGGGTATTGAAGTCTCCAGCTATTATTGCATTGGGGTTTATACCTTTATTTAGCTGTAATAATATTTACTTTGCTATCAGGGCTCTCCAATGTTGGGTGCATATATAATTCAAATTGTTATATTATCTTGCTGAATTGACCCCTTTATCATTATATAATGACTCCTTATTTCTCCTACAGTTTTTGGCTTGAAATCTGTTTTGTCTGATTTAAGTATAGCTATTTCTGCTCTTTTTTGGTTTTCACTGGCACGAAATAGGAATATATTTTTCCATTTGTTTATTTTTAATCTGTGTGTTTCTTCATAGGTGAAGTATGTTTCTTGTAGGCAACAGATCATTAGATTTTGCCTTATACATTCAGCCACTCTACGTCTTTTGATTGAAGCATTTAGTCAATTTACATTTAATGTTATTATTGATAAGTAAGAACTCACTGCTGCCACTTTGTTATTTGTTTTCTGGTAATTTTGTGGTCTTCTCTTACTTATTTCCTTTCTTCCTGTTTTCCATTTAGTAAAGGTGATTTTATCTGGTGGTATGATTTAATTTTCTGCTTTATATTTTTTGTGTATATGTTGTATGTTTTTTGATTTAAGGTTACCATGGAGCTTGCAAATGCTATCTTATAACCCATTATTTTAAGCTGTTAACAACTTAACACTGCTTGCATGAACAAACTGACAAGCAAATAGAAAGCTAATACCAACTGTATACTTTAACTTCATCCTCCCGCTTTTTAGCATTTTGTTATTTCTATTTATATATTATTGTACTGTCTATGTCTTGAAAAGTTGCAGTTACTACTTTTGATTGGTTCATCTTTTAGTCTTTCTACCTAGGCTAAAAGTAGTTTACACACCACCATTATAGTGTTATAATAATCTGTGATTTTCTGTAAACTTGATTTCCAGTGAGTTTTATACCTTCACATAATGTCTTTTTTTTTTTTTTTTTTTTTTTTGAGATGGAGCTTACTCTGTTTCCCAGCTTGGGGTGCAGTGGTGCAATCTAGGCTCACTGTAACCTCCATCTCCCAGCCTCCCAGAGGCTGATTCTCATGTCTCAGCCTCCCAAGTAGCTGGGACTATAGGTGTGTGCCACCACACCTGGCTAATTTTTATATTTTTAGTGGTCTCAAACTTCTGATCTCAAGTGATCCACCTACCTTGGCTTCCCAAAGTGCTGGGATTACAGGTGTGAGCCACCATGCCTGGCCTTTCTTCACACGATGTCCTATTGTTCATTAATAAACCTTTCTTTCTGATTGTAGTACTCTCTTTAGCATTTCTTGTAGAACAGGTCTGGTGTTGATTTAATCCCTCAGGTTTTTTTTGTCTAGGAAAGTCTTTATTTCCCCTTCATGTTTGAGGGATATTTTAACCAGGTATACTCTTCTAGGGTAAAAGGTTTTTTTCATTCAGCACATCAAATATGTCTTGCCACTCTCTCCTGGCCTGTAAAGTTTTCACTGAAAAATTTGCTGCCAAATGTATTGGACGTCCATTGTATATTATTTTTTTCTTTTCTCTTGCTGCTTTTAGGATCCTTTCCTTATCCTTGATTTTTGGGAGTTTGATTATTAAATGCCTTGAGGCAATCTTCTTTGGATTAAATCTGCTTTGTTTTCTGTAACCTTCTTGTACTTGGATATTGGATATTGATATATTTATCTAGGCTTGGGAAGTTCCTTGTCATTATCCCTTTGAATAAACTTTCTACTCTTATCTTTTTCCCTACTTCTTCTTTAAAGCCAACAACTCTCAGATTTGCCCTTTGAGGCTGTTTTCTAGACCCTGTAGGCATGGTTCATTCTTTTTTGGTCTTTTTTATTTTGTGTCCTCTAACCATTTATTTTCAAACAGCCTGTCTTCTGCCACTCTATGTCTTTTGATTGGAGTGTCTAGTACATTTATATTCAATGTTATTATGGTCTTTAGGCTATTTGAAAATAAATAAATAGTGAGTCTTCAAGCTCACTAATTCTCTCTTCTGCTTGATCAATTCTACTATTAAAAGACTCTGATGAGCTGGGTGCAGTGGCTCATGCCTGTAATCCCAGCACTTTGGGAGGCTGAGGTGGGTGGATCATGAGGTCAGGAGATCAAGACCATCCTGGCTGACACGGTGAAACCCCATCTCTACTAAAAACTACAAAATATTAGCTGGGCGTGGTGGCACGCACCTGTAGTCCTAGCTACTCAGGAGGCTGAGGCAGGAGAATGGTGTGAACCCGGGAGGCAGAGCTTGCAGTGAGCCGAGATTGCTGCATTGCACTCCAGCCTGGGTGACAGAGCAAGACTCTGTCTCAAAAAAAAAAAAAAAAGAAGAGAGACTGATGCATTTTTTACTCTGTCAATTGTGTTTTTCAACTCCAGAATTTCTACTTGATTCTTTTTAATTATTTATCTGTTCTTTTGCCAATACCACACTGTCTTGATTACTATTGCTTTATAGTAAGTTTTAAAGTTGAGTAGTCTCAGTCTTCTGATGTCATTTTCTTTTAATGTTGTTTTTGGCTGAGTTTTTTTGTCTTTCCACATAAATTTTGGAACTACTTTGTTAATATCCACAAAACAACTTGAATTTTTATTGAGCTTGCTTTGGTTCAACAGATGTTTCACTTATTTTACTTTCCACCCCTAAGTTTAATTAATTTCATGTCTTAATTTTTGATTTATTTTAGTAATTTAGCCTACGTATAGAAATACTATTATAAAGGTTTCTATCTTTCTAAGTAGATTGACATCAGGTTAACATTAAGATTTTGTGTAAGAAATACATCATTTTTAGGAACTTCATTTAATTCTTGCAAAATCATTTGAAAGTTTTTTTTTTCCCCATAGGACTGACAATTAATTTTCTATTTGGCATGACTATTTTTTTCTTAGAAATAGCTGTCATATAGCTATGGCAGACTGAATAACAGCCTCCCCACAAAAATGTTTATGTCCTAATCCCAATAACTTGTAAATACATTGCCACACATTGCAAAAAGGCTTTGAAGATGTGGTTAAGTGAAGGATTTTGAGATGGGGATAGTATCCTTGGTTATCTAGCTGGGACCAATGCAATCACAAAGATCTTTATAAGACATATGTAGGAGGATCACATACATGACAGGTGATTTGATTATGGAAGCAGAGAAGTGAGGCAAAGAGAGAGATGAGCAAGAGAGAGAGAGAGAGAGAGAGAGAAGAGCAGAGGCAGAGGTCAGAAAAAAGAAAAGATGCTATGTATCTAGATTTGCAGTTGGAGAAAGAGGGCTTGAGCCAGGGAATGCAGGTAGCATCTATAATCTGGAAAAGGCAAGGAAATAAATTAGACCATAAAGCCTTCTGAAGGACTGGGCCAGCTGACACCTTGATTTTAGCCCTTTCAAATGACTTATGACAGAATTGTAAAATAATAAAATATGTTGTTTAAAAATCACTGCTTGTGCTAATTTGTTACAGCAGCAATGAATAACTAAAATTGTTGTCAATTGTATCTTTCAATATTTTTGTTCTTAAATTTTCTAAATGTATTATTTTTATTATGTTTTGTTAGTAAATTTTGAGAAAAAATAAGTGGTAGCAAAATTCAACCATCTCCCCCATATGTGTGTGTGCATGTATAAATTTATGTGTTGATATGCAGCTATGCATACATATACAGATACATATATGCATGCATATATATGTATGAATACATATATTATGACTAGAAAAAGAAGTCTGCAATTTTATTTAGCCAAATATTGTCTTATTTGAATATGTTCTGTAACACAGCTTTCTACTTTATTATTTTTAAGTTATCTAAGAAAGTTCAGATATTACATGAAATATAATCAAATGTTTCCAGAATTCCCTTAGGCTTAGTTTATAAAAAACTTTAAATATAAATCTATGCTAAATCCAATATTCATTTCCATCTGGTGGTTCAGTTTAGTATTATATGTGCAAAGCATGTTTTAACAAGAAAGCTTAAATGTAAAAAAATGATATATTTCAGTATGAATTTGAATGAAAAGTGCTTCTTTCTCTAATTTCCTTAGATTTAAAAAATTATAGTAAAAGGCCAGCGTGGTAGCTAACACCTGTAATCCCAAAAGTTTGAGAGGCCAAGGCAGGGGGATTACCTGAGGTCAGGATTTTGAGATCAGCCTGACCAACATGGAGAAACTCCATCTCTACTAAAAATGCAAAAAAAATTAGCCAGGCATGGTGGCACATGCCTGTAATCCCAGCTACTTGGGAGGCTGAGGCAGGAGAATCGCTTGAACCCAGGAGGTGGAGGTTTGGTGAGCCGAGATCGCGCCACTGTACTCCAGCCTGGGCAACAAGAGCTTAACTCTGTCTCAAAAATAAATAAATAAATAAATAAATAATAAATTACAATGAAAACATTCTGTGGCATATTTGTAAAATTTAATAAAACCGTTAAAAAGCAAATTATAGGAAACATGATACTTCTATTTATTGCATAAATTAGTCCATAATAAGTACTAGATATAATTAATTTCAGTTTGTATTTTTTCTTTTTTATCAGGATTTAAAATTTGGAGAAAAAAACACAAATACACATACACACAACACTAATAATTGTGCATATGTGTGTATGTATATATATAATATATTTTTTAATTAATGAGGAACTTTCATTTTCTTATTATAAATTGTCAGAAGTCATATTTGTCTGTTGATTTTAAATTATCATTACATGATTTGATAGTAATTTATACAATGATATTACTTTAGGATATAGTTCCTCTGAAATATGATTTAGAAAAATAATATATATTAACCAGCTGTAACAAACATATGCCCAACTTTATACAAATCTACAACTTAAACAAAAATAAAAAGAAAATTTTTTATTTTCTTATTTAACTGGCTTAGAATTCTTACACAATATAGAGTATATGATGATAGGTGTATTGTTGATCCCAAAGTGAAAAAATATTTGCCAACTAAATATGTTATTTGCTGAGGGATTTTTTTTGTAGATAAACTTTATCACATTAAAGATGTTTTCTTACAAGAATGAACGCTTAGTTCATGGTCCAAATATTATTTTTGCTGCTGCGAGTGTTGTGGCTAATAGCTAAATCCTGAGATCTT
This sequence comes from Nomascus leucogenys, assembly GCF_006542625.1. Lineage (NCBI taxonomy): Eukaryota > Metazoa > Chordata > Mammalia > Primates > Hylobatidae > Nomascus > Nomascus leucogenys. The sequence continues at coordinate 25,588,592 of NC_044387.1, forward strand.
CTCCAGAACATTGCATTTGGCTAAGGGAAGGTTGCTTGCGTATAGAAATATGCAAGGTTATATTCCATTTGATAGCAGAAAACTGAATGATATGAAGATTTGAAGCCCAGCTATCTTGTTTCAAGAGAGAAAAAATAATTTGGCTGTTTATGTTCTAGATGCTACCTATGAATGACAATAAAGCTAATCTTTGAACAGAAAACTCATCTTTGCTCTGTCCTTTCCCCAGCTTTTGTTCTCTCCTTTATAGTATTTCCTGGAAGAACAGGTTTTCAATAAAGCATATGCATATGAATTATGTATTAGAAACAAGTCTTAGAGATTCTTGTTTTTTCTAGGGTACTTACCTAAGATAACTCCTATTTCTCATTTGCTATGAATTCTCATCATGAATAGTTGGTGGATGTATGCACCTGATTCCTGGTGGTAATTATATTGCTGTCTTCCTTTAGAATAAATGAAACAATGTAGGATTGTGTTGATTGATTTTCAGATGTTAACCAACATTTCATTGCAGGAATTAGCCTAAGTTCATCATGATATATTATCTATTTTTTTTGTAGCTAGACTTGTTTTGCTCATATTTTGTCAAGTATTTTTATATCTGTATTCATGAATGATATTGCCATGCAATTGTCTTTTATTTTAATAATCTCGTCTTATTTTAGTTCGTTTATATTGGTATAAAAATATGGTTCAGAATTTATTATTTACTTGTTAAAATATTTGAAAAACTTAATAATAATGTTGGCAAGGATTTTTTTTATTGTGGAACTTTAAAAAAAAAATTATGAGGCCGGGCACAGTGGCTCACACCTGTAGTCCCAGCAATTTGGGAGGCCAAGTCGAGCAGATCACTTGAGATCAGGAGTTCGAGACCAGCCTGGCCAACATGGCAAAACCCTGTCTCTATTTACAAATACAAAAAATTAGCTGGGCATGGTGGCACGTGCCTATAGTCCCAGCTACTCAAGAGGCTGAGGCCTGAGAATCACTTGAACCCAGGAGGTGGAGGTTGTAGTGAGCTGAGATAATGCCACTGCACTCCAGCCTGGGCGACAGACTGAGACTCTGTCTCATAAATCAATCAATCAATCAATCAACCACAAAATCTGTTACTTTCATAGCTATAGGAATGTTTTAATTTTTTAATTTATTCTATCAGTTTTGGCAAATTATGTTTTTTTAAAATATTCATTTTCTCTAAGTAGATTAAAGTTGTTGATAGCATATAACCTCTTTTTATCCCTATGTAGGCAGTATTTTAAGGTGTCCCCCAAGATTCCTCTCCCTGAGAGGAATAGTTTTGTTGAGTGTGGATGGGAGAAGTAATATATCAAGAGAGGAGAATATGATGGCATATCACTACTATGATTAAGCTACTAGTCAGTTGACTTTGAATTAATTAAAATGAAGGTTATTCTGGGTGGGCCTGGACTATTACAAAAGGCATATTAAAAATGGTGAAGTGACTGAGATGTTTGATTACTGACATGGAAGAAAGAAAGCTATCATGTTGTCCAGAGGGCCATTTGGCAGAGAATGGAGGATGGCCTGTAGGAGCTGAAGACCTCGGACTTACCAGAAGGAATTGAATTGTATCAACAACCAATGAGTTCAGAAGAGCACCACAAGATTCGGGAGAAATCAAGCTTAAATTTCCTCCTGGTGAGACTGAGCAGAAAATCCAGTTAGTACCTGCTCAGATTTCTGACCTTCAGAACTATGAAATAATAGACTTGTGTTGTTAAAGTTGCTTAGTGTTTAGTAGCTTCTCCGCAGCAACAGAAAACTAAAACATTATCTGTTTCTTTCTTTCTTTCTTTCTTCCTTTCTTTTTCTTTCTTTCTTTCTCTTTCTTTCTTTCTTTCTTTCTTTCTTTCTTTCTTTCTTTCTTTCTTTCTGTCCTTTCTTTCTTTCTCTTTCTTTCTTTCTGTCCTTTCTTTCTTTCTCTTTCTTCTTTCTTTCCTTCTTTCTTTCTTTCTCTTTCTTTCTTTCTTTCTTTCTTTCTTTCTTTCTTTCTTTCTTTCTTTCTGTCTCTCTCTCTCTCTTTCTTTTTTGAGACAGGGTCTCACTCTGTCATCTAGTCTAGGGTGCAGCAGCAGCCTCAATCTTCCAGGCTCAAGTGATCCTCTCACCTCAGTCTCCCACGTAGCTGTGACTGCAGGTGTACCAACTGCACACTGCTATTTTTTTCTTTTTTTGTTTTTTAGTAGAGACAAGGTCTTGATACGTTGCCCAGGCTGGTCTCAAAGTCCTGAGATCAGGTAATTCTCCCATCTTGGGGCCACAAAGTGGTGGGATTACAGGCATGAGCTACCTTGCCTGGTCCTAATTTTTTAGTTCTTAATAGAAGTCTAGCTATAGCTAAAATTTACAAGTTTTAATAGACCAGGTTTTATTATTTATATTTAGTTCAACATGTATTTAATCCCATTATGATTTCCTCTTTGATTACTAATCACTTAGAAACATGGAGGTACATTTTAAAAAGTACCCACTTATTACTGATTTCCAATATAGTACCATTGTTCTCTTAAGTTGTTCTCTGTATGATTTCAATACTTCAAAGTTCACCGAGATTCAATACAGGGCCCAGAATATACTTTATATATGCTTGATAAGAAATGCATACTCTGCAATTCTTGGAGACATTCTTTGTCAGTTAAGTCAAATTTGTTAATTGTGTTAACTCTTTTCAATCTTCTCTGATAAATATTTTTCTACTAAAGGATGTGTGATAAAATCTTCCAGCATGATTTTAAAATTCTATTTCTCTTTTTAATCTGCAACCTTTTTTTTTTTTTTTGAGACAGAGTTTTGCTTTGCTGCCCAGGCTAGAGTGCACTGGTGTGATCTCAGCTCACTACAACCTCCACCTCCTGGGTTCAAGCAATTCTCCTGCCTCAGCCTCCTGAGAAGCTGGGGTTACAGGTGTGTGCCACCACACCTGGCTGATTTTTGTATTTTTAGTAGAGATGGGGTTTCACCATGTTGGCCAGGCTGATCTCAAACTCCTGACCTCAAGTGATCCATCTGCCTCAGCCTCCCAAAGTGCTGGGATTACAGGTGTGAGCCATCGTGACCGGCCTTAATCTGCAAACTTTTAATATGTACATCAGTATACCCAGGTTATCATTTGTATTCACATATGTTAATAGTTTTTCCTTTCAACTTTTTTTCATCCTTATATGTGAGGTGGATCTTTGATAAAGTATATATAATTTGTATGCTTTATAAATAAGTATAATGACTTCAGTCATTTAAATGACATATTCAGTTTGTTTGCATTTAGTATAATCTCTGTCTTGTTTTTCAATGGTTCCATTGAGACATCTTTTGATTATACCAACATGTGAAAAAAGACATCTATTACCCTTGGTAAAGTATGTAATAAGAACTTTTTTTATCTTGTCAACAAACATTGTCTGACCAATGTGTTTTACGAAGGTAGTCTTTGGAGAGGAGATTGATCATTTTGAGTCGTTATAGGTTCCTAACTGGAAAAATAGTTGGGATTAGGGAACTAAAATAATTCAAGATGCCAATATGGAGAAAAGAATAGAACCTGATTCCTGGGTTGGGGTTTAAGTTATCTTCCAGCATCAGCAACCATGGCATCTGGCTCTGCTTTGGAAAATGACTAGCCTTGAGAATATGAAGTAAAACAGTGTGTCTTGAATATCCAGCACTCATTCAACAGTGACTGAGTGGCAGGATGTGCTCTTTTCATTATTCTATCTCCTCACTAAGCTCTCCACTCTCTCCTGTGGTTAGCTGGAGAGACTTAATACCCTGGAAAGAAAAAATAATAAAATGGCTTATTTCTTACAATTGCCCTCACAGTCCAAACAAAAGAACATCAAATAGTTAATCCCTCATGGCAAGATTCTCTTACTTTCTGATCTAGGTATCTAAAAGATAGCTGTTAAAGCAAAGCATGGACATACATACAAACCTCATTCATAAGTCAAGATTAATTTTTGAAAGCAATACAGCCCCTCTTTTTAGTGAGGAAGAAAAATTCTTTTCTATGTACAACATAATGTGAAGAGGTTGTCTTTACCCATAGCGAAATACCGCTTGACATTTCTGGAAAGGAGAAATTCCTTGAATTCTTGTCTTACACTTAGACTATGCCTCAGGAAGTAAGCAGCACCTACCAGAAGCAGAACACAGAAAATACTACACAAGAATCTTCTCCTTGAGGGTGATCAGCCTCATCTGAACCAAGACTTACCAGAATCTTAAACATGATTTTTTTTTTATTTCCTTAAGTTAGCCCCGAGGTAAGATGAAACACTTGCATAAGATATTGGCCTACAATCACTGTAAAAATGGGACAGAGGGAGTTTTGAGAATTTAAGCTCTTCAGTCCAAGTGAAGTCTTTAGAGTTAAAAAATGAAGAGGATTTGCTCTTGCCTTTATGCTTTGTATTCAGTAATGGGAGGAGAATCTATATATTTTTCTAAATATCCAACAGGTTCAAGCACAAACCCTGGGATATAGGTGGTGTTCATTTGAAAACAGCTGTTTTAATTTTAATTTAAAATCAAAAGCAAATTGGAATCATTTGGAATACACAGTGAGCTGAACACTGTGGGACAGCAAGCTAATCACATGGAGATAGTGAAAATAGCAGATGCTATCAAGAAGGGTGTGTAGGGCAGGGAGAAGAGCAAATAAAAAAGGAAGAAACAGATGAGTGCTCAAAAGAAGATTAAAGCCCCCTGTGAGCACAGCCCCGCAGCTGATAACACAACTCAGAAGTGAGAGCTGAGGAAGCAGCGAGTGTTGCACTTATCAACACCTCCTGTCTACTCAGGAGACCGCTGGAGATGCAAGACCAACAGAGGCTCTAATTTATCTTTCCTGGAGCTTTCACTTATGATTTAGCAAAAAGACAGTCATGATTTTTTTTTTTCAAAGATTAGGATTTTTTTGTAGTATGTTACCTACCAATAGCAAAAGAAAACTACATGTTTTACGGAGAAGGTGAAATATAGGTCTTACCACCATTTCCACTTTGTGTAATAATGCTCAGCCATAGTGGAAGGTCAAGGAACAGAGGCACAATGCCATGTGTAAAGCATTACAGTATTTGCAAAGTAAGTGGGTCACTACTTAAAATATACAAATTAACATTGGGGCAGCCTATGTTTTTACTATAAAAATTCTTCATTATTTTCAGGTTTCTTTCTTTTATTTTTTTTGAAAGTATCAGAACTTAATCAAGTTTTTCTTAAATTCCATGGCAAACTATATCTCTTATACATAGATTACTATTCATTATACTTGATTACATAAATTTCTTAACTTTGTGTAAAACAGTTGTTATATTTTATTAATCACATATTTAATGTTGAATTATTTTTGCACACTATAGTAATTAGCACATAAAGCTGTGAAATTGGTGTGACCTAACTTTTAAAAGAGCTCCGCTGTTCGTTGGTGTGATCTAGTTAAATTACCTAGCTGATGGACCAAAAAACAACAACAACAAAAAACACCATGAGAAAACAAATAGGAAGCTTGCATGTTTACTTTGAAATATTTTGGGAAAATAAGATGTTTTTTATTTTATCCCCAAACAAATACCAATATGTGTTCAAATTAATTGAGCAAAACAATTGCAATGGCTTTAAACACAGTAAAATGAATCTTTTTTAGTGTTTTAAAAGTGTGTATTATAATATGCTAGAAGTTAAATAAAATGTGCACTTCAGTTTGTAAAGTTTCATTGGGATATCTTTAAGCTCACTGACTCTTTGGTCATTTCCGGTCTAGTTATGAGTCCACTAAAGACATTCTTGCCAGGCGCAGTGGCTCACCCTTGTAATCCCAGCACTTTGGGAGGTCATGGTGGGCAGATCACTTCAGGTCAGGAGTTTGAGACCAGCCTGGCCAACATGGTGAAACCACGTCTCTACTAAAAATACAAAAAAAAAATTAGTCAGCTGTAGTGGCACATGCCTGTAATCCCAGCTATTCTGGAGGATGAGGCATGAGAATTGCTTGAACCCAGGAAGCTGAGGTTGCTGTGTTTGCAGTGAGCCGATATCGTGCCATTGCATTCCAGCCTAGGTGACAGAGCGAGACTAAAAACAAACAAAAAAAAGAAAAGCATTTTCATTTCTGTTACAGTGTTTTTGATTTCTAGCATTTCCTTTTGATTCTGTTTCCATCTCTTTGCTTATATTACTCATCTGTTTTTTCACGTTGTCCATTTTTTCTATTAGAGACCTTACCATATTAATCAGTTATTTAAAATTCCCAGTATCAACAGGGCACACCCATGTATAACTACTATATTCAGAGAAAAAATATGTAATGTAACATACACGAAATAACACAGTGAGCTTATTAATTATGTTTCAATATTTTAAGGATAAATAATTTTCAGAATAATTGTTTAAATAAATATTTAATATCAGAAGGGTCTGCTAGATTATACAACCCATACAAAACATCTTCTGAAGGTCTATAATATTCCTCACACTTTGTTAAGTGATAGATCTTTCACAACTTTAATATCTCATTATTTTGTTTCTAATATATTCATATTTTACAAATTCATACAACTGGAAATTCGATTTTTCCTCTCTTTAGTATCTCCAGCTACTTAATGGAAAAGAAAATCAGAATAATGAAAATAAATAGGTTATTTGTTTCCTCGCGGATGTCAAACCTCTCATGAATCACCTGAGAAAACGATTAAAAACAACAACCACTAGAACTGAGGCAGGAGAATAGGGTCTGGAGTCAGGGAATCTGAAGCCATTTCACATTGACTTCCTAGAACTAAATTGAAAGGAAAATCCTAACTTTCCATTCCTAAGTAGCAAAAGGACTGGAGGCTACTTCCTTTGCAAACCCCCACCTTTTCTGCACAGCAGATGGGAAGTTGAAAGTACTCCCGATTGGTTGCAGGCCACCACTTCATTTACATGGGGTGAACAGCAAATAGCCAATGGGAAATCTCTGGGGGGTATTTGGACCTGAGAAGATTCTGAATCCAGGGCCTTTCAACTGCTGCCTCGCTGGCTCCCACCCTGTGGGATGTACTTTCATTTTCAATAAATCTCTGCTTTTACTGCTTCATTCTTTCCTTGCTTTGTTTGTGCGTTTTATCCAATTATTTGTTCAAAACGCCAAGAACCTGGACACCCTCCACTGGTAACAGAACTATTCATTTATTAAACTATATATGGTAATGGACGAACAAGATCCATGTTAGGTTAAGGTCAGAAGTACCCCAATGCTTCTGTGCAAGAAGCAAAGTTGAAATTCTCTTATCTAAGTGGTTGCAAGGCACCACCTTATAGATGTTGAATGTAATTTGGAACTCGATGCTATCAATACCAATTATTTTCAGTGATATTTTCCCCCTATAAAATTGCAGGTATTTTAATTTATTCCTTTCTTTGTCATATTGATTGAGTAGAAGAATTCAACCATAGATTCAACTTTGTAGTATCTGTAACCATCTCATCACAGTTTAAGTCCACAGACCATTAAATGACGAAAGACAAGGAGACATGACTTATCTGCCTCAAGAATAATGACTTGGATATCTGATGTAAAGTTGAATTTTAAAATGACTCCATCTATACATTGCATCCCTTCATTTCATAATTAGTACTACAGACATGGCAAGGCATGCCAACCCAGACTAAGAGCAAGGCTAATTAGCAGTAAGCAATTGAGGCTCACCAAGTAGTTGTAAATTTTTACTTAACTGGGTGAAAGGCCCTGTGAGAGGTCAAATGATGCTGACATCAAACCAGCACATGGAAAGAGAACTACACAGAATGGTCAAAGAGGTCATCAATGATAATAAGTACAGAGAAGTTAGGGTTCAGGACTAAAATCAGGCAGAGTGATGAGTTGCACAATTTTTGAAAAGGCAATTAAATTTGGAGTACTTCTAATTAACTGCCGGGGTGAAAAAGAGCCATAGAGAGATAGTGGAGGAGGAATAAATCATAGGCCTCTAAGTAAAACATTGTTTTCTTCATTAAAATTGTTTTACTTCAGTTTTCTTCTAAAAAGTCTTAGGGATGGCAGAAGCCACCTAATTAAAAATTCACACATTACCTACTAGTCATTTTTCAATCACACTGTATAATACCCTTGGAAAAGAAACTTTTGATAATGAATGTATTCTACCAATTAAAGTCAACCAGAAATTTCTTTGATTTACAATAAAGAAACTACACTTGACTATGAAAGTAAAAATGCTTGATTTGCAGTCTCTAAAACAATTTCAATCATTCTGTGCTTCCTTTAGTGTCGCTTTCTATACCAAATTGGATGTATCTTTATCAGGACAGCTTGTTAAAAGTAATTTGAGATTATGACCAATCTAAGTGAAAAATGCCCATTAAGAACTAGTGGGATTTGTTTCATTAACATTATATTCTCATTTGAAAAGGCTTCTGTTTCATCAGGAAAGGGTAAAAGTACAAATAATTAGGGTTATATGTAATGACTAAAAGCTGCACTAATTTTTCAAACACTTTTCAGTTTCGAAAAGCTTACAGAATTAAACTGAAATCAGAGTGATTGAAAAGGCATTTTCCCCCAAATGATCAATTTGCCTAACTTGTATTCATTCATACTGTTGAGAACATTTAGATAATTCTCATCAAAATATTAATAAATTAGAAGAGTAAATGCATTTGTATAATTTTACAAATGAGCAATACTTTGAAGAGCTGAAATTTAAGGTAACTATTTTCTTTGCATAAAAAATCAATTAAATTCATTACATGATTCATCAGAATCTACTTAGTAAAAAAAAAAGTTTCAGTTTCATAATCTTAAAATATTGGTGGGATTATAAAAGAGAGAGAAAAGGACATCCCATGTTAAGGATGGCAGGGGCTTTATCATGACTGGGATGACAGAGTTTAGAGTAAAAAGAGACCTGGATTCTACATCTGGCTAGACCATCAACTTCATTTATGTCACTGAAAATATGCCTTTATTTCTTAAAGCTTAATATATATGCATAAAATAAAAATGACATATAAGACCAATTATTTACTTTCCAGCTCTATAACATATAGGCATATTAAAGAGGATCAAACTAGAGGATAGCAATAATGACATGGAAATTAAAGTCAGAGAATTATTGTGGAATCATGTTCCGGGAGCCCATGTATGGCCAGGCTAAGTTAATGTACAATTAGGCAAATTATGTGAAACTAAATTTTTCCGTCAGCACAGTCTGTCAATAGCATCCATAAAATAATTTTGCTATCTATAACGGGAAACGTGAAACCAATGTAATAGTTAAAAGTGATACTTCTCCATACTTACATTGATATGCTCCTAACATCAAAGCAGTCTTAGGTAATAGTCCAAAGAAACCCTTTAAGAGCAAATCTTTTTTAAAAATGTTTGAGTTTATCTTAAAAACTCATAATTCCATGATGTACCATAATATGTCCATAGTTTTTGAAATAATATTTTCCCTAAAAGCTTCAAGGTAAATTGAACTGCCAAAAACATGCTCCATGTTTATTCTCTGGTTTGACCCACTGCCTCATATGCTATCTCAAACTTCCAGAGATATGTTGACACATTTATTTAGGTAATACAAGACTTCATTGTGTGTGTTTGTGTGTGTGAGCATTAATTATTGAGAAATTACTATGTGAAAAAAACAGAAGAGATAAGACAAACGAATTAGAGAGGTAATTGCATCATATGAAATGTGCACTGATATATATGCACATTGATGAATTTATTTTTCTTTTTCCTCTATTCTTTTTTTTACAAGTCTAAATTGCATGTATGTCTCTCCGTGTGTGTGTGTGTATATATAATTTCTTAATATGACTCAACAATATCTATATATTTACACACACACACGTGGATACTATCAAATTACAAAGGAAACAAATTGTAAAATAAACGCCCCAGAATTAGTTTTTTATATTTTCTTCTAGGGCTGTTTGTTGTGTTGTACAATTGTGTCATATCTTCTAAGATTTAAATAGACATAGTTTTAAAACAACCAGTTTTTATTTGCTTTCACAGAAAGCCAAATTAGACAAAACACAGATTGATTTAGGGTCACATTTTTAGAAAATTTGCTTTAACCATCAAATTTTATGTGTGACTGTAAACCCAAAACTTGAATAAATAGCCCAAGTTGAATATTGCTAAATGCATTACTATAAAAGGAATGCATATTGCTTAATCATGAAAAGTAAATCAACCATTTATTTACTTATTTAAGAATTTCAAGGCAGTAGAAAAATGTGACATATATATATATATATATACACATTTGAAGAAAGTTAATATAAATAACCATTGCTCCTAAAGTGAGATTTCTTTCATAAAATAAATCTCATTTGTAGCAAAATGTTATCAAAAAAGATGTCTTCTCATATAAAAAGGAAAGCATAATTTATGTTGACTATATTTTTATTAGATACTAAAACTTGATTAAAAAATTTCACCACAGTATAAATTTTGATTCATCAAAGTAAATCACAAAAATTAGTAATGGGGGAGTTGTGTTTTCAAATAATTTATCAATATGACTAGCACTAAACTTCATATATATTAAATATCTAATCTGTATTAAAGCAATGCTTCAAATTGTAGAAGAAACCACATGTTCTTGGGCATTTCATACAGGAATGTTTTATGACAAAATCAGAAGAACAAATTCTCAGACACCTATTGTATGCCATAGACTGTTCTAACATATCCATACATGTTATCATTAAAACTCATCCCTGAAAGGTAACATTATGCTCATTTTCCTAATGAGTAACCAGACTATCACATAGATAAGTTACCTACATTCACCCGCCAATTAAATCACAAAATTTAATTAGCAATTGTGTCTGTTTGAATAAACATTCATGATTTTGTTCATTATATTATGCCTTGCTGCCTCTGAAACTACAGGAAATAGTAGTTTTGGAATTCTCCTTTTATTATAAAATACTCAGGATATGATTGATTATTGGCTGTGAAGAAGGAAATAATCCCAATCCTGTGTCTTCAATCTCTAAATTTAGGCTACTTCCCAGTTCTTTGCATCTCTCATACGTGCTCTTTCTTATAGTCCAGTTATCCTGGAACCAGAGTTTTTAAGAGACAGACTTGGGTTAAGAATGTCTCTCTAAACTTTAAGTTGAAAAAGAACATGATAAAACTTCAAGTGTTAAGACTTTCACAGACTCTGTCCCAGTTTTCCAAACCATAATTACATATAAATTACTCTGTGGGAAAACAGAAGAGATAAGAGAAAGGAATGAGACAGGTAATTGGGTCATATAAAACATGCACTGATATATACGCACATTAATGAATTTCTTTTTCTGTCTCCTACTTAATTTTTTTTTCCTTTTCTCAGTTGACTTGAACATCCCTATATGACATAAATTTTCCTACATATAGGTATGTCTAAAATATATGTTCTATCCTTGAGGAGGGATATTATTTCAATATGTTAACTGTTAGAAAACCTCTGCAAGAAGTTATGATTTTCTAGATATTCATGCAATCTGATTCATGGAAAAAAAACTATTTGTTAAATGGTAAGACAGTAGATGTTCTATAGAGCTAGCAAGGCATCATACATTTTTAGAAATTCTAGAGACAATCTTATTTTTGGCTTGCTAAATATATGTAATGCATGTTTAACAAATAGCACAGACTCTATAAAATGAAAAGTAAATTTGCTTCAATTTTTTCTGTATTTTGGAGAATCTCTTATAAATAAAAAAGTAATTTCTCCTTCTCTAATTAGGGATCATTGATTGCATAGGCAATCAAAAAGGGAGAGGGACACAGATAATAATTTTAAAAAGGAAAATATTACAAGCTTAAATTCACTACCCAATAGAAAAATGAATCTCAAAAGTTTTGGTTTCAGGATCCCTTGCCATCCTTAACAAACATTGAGGTCACCACAATCTTTTGTTTATGTAAATTATTTCTATTTATAATTACCTTATCTTACATTGAGACTAAGAACTTTAATTCATTTATTTATAAAACAATAAACCAATTGTATGTTAACATAAATTATATTTTATGAGAAATATGTATTTTCATAGCAAACAATTCATGAGAATAGTTGTTTTACATTTTTTCAAATCTTTTCAATTTCTGGCTTAATGGAACCAGTTGGAGTCTCATTTTGGATATTCAAAGTATTATAATATCACATGTTATGTAGCCTCTGGAAAACTCTACTGTACAGGTGAATTCCCTATAAATAATCAAAAATGATCATTTTGAACTGGAACTATAATTTGCTTATTTGAGTCCCACTGTACCATTAACTTCATTACATTAAAGATCATGTTGGTTTTATTTAGCTATGTTTGCCCAAATCATGAAACAGTCATTTCATTATTCAAACTTTCCAAAGATTTTATATTCCTTTAAAAAACACTTGTTAGTGTAGATTGTATGTCCCTTATTATCTGTAACCTACCTCTGTCTCTCCACCTTCTTTTCTGTCCCTTTCTCCTGCATCCCATGCACATTCACATTTTGAATCCATCTATATTGTTAATATCTAAATTTCTCAACAATGTCAATCTCTCCCTATTTCTAGACTTTCATGTATGCTGTTGTTACCTGTCCAACTCCATACCATTTTTTAGATATTAGTTGAACTCTCACTTCCTCTATGTGACCTCTCTAGCACTATAGAACATCATCTTACTCAGGTTCTCAAGTGAGAGAATAAGAAAATAATAATATAAAGTAAAAAATATACTGGAAATTTTCTTCATTGTCTGGTCAGCAATAACATAATGCTGTAAAATATAACTTCATATAACTTACTTCCATTCACAATTTTGGAAATTTCTCTGCTTAAAGGTTTTAAGAAAGAAAATGTGTAAACATAATAAGTTACAATATTTTTAAAGGTCTTTATGTTACAAAATATGAAAAGGCAAATGAGTGAGGTGGAAAATTCTAACATATTGATGCTTATCTGCAGTGTATATTCATTTCCATTTTATTATCAGGCACCTAAACTTCATGCACATTAACGGTCATATTTGTTTTATTTCTTTTGAGTATAAGATTAATGGGGCCAGAGACTTTATATATATATAATACTCACACACACACACACACACACGTGTACTTTCATAATATAAAAATATATACACTATCTATGTATGCTATTATTTATTTTTATTTAGGCACAGGGGTAAGTTGGACTGTTAAAACTTCTCTCTCCATCAAGATATGGTCTACCAGCAAGATAAATTTTAAAATAAATATCTACAAATAATCAAATAATTTCAAGGTGCCAACTACTGAGGAGTACAGGGTATTAATCAGATTTCCCTAGGCTTATGTATTAATAACAGTCAACATAACAAAATCAAAACATATACATTCAAATTTATTTCTCTTGGTTAAATTGTACCTCAAGAAAGGGGAGAGGACTCTTTATTGTATACATTTACCCAGATATCTAGGTTGAGAGAGAGTCTACCACATGGAATATTGTCTAGTGTCAATAAAGGAGTAAAGTGTGGCCCATATAAAGAACTTTAGACTTTATGTTAAAAATAGTTTGAGGCAATTTAATAAGTTGTTAGCACCGGGATAACATGTGATTTGAATATTCCAGTAAGGGAAAATAATAGTTTGAGGCAATTTAATAAGTTGTTAGCACTAGAATAACATGTGATTTGAATATTCCAGTAAGGGAAAATAATTGGTGTTTGAGGCTGGATGTAAAGAAGCAAGTTAGAAAAGTATTATAGCAACCTAGCAAGAGATTTTTTATTTGGAGTTGTGGTAATGTGGCACTAAAGGAGTTGTTAAACTCTAAAATCATTAAAACACACTGGATTGATGAATATGAACTGTCCTGGGAAGGAATGTGTGAAGTATAAATCCAGGTTTTTTTCTTTATCTGCTAAATAGAAAATGTCATTTATTGATAATAGAACAACTACAAAATGAGTAATATTTGATAATAACATGAATTCAACATTGCACACGTTGAGTTGATAATCTTTGGGGACATCCATATGGGAATATTGGCTAGGCAGCTGGGGAAGTACTGTAGTGTGGTAGTCGAGAACATAGGCTGGAGACTAACTGGATTATCTAAATTTCATTCCCGCAACTTGTGTAAACTTGAGTAAGTTATTTGTATTCTTTGTTTCTGTTTTATTATCTATATATAATAATGAGAATACTCCATATACCTACCTCATTGGATACTGTGAGAATATTTGCAAATTACTGGAAACAGTGCTTGACATATACAATGTGTGAGGTATTTTTAATATTGTGTATAGATTCGGAAGTACAAACAGATGGCTATAACTAAAGTACAGAATTGAGCATCACAAATATGCAGGTTATAAGTTGGGATGTGTGGGACTGACTAAAAGTACAGTATCGGGTGAGTAAAGTACCAAGAAATAGAGGGGAAAAAAAGAGAAACTGGCCAAAAAAAAAAAAAAAAAAAAGCCTGAAAGGAAGCAAACAGATGTATAGGAGAAACGCCAGAAATAATTATTGTCTCAGAAACAAAGAGGTAAGTAAAATACCTCCAAAGTGACCAATTTGGTGGTTAGAAAAACACCTATTTGTTTTGGAGACATGGATTCCACGTGTGACTTAGCAAGTGCAGTTTTTGTGATATGGACGGGTGGAAGTTGCAGTTAGTTGAGAAATGAGTAAAATAATAAGAAATAGAAATAGATACTAAGAGCCATACTTTCAAAATATTCATTGTAAAACAAAAGAGATACTAGTGAGGTCTGGGCAGTGCCATTAGACATGGTGATCTGATCATATTGATGGGAAGATATTAGTACAAAGGAATAGGATGAGAACATAGAAGTATGAGAGACCATTAGAATATAATGTACACACATAAAAGGTAAAAAATAAGTGAAGGGGTTGATCTTAGCAGAGGAAAACTGCTGTGTTTTAGGATAAGAGAATAAACTATGATTTTCAAAGCAAAAATATTTGTAAATGCTTTTGTTAGAAATTGAATAAGCTCTGGGTCTTCCTTCCCTCCCTCCCTCCCTCCCTCCCTCCCTCCCTCCCTCCCTCCCTCCCTCCCTCCCTCCCTCCCTCCTTCCTTCCTTCCTTCCTTCCTTCCATTCTTCTTTTACTTTTTTTTTTCTTTTAGGATACAAAGTTATTTGTTGAAGACCATGGGTGAGATGTGGGGGGTACTCAGAGATCTGAGAGGAGTGAAAGTTTGAAATAGGTTTTTTTTGGATATGGGACAAGGGAACTAAATAAAACTGCTTGGCAGCTTTAAGTGATGGTTTGAGTTTGGTGACCATGAATTTATACTAAAACCAGGCATCCCTGTTTTATGATTATGTCCATGGAGCAGAGAAAATGTAAAAAAAAGTTTGATTTGTCTTCAGGTATAATTTTTATGGATAAATACAATAAAAGACTAAGAATCAAGGGGATTAAAATAATGGCAAGAGAATAATGAAAAAGCTTGGCTCATGAAATCAAAATTTTAAGGGTTGTCAGCAAATAAACAGAAATACGTGCATATTAGAGGTATACGTGAGGTTTTTAGATGAGAGTATTTAATGAATAAAGTGGAAGAAATGGAAATTCATTCACAGAATAGGATTTCTAATTGCTGAAAAGTAGAGCAGATTAAGGGAAATATCACATTATGGCTATGGAGAAAAGTTAGAGTGAAATAGAGGGTATGTTTGAAGATGATGAGACCTCTGCGAACTAAGTTCAATGTGTTGTGTGGGCCAAAGCAATTGCATGACTCAACAGGATCCAATTGTTTCAGCAAATGAGGAGGCACAATCAGGATATTTGTAAATAATAGTCAAAATCAGACGATTGTAGTAGACAAAACTCAAGAAAGAAGTTTGAGTTGTATGTGTGCATGTGCATATTTGTTGGTTTTGTTGTTTATTTTGCCTTTTTATAAGTTAGCAGAATCTTACATGTCCAGCAGAGACTCAGAGTGAGGAAGACAAGAGTTCCACTTCTACATAGTGCAGTGTACAAACTATTAGAAAAAGATCAGTTGCTACCTGATAGTACTGCAGGGGAAGCTAGTTTCTCCTAAGAATGGAAGAAGCAGCAAATAATCATTAAAGAAATTGAAGGTGGGATGCATTTTTGATAATAAAGTAGGAATTTCAGACAGCAACAGAAAAAAAGTTTGAGTGAAAAAGACAGGAATGCAAGAATGGAGTCAGATTAGTTGACACATCAAAGAGAATGTCAAAAGCGCAATTGTAAGATAAAAATAGTTACATTGAGAGGTGACAGCGTTGCTGGCAGTCCTCACAGCCCTCGCTTGCTCTCGGTGCCTCCTCTGCCTGGGCTCCCACTTTGGCGGCATTGGAAGAGCCCTTCAGCCCACCGCTGCACTGTGGGAGCCCCTTTCTGGGCTGGCCAAGGCGGGAGCCGGCTCCCTCAGCTTGCAGGGAGGTGTGGAGGGAGAGGCGCCAGTGGGAACCAGGGCTGCGCAGGGCGCTTGCGCGCCAGCTGGAGTTCCGGGTGGGCGTGGGATTGGCGGGCCCTGCACTCGGAGCAGCCAGCCGGCCCTGCCAGCCCTGGGCAATGAGGGGCTTAGCACCCAGGCCAGTGGCTGCGGAGGGTGTACTGGGTCCCCCAGCAGTGCCGACCCACTGGCACTGCGCTCGATTTCTCACTGGACCTTAGCTGCCTTCCCTCGGGGCAGGGCTGGGGACCTGCAGCCCGCCATGCCTGAGCCTCCCATCCCCTCCATGGGCTCCTGCGCCGCCCCAGCCTCCCCGAGGAGCACCACCCCCTGCTCCACAGCGCCCAGTCCCATCAACCACCCAAGGGCTGAGGAGTGCGAGGGCGCGGCGCGGGACTGGTGGGCAGCTCCACCTGCAGCCCAGGTGCAGGATCCACTGGGTGAAGCCAGCTGGGTTCCTGAGTCTGGTGGAGATGTGGAGAACCTTTATGTCTAGCTCAGGGATTGTAAATACACCAATCAGCACCCTGTGTCTAGCTCGAGGTTTGTGAGTGCACCAATCGACACTCTGTGTCTGGCTGCTCTGGTGGGGCCTTGGAGAACATTTGTGTCCATACTCTGTATCTAAATGTTCTGATGGGGACGTGGAGGACTTTTATGTCTACCTCAGGGATGGTAAACGCACCAATCAGCGCCCTGTCAAAACAGAGCACTCGGCTCTACCAATCAGCAAGACGTGGGTGGGGCCAGATAAGAGAATAAAAGCAGGCTGCCTGAGCCAGCAGTGGCAACCCGCTCGGGTCCTCTTCCATACTGTGGAAGCTTTGTTCTTTTGCTCTTTGTAATAAATCTCGCTACTGCTCACTCTTTGGGTTCACACTGCTTTTATGAGCTGTAACACTCACCACGAAGGTCTGCAGCTTCACTCCTGAAGCCAGCGAGACCACGAGCCCACCGGGAGGAACGAACAATTCCAGACGTGCCACCTTAAGAGCTGTAACACTCACTACGAAGGTCTGCAGCTTCACTCCTGAACCAGCGAGACCACAAACCCACCAGAAGGAAGAAACTCCAAACACATCCGAACATCAGAAGGAACAAACTCCAGACGCGCCACCTTAAGAGCTGTAACACTCACCGCCAGGGTCCGCGGCTTCATTCTTCAAGTCAGTGAGACCAAGAACCCACCAATTCTGGACACAACATGAGGTATAGATTATTGAGCCTTTTGAGAGAAAAAACCGAGACTCATTGGGTTTACATTTTATTTTTTTTTTCCAAGTCTCTGTAGTTACTCTATACATTTTTGTACTTGTTAGCATGTGGAGGCTTCAAGCACTTTATTCTTATTTAACTTTAACCTATACAAGACTTAAGCCTTCTGTCTCAAACAAATATGTATTCTCCCCTGAAAATAAATTAGATTAGTTCATACTGGCAGAAAGCCTTTATCTTTGGGAAGTCACAACCTATTACTCTGTAGAGTGCCAATGGTCCATCAGGTTGCTTTTTGAAGCCTCACCTCCAGAATAAAATAATTTAATGCATAATAAGCTCCCCAATCTCTCCTGAAATGTTGCTTATTTTCCTGTGTGAAGGAATGATTAGGCCTCACAGGTACTGTCCCAAAGTAGGAAAGTTATTTTTTAAAATCCCATTTTATGCAGTAATAGTAATGTGAAGAAAATAAGAGAAAGGTTTGCCTTACACTTTTCAAAAATTTGTTCTTTTAGATATTACATTGTTTTATTCTAAGTTTTATTAAGAACTATTTTAACCACTTCTATCAAATTCTAAGGATCTTGGATACTTTACCTCTATTTTATTGTTTATACCTGGTATACTAGTGATATTATGTGTTTTATTCTCTAAAATGTTTTCAAGAGGCGAATAAGTTCTGTGATCTTGGTATTCTTTCAGGTTCTGTGATGCTTACCACAGAGCCCCCTGCTTGCCTGTACCGTGTTTCATCAAATTCTAAATTCCAGGCCACACGCTTGAGTGACCAGCTACTCACTATCTTTATGATAGTAGCAGTTACATGATAGGTTCACTTTGTAAAAATGCATGAAGTCTTTAGACTTAGAATTTGTGAACTTTTCTACATGAATGCTAGCCTTCAGCAAACATTTACTTTAAAAAGAACCCCTTTGCAACATAGTAAATGAAAGCACATTGTAAATGGCGGGTGTCTGAGCGAGGCAGATTATATTCCAACTTGATGGACAAGCACTCAAAGTAAAAGGCATATTTGCACAGTAGAAAATAGAGGATGAAATACAGTTAGTGCTCTCCTGCTGAAAATGGGATGTATGTTAAAATTAGAACCTGTTTCAGAACTCTGTTTCCACAGACACCATATTTTCAATAGAACCCAAAATTTGGTCCTATCCTATTCTGACTACTATTTTTCATATTTTGTTATTGTTGTATTGCATATAAAAGCCTTTACATACTTGTAAGGCATACTGTGCTTATTTTTATCACATGGCCAATATTTAACACAATATATAATGTTATTAAATCAATATCAAATATTGTAGTAGTAGTTTTTTTTTTTTTCATTTTATGGGAATTTTCCATTCTCCATTAGTGTCAAGCTTATTTAAATACTTTACATTTTATATTTGAGTAAGTTAATATGTTATCACTCTTTAAAAGAACAAGCAAAACAATTTTTAGACCTTATTTAATACATTTAATACTTTCATTAACTATTATAAATCTAAAAGCAATTTTTACAAATTTCTACATTTCTGTTATATGTCAGACATTTAAGAAAAAAATGTTCTGGCCGGGCGCAGTGGCTCACGCTTGTAATCCCAGCACTTTGGGAGGCCGAGGCGGGCGGATCATGAGGTCAGGAGATCGAGACCACGGTGAAACCCCGTCTCTACTAAAAATACAAAAAAATTAGCTGGGCGTGGTGGTGGGCGCCTGTAGTCCCAGCTACTCGGAGAGGCTGAGGCAGGAGAATGGCGTGAACCCGGGAGGCGGAGCTTGCAGTGAGCCGAGATTGCGCCACTGCAGTCCAGCCTGGGCGACAGAGCGAGACTCCGTCTCAAAAAAAAAAAAGAAAAAAATGTTCTAAAAAGAAGTAGATATATGATAAAATTAGAACTCATTTCAGAACTCTGTTCCCATGGACAACACATTTTGAACTGGCCTTCTAGCTCTTGACTTCACTTCTCTTCTCTCCTTTTATACTCCATTCCTGGCAGATAAGCATCCTTTCTTACTGATTATAAAAATCATACTTTTGTCACAAGTCATTTACCCTGATTTTTATTCTAATTAGAATTCTCATCTCTTAAACAACCACATCTTACTCCATCTTTTAGGTTCCTACTACAACGTTCCTGAGACTTTGACTGAATGCTCTATATGGAATATAAATCCCCTTCTCATCAATCCAATCTCCATCTCCCTTATCCTGTCTTACTTTTCTTCATAGCACATAAAGCCGTCTGTCTTGGAGATCCAGATTAAAAGTTTTAGAAGATCAGAGATACTGTTTTTCTTACTGTTGTAACACAGTGCCTAGAATGTGGCAATCATTAAATATTTCTTGAATGAATGAATCAATTTGCTATAATTAAGATAATTATAGTTTTTCAAGAGTCCCCTCTGTTATCGTATCTGTGTAAACTGCTATTATGAGAACAATTAGAATTTGTAGCTTATAATGGGCTACATAAAATTAGTAAGACTGTAAGACTCCAAGAAACATTAGATTTGTGAACTAGCCTTTCTAAAACATTTGAACATTGCAGAAACATAATTTGTTATCTCTCAGTAAGTTAATATCTACCATTACTTTCTGGAATAGAATGTGTTATCTGGAGTTTCTTGGTGTACTTCAGAAACCTCAAATCTCATTGGGACTCACCTGCAACCTATGTTATGTCTTTGCTAGGGTCTGAAAGTTGTCACTCCAAAATTCTTATGGGGAAATCCTAACCCCCAAGATGATGCTACTAGGAGGTGAGGCCTTGGGAAGCAATTAGGTAATAAAGGTACAGTCCTCATGAATGGAATTAGTTCCCTTATAAAAGAGGCCCAAGTGAGCTGCCTTGCCTCTTCCGTCATCTGAGGACACAGAAGGTGCCATCTACCAACCAGGAAACGGCCGTTCACTAGATACGGAATCTGCTGCTGCCATAATCTTGGATTTATCTGCCTCCATAAATGTGAGAAATAATTTTCTGTTGTTTATAAGCTACCAAGTCTGGGAATTTTGTTACAGCAGCCCAAACAGACTAACACAAGAATGTAAGATAACCACATCTCGATGTTCCCTTGGGATTATTCCTGTCTTCTCAAGAGGTATTTTTGTAATGATTAATGAACTTAAAGTTTTTAACCTATTCTAGCACCTCATGATATATAATTAACAAACTAAACTGAATCTATTACCTTGACTGATCTCCAGCATCTATTCAGA
The DNA here is from genome assembly GCF_006542625.1 of Nomascus leucogenys. NCBI lineage: Eukaryota > Metazoa > Chordata > Mammalia > Primates > Hylobatidae > Nomascus > Nomascus leucogenys. Next base: position 25,609,505 of record NC_044387.1, read on the forward strand.
TGATTGTCCTCCTAAATACAATCAATACCTGCCTTCTCAAACTTAAATTTAAACTGGCATCTACCAACTGAATTCACAAACTGTGTCCCTTGTATCTTCTTGAATTATTGTCTTCCAAGGTTTTCATTCCAAATAGAATTTGCAGATTCATGTTAATTAAAAACCTCAGTGAGATAATAAAGGCCCTGTGAGCTTTGCCTTCACCACCCTTTTGAGGTTAACTGATCTGCATATTGTTTTTTAATCAAAATCATATGCATTTAGCCACACTATTGCTCTTGTGTTCATAGGCCAAATATTTTTTAAACTACTTTTTGACAGTTTGTATTCTGAGATCACCGTAATCATCTATCGTTTAAATATACCGGTTTTATATTCCACCCTGCCCACCACTCCTAACCTCCCTACTTTCTACAGCCATTTGCAGAAACTAATAATTAAAAGCATATCTATTATGGTCCTGCTTAGCTAACCTCTACTTACCTTAGAGTTCTATCCCCAGAGCTCTTTTAGAATGCCTGTCATATTTCATAATACATTCCTTTTATAATGTTGGGATCCTGATGAATAGAGCCAGTGAATGCCAGGTTGCAGTAAATACAACAGTTTGGCTCTCCACACCTATTCCAATCCCCTCTAGCATGTCTCCTGGTACCATGAATGCTGGAAAGCCAAAAGCTACATTTGTCAGATTTATTTGCAGTTAGTCTGCAGTATGATATTTTGACAAAGCAGGGCAACGTGAAGTGGTATCTGTTCCCAGAGAGAACTTTGTCGAGTGGCTTTTCTTCTTAGGCATCTGTGACAAAGAACCAGTTACTGGTCTCTAGCGAGTGGCAGCATCTTTAGCAATTGTTTCTGCATACAGTTAAGTGTTTCATACAGCTTCATTTGTTCCTGACTGTATAGTATATAAATTTGATTGTCTCTATGTCCTAGAAATTATGTAAGATAGCCATTCTTATAAAATGCCATTGTGCTATACTAGCTAAAAAGGATTCTGTTCTCTGCAACAAAGCTTGAAAAATATAGGAGTTTCTTTAACTAAATTTCCTATTCTCCTCTTCTCAAATCTGATCTCATTTTAGTAACATAAGCACAGAAGCTATTAAGTAATAATTTTTAATACTGACTCCTACATGTAGATTTATGAGGGTAAGTCTCAATGATTTCCTAGATTTTGTCTTCCTTTTACAGTTGTATCATTTGGCTTTCTCTCCGTGTTAGAATTATGGGATCTAAATCATTACCTCTAATTTATTAGCCATATTTATTTCCAGAACACCCCTTGGATTCCAAAATCCACAGATGCTCAAGTCTCGTTTTTATTTTTATTTTTAAATTTGCCATTTTTCCTTGTTTGTTCTTATCCATAGCAATCTCATCTGAGGATACATTATGGAGAGTGTATATGTTTTAACATCTCAAATAATTGTAGTTTAACCTGTCAAATAATTTTTAATCTTTCTTCATTATCAGGTACTACACATCATTTATTAACCTACAACTCTTTTACTGAACCTTCAGTATCTGTGGATATAAAAATTATTGTCATTTATTTAAATGCTATTGTTCATCTTACTTATAATAGAAATACATTTAATTCCATTTAGATCTTTACCTACAATCTGCTGAACATTTTTTACTGATTTAACTTTTAATCTACACTAAGAATCCATATCAATTTTAGCTTATTTTCATAAATTTGATACAAGTTTCCAGTATACAAAATAAGCTAAACTTTGTATTAGACACAAATTGTCTTCTTTACCACTAGATCCCGGATACAAATAACATACTAAGAGTTCAATAAATATTTATCAGATAATAAGCTGAATTTATTTTCTCTTCTTACTGATTGCTATTTAGTTTCAAAACAATGAAATTATTTACTTTCTTTTCTACCTATAGTCAGCCTTACATATCCACAGGTTCCACATCAGTGGATTCAACCAACTGCAGCTCTAAAGTAGTCAAACATGAATAAATATGTAAATAATACTAAACAATAGAAATAAAAAATAATACAGTATAGCAACTCTTTACATATAATTTACATTGTATTATGTAAAGTAATCTAGAGATAATTTAAAGTATACAGAACGATGTGCATATGTTATATGCAAATACTTTGCCACTTTATATAAGGGACTTGAGCATCTGTAGATTTTGGAATCTGAGGGGAGTTCTGGAATCAGTTTTCTAAGAATATCGAGGGATGACTGTACTGTTACCCCATCAGTGAGCATTTCTTTAGATTAGTTCCACAAGATACTGTCATTAATTGCATTCCATTGAGTGATCTTCATCTTGAATTGTATCTATAAATGAAAAACTAGATAACAGCAACTGCATTTGAGCTTACCCTTTCCTAGGAGCTATAAAGGTAGGAAGTAGGACACATGAGAACAATATCTGGGCATAACATTTTCATGGGACCACATCTGCATGAGCAAACTACACTATATGCACTAAATAAATAGAAAAAAATGTTATTATTATTAAAATACATACATAAAATGGTAATAGAAATCATTTCTTTATGCAAAGTGCATTAAATAAGTACCAACTCTGCACAGTTCTAATTATGGACATTTACTTTGTAATTATTAACAATAATAATACAAAGATAGGATGAATTTTTACATTCACAGAACTTAGTATAATAGGAGAGGCTTTATCAAACATTACAGATAAAAAATAAGTCATCAAAGCAAAACACATGATGCTATGAGTGCAAGTGAAAAAGAAATATAAATTAGTCCAAAAGTCCAGGGACAGCTTTTCTGAGAAAATAAAGGGCGAATATAGGTTACCTAAGTTGAGGAGAGAGTGGGAATTGTTTCAGGAAATCACTACACAAAGTCCCCGTGTGGGTTGGGACCTATTGTACTGGAGCACAGCAGTAGTTTACAGCAAGAAGAAAAACAGTGAGAGATGAGTCTAGATAGGTAAGCAGGAATCAGACCACGTAAGACCTTATAGGCCATAAGAAGAATGTAGTTGTTGTCTTAAGAACAATTGGAAATTATTGAAAACCTTAACTATGGAAGTGACATAATTAAAATTGTGTTTGAAAAGGACATTCTGGTGTGTACTTCTGGAAAGTAGATGAAGGGACTAAGAGTTAATGCTTGGCAAGCAAGAGGTGATTGCAGTAGTGTAAAACATAACTGAGTTTCTCAAGTATATTTATGCCATCCTTATTCCCAATCAATGTTCATGCCTCCGGATGAAGTAACACTTTGGTTGAATTAGAGTTTCTATATGAAATAATCTTACTACTTCCATTTGTTTTATTATAACTATATATAAGTAAAAAGCTCTGATTTAAAACCGAATTCTTGCATTCTTGTAGATTAATTAGTGAAGCACTGATATTGACTTTGCATTCTGGATGCTTATTTTATTACTCACATATCCCTGTGTTAATATGTCATTTTAAACTCTGAAATAAATTTTGAAACTGAAGTAAAATTATAGTTTTTGTAAATAAGTGTATAGGTTTCAGGGTAAAATATTGTCATATAAATGTACTCTCATTAATATTATGGGTAAAAAGACCTCAAAGCTATAAAATTACGAAGCACAAAGGTATACTTGTAAAGATACATTTTTATTTTATATTTTATATGCTAGCTTTCTGAGTGAGGCATAACTTTAAATATAATTCTCCCAAGAATATCATAGCTATGTGTTTGATTAGACACACAAAGTCACCTGAGAATAGATTTGCTTCAACTATGCCAAGTGGGTCCATTTTGAATTTTGAAATTGTCCTCTATCCCAAACAGTGTCTTTATTTTTTATATAGGAGGCTTGATGAGGCTTTAAATTCAATGTGTCTTGTATTTCAGGAAGGTTCAGGGTAAAACTATGAATCCAGTTTTTAAGTATGTAAATCCTGTGGCTACAAAAAGAAAAGAGCTCCCTAGTTTCCTGAGCCTGAGTTTGCCTGAGGATATAACACCCTGGGGCTGTCAGTATCTTTCTCTGAGCTTCCCAGCATTGTTAGCTTCAGACAGCCTAGTCCACCTTTCTTGCCTTCCTTTCTTGTCCTTAAAAATGAACAAACACCTTGCTTTTAATAATGTTACCAATAACCGTACTGCTTACTGTTTTTAGTTTCAGATACAAGAGACTGCACTTTATTTAGAAAATAATCTTATATGGGACATTGCATAAATTGCAGAGTCTTCAAAATGACCACAAAACCTTGCCAAAAGAGCTTGGAAAGATTTCTGAAACACTATTGTACCACTCTAATAAAAACACAACTGCCACTGCCTCTGGCAGCTCAACAGCTGGGAAACTAAGGCCAGCACACTAAAACTTCACCATTGCTATCCAACCCCTTTCATCACCCGTTATTTTCTACTACTTCACTATAAAAGAGCTTCTTTTCAGAAACGGTTAGTTTCATCATGCTTCCTTGGGTGATTGTAATCTAGACCTCAGATTTTTGTATAAATAAGGTAACCTTTACAATTCCAATACAAAACTCCATAGTTTGTTATTAAAAGCCACACAGAAGGAAGAAACTCTTCAACTTTCTTCTTTCTTGCTTTTTTCTTGCATGATTGCATTGCCAGAAATTTAAAGTGACATTTCTGCACTTAGCAGCAAGTTAAAGACTTTCTTTGTTTTTTTTTTTTTTTTTTTAGTTTTCTGGACACTATTATACAAAAAGGTAAGGTAGAGATATATTGTAATGGGTGTTGAGTAAAAGAATTAAACACCTGCTGCAAATATTTTCAATATAATTCAAGATTTTTTTTTTCCTCTCTCTCCCTAGTGTGTAGAAGTTGGACTGAACTCAAATTGTGTAAACTCTAGGGATACTGAGACAATTCTAGGAAGGCAGCCTGGTAGAAAAATTCACTGCTAATGTGGCAGTTTGATCCAAAAGAATTTAATGTGAATATGCTAATAAACCAAGTAGGCAAGGCAGCTATTACTCATTATGAATATAAATACATATAAAATTATTAATATATGTTTGTTGTATACAGTAGATAGTATAGGAAAATGGTGCAATAACCATAAGTACTTGATAGATACGTGATAGAATATAAGTTGATACGGTTTGGCTGTGTCTCATCTCGAATTGTATCTCCCATAATTCCCACATGTTGTGGGAGGGACCCAGTAGGAGATAATTGAATCATGGGGGTGGTTTCCCCCATACTGTTCTCCTGGTAGTAAGTCTCATGAGATTTGATGATTTTATAAGGGCTTTGCCCTTTTGTTTGGCTCTCATTACTCTCTTGCCTGCCACCATGTAAGATGTGCCTTTTTGCCTTCCACCATGATTGTGAGACCTCCCTAGCCACATGGAACTGTGAGTCCACTAAACCTCTTTTTTTTTTTTTGTATAAATCACCCAGTCTCAGGTATGTCTTTATCAGCAGTATGAAAAATGGACTAATGGAGTAAATTGGCACTGGTAGAGTGGGGCGCTGCTGTAAATATACCCCAAAATATGGAAGTGACTTTGGAACTGGGTAACGGACAGAGGTTGGAAAAGCTTAGAGGGCTCAGAAGAAGACAGGAGAATGTGGGAAAGTTTGGAACTTCCTAGAAACTTGCTGAACGGCTTTAACAAAAATGCTGACAATGATATGGACAATGAAATCCAGGCTGAGCTGTTTCCCTTTTGAAACTGAATGCTTTTAACAGCACCCAAGTTACCTCTGGAATATTTTGCTGCTTAGAAATTTCTTCCACCAGATGGGCCAGGTGTGGTGGCTTACGCCTGTAATCCCAGAAATTTGAGAGGCCAAGGCAGCTGGATCACGAGGTCGGGAGTTCAAAACCAGCCTGACCAACATGGTGAAACCCCATCTCTATTAAAAATACAAAAATTAGCCGGGCGTGGTGGCATGTGCCTGTAATCCCAGCTAAACCCAGCTACTCAGGAGGGTGAGGCAGGAGAGTCACTTGAACCCAGGAAGTGGAAGTTGCAGTGAGCCGAGATTGTACCATTGCACTCCAGCCTAGGCAACTGATTGAGACTCTAGCTCAGAAAAAAAGAAAAAGAAAATTTCTTCCACCAGATACCCTAAATCATCTTGCTCCAGTTCAAAGTTCCACAACTCTGTAGGGCAGGGACAAAATGCCACCAGTATCTTTGCTAAAACATAGCAAAAGTCACCTTTATTCCAGTTCCCAACAAGTTCCTCAGCTCCCTCTGAGACATAAAAGTTCAGAAAATTTGCAGCCTGATAATGCAGTGGTAAAGAAAAACCCCTTTCCTGAGGATAAATTTAAACTGGCAGCAGAAATTTACATAAGTAAGGAGGAGGCAAATGTTAATCAACAAGAAAAGGGGAAAAATGTCTCCAAAGCACGTCAGAGACCTTTGTTGGCAGCCCCTCCCATCATAGGCCCAGAGGCTTAGGAGGAAAAAATGGTTTCATTGGCTAGGCCCAGGGCCCCCTGCTGTGTACAGTCTAGGGACTTGGTGCCCCACATCCTGGCTGCTCCAGCCATGGCTAAAGGGGCCAAGGTACAGCTTGGGCATGGCATCAGATGGTGCAAACCCCAAGCCTTGGCAACTTCCATGTGGTGTTCAGCCTGCAGGTACATAGAAGTCAAGAATTGAGGTTTGGGAACCTCCACCTAGATTTCAGAGGATGTATGAAAACACCTGAATTTCTAGGCAGAAGTTCACTGCAGGGGCAGGGCCCTATGGAGAACCTCTGCTAGAGCAGTGTGGAAGGAAAATGTGGAGTTGGAGCCCCCACACAGTTCTTACTGCTGCACTGCCTAGCGGAGCTGTAAGAAGAGGGCGACTGCAACTGTCTTCCATACCCCAGAATTGTAGAGCCACTGACAACTTGCATTGTGACCCTGGAAAAGCTGCAGACACTCAACTCCAGCCATGAAAGCAGCCAGGAGGGTGGCTGTACCCTGCAAAGCAATGTGGCTGAGCTTCCCAGGACCATGGGAACTGACATCTTGCATCAGGATTACCTGGATGTGAGTCATGGAGTCAAAAGAGAGCATTTTGGAGCTTTAAGATTTGACTGCCTTGCTGGATTTCCAATTTGCATGGGTCCTTTAGCCCCTTTGTTACGGCCAATTTCTCTCACTTGGAATGGCTGTATTTACCCAATGCCTGTACTCCCCTTGTATCTAGGAAGTAACTAACTTGCTTTTGATTTTACAAGCTCGTAGGCAGAAAGGACTTGTCTCAGATGAGACTTTGGACTGTGGATTTTTGAGATAATGCTGAAATGAGTTAAGGCTTTGGGAGACTGTTGGGAAGGCATGATTGGTTTTGAAATGTGAGACATGAGATTTGGGAGGGGCCAGAGGTGGGGTGATATCATTTGACTGTGTCCCTATCCAAATCTCATCTTGAATTCTAGGTCCCATAATTCCCACATGTTGTGGGAGGGACCCAGTGGGAGATGATTGAATCATGGGGGCCATACTGTTTTTGTGGTAGTAAGTCTCATGAGATCTGATGATTTTATGAGGGGTTTCCCCTTTCACTTGGCTCTCATTTCTCTCTTGCCTGCCGCCATGTAAAATGTATCTTTCACTTTCAGCCATGATTGTGAGACCTCCCCAGCCATGTGGAGCTCTGAGTCCATTAAATAGCTTTTTCTTTACAAATCATCCAGTCTCGGGTATGCCTTTATCAGCAGCAAAAAATGGACTAATATATGGGTAAAAAGTCAGTGAAAACTAAACTATTTCAGGGATCCAAAAAAATTTTAATAACTCAATAGTTGTATTCAAAATTCATTGGTAACTACAACACACAAATATATCTGCATATATAGCTTTTATTGTATTATCTCAATCGTAAAAATGCTCCATAATTATATATTTATTTGTTTTCATGTCATATGTTAAATTATACTATTTTTATATTTTTTAGTATAATTGTTCTAGTATAAAGACAGAAAAAATTAACTCTTTTATATAATTATACTACAAAATACACTATTTTCAAAAATGAGTTTGCTTCCTCATTTTCTTAGCTGACCATAATTTCAATCCCAAAATTTCTACATAAACGAATTGGTTTTAAAAATCCCAATTCTTACAAAGAAGTAGGGTATTAATATTTTTAATAGAGTCCAAGTAGTTTGCGATTTGGCTCTCTTTCTTCTAACTTGATGTGGCATTTCTTTTGTTATGTTGATGTATTTTATTGCATACAACTCCAATGACTTTCAGTAAGAGGGTAGAACAATTACTAATTAATGCTTAAAAATATACATTGGGCTTTGTATTTATGCAAGTGATGTTTATATTGGAAGACACAATGAAAACATGTTATCTGTATCTTATGTGACTTCTACGCATACTTTAACAGATTTCTTTTTATGATTCCAGATGTTTCTTCTCTCTCTCTTCTTGACCTTAAACTTTAGAGTCTTCAGGCATCAGTCCTGGTTTCTATTCTATTTTCACTATGCATAAAATCACTAAGTGAATTCATGTGTTCTTCTTCCTTTAAAAAATCCTATATTTATCGGTTAAACCTAGGACTGTCTTCTAATTTCTAAATCACTATGTACCCTTGTCAACTTTTCATCTCTAATTGGATATCATGGATAATTTCAAGTTTCATATATCCCAAACTGCATCATGACTATTGGGAGTGTCAGGATCCCAAAATAATATTCATTGTCCCATGCTGAGTTAGGAGCTTATTAAAAAGAGAGATGCAATATAAAAATTTACATATTTTCTGAAAAAGAAAAGCTTGATTCAATGATTTGATTTAAAATTGTGTGCAAAATGAGCTTACAGATACTTCACCATTGAATAAGGCTTACCCACCCAGTCACTGTGGATGAATCATATACTTGATTTCCAAGAGAGGCCTCTTAGTACAAGAAGTAAACATATTAGGAGGCCTGTCCCTTTCTAGCCGACAGACCCAAAAAGAGGAATGAGAATGATTAAGTGAGAAGCTGGAAGTATTCCCTCTATAATTTTCCCTATGGAAAAATAAATGGAGTGGCAGTGTTTTCTCTAGAAAAACTGGAAGAACTGAGAAAATCTCTCTCCCTAACAGTTACCTTCCTCCGACTATACTCAAATATATACACTGTCCTTGGTAGCCACTGTCATCCTTTTGCCAAGGTAGGATTAACTGTTTTATGAATTTTTAAGATACATCCTAATGAGGCCAGGTATGGTGGCTCATGCCTGTAATCCCAGCACTTTGGGAGGCCAAGACGGGAGGATCACTTGAGGTCAGGAGATCAAGATCAACCTGGCCAACATGGTGAAACCCCGTTTCTACTAAAAATTCAAAAAATTGCTGGCACGGTGTTGGGCGCACGTAATCCCAGCTATGACTTGGGAGGCTGAGGCAGGAGAATTGCTTAAACCTGGGATGCGAGGTTGTAGTGAGCCAAGATCGTGCCACTGCCCTCCAGCCTTGGTGACGGAGTGAGACTCCATCTCAAATTATAATAATAATTAATAATAAATAAATAAATACAGTGCATCCTAATGAGTACTAAACCTAGAATACATTCTTGGAGAAGCCAAATTGACTTTTTTTTTTTTTTAAAGCGTCAGTTCATTTCATGTACTGCTTAAAAGTCTTTGATGGTTTTCCATTGCCTTTGGATCTTTAATATGGCTAAAATCTCTTACATGACCACTATTTCATCTCAAAACTCATGAGTATTTGATTTACATTGTTCAGATGAGAAGATTAAGAGGGAAAAGGAAAGATAACTTGTCACAAAGAGGTTGTATTTTAAAAATTAAACAGATTGGGTATAACTCTGTGGTTATCAATTATTTCTTACTGTAGTTCATAAAGTACAACAAACCATGAAGTTACTCCCACTGTCCCCACTTTTGATAAAAAACATAACAAAATAATGCTAAATCCAAAAAAAGTATTTTTTTGAATTCATCAGAGAGCTGAAGTTACAGAATAAACTGGCCTAGAAACAAATAGTTTGCATTCCAAGGAGAGAGAATGTGGATGCTTGCTTATGTGGGTCAAACCTCTCACAACATACAAGTTAATGAAAACAATTCAGCTAAAATACTTAACAAATTTCTAAAAGCCAATGTACTTAGTGTGAAAGTGTAGTAATATCTCAGAACTACAGGTACATAAGGAATTCACACACACACACACAGACACAAATCATTAATATCATGAATTAAGGAGGGAAGGCATCCCTAAAGACCCCTTCACACACTGAAACATAATAAGGCAATATGATGAAGACTATATGCCTAATAATTTTTACAACTTAGATAAAATGAAGAGGATCTCTGAAATTCAGAAATTATAGAACCTGATTCACAAATGGCATATATGATATATCGATATGAGGGAATATTTCTCAGTAATAAAAGTGAGTATTAATAAATGTAACAACATGGGTGAATCTCAATTATGCTGAGTGAAAGAAGCCACAAAAAAGAGTTTGGATGGTTACATTTATATATACATTCTAGATGATGAGAAATACGTAGCTACTGTAAGCAGATCAGTGGTTGCCTAGGGAAGAGCTTTGGAGTGGGATGAGAGGGAGAGGGTGTCAACCTGTATGAGGAAACTTTGGGTGGTGATAGATATATTCATTATCTTGATTGTCATGTTGATTTCACAGTTCCATACCTATATATGTGAAAACTTATCTAGCTGTCCATTTTCCATGTGTAGTTTATTGTGTGTCAATTATATTTCAATAAAGCTTTTGAAAAAAACACAATTATGGGGATTTCATCTTAGTTGTATGTTATGATATTCCTCTTTGGTCCTATTTGAACTTGCAAGTCCAAGAATTTTCACTGAGGCATACTTATTGAATAAATAAATATTTGAATTAATACAAGGAGAAATGTAAGAAGTGTCAAATGAGTATATGTTTCATGAGTATAATCAGACAGCCAATTTTTAACAAATTCTGGTTATTTGGAAAAAAGAAATTTTTGAACAGTTCAGACAGAAATAAAAATTACAATAAATTTATACTGAGACTAAAATGTATAGTTTTGTCCAGGTCACACCTATTGGACATAGTCTTTCCAGTGCACAGAGTTAATGTAACAGAAAATTTGAAATTTTGTGATAACAAAGCCTTTACCAACCCCAATTCCTAAAGGCATTTTTTTCATCATTCTCTTTTTTATTCACAGTTTCATATTGTACATTTAGGTCTTTAATTCTGCCTTTTATGCAGGGGACTATGAGCAGTGTCCATTATCCACTAATTTAAAATATTAATATATTTTATTGTATATTGTCTATGTGTGTGTGTGTGTGTGCATACACGTACCTGTCTGATGCTGAATTCTCAGATTACATTTTTCTGCTGGGCGCAATATATTATATAATACTATGTACAAAAATCCCTTTCTGTGCTTTTTTGATAGCTATTTCTAAGACTTTATTTTAAAAGTAAATTAATCAAATTCTTCAAAAAACAGAGTAGGGGTTTTGATTTGGATTGCATAAACTTACAAATTAATTTACAGAGATTTTCCATCAATATAACATTAAGTTGTTCAATACAAGAACCTTTATTCTTTTTTAACTCAAAGCTTGTATTTAATTTCTTTCTTTTGAGTCCATTGAGCTATAGCAGATTATTTCCTTATAAATTCCTATTTTATAGAAATTTTATAGAAATGTAGACTTTTATGTTTTTATCATATATATTTTCTAGTAGCTTATTGTCCATATAGGAGAAATGCTAATTTTTTATGCTCATTTTGAGTCTAGTAGACAATCAACTGTCTTACTAATTCTAGTAAATTCTGATACTATCATTTTTATATAGGTATCATTTGCAAATAATATTTTAATCTAATTCCTTTAAAACTTTGTATTTTAATTATTTCCTTTCTTTCTTTTCTTCTTTTTTTTCTCATTATCTACACACACACCCCCTCCTTCCTTCCATTATTTTACAGCATAGCCTGGGCATTCAATACGACCTTAAAGAGTGGTGATGATAATGAAATTCCCTACCCTCTTCTTGGTACTAAATGGAATGTATTTAAATAGGTATTTGACAAATAACTTTTGCCATATTAGAAATATCTCCTTATTGTTTGTTAACTATTTTCAAGTATTAATTTTATCAAATGTTTTGTCTGCATCTGTTAATAATCATACATTTGTATTTTAGTCTATTAATGTGATTAATTATAATGCCAGATTTTTACATTGAATCATGAGTGCCTTCTTGTGATAAATTTTATATTATGATACATTAGTTTTAGTATACTGTTGGATTCACTTAAGTATTGCTTGGACCTATAGTTTTCTTTATTGTATTGTCTATCTTGTCTGAGATTATGTTTCATAAACTAAATTGCTATCTTTAGCTATTTTTTCTGTTTTTGAAAAACATTTGCAAAAATTCTCCCACTTTGGAAGTTTCTAGAATTTGCTCCTTGTACCTTGACAAACTTAAATTTCAGTGCAACACGTGTAGGTACAGATTTGCTCTAACATGAATGTTCGGCATTATATAAGTCCTTTTACTATGAGATGTTAAGCTCCATTAATTTTATGTGCTTATTATTACTATTTCCTCAGATATTTGCACTTATTTTGGCATTCTGTGTCCAAATGCTGGCAATTCTACTTTATTTCCTCCAATTTCTAACCCTTCATCTCTATATTTTCCAGTTGTCTTCTGCAAAGTTTCTAAATATAATTTTCCACATCACTTGTTCATTCTTCAACTGTTTCTAACCAGATTTTATCTCATCCAGCATACATTTTTTTACTTTATTACTTTCTTTTCTGTTTTTAAAATTACCTTCTATTCTTTCATAATAAACTTTCATGAAATTTATTATAATTAGTTTAAATTTTTATTCTGTCTATTACAAAAGTATGGCTTTTTGTGTTACATTCATTTGTTATGTTTCTTTATAGTGAGATTACTGCTCAGGTATCAGGTTATTTTGTCGTGTGTGTTTATGTTGACCTGGTGGTATCATCTACACTTCTTCTGGCAATTGTATCATAGGAAGTGGGTCCTTATTGTGGCCTTCTTGGCAAAACAAAGTGATATTTAGGAAATTAACTCAGAATCAAGACTCTTAAGAACCTTAGAAAACCTTTGATTTAGAATGCCATGCCTTGGCATTCTGAGTACTCCGGTACTGGATTCCTCTTTATATTCTGAGCTACTTTTTGTGTCTTAGTCTGCTTTGTGTTACTGTAACAGAATAGCTGAAGCTGGGTAATTTATAAGGAAAAGAGGTTTATTTAGCTTATGGTTCTGCAGGCTTAGAAGTTCATGCATTGTTTCTAGCTTTCACTTCAGTGCTGGGTCATTGCATGGTGGAGAAGGTCAAAGGTGAAGCAGACACATGTGCAGAGGGACCAAACAGGAAAAGAAGCCTTGCTTTATAACAACTAACCTATTTCTGTAGAATTAATCCAGTCTTGCTGGAGTGAGACCTCACTATCACATAGCATCACGTCGTTAATGAGGGATCTTCTCCCATGACCCAAATACCTTCCACTAGGCTCTATCTCCCAAAACTAACACTTTGGGAATCAAATTTCAACATGAATTTAGGTGAGGACAAACCAACCATATTCAAACCATTTATGGTCTGGATTAAATTTCTGTATCAAGGAGACCCATCGTTACAATGATATAAATACAATAGAATTTTATTCGCCTTTCTTTTAATAGTCTCAAAGGTAGTTGTTCAGAGTTGGCAAGTCTTAGGATATTTCTTCACCATAAAGTAATTAAAAGAATCTGAATCAAAAGTGTTCCTGGGTCCAAGTTTGTTGCTATAGATATTGTCATGTATATGCTAAAAAGAAAGTAAAATAGAATTTTTTTCTTTCCAAAGGCATAATCTAGAAGTTGTAAACATAATTTGCACTTATTCCATTGACCAGAATTGCATCATATAGGCACACTTAGTTGCAAAGAAAGCTTAGAAATACATTATCTATTAGGGAAGACTTGTGCACTACAAAAATTTAGGCTCTATTATTAAAGAAACTTTGAGTGGATCCTGGTAGATGGTTAGTAATTTCTTCTAAAAAATACTCTTAGATAAGAAGGCTTTTCTGAATACTTATTTTTTTAAATGCCATATCACCAACTCTTGAATTTGAAGAAGGTAGACATGAATCAATTAACTTGCCACCTTGCTTCAGCAGCAATTTAGGCTATCAGAGTCAATGCTTACGATGTTGCTATATATTAATGTGGTAATGACAAACAATGGCATTACCAAGATCATGTTCTAAGGTTAGAATTTTAAAATTTTCTCCCACTTCAGTCTTACACTGCAATACGCCTTTCTTCCAGGACACTGCTAACCCACATGCTAGCCCTTCTGTCTCTGCTCTCTCTCGCTTTTACATGCACTAATTCACAGCAGCCTTTGATCTCCCAGGTTTCCCACTTTTTAATATTAATTCTTCAAATCTATTCTTTGTATTGCTTCTGTGATTTCTCTGGAGTAGATTATATGGGAGAAAACCAAAAGCATGTGCTGGTCACTATTTTATCAAGTATCAGAAGTCTCCTGACTTGCTTATTATTTTAAAGTTTTGAAAGTTTAAGAGTATTTGTATATATACTCCAGAGAACTTCAAAATTAATACGTAGAAAGTTAAACATTTGTTCATACGCTTTCAATAACTTCTTCAAGCTTATTTTATGTCCTAACCAAATGGATTATTTTGACATTTCATTGATGTAATCTTTAGTAGGTGTATTCAAGAAGACAAGAAGGATGGTGAGTTGTAATCATTACTGAAATAGGTCACATAAAATGAAATAACAACTGAGTATGATTTTAGTTTTAATGGCTAACACTTGAGTTTAATTAGATTTTGGGGAAAATTCGAGCATATTACATTGAAATTGTTGAGGTCTGAAGATATTTATGTAAGTTCAATATTTTATGATAGAATAATAAAGCTAAAGGGAAGATATTACCTCGATGGATATCACAGCCAAAATGTTAATTAATAGCATAGTTTTTGGACTTTGATGCTCAGCTTTAATAAGAAATTGTTCTATCTTACCTTTAATGCAAACTTTGATCTCCATATTTCTGGTGGGATTTTGCAAACTTAAAAGAATAAACTATCTTTACTCAAGCTTACCATAGTTTTGTCTTTCAGTAAAATAAATTCCGTATAATCCTGTCTCAGTTTGAAGTTCTAAATCTCTGGGAGCTGATGGGAGCCTGTATATCTAATCAGAAATGAAGTATAAAACCAGAAAAGTAGTGAGCATGTATTGTGTGTGCACATGCACAAATGTGTGTGTATGTCCTTAAATCACCCACTTCCAAGATAATTAACCTAGTCTGTATATTTTCACAAGCCTTTCTGAATAGTCAAATAATCAGAGCAAAGCAGATTAAGATATTCCTCCTCTATTGCACATCTTTCCTTCCTGTACCCCTTTCTTTTCCCATGGATCCACAGCTGAATTGTATGCTGAATAGATTATTTGTAGGCATAACTCTTCCATACTGATTTAAATCACAAGTTCTTTGTCTCTTTGTTTTGGCTTGAGGAACAGAGATTCATAATTGCCTACTAATATTTATCTGTCCCCTTTTCTTTCTTTCTTTCTTTTTTTTTTTTTTTGAGACAGAGTCTTGCTCAGTTGCCCAGGCTGGAGTGCAGTGCACGTGAGTGATCTCGGTTCACTGCAAGCTCCGCCTCCTGGATTCATGCCATTCTTCTGCCTTCTGCAGGTTTGTTACATATGTATACATGTGCCATGTTGGTGTGCTGCACCCATTAACTCGTCCTTTAGCATTAGGTATATCTCCTAATGCTGTCCCTCCCCCCTACCCCCACCCCACAACAGTCCCCGGAGTGTGATGTTCCCCTTCCTGTGTCCATGAGTTCTCATTGTTCAATTCCCACCTATGAATGAGGAGAACATGCGGTGTTTGGTTTTTTGTCCTGGCGATAGTTTACTGAGAATGATGTTTTCCAGTTTCATCCATGTCCCTACAAAGGACATGAACTCATCATTTTTTATGGCTGCATAGTATTCCATGGTGAATATGTGCCACATTTTCTTAATCCAGTCTATCATTGTTGGACATTTGGGTTGGTTCCAAGTCTTTGCTATTGTGAATAGTGCCACAATAAAAATACATGTGCATGTGTCTTTATAGCAGCATGATTTATAGTCCTTTGGATATATACCCAGTAATGGGATGGCTGGGTCAAATGGTATTTCTAGTTCTAGATCCCTGAGGAATCGCCACACTGACTTCCACAATGGTTGAACTAGTTTACTGTCCCACCAACAGTGTAAAAGTGTTCCTATTTCTCCACATCCTCTCCAGCACCTGTTGTTTCCTGACTTTTTAATGATGGCCATTCTAACTGGTGTGAGATGGTATCTCATTGTGGTTTTGATTTGCATTTCTCTGATGGCCAGTGATGATGAGCATTTTTGCATGTGTTTTTTGGCTGCATAAATGTCTTCTTTTGAGAAGTGTTCATGTCCTTCACCCACTTTTTGATGGGGTTTTTTTTTTTTTCTTGTAAATTTGTTTGAGTTCATTGTAGATTCTGGATATTAGCCCTTTGTCAGATGAGTAGGTTGCAAAAATTTTCTCCCATTGTGTAGGTTGCCTGTTCACTCTGATGGTATTTTCTTTTGCTGTGCAGAAGCTCTTTAATTTAACTAGATCCCATTTGTCAATTTTGGCTTTTGTTGCCATTGCTTTTGATCTTTTAGACATGAAGTCCTTGCCCACACCTATATCCTGAATGGTATTGCCTAGGTTTTCTTCTAGGGTTTTTATGGTTTTAGGTCTAACATGTAAGTCTTTAATCCATCTTGAATTAATTTTTGTATAAGGTGTAAGGAAGGGATCCAGTTTCAGCTTTCTACATATGGCTAGCCAGTTTTCCCAGCACCATTTATTAAATAGGGAATCCTTTCCCCATTTCTTGTTTTTGTCAGGTTTGTCAAAGATCAGATAGTTGTAGATATGCAGTATCATTTCTGAGAGCTCTGTTCTGTTCCATTGATCTATGTCTCTGTTGTGGTACCAGTACCATGCTGTTTTGGTTACTGTAGCCTTGTAGTATAGTTTGAAGTCAGATAGCATGATGCCTCCAGCTTTAAATACTTTTGAAAGTATTAAAGGTTCAATTTTCTTAGTATCTGGGAACTATAGAAAGATTTAATTCATAAATGCTTATTTATCACTAAGTCAATAAGAATAGAGTTCCTTTAAAATTTTTTAAATACAATAATTTGGTAATAACATCTGAGGGTAGGAAAATATTACATGCATATAACATACCCACAAAAATACACACAAGTGTGGAAAGTTTGATTTTCTTCATCTCTTGAAATTATAGGATGATTTAATTTACTTAAGTGCTTATTTATTACTAAGCCAATAGGAATAGAGCTCCTTAAAAATTTTTAAAATTCAATACTTTGGTAATAACATCTGAGGCTGAGAAAATGTCACACACATATAAAATACATACAAAAATACACACATACACTTATAAGCATCCAGACAGACACTAATAGCATAGAGCTTCAATTGTAAAATTGTAGATAGGAATCAGGGATAAAAACAGAAAAACAAATCTTTCTGCTTCATGTGAAAGATCTGGCCCTCCTCCTTCCTCCATCTTTCTATTTTTACTAAGATTGTGTTTTTTATCAGACAGAACAAATTGAGGTTACCTGGTCAATGTGAAGGCTAAAGTGTCTTCACCAATATGCATGGATCAGATTTTTAAGATTTTCTTTGCCTTGATGTGTAATCTGATGAAGGATGTGAACTCAGTTTTGACTGAGAGACTGAGGAGAAAACAAGTGGCCATTGGGGTATCTTGAAAGCCCATCTGAGTGGAAAAGAGATTCAGCGTGTCTCCAATTAGCCCTTTAAGTCTCAGGGGGTCCATCTCAGGGTTCCTGACCTCCTCATGAGTCCAGGGTGGGGAGGGAGCCTGAAGCTTGAGTGGCCATAGAGATGACGTGATGGGCCAGAATGGGAGATCACAGGTCTGGGAAGTTTGGATAGAGAAGTGGAGAAGGTAGGGTGTTCAAGGAGACAGATCAAGGATTCAGGGGAGGTAAACAGAGGTCCAAAGTGGTAAATAGAAGAAAGGGGAAGTAAGGGTGATTATAAGAGGGAAGTCTTAGAGGAGTCAGTGTGGCATGATCCCATTTCCCAAGAGGTCATTGAAGTCCTAAGTTTTTTTTTAATGAAATATTGCATTTTTGAATATATTGAACTGAATTATTGCCTTATTAGTGAAGCACATAACTTGTTGCAGAAGAAGAGAGATGGTGCCAATTGATTAAAAATTACCCATGGGATTAAGATAATTAAATAAGAGATAAGATCTTTAAAAACTGGGCAAAAGTACCACTGAAATATTCCTTTGCAGGATCCCCATCCTAGCAGCCAAAGCTCAACTCCCATTCAATCCTCACTAGTGCAATCCTCACTAGTGCAATCCTCACTAGAAGAGCCAAGGAAATAACCTTGCTCAATCCTCACTATAGGAAGAAAGGAAAGACATAAAAGGTCTCACAGAAGGGTCAAAGAAAAGTCTCTCCCTGAAAAAAGTAACATCAACCCCTTACTGAGCTTCTACAGTAAGTAACTGCAGCACTGGATTAGGAGGTGAGATTCACCACCAGGGACCCTGATTTCCCCAACCAGGTAAAAATACAAAAGATCCAAGAAGCTGGCACAAATACCTAGGAGAAGAAAGTGGGATCCCAGGGAGTCAGCACTCCACCCAAGTCACAATACCAGAAAACTGTCAAACGAAACAAACTCGGGCTTAGGTTAAAGAAAAAAAAAAAAAAAAAAAAGACTTCATTCCTAAGACTACTACCACAGGGGAAATACTCGGACCATTAAAGCTACAAGTACCTTGCAGGTCAGAAAGAAGGGGCTTTCCTTTTATAGGGAGGAATAGTTGACGCTAGAAAGACCAGGTGTGGGGGAATGGAAGAACAGATGGTGTGAGTTTTGATGAAGGAAGGTTTTTCTCTGCAGACATACGACTCTCAGGTGGGGCCATTATGGAGTTTTTCTGTGTTTCAGAGCTTGTTTAATCTGAGGAGAGAGTCAAGGTTACAAGGTCTCCAGCCAAGGAGAGAAGACTAACTAAACTTCAGTCAAGTTAGAGAGCATTCTTTCCAGATTGGCTAGGGGACAAACAGCTCAGCTAAACATTAATGAACCAAATAATGGGAATTTGAAAGGTCTATGTCCGGCCTTTACACAGGTAAACAAGGGTATCATCCATAAGCCTTACTTAAGTCATATGGAGAAGGGCCATTCTTTTTAGTAAACTATATCCTGGAACTCAAAAGGGTGGGAGTTTCTGAATCACTATTGTTTTCAGGAGGAGAGGGCTCAAGTAAATTTCAACATTGTCAATATGAAGAAATTATAAAAACACATGTAATATTTGATTACTATTTGAAATATCAAAATTGAGTGTTTTCTAAATATGAATCAATGATCATTTAAAAGTGAATAATTTACTGTCTATGACCGTACCTCTCTGAATGTGCCCAGTCTCATCTGAACTCAGAAGTTAAGCAGAGTCTGGCCTGGTTAGTACTTGGATGGGAGACTGAGTGCTGTAGGTTTATAAAAAATTGGTAAACGTTTATGAAATCGACTAAAATATTGGTGTATCTAATACCCAGGTTTTACAAAACTAACAAAGGCATTATGATGAATAACAATAATTTGTGACTTTCTTAACTATCCAAAGAATAAAAATTTTATTAACAAAACAAAATTAAATGAAGTCATAAAACTTAACTGTGAAAATAAGATTGAAATAACCTTTTCTATGAATACACAAATATGCATTACAGAATTGGCTCAACTTTTTCTTAAAATTCTGAGAAAGCTACAGAGATAATAAAATAGTCATGGCTTTCAACCTTGGAAATTGTAGTTTCACTTCCAATCTCTCCATATCAGTGAATTTAAGAATAATGAAAAATTTAACAATAATTAATGGGTCTTTAAAATGTTTCTTCAGTTGAAGGAAGGCATATGCTAATTGCATCCCTGCCTGGGTAGAAGCATGGGATGTGTACAGAGAAGAAATCTATGTGAGCTCAACCATGATGTGAACATCTGTAGTTGTTTCCACGGAGTACACATTGTTTGCAAATACTTCATATTAATTGTAATTTGCTCATAAGAATGTTTACTTTCAATTCTGGGACTAAGACTAAATGTTAAAGCTTGTATTTCATGACTAAGAAGGCAGTTATTCTGTCAGGCTCAGTAACAATCATAGCAGTTATTTGATTACTAGGTTGGAGGTTTTTTAACTACCTGGAGCTGTTATTTAAATTATACTTTAAGGTTTTATTATCTTGACTCTTAACAATGCCAAATCCATCTCCCATTTCAATTCTCTTTTTCCCTTAAGTCGTATCTGTCCCTTTGCTTTATTTCAAGCAGTAAGTCTATTAAATACTATGCACAGAGTCCACAAATTGCTACCAGAAGTCACTGTTTATTGCTACTAAAAAATCAATTGCAAGTTAGATATTTAAATGTGATTATTTGGACATTGTATATGTTGGCTCCAAAATGGTATCCTATATAACCTTTCTTACTAGTTATAATAATAAATAAGTTGGAGAAAACTATTACGATAGTTGAACATTGGAATTAGCATCATCAATTTAAAATAAAACATGAATAATATTTTTCAATAGAATAGGTTTTTAAACATTAAATTGAGGACCACTTTTCAAATTTCAATCCAGTTAATAAGGCTTGATGGAAAAGTGAATAAAACTCTGTATTTGATAATAAAAGGTTGCAGTATTTCTGGTTTTGTCATTTCCTAAGTAAATTTACTCTATCAGTTTTTTAAAATGTAACTCAAATAGAGGCATAATACTAGTTGATAGCACTGTTGTGAATACTAAATCAGATCAAATATGTCATAGAGCAGCTGAGATGATTTGTAATATTAATGAGGTTAGTTTAAATATCATACATACCCCAAAAGTCTTATTTCCTATTCAGTGAAAATGACTTATTTAAATACATGATAAAAGGGTTGCCTCATTAAATACAATAATCTGATTGGAAACTGGTCGTTCTTCATCAGAATTATCAAGTGCTTTTGGTGCTGAGCAGATCTGACCAGATTATATCTAATAGTGCAGTGCTAGGAATAAAAGCCAGCATACTTTTACATCTAGTATTGAAATCACTGTAAATGTTCTTTTGCTGGTATTATAAATGTTGCTACTCAAGGTTCATTTATTCATGTATGGTTGAATAGGATAAATAGGATAAACTATTTTCCTCCTCACTTCCCTAGTCCCACAAGAACCCTGACATTGCCTTCTGGCCAGAATTTGGCTAAAACTGGGGATGCAGTAGCCTCAAGACGGTACTTGAAATTACAACTACATCATGCCTGTAATCCCAGCACTTTGGGAGGCCAAGGCAGGTGGATCACAAGGTCAGGAGATCGAGACCATCCTGGCTAACACTGTGAAACCCCGTCTCTACTAAAAAAAAAATACAAAAAATTAGCTGGGCATGGTGGCGGGCGCCTATAGTCCCAGCTACTCGGGAGGCTGAGGCGAGAGAATGGCGTGAACCCAGGAGGCAGGGCTTGTAGTGAGCAGAGATCGCACCACTGCACTCCAGCCTGGGCGACAGAGCAAGACTCCATCTCAAACAAACAAACAAACAAAAAAACAAAAAAAAGAAATTACGACTACAGCAAGTAAACACTATGAACCCAAACTGGGGACTTCATGAACATAATGGAAAGGGAATTCAGGCAGTCTAACCTTACACAAAACCTAATAACTAGTCCAAATATTGCTAACCAGTGTCATTCAAGGCTTTACTTTCTGGTTTTCTGCTGATACCTGTGTAACAGACAGTGGCAACTTCTTCTGTAGTGCCAACTGCAGCCCTGAGACATGATGGTGAAGGTTGGAGTAAATGGATTTGGCCATATCAGGTGCCCAGTCACCAGGGCTGCCTTTATCACTATCACAGTGGATACTGTTGCCAACAATGACTCCTTCACTGGTCTCAACTTCATTGTCTATATGTTCCAGTATGATTTTACCTATGTCAGGTTCAATGACACAGTCAAGGCTGAGAACAGGAAGCTTGCCATCAAAGGGAAGCCCATGTCTATTTTCCAGGAGTGAGATCCCACTACCAAATAGGGATGTTGGTGCTGAATATGTTGTGAAGTTCACTGGCGTCTTCAGTATCTTGAAGAGACTGACGATCATTTGAGGGGTGGAGCCAAAGCGGTCCTCATCTCTGCCTCATCTGCTGATGCCCCATGTTTGTGATGAGTGTGAACTGTGAGAAATATGGCGTTTCCCTCAAGATCTTCAGCAATGTCTCCTGTACCACAAACTGCCTCGCACCCCTAGCCAAGTTCATTCATGACAACTTTGGCATCATGTTGGGACTTATGACCACATTCCATGCCATTACTGCCACCGAGAAGACAGTCTGGGAAACTGTGGCATGACACCTGTGAGACTGCTCAGAACGTCATTCCTGCATATACTGCTACTGCTGAGGCTGTGGACTAAGACAACCCTGAGCTGAAAGGAAAGCTCACTGACATGCACTTCTGTATCCCCACACCCATTGTGTTGGTTGTGGATCTGATCTTTCATCTGGAAAAAGCTGTCAAATATAATAGCATCAAGAAAGTGGGGAAGCATGAATTATAGGGCACCCAGAAGGCATCCTGGGCTAAGCTGAAGAAGATCAGGTTGTCTCCTGTAGCTTTAAAAGTAAAACCCACTCTTCCACCTTCAATGTTTGAGCTGGCGTTTTCTTCAACAACTATATCATTAAGTTCATTTCCTGATGTTACAGTGAATTTGGCTGTCGTAACAAAGTGGTGGACCTTGTGGCCTACCTGGCCTTCATGAAATAAGAACCCCCTGAACAATCAGACCCAACATGAGTATGAGAGGAAGAGAGAGGCTCACAGCTGGCAGAGTCCCTGCCCCAATTCAGTCCCCTAACACACTGAGGATTTCCCCTCCTCGACATAGTTTTTATCTCTGACCCCTTGAGGATGAGGGACTTAGGGTGCTCTACTATACACAGGAAAAAGAAAAAGACAACTTTCCTGATATAGGACAGAAATTCCATTTTAAAACATATAAACACTTTTCAAATATCTAGTTAATGTCTTCCAGAACTTTATCCCACAGACTATGTTGGATAAGGTGTTCCCTGCCTGGCAAAAAATGTACATGTGGTGCTCAATCTCTAATCCAGGAGTATTAACATTTCTTTTTGTTACCCTACAATTTTTCACATATGTTCAATCTACCTAGATTACCTTTTTTTCAGTGCCTTTCAATCTTGTGAACTCCTGCTCAACCTTTACATTTTGGTTCAAATATCTTCTTGCTTAGATAAGTGTATGTGATATCGGTAGACAGAGTTTCTGTAGCATTTATCATTTTGTAACAGTTATTATATTATAGTCTTCATGAAAATGATGAAGCATTGTATTATTTTCATCACTTTTGAATATCCCCACCCTATCACAGTGCCTACCACGGAGAAGATTCCCAATCAACATTGACTAAATAAGTGGTGGTTTAATAAATATTTCTTTAGGATCTACTATATAACAGACATTGTTCCAGGTGCTATAAACAGAAGATTCAACCAAACAGCAGTTTGTTTTGTAAGTGTGTTTGTTTGTGTTAAACTCTATTAGGGGTCCTAGTTAGCTTGTTCATCTCAGGAACCTGAGCATTTCAGTTTTGTTAGGGTTAGATTCTGATGGTCCTTTCATGCATGGTGTCCCGAGGAGCCCCTAGGGAAATTCTGTAACTTCCCAAGTTGGAACATATGATAAACTGTAGTCTTTTGTACTTACACAGTTAAGTACAAAAATAGAAACCTCCTATTCTGATGTACTCGAAAAGAACAGAAAAATGTCCTGAAATAGGAGGTAAAAGCAGACACAGTAACGACCACCCTAGAGATTCTTGATTGGCAGTGCTTCTAAGCAAAAAAATTCTCCAGCACAGGGCAAATATCTTCTAGCTTCCACCAGTGAAAAAAAAATTATAAAATGATAAATGAGTCTCCCTACTGACAGAGAAGTTATAGGAAGAAAAACTTAATGAAATGTTCATATATAAAAACATATCATGGACGTATTAGCTTGATTGAAGCAGACGGTAGAGGTACCATAGTTCTACCACTTCGACATTTGTCTTACCTCCTAAAAGCCCATCATTACATTTCTTGGCTTGAGAAGCACTACTGAAAAATCATACTGTATGATTTG
This sequence comes from Nomascus leucogenys, assembly GCF_006542625.1. NCBI lineage: Eukaryota > Metazoa > Chordata > Mammalia > Primates > Hylobatidae > Nomascus > Nomascus leucogenys. The sequence goes on from NC_044387.1 coordinate 25,633,815, forward strand.
AATTACTATGAACAGATACAGGTTCATATATATATATATATCATTCATACATATATATCATCTATATATCATTCATATATATATATCATATATATCATTCATATATATATCATTCATATATATATATTCATATATATATATACACACACACATAGTTAAATACTGAAAATGAGGAGGACATTAGGTGTGAACAGGTTAAATTACCTTGATAGTAGATGATCATTGTATATACCAGGGAGATGACTTCTACTCTTAATTTTCTCAGCCATTTAAATTAAGATAGGATCTTCAATTATGTTCTTACATATCTTTCAATGTGTTTTGTTCCTTCCATCTCCACTTGTGTGGCCATCATTCAAACACTGCCATCTCTTACCTTATAATAATGTTCTGACAGCTACATGTTCAACCTAATGTCTGAAAATTCTTCTCCATATGAGTAGTTCTGAACTAAAGTGTAAGGATACTCTTGAATCAGTGCAAGGTAAAGATAGAACTACTGTTACTGACTTATTCAAAATCAGAATGATCCAAATATTATGCTGTAGCTCATGCTACATGTCTCCTTAACATTCTTTAATGGTCTCTAATCTTTTACATGATACAATCCAAGCATCTTATCATGGTCCATTAGTCAAAGTAAGCTAAGTTGTCTTGTGTTAACAAATTAACCCCAGCTCTCAGGGGATTAGCCAAATAAGACATTCATTTTTCACTCATAGAAATCCAACATGGGTCAGTACTCTCCTCCATCTGCAGCTACACTATGTGAATGTTTGGTGTCCTCCAAGGTTGGTCTAGAATAGGAATAAAGAGCATGAGAAAAACACTTGTCCTTAACTTCCCAGCCCAAAAGTGACTATTTGTGTTGTCTTTTTGTGAAATATATGTCGACGAAAAGATTCAAACTCTGTAAAATATTTTATGAGATTTATTCTGAGCCAAATATGAGTAACCAATGGCCCATGACATAGCTTCAGGAGCTCCTGAGAATATATTCCTAAGGTGATTGGGCTGTAGCTTGATTTTATACATTTTAGGGAGACATAAGACATTAATCAGCACTTCGGGAGGTCAAGGGGGACAGATCCCCTGAGATCAGGAGTTCAAGACCAGCCTGGCCAACATAGTAAAACACTGTCTCTACTAAAAATACAAAAATTATATGGGTGTGGTGGTGGGCACCTGTAATCCCAGCTACTCAGGAGGCTAAGGCAGGAGAATTGCTTGAAACAGGAGGTGGAGGTCGCAGTGAGCCAGGATCGCACCACTGCACTCCAGCCTGAGCAACAGCCTGGCAGGTATTTAAAAATACTTCTCCAGCCTTTTGATCCACAGAACCTGTCCCATCTGAAAGTTTGGCACTGTTCATGCCATATCACCATTTGAGATGTGAGAGCTAGCTGATACTAGCCAGAAAAAATTTAACATTTCCTTGACTCTGTGTAATGTGACCATAAATTTCTTTGGCCGTCAGCCTCACAGCAATACTGTCCAGTACACTTTTAAAAAAATTTGTTACTATCTCCTGAACCCACAAATTTTGTCAACTTTCTATCTTTTTCATATATTTAGCACCCTTTGTGGCCATGAAAAAAAGCTATTCACTTCACCTATGCCAAAGATCCACATTATTGAGTGAGAGACTTAGAGTGACAGCGGTCTACACAAGAATATCCATGCATGAAAATTTGTTAAACTCCATAGGAAGCACTCTGTAGAAGTATTTCCAGTGAGTGGGAGGCTCTCATAGCCTCCACCTTCAAACTGAGGGGCAGTGTGCATATTCTGCATGGATTTTAGGTGGGAATACAGAATATTGAAACACAAACATTTATGTGAAGGGCAATAGGAGATAAAGTTGTATACTCCTATATTAATTCAAAATCACAGGGTTAAAAAATATTAGCCAACAACTTATTTCTTTCTCAATACTTTTAAGAGGTAAGTTTTTTAAATAGTAAATTTAAATAATGAAGTTCACCATAATATTTGTGCAATAAAATAAGAGGGATTAAGAAATAGATATGAGTAACTCCCAACTACATCAACCTAAACGTGAGAGAAAGTAGAAGGTAGTTGAACAACTAAAACCCAGGGACCAGGGATATTTTAAAAACTGAATTTACTCAGATCTATTCACTGACCCAATTGTCTATAGAGTTTTTGCCCTCTAGACACATACAAATTACTTCCAGAAAAAAAAAAGAACTGTGGAAGCTGAAGAAAATTGTTTTCTAACCTTTCTTGGCAAAAAAGGAAAAATACGTGACTGATATTCTACACACGCACAGGAAAATCAAGTGCATTTTAAGCTATTAAATAAAAATGTGGTTATATTTGCATGTGTAAGTACACATTTCTAAGTTTTTATTTAGAGTGAATATAACACTTTGTAAATAGAGTTGGTACTAACAGAAAACATAAATATAATTTATGTTATAGTAATTGCTTTTCCAACTTCTTTCAGAGTAGCACATATCCTTTTTAAGAAATTGTCATTTGGATTTATTTTTGAACTTTTTTTCAATTATGAGGATGTTGCCTCCAAGTAGAATGTAAATGTAGGACTTATTCCTGTAGAAACAGTTCAAGGTGTCCAAGGTAGGTTTTGAGCAGCTGAAAACAATAACAATAGTAGGCTAACAAAAAATAGAAAGAGAAGTATGTCTTCTCAGAAACTGTGAGTAGGCACAATTTCAGAAATGCAGTAAGGTCCAAATGTCCTCTAAATATCTCCCCCACTAATACTTGCCATTGTATCTGGAATGACTGTTATTAAAGTCATTATTTGTAGCTGAAATATTGTTTCCAGGTAGTTTAGTTTAAAAATACATAGTTGTAGACATAGTGGTTCTAGTAATAACAGCAACAACAATAATAATAAGATGGTGATGATACACCACATTTATGCCAGAGGCGCTCTACAATGCTTCTTTCTTCCAACCTCCCACATCTCTTTTCCACATCATCACTCTCAGCTAATGACTTTGCTTCTTACTTCAGTAAGAAAACAAGAGCATTTAGAAGAAAACATCAACATGCTTCAACTCCTGCATTTATCCACTTAGTTTTATCTATGTGATTCACTGTATCAGCTGTGCTGTCCACATAGATAGAATAAGCTCGATCTTATTTAAAGTCAACTTCCCCACCAGAGCACTACTTCCTATGCTAGCCCCTATGAAGGCCATCCCTCCCTTCTCTCCTAATCAATTTTTCCTTCTCTACTGAATTACTCTTCTCAGCCGACAATCATACCGTGATTCGTCCTTTTTAAAATCATTATAATTCTTAATTTCACAACGTCTTCAAGCTACTGCCATTACTCCTGCTCCTTTCCTCTTTATAGCAAGCGTTGATGTTCCACTTCCTGCCTTCTCATTTCCTCTTGAACCCATTTCAATCTGACTTTCACACCTACTATTCCAACACAACTGCTGAATTGAGGTCACCAATTTACTTTGAAAGCCGGCACAGTGTCTCACACCTGTAATCCCAGCACTTTGGGAGGCCGAGGTGGATGGATCATGAGGTCAAGAGATTGAGACCATCCTGGCCAACATGGTGAACAACCCCATCTCTACTAACAATACAAAAATTAGCTGGGCATGGTGGCACGGGCCTGTAATCCCAGCTACTCGGGAGGCTGAGGCAGGAGAATCAATTGAACCAGGGAGGCAGAGGTTTCAGTGAGCTGAGGGGATCAGGCCACTGCACTCCAGCCTGGCAACAGAGTGAGACTCCGTCTTGGGAAAAAAAAAAATGTAGTGAACACTCATTATGTCCAGTGGGTTAATCCAGTGATCATGTAGTCCTTATTCTGTTTTAACTAGCAGTAACATTTGATACAACTGATTACTCTCTCCTCCCTAAAATACATTTTTCACTTTACTTTCAGGACTGCTTATACTCCATTTCAGTGCTTCCTCACTGCCTACTTCTCTGTTTCCTTTGTTGCATCCTTCTAATAGCAAAAAATGCTAATCATTTAAAATTTCCCATTTAGAAAAAAAAAGTGCAGCTCACTGCCAGAACTCATTTGATTTTACATAAACATGCTCTTTAAGGCTGAAGCAAATCTGACTGATTTTGAATGTGAAAATAAAATACAAAAATAATTGTTATTGGAGTTATTTCTAATCAGAACTTGTCTCTAATTCTAATGTGATGTAAATATATATGATGATCAGTATTTAATTTTTTTGTGTGTGCGTTAAACTTTCAAAGCAAGGAACAACACAAACAGGAACATCACAACATTCTCACAAAAATATCACGTTTCTCTCCGGATCTTGTTGCCATCCTTGTTGTTGTGAAAGCAGCAAACTTTGGAATGACCAGCTGGATTCTGTTTCCCTGATGTTGGTGGTATGCTCTTGGGGAAATGTCTTCTAGGCAAGTGAAGAGGTGTGGCATCATCATAGCACAGACAACCTGGAAAACATTGCTGCCCTGGCTTGTGGTGCTTTTCCAGCACTCTTTCCATCAATGGCAGTCTGAAGTTTACATGGCTAATCATGTGCTCAGGATTGTCCTTGAATAGGATGTAGTCCCCAAAGTCTGTTATATCATTCTTACGCCTCGCATCCTCATAGTTTAGCTCCCACTTATGAGTAAGAACGTACAATGTTTGTTTTCCCATCCCTGAGTCACTTCACTTAGAATAATAGTCTCCAATTCCATCCATGTTGCTATGAATGCCATTAATTCTTTCCTTTTTATGGCTGACTAGTATTCCATTTTATTTATTTTATATCTATCTATCTATCTATCTATCTATCTATCTATCTATCTATCTATCTATCTCTTCCACAGTTTCTTCATCCACTCATTGACTGTTGGGCATTTGGGCTGGTTCTACATTTTTGCAATTGCAAATTGTGCTGCTATAAACATGCGTGTGCAAGCGTCCTTTTTGTGTAATGACTTCTTTTCCTCTGGGTAGACACCCAGCAGTGGGATTGCTGGATCAGATGGTCGTTCTACTTTTAGTTCTTTAAGGATCTCCACACTGTTTTCCGTAGTGGTTGTAGTAGTTTACATTCCCACCATCAGTGCAGAAGTTTCCCCTTTTCACCACATCCATGCCAATATCTATTATTTTTTAATTTTTTTATTATGGCCATTCATGTGGCAGTAAGGTAGTATCACATTGTGGTTTTAATTTGCATTTCCCTGATCATTAATGATGTTGAGCATTGTTTCATATGTTTGTTGACAATTTGTGTATCTTCTTTCGACAATTAACTATTCATGTCCTTAGCCTACTTTTTGATGGGATTGTTGCTTTTTTCTTGCAAATTTCTTTGAGTTCTTGTAGATTCTGGACATTAGTCCTTTGTTACATGTATAGATTGTGAAGATTTTTTTCCCAGTCTGTGGGTTGTCTGTTGACTCTGCTGACTGTTCCTTTTGCTGTGCAAAAGCTCTTCAGTTTAAGTCTCCCCTATTTATCTTTGTTTTTGTTGCTTTTGCTTTAGGGTTCTTGGTCATAAAATCTTTGCCTAAGCCAATGTCTAGAAGGGTTTTTTCCGATGTTATCTTCTAGAATTTTCATGGTTTCAGGTCTTAGATTTAAGTATTTGATCCATCTTGAGTTGATTTTTGTGTAAAATGAGAGATGACAATCAAGTTTCATTATTCTAGATGGGGCTTGCCAATTATCCCAGCACCATTTGTTGAATAGGGTGTCCTTTTCCCACCTCATGTTTTTGTTTGCTTTGTCAAAGACCAATCGGCTGTAAATATTTGGGCTTATTTCTGGGTCTGTATTCTGTTTCATTGGTCTATGTGTCTATTTTTATACCAGTACCATGCTATTATGGTGACTATGGCCTTATAAAGCAATTTGAAATCAGGTAATGTGTTACCTCCAGATTTGTTCTTTTTGCTTAGTCTTGCTTTGGCTATGAGGGATATTTTTGGCTCCATATGAATTTTAGCGGTTTTTTCTAGTTCTGTGACGAATAATGGTGGTATTTTTATGGGAATTGCATTGGATTTGTGGATTGCTTTTGGCAGTATGGTCATTTTCACAATATTGATTCTACTCATCAATGAACATGGGATGTGTTTCCATTTGTTTGGGTCATCTATGATATTTCTCAACAGTGTTTTTGTTTGTTTGTTTGTTTTTACTGTAGAGGTCTTTTACCTCCTTGATTAACTATATTCCTAAGGGTTTTTTTTCAGCTATTGTAAAAGGAATTGAGCGTTTTGATTCTCAGCTTGGTCACTGTTGTTGTATAGAAGAGCTACTGATTTGTGTACACTAATTTTGTATCCTAAAACTGCTGAGGGCCTTGTATACCAAATTTACTGAGGGTTTTAATCATAAAGTGATGCTGGATTTTGACAAATGTTTTTTTTGCATCTGTTGAGATGATCATGTGATTTTTTTGTTTTTAATTTTGTTTATGCGGCAAATCACAATACTGACTTGGCATATGTTAAACCATCCCTGCATGCCTGGTACAAAACTCAGATCGTGGTGTAGTATTTTTTTGATATGCTGTTTGATTCAGTTAGTTATTATTTTGTTAAGGATTTTTGCATCTATCTTCATCAGCGATATTGGTCTGTAGTATTCTTTCTTCGTTATGCCCTTTTCCTGGTTTTGACATTAGGGTCATTCTGGCTTCCTAGAACAATTTAGGGAGGATTCCCTCTTTATCTTGTGAAACAGTGTCAGTAGAAGTGGTAGCAATCTTCAAATGTCTGGTAGAATTCAGCTGTGAATTCATCTGGTCATGAGTTTTTTTGTTGGTGGTGGTAATTTCTTTTTATTACCATTTCAATCTCAGTGCTTGTTATTGGTCTGTTCAGAGTTCCTAATTCTTTCTGACTGAAGGTAGGAGGGTTGTGTCTTTCCAGGACTTTATCCATCTCCTCTAGGTTTCCTAGTTTGTGTGTGTAAAGGTGTTCATAGTAGCTGTGAATGATCTTTCGTATTTCAGTGGTGTCAGTTGTAATATCTCCTGTTTTGTTTCTCAGTGAGTTTATTTGGATCTTCTCCTTTCTTTTCTCAGTTAATCTTGTGTTTCATTTATCTTTTGTATTGTTTTTGTTGTTGTTTCAATTTTATTTAGTTCTGCTCTGATCGTGGTTGTTTCCTTTCCTCTGCTGGATTTGGGTTTGGTTTGTTCTTGTTTCTCTAGTTCCTTGAGGTGTGACCTTATATTGTTTATTTGTGCTTTTTCAGACTTCTTGATGTAGACATTTAAGGGCTATAAACCTTCCTCTTAGCAGTGCCTTTGCTCTATCCCAGAGGTTTTCATAGGTTGTGTCACTATTATCATTCAGTTCAAATAATTTTAAAATTTCCATCTTGATTTCACTGTTGACTGAATAACAGGTTATTTAATTTCCATCTATTTGCATGGTTTTCAAGGTTCCTTTTGGAGTTGATTTCCAGTTTGATTTCACTGTGGTCTGAGAGAGTACTTGATATAATTTCAATTTTCTTAAATTTATTGAGTCTTGTTTTGTGGCCTATAAGAACAAATCTGGGCTTTCGTTCTTTCCCTGCCTGTGCAGTCTGCACACCAGATTCATGCCATCCCCTGAGTTCTGGCCAGGAGACTTCGTATATGGTTGGAATTGTTGCAGAGTTCATCTGGAGATTTCCTTCTTTTTGTGGTCTTTTTGGAGTTCTTCTGGCAGCCCTCCCCAAGGACCCCTGTGTGACAAGTCATAAATGGTTTCCCTGGGGATCCAGAGAGCCCACAGGGCTTTACCTGCTGTTTCTTTTACCCCTGTATTTTGCTCAGCTTTCTAAATTGACTCAGTTCCAGGTAAGGTCACATCCTTCTCCCATGATCTAGACCTTCAGGTTCCCCAGTGAGGGTTTGTGTTCAGGGGTGGATGATTTCCCTTTCCCATTTAAACAGCTTGGGCACTCATGGTATTTGGGCCATTTCCCAGGTCCTGCAGGAGCAATTCACTTCCTTCGGAGGGTCTGTGGATTCTCTCTGCTTTCCTGGCATAGTACTGCAGTAATTCTGGAGCAAAAGTTCATTATGTAAGTTTCCTACATGCTGCTCTGTCCTTCTGAGTGGGCAATTAATAAATTTAGTTCTATTTGCAAGCCTAATCATACTTAGCTTGTAACATAGCATATTCACAGGTTCCAGGGATTAGGACATTAACATCTTTGGGTATCTGATATTCTGCCTACCACACCATCCTTAATTTTACACAGAGCCTAGAAAAAGTTGATGCTGCAGAATTAATGCAGAATTAATTACCTTTAAAGAACATCTTTTCAAAAACAATAGTACACCAACTCCTATAATCAGTAATAACTGATATCAAAATAATGAAAGTGTCTCTAATCAGTAGCATTCAGTAGATGTTTCATGTGCATGGCTGCCATGAAAATGTTTATGTAATTGCCTAAAGAACACCCACAAACACAGTTTATTTACAAATAATATAGAAAAATAAAGAGGAAATCACTTTGAACCCTTTCATACTTTATAAATCATGACCCCATGGTTCCCTTTGGGAATATGAACATATGGAAGATATCACTATTCTATTAGGCACATAAATTCCTGTCCTATTCTGAAGTTATTTTGTTTCTTCTGCCCCCACTTTAATCTGACTGATCTGGAGACTCTACTTACATATATGCCTGACAAAATTGCATAGTAACAAAATGTTCATTAAAGGTTTCAGTAGAGTAAAAGATAATTTCCCAAGACTTGAATGTGTGTGAGGAGAGAGAGAGAGAGAAAGTGAGGGAGAGAGAGAGAGAGAAAGTGAGAGAGAGAGAGAGAAACTGCTTCTCATCTGGATGTCTGGATTTCTTCTCATTGTGAATGAGCAATTGTCCTCAATGGTGGTCACATTGTTTAGAAGAGTTTTAAGCTACGGGAATAATATTCTTAATTCAGTAATTCTGCAGTAAATTTCCTCACAGTTCTTCCTTCTTACTCATTTCTTCCCCCATATTTATTTTTTTACACAGAAACAGGAGAAATTGATACTAAAGACCAAGTAAAATGCATGCCAATAGTAGAGTAGAACTTAAGGTAGTGCTTCAAAGAAACTACAAAGTAATAAGTACTACTGCCAACTCTTCTCTAGCTACCAGGAAAACTGTTGCTCTTGCAATGGGTAAATAGGTAATAGTATCTATTAGTCAATGTAATTTAAGGTGTACATGTGTTTAGTGTGAAAATCAAAACAGAAAAATGTATAACCAATTTAGAAGTTTTCACTGTTGCTTTCAAAAAAAAGATAATTATAATAATAAGATTTACTAACATTTAACTAAGTATGAGGATTAATATACATTGTCTAGACATATCCCTTTAGCACAGGCTTTATTATTTCAATAACTTTCTACTTGAAAATGAATATAAAAATATGACTTAAGAAATTATGTTTAGTTTTGTTTTCTCATCAGTATTTTAAATAATTTATGGATTTAGTTATATATGTTTTGAAAGTGAAATCCACTGCCCAGTGTAGCCTTTATGTCATTCTTTGTTTCAACAGTTTATATCTTCATTTCACATATAAACAAACATATAAAATTCCATAACAACTATGCCAATTCAGCAACATTTTGTTGGCACTTTTTTTCTTTCTTTTTACTTTCATGTGGGAACTTCCCGATTTTAGGACATAATATTTTAAAATCATCTTAGGCTTTCAAGTCAGACAGTCAGATGAGGCACTGGATCTGCAATATAGGATACAAAAGAAATAAAAGCACTATAGTGAAAGAAATAGAAACAGTGTGGAGGTGGGGAGCAGAGAGAAGATTCCTGCATCGGGAAGATGTGTGTCAGCCAACAGTGAGGGTAAGGTGGCAATGGAAGCAATGGAAGAGGTAGTGAATATTCTTTGCTCAAGTCTTATAGGATGCTTAGATTGATGTTTAGTATATAGGTGACAAATAAGGTATGGAACTGAAAAAGAAGGGCTAATGAAAGCTTTCTATACACAACGCCTGCTATATAAAATATCTCGTATTTACCTAACTCTTAGAATTCTTACTTTGTGGGAGTGGAGCAGTTAAAACAGCTCCCTGCCTGGATACATTCAAATAAAACAGGAGGGCCATTACACCCTGGTTTTGTCCTCATGCAGTTTCCCTCCCAGGGAGAAGAAGTTTTGGTGAAACATTTTTTATGTATAATGCAGAAAAGGACACTCCCTTTAATATTATTGTGAAATTCCACCTAGTCATTCATTCTAGTAAGTGAGTCAACACCAGGATTCATCACTTCAGTTTAAACACTCGCAACAGAAAAGACAATGTCTGAATTGAAGAAACTGATTCTGGTGCAGTCAAAAACAATTAAAGAGTCGAAAATAACTTTCAAAAAAAAGCTATAAAATTAGAATATTCAGAGATACAGTAAAAGATAGTGTATGCTTCAAAGCAGGAAGAGGAACAATTAGAGAAACGCAAATGACTCTTTAAAAACTATATATATATATATATATATATATATATATATATATATATAGACAATCATGAAGTTTGCCACATTGATTGACTCTTCCTTTTATAAACTATTTCTCTGTAGCATATGATTCTGTTTGATGACATTTTACCCACAGTAGAACTGCTTTTGAAATTGAAATCAATCCTCTAAAATTGTGCTTCTGGTTTATCAACTGAGTTTATGTAATAGTCTAAGTCATTTGTTTTAATTTCATCAATGTTTAAAATATCTTCACTAGAAATAGATTCAATCTCAAGAAACCACTTTCTTTGCTCATCCATAAGAAGCAGCTCCTTATCCGTTCAAGTTTTATCAAGAAATCATAGCAATTCAGTCTAATCTTAAGATTCCACTTCTAATTCTAGTTCTCTTGCTATCTGCACCACATCTGCAGTTACGTCCCACAGGCAAGATTGAACCCCTCAAAATCTTCCGTGAGATTTAGAATCAACTCCTTCTAAATTTCTGTTAATGTTGATATTTTTCCACCCTCTCACAAATTATAAATGTATTTAATACAATTTAAAATTATGAATTATTTCCAGAAGGTTTTCAATTTACTTTACCCAGATCCATCAAAGAAATTACTACTTATGGAAGCTAAAGACTTATGCATTTATTAAGTAATAAGATTGGAAACTCAAAATTACTCCTTGGTCCATTGGCTTCAGAAAGGATGTTGTGTTAACAAGCATGAAAACAACGTTCATCTTCTTGTATATATTCATCAGAGCCCTTGAGGGACCAGGTGTATTGTCAATGAGCAGCAATATTTTGAAAGAAATCCTTTCTCCTAAGCAGTAAGTCTCAACAATGGGCTTAAAATATTTCAGACACCATGCTGTAAACAGATGTGTTGTCATTGAGGCTTTGTTTTTCCGTTAATAGAGCATAGGCAGAGTAGATTTAGTATAATTCTTAATGGCTCTAGGATTTTAAAATGGTAAATGAACTTGGCTTTAACTTAAACTCACCAGCTGCATTAGCCATTATCAGAAGTTAGTCAGTCCTCTGAGGTTTTGAAGCCGGGCATTGATTTGCTCTCTAGCTATGAAGATCCTAGATGGCATCTTCTTCCACTACAAGGCTGTTTTGTCTACATTGAAAATCTGTACTTTAGTACTGTATTGTCACCAAAGATCTTAGCTAAACCTGGATAACTTGCTGAAGCTTCTCCACTAACACTTACTGCTTTACCTTGCACTTTTATATTATGGAAATAACTTCTTTCCTTAAAACTCATGAACCAATTCGCTAGCTTCCAACTATTATTCTGAAGCATTCTCACTCTCTTAGCCTTCACAGAATAGAAGAGAGGAGAGCCTTACTGTGGGTTAGGTTTTGATTTAAGGGAATGTTGTCGCTGGTTTGATCTTCTATCCAGACCATTAAAATTCTCTATGTCAGCAATAAGGCTGTTTCACTTTCTTATCATTTGTGCATTCACTGGAGTCGCATTTTTAATTTCCTTCAAGAATTTTTTCTTTGAGCTCACAACTTGACTAACTGTTTGGAGTGACAGGTCTAGCTATTGGTCTATATGAGCTTTCAAAATGTCTTCCTCACTAAACTTAATCATTTCTATAGTTAGATTTAAGGTGAGAGACATGTGACTCTTCCTTTCACTTGCACATTTAGAGTCCTTGTAGGACACTTAATTGGCCTGATTTAAATATTGTTGTGTTTTATAAAATAAAGAAGCTATAGAAGAGGAAAGGAGATGTTAAATACTTTTAGCGATTCCATGATTTATACATATGTAAAACATCATGTTTTTCACCATGAATATATATAATTTTACTTGTCAATGTATATGAATAAATTAAAAAATGAATGAAAATATAGGTGGTCTTGGATTTGGTGAAGACTTCTCAGATAAAATAACAAAAGCATAATCCATAAAAGAAATAATTGGTAAGTTGTATGCCATTTAAATTAAAATCTTCTGCTCTGCAAATGGCAAGCTACCAATTAGCAGAACATATTTGGAAAACATATATCTGATAAATGACTGGTCTCCAAAATATACAAATAAGACTTTAAATTTAGCAATAAGAAAACAAATAACCTAATTCAAAATTGGTCAAAGATCTAAACAGACACCAAACCGGGAATGATATGCACATGACAAGTAAGCATATGAGAAGATGCTCAACATCATAAGTCATTAGAGAATTACAAATTAAAACAAAAATGTGATACCACTGCATACCTATTAAAATGTACAAAATCCAAAATACTTGCAACATCAAATTTAATATTACTTAAAGTCAAACACAAGGAGAAAATACTGAAGGCAACAAGATAAGAATGACTCATCACATACAAGAGAACCCCTAAAAGGTTATTGACATCTCATCAGAGATAGAGGCCAGAAGTCAATGAGATATCATTAAAATTGCTCAGAGAAAAAGGAAAATATACTGTCTATATCCAGTATTATTATCTTTCAAAAAGGAAGGTGAAATGAAAATATAACCAGACAAACAAAAACTGAAAGAATTATTCCTAGCAGACAAGTCTAACAAAAAATAATACGAAAGTTCATAATGCTGAAAGGAATTGATTCTAGATTTGAATACACACACACACACACAGAACACCAATAAAAGTAATTATGCAATTATAAAGATAATGTAAATTCACATTTTGTCTTCTTAATCTTTTAATGCATTAAAATATAGTATAAAATATGTATAATTGCATTTTTGAGCCTATAGTACACAGAAAGGTAGTATATTTCCTAACAACAGCAAATGAAGGTGAGTGGGAGCAAAGCTGCACTGGACTAAGGAAATGACATCAGATTGTAACTCAAATCAACAAGGAAAAAAACAAAGAAAGAATAAACCCTGAAATGGTAAATATAAAGGTTAACATAATAAATTCTATAAATATATGCTTCCTCCCCTTTCTTCTCTAAGCTTTTATAAAAGCCTTAAAATTATATGAACTAATAATTATACCAATGTAGTATTGGTTTTTGTAACATTTATAGATGCAATATTTTTCACAATATTACCACAAAAATGTGTAAGAGAAAATAAAGCTATATAGAAACAAAGTCTCTGTACCTTGCTGGAATTAAGTTAATATAAATCTGAAGTGGATCCTGATAAGCTAAGAGATACATGATAAGTCCTATAGCAACCACTAAGAAAACAACTTCCAAAAATATAGTTGAAAAAGCTATTTAAAAATTAAAATCCTACATCGTAAAATATTCAATTAATGCATAAAATAAAAAAAAGAAATACAGAAACAAAAGAGACATGAGTCACAGAGAACATAAAAAAGTAAAATGGCTGATGTAAATACAACTATTAAATATATACATAATAACATTACATGTAAATTGACTAAGTAATCAATGAAAAGGCACAGATTCTCACGTTGGACAACAAAATAAGATCCAACTATGTCATGCAAACAATCATAAGAAATCTTGCGTTCCCATACTAATACAGGCAAAATCAAATTTAAAACAAAAAATGTTATTAGAGATAAAAGGAGACATTTACAACAATAGAGTCTATCAGCAATATGCAACAATTATAAACATATATGAACCTAACAATAGCATCTCAAAATACCTAAAACAAAACTGACAGTAGGAAATGAAGGAGAAACAGGCATTTCAGCAGTAATAGCGATTTCAGTACCCCACTTGTGGTAATTGATAGAACTAGGTAGAAGTTCAAAAAGGATCTAGGAGTTGAGCAATAATACAAACATAGACTGAGCACTCAAATGTGCTATTCCTAAACAGCAGAATATACATGAAACATTTTCCAAGATAAATCATATGCTAAGCCACTAAACGAAGAAAAAAATTTTAAAAAAAAATTTTTTTAAAAATTAATACTAGTTTTTTGCAAACTCTTCCAAAAAATGAAGATGAGGGAAAGGAACACTCTCCAATTCATTCTATATGGCCAGTATTACCCTGATACTAAAACCAGACAAAGATACTGTAAGTAAAGGAAACCACAGACCAGAATCTCATATGAATAAATATAAACATAAAAATCATCAACAAAGTACTAGCGCAGTGAACATGACAACATATAAAAAAGATCAAACACTATGAAAAACTGTTATTTATTCCAGATACGCAAGGGTAAATTCTCATCTGAAAATCAAATAGTACAAAACATCATGTCAATAATAAAAAACATAACAAAATCCACACTATCTTGTTTAGAAACAGAAAAGCATTTGACAAAATCCAACATTTATGATAAAGCGGTCAATAAATAAGGAAGAAAAGGGAACATTCTCATTCTGATAAAAGACATCTATGAAAGAAATCCAAAATTAAAATTACAACTTAATGATAAAAACTAAATGCTTTCCCTCTAAGATCAGAAACAAGATAAGGATACCTGCTCTTGACACTTGTGTTTAACTTTGTTTAACATTGAATTAGAAGTTCTAGCCAGGGAAGTTAAGCAAGAAAATGAAAAAAAAAAAAGGTCATCTGTATTGTAAAGGAAGAACAAAAATTATTTCTATTCATGGATCACAGATTTTTATATAAAAATTTTTAATAAATCTACTAGTAGTATATTACTATTAGAACTATGTTCCAATAAACATATTCAAGAAGTTTGTAGGATACAAGGTTATATGAAATTAATTGCATTTCTATATACTTGCACTGATAATTGTAAGGTAAAATTAAGAAAACAAGTCCTTTACAAATAACATCAAAAAGTATAAATGAATAGGTGTAAATTTTTTAAAAGTTCAAAACTTATATTCTAAAAAGTAAAAGGTAATTTTGAAAGAATTAAAGAGGATGTAAATAAGTGGAGTTGAAGATTTCCGTTTGTGTAAATTTTGAAATATTTCTAAAGGCTGTCAACAAATAAAGGTAATTCAAAATTTAAAATATTTTTTAAAAGAATATATACCCCCCAAATATTTTTGCTGAATCCATGAGTCTAACAACCTAATCAACTGCCCTGATTAAATTTTGTTATCCACCACTGATTTTTTTGAGGATGTGTGCTAAATTCAAATTATTTTCCTTGATTTATTCTAGTAATTTACTTAGATGACAGTAGTTCCTCATTACTGTATCACATATATAAATAGTATATTTTTAAAAATTTTTGTATATAGAAAATAATGTATTATTCTCCTCAAGGTTATTTCTTTGAGCTGTGTCATTTAAAGAACAAATTTCCTTTTTAACAACTCATCTTTCTCATATCATAAGGGGCCTTTGCATTCTTTCTATGTGATGACATCTCCATATCAAATATCTTCTGAAAATCTCACTGGTATTTCTCTTACTTTATTTCTCCCATAATTGGAAATATTTCAATAAAATTAAATGTAACACAACTTTTCATGGAATTCTTTTGTATATAAGAAAAATTACATTTTATTCATAACTTATTCTTACAGAGCTCAATGAGTGGCTTTTAATAAAGATTCATCTTCTCATTTAATGGACTAAGGCATTTAGAAAAGCTATCTCCTACCTCCTCTTCCCTAGGCCCTAATAACAGTTTAGTTACTGTGATAATTTTCAAGCATAACATAATAAATGACATTAAAGAGAAGATAGATATAGATAGGTGTGTTTCTAATTAAAAAATGCCTTCTCATTCTTCAATATACTAATATAAGCCATAGTAATCTGATGATATCATGTTTTAAAAGTTACCATTGATACAAGATTTCAGTTAATAATGCATTTAGGGGACAATAGTAGATAAAATTGCTGTAACATAGTATACTGGTTATTGCAGCAAGAGATGACTAAAGAAGTACATGGGTCCAAGTCCCAGATGGCCTTAAATGCCAAATAAATGTCAGAGAAATGTTAATAATTATTAAAGAGTTACTGACTCTTCCAGGCTTACCATGTATTTAATACCAAACACTGCATAAAACATGCTATCATTCGGAAAATAAATATCTGTATTTTCTCAATGAAGTAACCATATTTTACAGAAAAGAAAAATGAAGAATAGAGAAGTTATAAAAATTAGGCAAAGATAATACAGTAATAGAAAATCTGAGATGAAACCTAAGGATTTTAAAATGTGTTGTATGGACTAAGATATTGAGGTATTTTAAGTTGGAGGATTTTATGGCATACTCTAGTAGCAGAAAGTGATCGGCTGGAGGGACAGTGCCTCAGATGGCATAGTGTTAACAAAAGTTGACAGCTGGCATCTCCTTCCTTCTTACACATCCATCTTTTTATATTTCGTTATTCTGCTGGTTTCTCTGATACAACATCCTGATTTTCCTCCTCTCTCTTTGTCTTTTTTTTCCCTCTAATCTACTGCCTATTTTTGTCTTCAGTCTTTTTGCTTACCCCTAGGAAATCTTGTCCACCCCCCTATACTTCTGTATCCATGTGTATCATTCACAAATTTGCAACTTTTGGGACTCTCTCCTCAGCACTAGTTCTAAGTATTCCATTTCTATATTGGTAATCAAATCTATATCATTTCTATATTAAACCAAATTTTTTCATTTCCACTGCTATTGCCTTAGCTCAGGTTTATTCCATTCCTTTCCTATGTTTTTTTTTTTATATTTGGCAATTTATTTGTTCATTTTTTTATTATTATACTTTATGTTTTAGGGTACATGTGCACAATGTGCAGGTTTGTTACATATGCATCCATGTGCCATATTGTTTTGCTGCACCCATTAACTCATCATTTAGCATTAGGTATATCTCCTAATGCTGTCCCTGCCCCTTCCCCCCACCCCACAACAGTCCCCGGAGTGTGATGTTCCCCTTCCTGTGTCCATGAGTTCTCATTGTTCAGTTCCCACCTATGAGTGAGAGTATGTGGTGTTTGGTTTTTTGTCCTTGCGATAGTTTACTGAGAATGATGGTTTCCAGTTTCATCCATGTCCCTACAAAGGACATGAACTCATCATTTTTTATGGCTGCATAGTATTCCATGGTGTATATGTGCCACATTTTCTTAATCCAGTCTATCGTTTTTGGACATTTGGGTTGGTTCCAACTCTTTGCTATTGTAGATAGTGCCGCAATAAACATACATGTGCATGTGTCTTTATAGCAGCATGATTTATAGTCCTTTGGGTATATACCCAGTAATGAGATGGCTGGGTCAAATGGTATTTCTAGTTCTAGATCCCTGAGGAATCGCCACACTGACTTCCACAATGGTTGAACTAGTTTACTGTCCCCCCAACAGTGTAGAAGTGTTCCTATTTCTCCACATCCTCTCCAGCACCTATTGTTTCCTGACTTTTTAATGATGGCCATTCTAACTGGTGTGAGATGGTATCTCACTGTGGTTTCGATTTGCATTTCTCTGATGGCCAGTGATGATGAGCATTTTTTCACGTGTTTTTTGGCTGCATAAATGTCTTCTTTTGAGAAGTTTCTGTTCATGTCCTTCGCCCACTTTTTGATGGGGTTGTTTGTTTTTTTCTTGTAAATTTGTTTGAGTTCATTTTAGATTCTGGGTATTAGCCCTTTGTCAGATGAGTAGGTTGCAAAAATTTTCTCCCATTCTGTAGGTTGCCTGTTCACTCTGATGGTATTTTCTTTTGCTGTGCAGAAGCTCTTTAGTTTAATTAGATCCCATTTGTCGATTTTGGCTTTTGTTGCCATTGCTTTTGGTGTTTTAGACATGAAGTCCTTGCCCATGCCTATGTCCTGAATGGTATTGCCTAGGTTTTCTTGTAGGGTTTTAATGGTTTTAGGTCTAACATTTAAGTCTTTAATCCATCTTGAATTAATTTTTGTATAAGGTGTAAGGAAGGGATCCAGTTTCAGCTTTCTACCTATGGCTAGCCAGTTTTCCCAGCACCATTTATTAAATAGGGAATCCTTTCTCCATTTCTTGTTTTTGTCAGATATGTCAAAGATCAGATAGTTGTAGATATGCGGCATTATTTCTGATAGCTCTGTTCTGTTCCATTGATCTATGTCTCTGTTGTGGTACCAGTACCATGCTGTTTTGGTTACTGTAGCCTTGTAGTATAGTTTGAACACATTCCTTTCCTATGTTATTCCAGAAGCCTACTGACCAGTTATCTGGAACTTGTTTTCCTCTTTTAAATTGCCTATCAGAGTGCTTTTATGGAATGTAAAATTGATTTTATCATAGCTCAAGGCATAAGGTTTACAGTTCATAGTGCTTCATAATGGATATATAATGCATATAGACACCATTCTTGGCTGATGATGTTTTTTTCTTTATGATAACTGGTATTGTTTATTACTTGTTAATTTGTAATGAATAAATTGTGTTCTATTAGCTGCTAGTCTAACCTGATTAGAACCTAGTGAATTCAGAGAATCTCACATTCTTTTTTCAAAATGTGCTTTAATTCCGAAGTGACTCAGATTTTTGAGTCAGATAACCCTAAAATTTTCCCTAGCCTATCAAGTGAAGAAGAATAAAAAAGTCTTGTTTCCTCAATATTATCAGTTTCTATAATTGTCTAAAACCACCAGTTTAAAGGATAAGATACTTTTATATTATAATGTCTCAAATAAGAAATTATAAACTAGATCCTACTTGATCTAAAGGAAAAATATCAAAAATATTTACACTAAAAGATTATCACTAGAACTCCAAGTCTACCACCAAATAGCTGTATAAATAGCTCAGGAAAAACACCAAAATCACAGTCTCATCATCTGTAAAATGAATTGTCAAATATGTGTACTCAAATCTCCGCTTCAATTCTATGATCTATTGACTTGTTTTTCATATGTACCTATTTTGCCATGACAGTTAATAACTTTTTATGCTTTTCTTTTTTCTGCAATGTACTTTTTCAACGTATGCATTCTTTTCTCTGTCTTTCTCAAATATTGTGGGTTTTTTATTTGCTTGTTTTCTTTTTTCCTTTTTTAGTATGCATATATATGTCAGGGGGGCATGTATTTTGTTATTTCACTGACTATGTAGGTCTAAGAAAAAGAAAGTATTCACATATTGTATTTGAAATAAGTGATAAAGTGGTAGGGTGTGTGTGTGTGTGTATTTTGTTTTGCCGCTGACTGTGGGTCTAAGAAAAAAAAGAATTTACGTATTGTATTTGAAATAGGTGATGATAACAATAAAGAAGTAGACTGAAATAAAGTCTGAGGACCAAGATTCAGATAAGTTATAAAACATATATAGACCAGGATTTGTGGCTAGAAAACCAGGAAAAGCATTGAAAGTTTGACTTCTGACAAATTGATTTTCTTACTGTCTTCCATGAAAGTTGTAAAGGATTTTCTCAACCTAAAACATATATATGTACTTAATATTTTTAATTCCATTTAGATTTATGAGGATTAACAAATATATAATTGTATTACTTATATCTTACCCTAACACATGCAGAGTATGTAACACCTATTAAGAAAACAAAAGGAAATATCACATCTCCATATCCAATGATCATAATAGGATTTTTAAAAATAATGTTAGACTTTCAATGTTTGAGTTTCTTTTTCTGTCATTTTCCTATGGAATGCTTCTTTTGGATTCATTCACGCCTTTTTATCAAGAAATCATCATAGTGCCTGACATGAGATAGATTTTTGAAAACTAAATACATGGAAAATACATATATGAGTATAGAGTACAGACCTCTCTCTGGCTGTGAAATTCTTCTCCTAATGCATGATTAAATTGGAGATGAGAATAAACCTATCCAGTAATTAGCGTTAGCCTGTAGTTTCAATAAGTACAGTAGGTAGATTGTTCATGGTTTCTCTGTAATGTATACTGGATCATGGCCCTGCCTGGGCTCTAGAATGCTTTGTACAACAAAATAGGTGACACTTGAGGCCTGTTTTTGCATTTCATTCACATTTCTAAATAACAGTTTTATTATAGCATCCTGAAATATCTCATAGATTCAGAAGCTATTAGAGTTAAACATTTTTAATTAATTATATAATTTTCTAAACTTTAAAAAATTTTCATTAAGCTGAGATATTAAAATCAATGTCACATTAAAGCATTTTGGTTTATTTAGTAGTTTCTTTTGCAAATAATATCCTAATTGCATATAAGTCAAGAGAGTTATATTAATATGGGCTGCCTTGCCATTAAACACAGATTATTTTAATGTTAAAACACATTAAGATAAATATTTTCAGACATTTAGGCTTAAGACATTTTAATATGTTGATGACGACTGGTAAAACCCACGGAAGTCGAAGTAATGAATCTAGGTAATTTATTCAAATTATTTGGCATTCCTATATTGCACAGACTCTAAAAACATTAAACACATTTATTATTATAAAAATGTAATAAACATATGGCCATAAATGAGACTCCATGGCTTCATATATTTGCATATATTTGAAGTAAACCATCTCTAATATCCACTTTATCATTAGAGTGCATATAATTTATTTATATTGTAAAATATCAGTGCCTATAATATATAGACAGGGATCAGCCTCTAGGCAGTATTTCTAAGACATTTGCTGATCAATATATTCCAAGTGCTAATTATTCAATATTTAAGCTCCCACTTTTATATAATGATTACATACTAGTAATACAATACTTTTCTGACTTTCTGCCTTTGAAAAATTTCCAACAATTATATTTCACATTTAATAATTGTTTGAATTTATCATATTTACTTCTCTTATTTTGTTAAACTATTTTATAAAATATTAAAAACATGTTTCATCTTTGCATGCTGTTATGCATCTCTGAACAATAAATATGTCTTCATAGTTTATCATAATGCTAGTAATAATAAGCTTTTCAGACATTACAGAAGGCCCCCCAAACTTTCTGACTTGGATATAAAAGATTCAGCTTGCAATGAGCAGTTCTGGAGTCATGGTTACGTGGTGCCAGAGTTAAGTGTTGTTTGTCCACAAAACTCCACTTGCACACCAGGAGCTGTCTCTCAAAAGGCATAAAATAACTGCTGCAAATGTCATGGTCTTGCTCCCAGTTGGGGGGCACCTATTCGCGTTGTATGTGAGAAAGCTTGACAGTGTCTTTTATTATATGAAAGAAATAGGCCTCTCCTGTAATCGCTGAGTATTCATGCAGCCTACAGAGCCAAATTTTTTAGGAATATCGATCTTGATATTCTTATCTCATATTTTAGGGTACCAATTTTCCCCATCAGGGCTCTGAACTTAGTTAGCGTAATATAACTAAGCTGTATAACTATATAGCATAATATAACTAAGTTAGCATAATATAACATTAACTCAGCATGTAACATATCTGGAGCTCTTCAATTCTATTAACTCCTATATCTTCTAATAAGCTCTGATATCCATTGTAGGATATCAGTCTCTTTGTAATCTATCAATGATTCCTTCTGCCTCTCCTAGCCTTAACTATTTAACTGCCCTCAGTTAGCCATTATCCTTCTTTAGTGTCAATTCCACTTAGTAATAATCAGTCAACTTTGATGTCTTTGTAAGCACTATTTCCTGCATATCTTTTAAATGTCTGCCTCACTATATCAGCAAGAACGTTTTCCTTCGTGGATGTTTTCCCAGGCCAACACTGGTGAAATCTTCAGCATTGTGGCTGCCATCTTATGCCAGGGACTAACTATGCCTCATATTCCAAGACAGTCCTTTCAGCTGAATGATGAGTGAGTTACTTCCAAAACTCCAACTTACCGCTGTTTTCTCGGAACCCCCACTCAGTACCAATTACGCATTTGGGGTCCTCCAAGAAGCAGATGTTAATGTGGAATCAGACATGCAAGAGATTTATTGGAGGACATTCTGGTGAAACACATATTGGAAGGGAGCAAGAGGAATTAGGAAAAGCATTTAGACAATAACACAATTCTCACAACTGTGAGGGAGCATAGGAACGGTGGTTTGGGTAGGAGCAGTTTTAGATTGCAGGGCTTTTTTTTGGTTGCTGTTTTGTTTTTGTTTTTTGTTTTTTTCTTGAGGAAGTTTTTAACAGGCTGATAAGTCCACTAGCAAAGGCTGCCAATTGGAATAATTGTGAGATTGGTAGAAATAGACCAGCAAGAGTGTCCCTTCATGTCCATTCATAGTCCAGAAGCAGCCTGAGAAAGTTGTTACCATGGTGCAACTATGAATGGAGTTGCAATCGTGAGTCCAAAGGGTCAAAACACTGAGCTGTAGTCATTATGCACCTCACAGCAAGTTCTCTTGATGGAGATCTGAGTGACACACATTTATGGCCACTGCACTGAGACTTGAGTGGATTCATGAGAAATGTTTCTTCCAGGAATATAAAGTTGCAGTCTATATTTATGTGACAATTGCTTAAAGATTGTAAATTATGTAAATATATTAATAAATTCTAAGTTTCACTTAAAAAAGGAAAGGAAATATTTTAAAATTTATTTCATTTTATTTCAGCTGATGTTTGTACTAATATTTTCTTTTGGTGTATTATTCTATGTCCTGGATATATATCATACTTTATAACTATCTTTTGCCTTCTAGATTCTACTAAGTTTCAGATATAAAGACTGCACCAGTCTATTTTCTTTTTGTCTGAAAATATTTTTTCTTATCTTCATTTTCCAGCATTTTGACTATACTGTGCTTTAGTATCAGTTTCTTTGAGTATATTGTCGATGGAAGATTCTGTCAGCTTCTTCAATCTGTCATTTCATCTCTTTTGCCAAATTTAGAAAAATTTTTGTCATTATTTAAGTCATTTATTTAATCTATGCCCTCTGTCTACTCTCTTCTAGGAATCCAATGAATTAATGCTATATCTTTTGTTGTAATTCCACAGATCCCTGAGATATAAATTTATTGTTTACAGTTATAAAGAACAAACTAGAATAGATAAATAGAAATAAGGTCCAATTTTTTACTATTAGGATGACATTTGGTACTTTTCCATCATACTTTTGTTTTTATAAACTTGTGGATAGATTGCTGTAAAAACATTCTAAAAAGTCATTGATCCAATAACCCAACTTGAACAATTAATTCCCATTTTACACTTTCCAAACAACCTTTTTTAAACTTTTGCTTTAACATGTTTACTTTTCCCATTATTCATACAAGTAGTATTCCTTAGAGGTAACCACTTGAGCTTTGTTTCTATTTACTATTCTAGTCTGTTCTTTATAATTTAAACAATACATTCATACCTGAGGTGATATTTAATATTTTTAACATCCAATGTACCAAAAGCATATCCACATCTAAATGACTGCTCACTGGTATTGAAGTTATGCCAAGATTTGTCTCTTGAGCATTGGCTCTATTTATATCTATATTGGTTAGTTTATAAAATGAAAGTAATATCTGGAAACCCAGATCAATAAATATACGTAATTTAGCTCATAAATAGTCTTTCTCCCTTAACATATCCCCTTTCCATTTTATTTACGACCTTTTGGTCAGTTAACTTTAAATCCTATTAGGCTTCTCTCTATAGCCTAATATATGGGTAACTCTCTTAAAGATGCCAGGAATTAAAATAAGTAGATTCTCTGATATTCTGATCTCTTGCTCTTTCTCTCATACACACACACACACACACGCACACACACGCACATATGCACACACACACCTTCTTTATGAATTAACTCTAAGGTTTCCTAAGTCATCTTTTTTATGAAGAAATAGGGAGACTCTCTGATATTCTGATCTCTCTCTCTGTCACACACACACATCTACATATAGTTTCTTTATGAATTAACTTTATATAAGGTTTAAGTCATCTTTTTTATTCACCTGATCTGTCACAGCAGAAATCACCTACCAATTAGAAACACCTACGTGTTTCTAATCTCTTTTGTTTTCTGAGGGTTTTATTTTATGAGTGTAGCCAATTTATAATCCTGTCTCTTCTCAAATAATATTCTTTACTGTAATATTTAATATTTAGTATTTTTATTTGTTCTTAACAGTATTCACTGTCTTACTCAAATTTTCACATCTATAAGTCTGTTTTTACATAAACTACATGCAATTTTTAAAACAATGTACTTTTGTACAAATATTTCTAAACATTAATATATAAAATTATTCGAATTTACATTCAAAGCTCAACTGGAAGAAATCTTAAAGGCTTTCACCTAAAGAAGACCTGAGTTCTGTTACTGGATCTTGCACACAGAAAAAAATCTCCATACTGCCACTTTAGTTCTGCTTCTTCTGCTTCTTGTTTTGTGTAATAATGATAATAATTATTGCATGGTGTTATTATATAGATCAAATGTTATTTATTCTGTGAAACCACTTGTAATACAAAGCATTAGTTATTCTTCTTATAACAAAATGTATGTTATTTGCTTGGGACACAAGGGTTAACACAATACAACACATCCTTACAGCAATGTACTTTTGTACTAAATCAGACATTTCAGGAAGCCTTTCCATACCCTGCACCTTCATTTTCTCACTTTTCCAGTTTTCTTGGTAGCCAGTTTCTTTCATTTCAGCAAGTTGTGCTCCTGAAAGCAGTCATAACACATTACAGAATCTTCCAGATAGAAAATGAGATAAAAATCTCATTTTCTATCAAAAAATATGCCTGTTTCCTTTATCTTGCAATTCATAATTAACTGAAAATAAGCAACCTGCTGTTGATGCTAGCAAAGGAATTAAAGACAGAATAATATTCATTTCTATGCATGTGCCTGAACACTTTTCAGAGACACCTGATGTAATTGCCAGTAATAATCTTACACTGATGCTCTTTTACACGTCTATGACTTAAGGTTTACATTTTTTTTAAATCCTTTCTGAAAGAATCAGCTTATCCATGCATATATTAAAACTTCATGGTCCTTTATTCTGTTCAACATTGATAATGCAAGTTATTTCATAATTTTTAGGCCAACTGTTTTAGGTGGAGTGAGATAATATTACTCTTTAGTTAAGTGGGCATATATGTGTATCTAAAATATGTGTATTTAAAAATGTATGTGTATTTAAATACACATACATATAAATTTAATACACATACACATTTAAATACACATACAAATAAATTTAAATACACATAAATACATATATGTGTATTTAAAAATGTAATTGATAAGTTAGAAATTGTGTGTTCTTTTCAATATCAAGATGGATTTTTAGTTACTGACACTTAGAAAATCATCACCAAGGAAATCACGTCGTCTAAAACTGCTCCAGTAACATAAGAGTTGCTTGAATTCTACCAGACAATCTATTTTTCTCACTAAAGATGTTACCAAGTTGGGGAGTAAAAGATTGTATTTTGAATCAAGAATTATAAAAGAGACACATAGTAAGTATGTGTTACAGAGCACTACTGTCACACTCTATTACAGTATGCGGATTTTAGGTGGACCCTCATATTTCTCTTATGCAGGCAGATCATCCTAACTTTAGACTTCTCATAAAAGATTCTAGGCCTGGCGTGGTGGCTCACGCCTGTAATCCCAGCACGCTGGGATGCCGAGGTAGGTGGATCATCTGAGCTCAGGAGCTCAAGACCACCTTGGGCAACATGGTGAAACCTTGTCTCTACTAAAATACAAAAAATTAGCTGGGCATGGTGGCATACGCCTGTAACCCCAGCTACTCAGGAGGCTGAGACACGAGAATCACTTGAGCCCCAGAGGCAGAGGTTTCAGTGAGCCGAGATTACACCACTGCACTACAGCTTGGGCTACAGAGTGAGACTCTGTATCAAAAAAAAAAAAAAAAAAGATTCTAAAATGACTCTACATCTTTCATTTAGCTATTTTTATTACAATTTTCAATGCAATTATTGTGATTTTAACAATTTTTTCACATTAATCTGTATCTGAGTTCTTCAAAAAATTTTGATTTTGTGACTATTGTTGTGGATACACTTTGTGTATTCTCCTTATTTCACAGGTTGTTGCTCATCACATTTTTTCAGTTGACCTTACATTCTTTTTTTCTTGCCATTTTTAATGCTTTGTTGGAGTGGATGAAAATGGTAGCCAACATTAATTAGGAATTAAAATTAAGAATATTGCATTTTCTCTAGCATTTATAAATATTTAAAATTTATACCTGAGAGGTCACAGAAGGACCAATTATTGAATCTATAAAGTTATGCCAGATGCTTCTTCCTCTGATATCTCTTGAGCACAGTTACTAGAACAAAGTGATTTATTTGAGACACATATCCCTTAGGCCATGAGAGAGGAGAAACTGGTGTTTATATTATAGGCATATTTTACAATAATGGATCTGATGCATATATTTCATGAAAAGAAGGTAATTTGTCTGTACCAACAGAAGATCAATGTCCGTTGAACAAAGGTTAAGAATATAGACCACATTAAGAATATTAACCAAGAGGCATCTCATATAGCCAACAAGTTAGTTTTTCTGTTTTTTTTTCCAGAATATTTTTAGACCATTTTTTTCTCTTGCAAAATGACTAATATAATAAACTATATAAAAGTAGGAAGGGGAAGAACAAAATGGCAAAATACTTCACTCTAGTAATCACGTCCCTAAAGTAATATCCATTTGAAAAACTATCCATGAACAAAAATACCTTCACAAGAACTATAAAAAGTACAGATTTCGGATCATGATACCTGATAGCATGATAACATGAAAAGACACATTGAAGAGAGTAGAAAGAACATTATTACATTACTTATGTCACCACTCCCTGGCACCAAGGCTGCACAGTGCAGAGAGTTATTGCTTGCTTGTGGTCAAGAGCAGGAAATAACCATAGGACTGTGTTAGACCCCCAACACCAGACCTGACACAATAAAATCCAGAACTGGAAAAACCTGATGGTCCCAGATTTCAGGCCAGTACCTATAGACAGAGCTTCTAGATCTGCTGCAGTGCCAGGTAGGACCACACAACCCCAAGCTTCTGACTTGCATGGCAGACTTGATTTCTCATGCATACCACCCCTGAGCCAATGTCAGAGGCCCCAAGTTCCAGACAGCCCTCAGTGTCAGGCAGGTCATAGCAACCCTGAGCATCAAGGGCACCCTAGTGCCACACCAGCCACAGTGGGCCCCCAAGCTAAGAACTATGCCAAAGAGCCTGCCCAGAATCTTTGGGCAAGCTGACTGCTAAGGGATTTGCCCAGGCTGAGTCAGTTTGTGATGACTGAAATAAGCACCTTTGTCTTCAAATATACAGACATTGATGCATATTCACAAGGATTAAGGGCAATCTGGGAAAAATGGCATCACTAAATGGACAAAATAAAGTGCCAGTGAATTACCCTAATACATGGAGATGTATGAATCGTGTAACAAAGTATTTAAAATAAAGGTTTTAAGGAAGCTCAGTAAACTTTAAGAAAATACAGAGAAAATTTAAAAAAAAGAAAACGATGTAAGCAGAATGAAAATTTAATAAATTGAAATTATAGGTAGGTATATATATATATATATATATAGAGAGAGAGAGAGAGAGAGAGAGAGAGACAAGACAGACAGACAGACTGAATCTTACTCTGTCGCCCAGGCTGGAGTGCAGTAGTGCGATCTCGGCTCATTGCAACCTCCGCCTCCCAGGTTCAGGCAATTCTCCTGCCTCAGCCTCCCGAGTACCTGGGATTACAGGTGCCCACCACCACACCTGGCTAATTTTTTTTGTATTTTTTTGGTAGAGATGAGATTTCACCATATTGGCCAGACTGGTCTCAAACTCCTGACCTTGTGATCTGCCCACCTCAGCCTCCAAAAATGCTGGGATTACAGGTTTGAACCACCATGCCTAGCCTGAAATAATAATTTTTAAAAATTAAGTATCAACCCTCGAGCTTAAAAATACAGTGAAGTAAATAAAAGTGCAAAACCAAAATTGTCATGGAGAGTATCAGTAGCAGAATTAAAGAAGAAATAATTTGTAAACTCAAAGACAAATTATTTTAAAATAAAGCCAGGATAGAAAAAAAAAATAATGAAAATGAGTAAAGAAAGCATATGAGATTCATGAGGTGGTATCAAAAGAGCAAATTTTGAAGTCATAGGAATTTAAAAATAAGAAAAAAACATAAAGGAGTGGAAATGCTATTTAAAAAATAGTAGCAAAATACTTTCCAAACTTAGAAAAAATGTAACTACTCGGATGTAGAAAAGAAAATCTCTCCCATCTGATTCAATGTGAACAAGACTACACTGAGACACATTACAATCAAACTGTCAAAAACCAAAGAAAAAGAGAAGATCCTGAAAGCAGCAAGAGAAAAGAAGCAAATAACATATAAAAGAGTTTTGAAAAAAGGCTAGCAGCAGACTTCTCAGCAGAAGCCTAACAGGCTAGGAGAGATTGGGGTAATATATTCAAAGTGCTAATGGAGAAAAAAGAAAAAGCTGCCAACTGAGAATATTATACACAACAAAATTATCCTTTAGAAATGAAAGACAGATAAAGTCTTTTCCTAACAAAAGCTAAGAGAGTTAATCACCACCTTACCAGTAGACACATTAAAATATTTACAAATACATGGAAATAAAACAACATACTCTGAATACCCAATAAGTCAGTTAAGAAATTGAAACAATAATGTAAAAATTTATTCAAACAAATAAAATGAAAATACAACATAACAAAACCTATGGCATAAAGCAAACGCAGTTCTAAGAGGGAAGTGAATGGCAATAAACACGTCAAATTACAAAGAAACTTCTCAAATAAACAATTTAATGTTGCACCTCAAGGAACTGGAAGAATAAGGACAAAATAAGCCCAAAGTTAGGAGGAGAAAGGAAATAGCAAATATCAGTGCAGAAATTAACAAAATGAAAACTAGAAAAAAAATAGAAAAAATTAATAAAACTGATTTTTTTAAAAGATAAACAAAATCAACCAACCTTTACCTATGTAAGAAATGAGAGAAGACCCAATAAATAAGATGAAAAATGAGCCATTATAACTGATACCACAGAAATATAAAGGATCATAAAAGATTATAAATAATAATAGGCCCCCAAATTAGATAACCTAGAAGAAAAGAATAAATCCCTTGGCAAACATAACCTGCCAAGATTAAATTATGAAGAATAAAAATTCTGAACAGACCAAGGATAAAAAAGGAGATTTAATCAGTAATAAAAAGTCAACCATTAAGAGAAAGCCTAGACCTAATGAATTCAGTGCTGAATCCTATGATTTAAAGAATTATTAACATTTCTTCTCAAAATCATTCAAAACATTGAAGAAGAGAAAACACTTTCAGACTCATTTTACAAGGCCAGCGCTACCCTTATACCAAAGACAGACAAAGATATCACAAGAAAAAAAAACAAAAACAAAGAAACTAAAGGCTAGTATTGCTAATGACCATAGATTCAAAAATCTTCAACAAAACCAAGTATGTGGCTGGGTGCAGTGGCTCACACCTGTAATCCCAGCACTTTGGGAGGCCAAGGTGGGCTGATCATGAGGTCAGGAGATTGAGACCATCCTGGCTAACATGGTGAAATCCCGTCTCTACTAAAAATGCAAAAAAATTAGCCAGGCGTGGTGGGGGGCACCTGTAGTCCCAGCTACTCAGGAGGCTGAGGCAGGAGAATGGTATGAACCTGGGAGGTGGAGCTTGCAGTGAGCCAAGATCATACCACTGCACTCCAGCCTGGGTGACAGAGTGAGACTCTATCTCAAAAACAAAACAAAACAAAACACAAATTTACCAGCACATTAAAAAGATCATTCACCATGATGAAGTAGAGTGTATCCCTGGGCGGCAATGGTGGTACAGCAGACACAAATCAATAAATGTGAAGTACCACATTAACCAAATGAAGTAAAAAATCATATAATATTCTTAATAGATGCAAAAAAATGAAAAAAGTCAACATTTTTCACAATAAAAAAATCAGCAATTTGGGATAGAATGAATGTACTGCAACACAATAAAAGCCATATATTATCCTTGTTAAAATTTCACTTATGAGGAATAAATGAAAGACATCTATTGTATAACAATATGTGACCATAGTTAACAATATGTTGTATTCTTTAAAAATGCTAAGACAGTGGATGTAAAGTCTCTCACCACAAAAATATATTAATATATGAGACAATACATATATTAATTAGCTGGATTTAGTCCTTCCATAATGCATATATACTTCAAAACATCATGCTTTACAAACCAAATTCTGTCTATTAAGAGGTATTATAAAATTATATTATTTATTTATATTGTTTGAATTATTAAAGGAAATAACATTTTAAAACTCTAAAGTACTTTTTTATCTCCTATAAATTTATTTCATTTTAATCATGTAGCCTAAGCTAAAAGTATCACATGGTTTCCTTCCTTTTTTTGAGACAGAGTCTTGCTCTGTCACCCAATCTGGAGTGCAGTGGCACAATCTCGGCTCACTGAAACATCTGCTTCCCAGGTTCAAGCTATTCTACTGCCTCAGCCTCCAGAGTAGCTGGGATTACAGGCACCTGTCACCACGCCTGGGTAATTTTTGTATTTGTAGTTGATACGGGGTTTTGGCATGTTGGCCAGGTTGGGCTTGGACTCCTGACCTCAAGTGACCCACCCTCTTCGGCCTCCCAAAGCACTGGGATTATAGGTGTGAGCCATCACCCCAGCCACATGGTTTTCTTTAAATAGAAAAAGATAATATTGGTAGGGGTCACTTCCAAGATGGCCGAATAGGAACAGCTCCGGTCTGCAGCTCCCAACGAGATTGACACACAAAACGGGTGATTTCTGCATTTCCAACTGAGGTACCTGGTTCATCTCATTGGGACTGGTTGGACAGTGGGTGCAGCCCATGGAGGACTAGCTGAAGCAGGGCAGGGCATCGCCTCATCTGGGAAGTGCAAGGCATCAGGAGATTTTTCTTTCCTAGCTAAGGGAAGCCATGACAGACTGTACCTGGAGAAACGGCACATGCCAGATCAAATACAGCACTTTTCGCACAATGTTAGCAACCAGCAGACCAGGAGGTACCCTCCCGTGCCTGGCTTGGTGGGTCACACACCCACGGAGCCTTGCTCACCACTAGTGCAGCAGTCTGAGATTGAACTGCAAGGCTGAAGCCTGGCAGAGGAGGGCCGTCAGCCATTGCTGAGGCTTCAGTAGCTCACAGTGTAAACAAAGAGACCTGGAAGCATGAACTGGGTGGAGGCCACCACAGCTCAGCAAGGTCTAATGTCTCTATAGATTCCACCTCTGAGGGCAGGGCATAGTACAACAAAAAGCAGCAGACAACTTCTGCAGACTTAAATGTCCCTGTCTGACAGCACTGAAGAGAACAGTGGTTCTCTCAGCATGGCGTTCAAACTCTGAGAATGGACAGGCTGCCTCCTCAAGCAGGTCCCTGACCCCTGTGTAGCTTGACTGGGAAACACTGCCCAGTAGTGGCTGACAGACACCTGAAACGGCAGGTGCCCCTCTGGGATGAAGCTTCCAGAAAGGATCAGGAAGCAATATTTGCTGATCTGCAGCCCCTGCGGGTGATATCCAGGAAAACAGCGTCTGGAGTGGACCTCCAGCAAACTCCAACAGATCTGCAGCTGAGGGGTCTGACTGTCAGAAGGAAAACTAACAAACAGAAAGGAATACCATCAACATCAACAAAAAGGATATCCATACCAAAATCCCAACAGTAGGTCACCAACATCAAAGACCAAAGGTAGATAAAACCACAAAGATGGGGAGAACCCAGAGCAGAAAAGCTGAAAATTCCAAAAAACAGAGCACCTCTTCTCCTCCAAAGGATCTCAGCTCCTTGCCAGCAAGGGAACAAAACTGAATGGATAATGAGTTTGACGAGTTGACAGAAGTAGGCTTCAGAAGGTTGGTAATAACAGACTTCTCCGAGCTAAAGCAGTATGTTCTAACCCATCACAAGGAAGCCAAAAACCTTGCAAAAAGGTTAGGTGAATGGCTAACAATAATAAACGTTGTAGAGAAGACCTTAAATGAGCTGATGGAGCTGAAAACCATGGCACGAGAACTTCGTGATGCATGCACAAGCTCCAATAGCCAATTCTATCAAGTGGAAGGAAGGATATCAGTGATTGAAGATCAAATTAATGAAATAAAGCAAGAAGACAAGATTGCAGAAAAAAGGTGAAAAGAAATCAATAAAGCCTCCAGGATATATGGGACTATGTGCAAAGACTAAATTTACGTTCGATTGGTGTACCAGAAAGTGACGAGGAGAATGGAACCAAGTTAGAAAATACTCTTCAGGATATTATCCAGGAGAACTTCCCTGACCTAGCAAGGCAGGCCAACATTCAAATTCAGGAAATACAGAGAACACAAAGATACTCCTCGAGAAGAGCAACCCCGAGACACATAATTGTCAGATTCACCAAAGTTGAAATGAAGGAAAAAATGTTAAGGGCAGTCGGAGAGAAAGGTTGGGTTACCCACAAAGGGAAGCCCATCAGACTAACAGTGGATCTCTCGGCAGAAACCCTACAAGCCAGAAGAAGAGAGTGGGGGCTGATATTTAACATTCTTAAAGAAAAGAATTTTCAACCCAGAATCTCATACCCGGCCAAACTAAGCTTCACAAGTGAAGGAGAAATAAAATCCTTTATGGACAAGCAAACGCTGAGAGCTTTGTCACCACCAGCCCTGCCTTACAAGAGCTCCTGAAGGAAGCACTAAACATGGAAGGAAGCACTAAACAGTACCAGCCACTGCAAAAACATACCAAATTGTAAAGACCGTCGACACTATGAAGAAACTACATCAACTAATGGGCAAAATAACCAGCTAACATCATAATGACAGGATCAAATTCACACATAACAGTATTAACCTTAAATGCAAATGGGCTAAATGCCCCAATTCAATGACACAGCCTGGCAAATTGCATAAAGAGACAAGACCCATCGGTGTGCTATATTCAGGAGACCCATCTCATGTGCAAAACCGCACACAGGGTCAAAATAAAGAGATTGAGAAAGATCTACCAAGCAAATGGAAAGCAAAAAAAAAAAAAAAAAAAAAAAAAAAGCAGGAGTTGCAATCCTAGTCTCTGATAAAACAGACTTTAAACCAACAAAGATCAAAAGAGACAAAGAAGGCCAATACATAATGGTAAAGGGATCAATTCACCAAGAAGAGCTAACTACCCTAAATATATATGAACCCAATACAAGAGCACCCAGATTCATAAAGCAAGTCCTTAGAGACCTACATAGAGACTTAGACTCCCACACAGTAGTAATGGGAGATTTAACACCCCACTGTCAGTATTAGACAAATCAACGAGACAGAAGGTTAATGAGGATATCCAGGACTTGAACTCAGCCCTGGACCAAGCAAACATAATAGACGTCTACAGAACTCTCCACCTGAAATCAACAGAATATACATTCTTCTCAGCACCACCTCACGCTTATTCTAAAATTGACCATGTAATTGGTAGTAAAACACTCCTCAGCAAATGTAAAAGAATAGAAATCACAACAAACTGTCTCTCAGACCACAGGGCAATCAAATTAGAACTCGGGATTAAGAAACTCACTCAGAACCACGCAACTACATGGAAATTGAACAACCTGCTTCTGAGTGACTACTGGGAAAATAACAATATTAAGGCAGAAATAAAGATGTTCCTTGAAACCAATGAGAACAAAGACACAGCATACCGGAATTTGTGGGACACATTTAAAGCAGTGTGTTGAGGGAAATTTATAGCACTAAATGCCCACAAGAGAAAGCAGGAAAGATCTAAAATCGACACCCTAACATCACAATTAAAAGAACTAGAGAAGCAAGAGCAAACACATTCAAAAGCTAGCAGAAGGCAAGAAATAACTAAGATCAGTGCAGATCTGAAGGAGATAGAGACACAAAAAACCCTTCAAAAAATCAATGAATGCAGGAGCTGTTTTTTTTTTAAAAGATCAGCAAAATAGACCACTAGCAAAACTAATAAGGAGGAGAATCAAATAGACACAATAAAAAATGATAAAGGGGCTATCACCAGTGATCCCACAGAAATGCAAACTACCATCAGAGAATACTATAAACACCTCCACGCAAATAAACTAGAAAATCTAGAAGAAATGGATAAATTCCTGGACACATACACCCTCCCAAGACTAAACCAGGAAGAAGTTGAATCTCTGAATAGACCTATAACAGATTATGAAATTGAGGCAATAATTAATAGCCTACCAACCAAAAAAAGTCCAGTACCAGACAGATTCACAGCCGAATTCTACCAGAGGTAAAAAGAGGAGCTTGTAACATTCCTTCTGAAACTATTTCAATCAATAAAAAAAGAGGGTATCCTCCCTAACTCATTTTATGGGCTAGCATCATCCTGATATCAAAGGCTGGTAGAGACACGACAAAAATACGAGAGAGAGAGAGAGAGAATTTTAGGCCAATATCCCTGATAAACATTGTTGTAAAATCCTCAGTAAAATACTGGCAAACCAAATCCAGCAGCACATCCAAAACCTTATCCACCATGATCACATCGGCTCCATCCCTAGGATGCAAGGCTAGTTCACCATATGCAAATCAATAAACATAATCCATCACATAAACAGAACCAACGACAAAAACCATATGATTATTCAATAGATGCAGAAAAGGCCTTAGACACAATTCAACAGCCCTTCATGCTAAAAACTCTCAATAAACTAGGTTTTGATGGAACATATCTCAAAATAATAAGAGCTATTTATGCCAAACCCACAGCGAATATCATACTGAATGGGCAAAAGCTGGAAGCATTCCCTTTGAAAAGCAGCACAAGACAAGGATGCCCTCTCTCACCACTTCTCTCCAACATGGTGTTGGAAGTTCTGGCCAGGACAATCGGGCAAGATAAAGAAACAAAGGGTATTAAATTAGGAAAAGAGGAAGTCAAATTGTTTCTGTTTGCAGATGACATGATTATATATTTAGAAAACCCTGACTCAGCCCAAAATCTCCTTAAGCTGATAAGCAACTTCAGCAAAGTCTCAGGATACAAAATCAATGTGCAAAAATCACAAGCATTCCTATACACCAATAATACACAACCAGAGAGCCAAATCATGAGTGAACTCCCATTCACAATTACTACAAAGAGAATAAAATGCCTAAGAATCCAACTTACAAGGGATGTGAAGGACCTCTGCAAGGAGAACTACAAACCACTGCTCAACAAAATAAAAGAGGACACAAACAAATGGAAGATGAATCCATGCTCATGGATAGGAAGAATCAATTTCATAAAAATGGCCATACTGTCCAAGGTAATTCATAGATTCAATGCTATCTCCATCTAGCTACCACTGACTTCCTTCACAGAATTGGAAAAAAACTACTTTAAAGTTCATATGGAACCAAAAAAGAGCCCACATAGCCAAGACAACCCTAAGCAAAAAGAACAAAGCTGGAGGCATCATGTTACCTGACTTCAAACTGTATACAAGGCTACAGTAACCAAAACAGCATGGTACTGGTACCAAAACAGAGATATAGACCAATGGAACAGAATAGAGACCTCAGAAATAACACCACACATCTACAACTGTCTGATCTTTGACAAACCTCACAAGAACAAGCAATGTGGAAAGGATTCCCTATTTAATAATGGTGCTGGGAAAACTGGCTAGCCATAGGTAGAAAGCTGAAACTGGATCACTTCCTTACACCATATGCAAAAACTAACTCAAGATGGATTAAAGACCTAAATTCAAGACCTAACACCATAAAAGCCCTAGCAGAAAACCTAGGCAATACCATTCAGGACACAGGCATGGACAAAGACTTCATGACTAAAACACCAAAAGCAATGGCAACAAACACCAAAATAGACAAATGGGATCTAATTAAACTAAAGAGCTTCTGCATAGGAAAAGAAACTATCATCAGAGTGAACAGGCAACCTACAGAATGAGAGAAAATTTTTGCAATCTACCCACGTGACAAAGGGCTAATATCTAGAATCTACAAAGAACTTGAACAAATTTACAAGAAAAAAAACAATCTCATCAAAAAGTGGGCAAAGGATATGAACAGACACTTCTCAAAAGAAGACATTTATGCAGCCAACAGACATATGAAAAAATGCTCATCATCACTGGCCCTCAGAAAGATGCAAATCAAAACCACAGTGAGATACCATCTCATGCCAGTTAGAATGGCAATCATTAAAAAGTCAGGAAACAACAGGTGCTGGAGAGAATGTGGAGAAATATGAATGCTTTTACACTGTTGGTGGGAGTGTAAATTAGTTCAACCATTGTGGAAGACATTGTGGTGATTCCTCAAGGATGTAGAACTAGAAATACCATTTGACCAGCGATCCCATTACTTGGTATATACCCAAAGGATTATAAATCATGCTACTATAAAGACACATGCACACGTATGTGCGTGACACTATTATTGTGACACTATTCACAATAGGAAAGACTTGGAACCAACCCAAATATCCATCAATGATAGACTGGGTTAAGAAAGTGTGGCACATATAAGCATGGAACACTATGCAGCAATAAAAAAGGTTGAGTTCATGCCTTTTGCAAGGACATGGATGAAGCTGGAAACTATCATTCTCAGCAAACTATCATTCTCAGCAAACTATCACAAGGACAGAAAACCAAAGACGGCATGTTCTCACTCATAGGTGGGAGTTGAACAACCAGAACACATGGACACAGGGCAGGGAACATCACACACCAGGGCCTGGCAGGGGGAGGGTGTCTGGGGGAGGGATAGCATTAGGAGAAATACCTAATGTAAATGACGAGTTGATGGGTGCAGCAAACCAACATGGCACATGTATATCTATGTAACAAACCTACACGTTGTGCACATGATGTACCCTATAACTTAAAGTATAATAATAAAAAAGGAAAAAGAAAAAGATAGTACCATCTCTCTGATCCCTAAGTAATGGTAAACTTGTCATGTTGATAATGTGAACAATAATGTACAAGACTTATAGAAAAATATTGTGTTCAGGGGAAACCCTTATAGCAGTACAAAAATATATTTTTTTCTCATTTCCACATACTTTAATTTATTTCAAATTTTGTAATGTTTTACTTGTTTCATTTATTTAATAACTCAAATTTGGATGTAATTTTTCTGTTTAGTTTTCCCTTACGCGTATTTAAAAATAAGTCATGTTTCAAAATAAGATGCATTTGGCTATGTCTTTGTACCTGGACTTGAAATGTACATACAGATGATGCATTCTTAGGAATTCTTAGAAAAGTTACTTTAATTCCTCAATGTTCTGGAAATGGTTACATGAGACTATAACATCTACTTCCTCTTATTCATCCAGAATTATCTTAATTAAATATATAGATATGAAAATCAGGGTTTCTATGTATAAAATTTGTTTTTTATATACATATAATTATTATTATTATTTTCTATGAGCTCAAATTTTATTATGTTCATAGAGCCAGGGCTTTGAGGCCATCTGTATGTGTGATGTATTACACATAAAAGTTTAAGTGACTGCAGTTATGAGGGATCAATCCATACAGTCTTTCAACCTTTTCAAAAGACTTGTGTGAAGAGACAAAAGAAATCTCTCACTGAAGGAAGAATGGTTTCATTCAAACTTCTTTTTTTGTGCACTAATGCTTTCAATGTTTGAGAACTATTATTCCATGTGATTATTAAAATAAAATACCAATTTCACTATTAAAGAAAATGTGATTTACCCATTCTTTTGCAATCTTAAATAAAATGATAGCTATTGTAGTCCCTATGTAGTTGTTACATTTTTTTTTTAAAAAAGCCTAAGATTCCCTAAATCGCCAGGTTTTCCAGCAACACACATAAGAAAACATATTTGTACTGCAATTTAAATGGACTAGTAAAAAGAACATTCAACCATTTGGAGCTGAAATATTCATGAGCTACTCAGAGAACAATGAAACTAAATATCTTCAGATGTCCTAGAGGAACAAGAGTCAAGGAAACACATGAGTAATGAGAGACTATTCCATTTTAAACTTTTTCTTTATTCATCCTTTTTTCCCATTAGATGATAATATACAATTTAATCTTCTACATTATGAATAGAATGTGACAAGCTCACTAGTCTATGCTAAAAATTCTATCAAAGCTTTTGACATAGTTTAATTATACACTTTTAGGGATATTGGGACTTTACTTGGTCTTAAATATTTAATTGGGTAACTAGAATTATGGCTAAAATTGTCCTTATCTAGGTAAACATTGAGGAATATCTAATGGATTATCTTCAAGTAAAAAATTTTTAAAAATTCATATCTACCTTAAGTTTTACTAATACAGTATCTTAATAGGATAAGAACCCAGATTTTTGAAAATTATAACCCATGTTATCTCTAGAAACGTTCTTCAGCAAATAATAATTACCATTCATTTGAGTTAGTCTTACATAGTTACATATCCCTATTATCCCTATTTTTAATTTCAAATCAGCTATACAGTTTTTTCAATTCCCTAGTATAAGTGTCATAGACATTAAAAAGAAAGTTTGAAAAGAGCATTTGAATATTTGGGAGCTTTAATCAGATTATAATTCTCAAAAAGGATAATTTTTAAGTGCAAATTGGTCTAGTTGAAAAAAGAATGACTATGTCTGTTTTTTTCATAAGCTCAGTGACATTTAAAAAAGTCCATCATGTAAAACTTTCATTCTTCTATTTTTAAAGTTGAATTGGGGTCTTCACTCCTCACTGCCCGCACTTGCAAATCTGCCTTTGCTCCTTGATCTTTTTCTTAGTCAGTTTTACTACCTTATCCAGTTTCTTCAGATCAGAAATCTGTGAGTGTCTTACTAATGCAGAATCTTCACTGTCACTTTCTTTGGTAAACTTCTATCATACTTTCTCTAGGTTATATTGCAGTAGTTATAATCACTATGCCTAGAAAACCATATAGCCTCCAGCTGATATCTCCTTCACAATTTTGACCCCAACAATATGACCCTTTCATGCAGAACACAGAGTGCTTAGAGAAATATACTTTGTCTCACAACTATTCTAATTAAAATAGCTGATGATATGTAAACCAAAAAGTATCTGAGAGAGGCTCAGTCAGTTTAGAAGTTTATTTAGGCAAGGTTAAGGACATGCCTATGAAATAGCCTAGGAGTTTCTGAGAACATGTGCCCAAGGTTGTTAGTTTACAGATTGATTTTATACATATTTAGGGGGACAGAAGTTACAGGCAGACATTAATCAATACATAAAAGGTATACATTGTTTTGCTCTGGAAAGGCAGGACAACTCAAAGTGGGGGCTTCCAGATCATAGGTGGTATTCAAAGATTTTCTGATTGGCAGGGGGTTGAATGAGTTAAGTTATTATCTAAAGAGCTGGAATCAATAGAAAGGAATGCCTGGATTAAGAGAAGACGTTGTGGGCCTGGCACGGTGGCTCATGCCTGTAATCCCAGCCCTTTGGGAGGCCGAGGTGGGTGGATCACCTGAGGTCAGGAGTTGAAGACCAGCCTCATCAACATGGAGAAACCTCATTTCTACTAAAAAATACAAAATTAGCTGGGCATGATGGTGCATGCCTGTAATCCCAGCTACTTGGGAGGCTGAGGCAGGAGAATCGCTTGGGGGGCAGAGGTTGCGGTGAGCTGAGATCACACCATTGCACTCCAGCCTGGGCAGCAAGAGCAAAACTCCGTCTCAAAAAAAAAAGAGAGAAAACATTGTGGAAACCAACTTTTTGTTATGCAGATGAAGCCTCCAGGTAGCAGGCATCAGAAAGAATAAATGGTAAATGTTTCTTATCAAACTTATAAAGGTGCCAGACTCTTAGTTAATCTCTCCTGAAATAGGGAAAGACCTGGAAAGGAAAGGATTCTATACAGAATGCAGATTTCCCCACAAGAGACAGCTTTCTAGAGCCAGTTTAAAGTACATCAAAGAAATATATTTGGGCATAAAATACTTTGATTTCTTTCAAGGCTTGCTATCTGTCATTTGATGTCATTACTACAGTGAGTCTGTTTAAGTCAGTCTTAAGATCTCTCTTTTAATGTTAAAGGTGGTCAGCTTTGCCTGAATTCCAAAGTGAGGAAGGTACAATGACACATGTTCGACTGCTCCTCCCCATCATGGCCTGAACTAGTTTTTCAGGAGTACTTTGGAATGTCTGTGGCCAAGAGGGATGTCCATTCAATCATCTGGGGGTGTTACCAGTGAAATGTATCTGAGTTACATGGCACCAAATTGTATTAGCCATGGTGAATCTGTACGGGTCTGCAGCAGGCTCAATTTTTGCTTCCTCAGAGGAAAGAATTGGACTGAGGGGCATAAGGCAGAAGGAAAGACCAAGGGAAGTTTTAGAGCAGGAGTGAAAGTTTATTTGAAAGCTTTAGAGAAGGAATGAAAGGAAGTACACTTGGAGAGGGCCAAGCAAATGATTTTAGAGATCACTTCCGCAGTTTAACCTCTTGACTTGGGATTTTATACATTGGCATACTTGTGGGGTCTTGCATTGCTTCTGCCCTGATTCTTCCTTTGGCGTGGGCTGTCTGCATGTGCAGTGGCCTGCTAGCACTTGGGAGGGGAGCGAGAGCAGTCAGTTATTGGAGTTGTATGCATGCTCACTTGAGGTGTTCTTCCCTTAACTGTGAAAGGAAAATATCTTGGGCCCCCGAAATCACTAAGCTAAAAGGGAAAGTCAAACTAGAAATTGCTTAGAGCAAACCTGCCTCCCGTTCTATTCAAAGTCACCTCTCTGCTCACTGAGATGAATGCATATCTGATTGCCACTTTTGGAAAGGCTAATCAGACACTCAAAATAATGCAACCATTTGTCTCTTATCTACCAATGACCTGAAAGCCCCTCCCCGCTTCGAGTTGTCCCACCTTTCCAGACCAAAGCAATGTTCATCTTACATATGTGGATTGATGTTTCATGTCTCCCTAAAATGTATAAAACCAAACTGTGCTCTGACCACCTTGGGCACATGTTGTCAGGACCTCCTAAGGCTGTGTCACAGCCACGTCTCCTCAACCTTGGCAAAATAAACTTTCTAACTAAGACCCGTCTCAATTTTGGGGGTTCACACCAGTCGTTTATCCCTGGGATGTCATATACCTATTAAACTCTGCCATTTTGCCTCTTAGTGCACATGCTTGATCTCACTTGCCCAACTCCTGAGATCTTATTGGGAAACTGCTGATCACCAGTTTCAGATATTTTTATCTATTGGGAGACTGCTTTTCCCTGGTGCCAGTTGCAGCCAATTACTTTAGACAGTATGATAACTGCCTTGCCATCATCTGATAGTTGCCTAACCTTCCTGGTAGAGTTGAGGGAGCCCTTTCCTGCCCTACTCATGCCTTAGTAGCTAACTACTGTAACAGGGGCTTCAAAATTTATTTTTTGTTTACAAATGTATCAAGAAACAATTCTCCATAATATTTCCGTGAGTCTTCTATTACCTTTTTTTCCTGATTACTCTTTTAATGATGTATATATCATAAACAGCCATGAAAGATGAAATGGTGCCTTTCTCTGGGAAACAGGAGATTTATTGTCTATCCAGAATTTTAAAAAAAATGTCTATGGCTAAAGTAAGCCAGGTTGGCAGCCTCCTTTACAAAATATGGGCTTCCTAGATTTGGAATCCCTTAGCTGTGACACAAACACATTGTATGGGCAGCATCCCCTTGTGCCTGCTTCTGCATTGCTCCTGTGAGTCTTGGGAGACACAAAAAATATATGTAAACATAAAACAACTGCTGCCTGCTGTGCTGTAAGTAATAGTCTTTTTTCTCAGATCCAGGAGATTTTTATCTTCTGGAAGTATCCATGAAACTGAAGCAGGCTCACTTGTTAGCTGAAAAGAAGGATAAAATCTCAAACCCTTAACAATTCTTGATCACTGCACTTACAGCAAAATTCTAAGTTTTGAATTTAACCCATATGTAATTCTCAAGTTTTCATTTGTCTCTTCTGTTGGCTCACTACCTACTAGCCC
This sequence comes from Nomascus leucogenys, assembly GCF_006542625.1. Taxonomy (NCBI): domain Eukaryota; kingdom Metazoa; phylum Chordata; class Mammalia; order Primates; family Hylobatidae; genus Nomascus; species Nomascus leucogenys. The sequence continues at coordinate 25,676,116 of NC_044387.1, forward strand.
TATCAACTTTATGTTAGTTTCTTAAACATGCTCAAATTTTTTCCAATATCAGAGAATTTTCTCATCATGTGCCTTAAAGATTCATCTTGTTTTACTCAACTCCCATTTCTTGTTGCTCCAATATTCATGAATGATCTGTCTTCACCCAGATATTATCTTTCCATGTAGTTTATTCTTCTCTACAGTGTTTTCCACTATTTTAAAATATGTACTTAAATATCAGTAAAATACATAAACACATTATTTACTTAAATAGCCTATTCTCCCTTTTCCTTTTTTTTTATTTGTTTCTCTTTATTTTCTCTAGGCCTTGTGTTATCTAGGTTTTCTAAGGCAAAAACAAATAAGACAGTTTCTTGTTCTGAAACTTTATAGTTAGTTCTGACCATGTTTTCCACCTTCCACTGTGGACAGAGAAAAAATACCATTGTGTTACAAGTGTGAGAAGGGGAAAATCAAACACAGTATTTGGTTAATATTTAGTAATATAACATAGGCATATATATTCATGTTTTCAATTTTGCTTCAAGTTTGTTGCACTGATATAATGTAAGCTCCGTGATGGAAAGTACCATACCTATTTTGTTTTCCACAGTATCCTCAAATTTAACACACTATCAAACATAGAGAAGGCCATGTTATATATATGTTGAATGAATTATTGCAGAGCCATCTAAATGGTTTCTCTGTCACTAGTCTGATCCATTGTAAACACTTCATACACAACGATCTTTGTGAATAAAGATATATTCCTATTAGACACCTATTTAAATGTTTTCAAGATTTCACACTGCTGTGAGAAGCTCCAGCCTATTTTCCATAGTTTTAATAATTATGCTTCACCATTATGCTTCAAGTTCTCCCTTCGTATTCATTGGAGAGAATCCTCCTCTAATGTTAAGTGCCCTCCTGTAGCACTCTAAATGTATCTGATCACTGTTCTTCAGTTGGTTTTAGTTTTGCATTTTCTCTATTCGTTTACAACCTCTAAAAACACATATATTTTCATGTCATTGTATCTGCAGTTTCTACCTCAGCCTGTGCACAAGGAAGACAGTATATATTTGTGGAATGAATTGATAAAACAATTCAGTAATTCTATTGTATTGCCTTCTTAAGTCAAGTTTAGCCTAAAGCTGCCTCCTTACATAATTAAGGTCCAGTCTAAAGATTTCTCTGTACATAGTGACCTATACCTAAATGGAGGTGTAAACAGACTCTAACATATTCTTGTGCCAATCACCAAGTTTTGGCCAGTCAAGGGGTGCCAACTATTCAAACCGTGTTTAAATAAGGTAAATTCTGGGCTGTAACCAACCCAACTGTTTATGTACCTGACTTATCTGTATATCACCTTCCTTTTTCTGTCCATAAATCTTCCACCACGTGGCTGCTCAACGTCTCTCTGGGAATTGAGAGGCCTCTCAATTCAGAAATCGTTCTTTGCTTAACTAAACTCTGTTAAATTTAACTTGTCTAAGGTTTTACTTGTAACACCTTTTGTAAAACAGTATTTCATTTTTCAAGGTAAAATTAATTTGTCCTGTCATTTATTTATTATATATAATGGTATATAAATTAGGTTTTATTTTTTAAAGTAATATTGTGCCAATGACAATCATCCACTTATTACTGCTTTTATCTAAACTTTCCTCCCTAAAAGATAAATAGCAGCTTCTATTAATTAAGTAGTCATTAAAAAATCTAAAATACTTTCATTTCTTATATCGTAATAACAAAAATATTTATATTGTTATAGTGACAAGTATAAACATACTACAAAGTACTTTAATGTATATGGCAAAAATACAGAGGTAGATATTTTATAGCCACATTGGTTTAAAGATATTAATGTTTGTTTCACTACATTATGAAAATGTGACTTATTTTAATTAAATGACTAACTAAACAACTAACCTAATACTGTATCTAAAATTCCCAGATTACAAACATCTCATGAATTAATAAATAAGGCAATAAAAGAGTTAATCTTTTAACATGTACTATGAAAAATGAAGAAAATATCTTCTGATACTTATGCATTATTTAAAGAATTATACATTACATATTGCATATTATTTAATATAATTACACATTGTTCACATAATCCAAATCTTCAATTATATACTTTATTTTCTCCCTAATTGGAGTTTATAAGAAAGTACAACCTGCATATACAATAAGAGATGTGCAACATATTGTGATCATCAGGTTACATGCTGAAGATTAATCACTGAGAATCCACTTATAATATGATAGGCTACCACAACATATTTGATTTTACTACCTAAACATTCGGAAGAGTAAATTAGGAACAGTGTTTGCTATCATTAACTTAGAATACAAAAAATATTGTGTACATTCAGTCAACGTTTTCTCCCTATTAAATTGGATGCTTACGGAATATCATTGGGTTACCTGGAAATACACCATTAAAAAATTCAATTGAAACTTTATGTCCCAAAGAAAAACTTTTGGAGTGCTGATGTTGGATCAAATATTCTTGTGTTGTTAGTAAAAAAAAAAACTCTTGATTACAGAGAAACCAATTCTTTACTTACTCAAGAGAACATCCATGGCATATAGACAGATGTCTGTGGAAATGACTTTCTAGGAAACAATAAAACATACAAATATTTTGCATACTACTTGAAAGTAATTTTTCATATCTCCATATTAGTCATTTTTCCAATTTTATATTTCTAAAGTATTGGAAAGAAAATGAAGGTGGTGATTTATATGTACATTTCTGGAATAAACAGAGAAAATCTCTCATAAGATATATATTTGTTTTAATTTGGTTTTATAGGGTTTCACTAGATTGCATTTCTATGCCTCCCTTAAAGCCAATCTAATACATGTTATAGTTCAATAACACAGTTGCTTTTCTCCTCTTTAGTATTTAAATTAGGTTCCAAGCTTTACTCCTAATGATTTCTCCCTAGTAATCATTAGTAAATATATAAAGAGAGAACACTAAGAATTTATGTACTATATAAATAAAAACATAAGCCTAACTTTCATGGAAAAACACGTAGTCACTAGGGAATCTTTGTTTTAAAATAGCACTTATGATCATATGTTGAAAAACTTCATCAAAGTATTGATGATATAATCTTCCAGAAGTAGTTTATTGTTAGTGCTGTTTGAAGTGATTAAATTAATGAATATAACCTCAAGAATAGTGGGCCAAAGAAGATATAATGTTTCATTCACTTAAAAAATCAGTTGCAGTGTTTCTTAAAATGTACATGACAACATTGCATCAAATTTAACTTGGAGTGCCGATAAAAAATTTAGAATCTTAGATCTCACATCCAAATCAACTAAATCAGAAATTTAGGGGAAAAAAAGACAAGTGAATATGCATTTCAAATAAGCTTCTCATATGATTCCAATGAATGAGTTTAAGATTAATTGAAGAATATATATGTGTGTATACACACACACACACACACACACACCCCATATATACTCCAAACTTGAACCAATCAAACTTGGCGGGGTACGGTGGCCCTCACCTGTAATCCCAGCACTTTGGGAGGCCAAGGTGGTGGATCACTTGAGGTCAGGAGTTTGAGACTAGGCTGGCCAACATGGTGAAACCCTGTCTCTACTAAAAATACAAAAATTAATCAGGTGTGGTGGCTTGTGCCTGTGTAGTCCTAGCTACTTGGGAGGCTGAGGCAGGAGAATCGCTTGAACCCAGAAGGTTTCAGTGAGCAGAGATCACACCACTTCACTCCAGCCTGGGCGACAGAGTGAGACTCCATCTCAAAAAAAAAAAAAAAAAGGAAAAGAAACAATCAATCAACCAAATAACAAAAACTACAAAGGTATACATCCAAAATTCATATTCATTATTATTCTAACACCACCCTGTGCTGCCTTTCATTTTGACAGGTGATCAACAAAACTTGTCAGCATAAAACATATATATGTATATATATATTTTTTTTTTTTTGAGACAGAGTCTTGCACTGTTGCCCAGGCTGTAGTGCAGTGGCATGATCTCGGCTCACTGCAGGCTCTGCCTCCTGGGTTCATGCCATTCTCCAGCCTCAGCCTCCTGAGTAGCTGGGACTACAGTCCCCTGCCACCATGCCCGGCTAATTTGTTGTACTTTTAGTAGAGATAGGGTTTCACCGTGTTAGCCAGGATGGTCTTGATCTTCTGACCTCATGATTCACCCGCCTCAGCCTCCCAAAGTGCTGGGATTACAGGCGTGAGCCACCACGCCCTGCCAAAACATATATTCTTAATACAGCAGTACTCTATAAGACTTTTTCTAACAAATATGATGTCTTTGGGTAAAGCAGAAACATCATTAAACCAGAATATAAAGCTATGCAAAAAAAAAAAAAAGCCATGACTTCAAATTTACCTTCTACTCACCTTATTGGCTGAGCAGTGTACTTGCAATCATATTTATGACCTTGAAGATATATGGCCTCAATAAGTTAATTAATGGAAACTCACTTTACAGCACTCTACTATGCTGAGTTAAACTATACCACACTGTACTGTACCTTGGTATATGATATAATCCTATTCTATACTGCAATATAATATAGAACATACTCTTTATGTACTCTAGATAACTAACAAAAGTTGTTACTATGGCTGTTAAAGTATTAACTTTTTATATCCTACCATCAGAAATAAACATAAGGATCACTGACAAATTATCATTATTTGTCTGAAATACATGAATAAGTTAAATCTTGCAATGTCACTTTTCGTGTAATAGATTAACTTGTACTTTTCATAGCATATGTGCAAACAAAAACAGGTGATTATAGCTCAATATGGAGAAGCAGATGCACCTGACAAGGGAACTAACAGGTCAACACATTGGACAGGTAACAGAAAGCTTCTTTGTGAAAAATGAAGTTTCAGATAGTATATATGTCTGTATATGGGAGGGTGTGTGAATATATACACATACATGCATATTTACTGATATCTATCTATCAGCTACCTACCGATCTATCTATCATCTCCAGATTGGCATATAATCTTTAGACCCTGCTCCACAGTGGACCTCAAAATTCTAGCTCGTGGAGCATACCCCAAATTGAAAACCTAGTAGCCTGACCTGACCTAAGCAGGAGTAGTACAGACAGCTTAGCTGCAGAGAAATCTAAATCATGTTCAAAGAGGGTAAACATTTTTATCAAAGAAGTCATGATCAATTTCAATTCAAAAAGAGAATATAAGATAGATAGTTTATGAGAGCAGAGGTTAAAAAGTTTGTCATAATTATTATAATGAGATTGATCAATCTAAGCAGTTTCAGTGGTAGGCCACGGAAAAGGCTAGATGGTTAGAAAGTCTATGTAGAGCAAGCACCGGTGTTGCCAACCGAGCTGCTATGATTATTCTGAAGATAAATGAACCAAGCAAATTTTAAACATTCTTAACTTGGGATATAACAGGTAATAAAAATAATTTTAACATATCTCATTGTCTTAGTCCTATCAAGCTGCTATAACAAAATATCATAGTATGAGTAGCTTAGAAATGATAGAAACTTATTTCTCTTAGTTTTGTAAGCTGAGAAGTCCAAGACTGAGGAATGGCAGATTCAATGTCTCATGAGGGTCCACTTTCTCGTTTATAGATGGCACCTTTTAGCTGTTCTTCACATAATGGAAGGAGCAAGGCAGCTCTCTGAGACATCTTTTATAAGGAATACTAATGCCATTCATGAAAGCTTCACTTTCATAAACTAATCACCTTCTAAAGGCTCCATCTCCAAATATCATGACAGGGGTGATTAGGTTTTAACATAAGAATTTTGGTGGGACCCAACTATTCAGACTATAGCACTTATGCTTGTCAATTCATGAATATTAACCATGAACTCATATATTTATGATATAGATAGACAGATAGATAGATAGATAACATGATTTTTTTAAACCATTGCATTTTAGCTATGAAGAAATGAAATAATCTGGGCTATTATAAAAAAAATTAAGTCCTTATCTTGGAAAGCACAAATCTAGTGATGATTAGCTGCACTTAATTATGAGGAACTGGAAACAACACAATCTAGGAACCTCACAAAATTACCTGTCTGGAGTAAGCTACTACAAGGGACCACATCTTACAAGTATGGTCTAAACTAAGGTCTGAACTAACTTTCAGGCTGAGAATTGGTGTCGGTGACGTGTGCTCCTTTACTTCCTAATGATCAGTAGGTAAGCAACTCATGAGAAGAGGTCTGCACGTACATAGAGGACTCAGTCAAGCTGTGAGCTGGTAACACATTCTTCTCATCCCCTTTGTTTTAGAGATTTTATTCATACAGTAATGTTACCACAGGGAGTAAGTGAGGCAACATGCACCAATGTGCACTTGCTTTTGTCTACTTACCAGAATAAAAGTAGATAGGGTTCTATGATAGGTTTACAAAACCCACAAAACGCCAGAGCATTCTGGCTCAATAAAGTCCCTTTTATTTAACATAGAAATTAAATGACTTCCTTTTCTTCTTTTATTGAATTCATTTGTCCAAAATGTATCATTTTCTTTTAATTTAATCTTTTATTCTGCTACATAAATACCTCATGCTTCCCTAGTTCTTGTTCCCTAAGTTGGAATTAAACCATCTATTGTTTCTAACCCTGATTGTTCTTTACTCATTATCATGTGGCTATTTTAACTATAATTTTACTAACATGATGAGGGGGTTCCATTTCCTTGGCAACAAGGACAAGGGCCTGAAAAGCATAATCTCATTTATATTATATGAGCTATTTAGTCACACTTAAGCTCTAAAACTGTGTTCATGTCTCATCTCACTCTTGCAATGAGAACAATGCAAACACTCTGCAATGTGTTATATTCTTGCAACATTATCTGGTAAGGGTGAGGATAAAAACAAGAATTAGGCAGAAACATCCCCTCTTGTAAAATATTCATATTTTAAATATATGAAAAAATTACATATATGTGAACAATTTCATAGTTCACATTTTTAACCTTTATCCTGCCTTATTGTTTTTTTAGCACATGCAGTATAATGATAATATGTTAATATTAGGAATAGGGGGTGTCCTTGTTTACTTCTGACTGTAATGGAAATGAATCTGGTATTTCTATTTTAAGCATTATTCTGATTTGGAGTTTAAAATTTGTACATTTTCTAATGATAAATAACTATATATCTAATCTTAATAAATTAAGAGTTTTAAGCAGGACTGATTATTGCCTTCTATCAATCCCCATTTTAGCATCCATGGAGATGATCATATCACAGCATTAAAATACATGAAATTTGGAGCTAGACACTTGTATTCACAATCCAGTTTCACTATGCTACACTATCTTTAAGAAGCAACTTAACCTTCCTTTACTTTAGGTTCTTCTAGTCTTCTTTTGTAAAATAGAAATGGTATGGACCTATTTCATAAGGTCTTTGTGATGATTAACTGTAAACTCCTTTGAACAGAGAGAGTTACACAGAAAATATTACATACATCTTTCTTATTATTCTTTCTATATCTTTCCCTTAAAGATAAAAAAATCCCCAGTATTAATATAACAATCACTGCTTAGTTATGATGAATTATCCTTTCAACCACTGATGAATTCTGCTGTTAATATTTTTCTTAAAATATGTTCATCAATATTTTTATTACTTGCCTAAGGTGGCCATACTAAACTACCACAAAGTGAGTGGCTTACAGCAACAAAGATATTTTTTTTCACAGTTTTGGAGGCCAGATATCTGAAATCAAGGTGTTGGCTTGGCCACACTCCATCTAGGGAATGAATCTAGGAGAGATTCTGTTCCTTGCTTCTTCCGGGTTCTGTTGGTCCCAGATGTTCCCTAGGGGGTAGCTGCTTAACTCTTATCTCTGCCTCTCTCTTCACAGAGTCTTCTCTGTCTCAAATGTCTTTTTTCTTTCTCACCTTCTCATTTTTATAAGAATTTAAAGGCCATCTGGATAATCCAAGGGATCTCATCTCAAAATCCTGGACTTATATTACATCTGCAAAGCTCTTTGTTCAAATAAGGTCACACTCACATTTTCTGGTACAAATATTTTTGGGGAGGTCACTATAGTATTCACAATCAAGCTTGTCTGTAATTCTGTTTGTTTGGGTAATGTTTGTCAGGTTTTGATTTTGAAAATATACTTGCCTTTAAAAAGTGAGTTATTTTACTTCCTCTTATTAGAACAGGTACTTCCTCTTCCTAGAACAGAACTCACATTAAAAATTGAGTTACTTTACTTCCTCTTCTTAGAACAGTTCAAATAGCATTTAAATGAGCTCTTATAGGAGAATCCTAGAAAATGGCTCATGCTTCATCTGTTTTATTTATTATTTTGGGGGACTCTTTTTCCCACTTTCTTTCTTCATTTTTGAAAATAATTCTCAAAAGCCCATTTCTTCTGTGGTCTACTTTGTTATATTACTTTTTTTCCAGAAAATTTTTCAGTTTTTCTGTTTTCAAATCCATTTATTTTGACTGATTTATTTTAATATTCCAATTGTTTTAGTCTTTGCTCCTTCTTTTCCCCTCCTATCTTTTCATATTTTATCTGAACATAAGTTTTTAAAAAAATTGATTGGATAAACTTATATACCTTTTCTTCCCCCAAAATATTTACCCACACAACCCTTTACAATATGAAGGATGATGTAGGTAGATCTTGATGTGAATTAGCTTTCCGATAAAGATCACAGTCTGAGATAAGGGCACTAACAGGTCTTCAAGCCTGCGTTTATTGATTTGAGTATTTTTGTTTGCAAAACATAGTGGTAATTGGAGCCCCCAAAATTAATATCACCTAAGAGATAGTATCCAGTAATTCCTTAAAACAGGATATTTCCCTTTTCATAGTATTTATTCACAATGATCATAAGCTGAAAGTACCTTTTGAAAAGAAGAGTAGGAAAAATGACAGTAAATGTTTTTATCTGAGTTTCAGAGTTCAAGGGACTCTAAAGCTGTGAACTAGGTCTGGGACATCACTGGGAAATGGTGACCTTCTGTGGCAGAGAAAGTAGACAGTACAACAGACCTATAGTGTTTGGCCTGTTTTTATTCTGTTTTGTTTCTTTTAAATTATAAATATCCATTAAGATCTTAGCAAACTGCTAATATATTTTGGTCCTTGGAACATCATGATCTCTACTGGTTAGGTATTCTTATTATTATTTAGCCTCTGTTGACCTTTTGACTGCCACATTAACTATGTCCCAGGTGTTTAGGGAGAGTCATTTGACTCCTCTGAGATCTTATCATCCTCATGAAATTAGAGAGACTCATTTTAATGATGGCTTCTTCCAGGCTGTAAAAGACTTGTGCTGTAGAGTTCTCTAAGCATGTTGGCATCAATCTGACCAATGAACTTTTTCATTTCTTGATGAAGATGGTATCACCCAACGAATTCTTGGAGACAAAGATTTATAATAGGGAGGAGAGTAAGCGATTCAGACAAGAATTCACAATAACCAAGATATGAAATCAAACTGAGTGTCAACAATGGATGAAAAGATAAAGAAAATGTAGTAAAATACACAATGAAATACTATTCAGCCATACCGAGGCTTAAAATTCTGTTATTTGCAGCAACATAGATGGAACTGGAGGTCATTAGGTTAAGCAAAATAAGAGAGGTACAGAAAGACAAATATTGCATATTCTCACTCATAAGTGGGACATAAAAGAGTTGATTTCACAGAGGTAGAGAGGAGATATATAGTTATCAGACATTGGGAAGGGTGTGGTGTGTTGGCAGAAGGATGAGAAAAGAGGTTGGTTAATGGCTACAAACACACAATTAAATAGAAAAAATAAGTTCTATGGTTCAGTCTCACAGTAGAGTGAATATAGTTAACAACAATGTTATTATATATTTCAAAATAGCTGAAAAGATTTGAAATGTTCCTCATACAAAGAAATGACAACTGTTCAACGCGATGAATATCCTAAATAGCCTGATTTGATCATTACACATTTTATGTGTGTATCAAAGTTTCACATTTGTACCATAAATATGTATAAATATTATGTATTAATACAAAACTTAAATAGAGAAAAATCTGTTCCAAAATTTCTGTCTTTCTAACTTTTCAAATTTCTATTTCTATATTTTACTAAGAAAGTTCTGGCATTCAGGCTTTATTTAATGTAGGCCACTGTTGAGTCAAGAATAAGTTACCAGCTATGCAAACTGTTAGAGTTCATCTCAGATTTGTGATTTAAAGTATTAAACCTAGCATGTTTGGTAAGTACATTTGGCTTGCCATTTTTTCCCTATCTAATCTTGAAGCCATTTTCATTCATTTCCTTCAGGTTTCTGTGTATATAAACCATCTCCTGCTTATTCAGATGTGGGACTCATTATACCGGAATATGACAAGATCTACTCTAGCCTTCCTTAGTCTAGATACAAAAATGGTGATATGATTAGATCTTGCTTAGAATCAGCATATAAAAAAGGTTGATGTCCAAATTAAGGTTCTTAAAGAGGCTTTTTAAAAAAGGGATTCTAGCTTCCTCATATGGAGGAAAATTGTTATTGATGCTGAGAAGATACACTTTGTAGAACTTGGCAATTTAAGAACCTTGATTTTTTCTGATTCTATTAAAGTGTACCTTTTAAAAAATTTTCCAGGTGCCATTCTTTCCCTATTGATACAATAACATCCATATAGAAGACTTGGCAAGGCTATAATTCTAAATTGAATTGTCATTCTGCAATCTGAAAAAATCTAATTTGTGTCTTAGTAAGATATTTCCATCCCTGGGCTAGAAATGATTTTAAAAAAATTTATAGCAATCAACAAATCTTTGTTTTTCCGGGCTTGCTTCGAGCTCCAGATGTAAAGCCCTGAACATTCCATTTTCTATGTAAGACTTTTGTGTGTAATACAAAACAGACAGTCCTCCCCAAACCCTAAGAATCATGACTCCTATTGTAATACTCCATTTCAGCAGCCACTTGATCACTCATATACTTGCTTTATATAGACACTTTATCCCAGTGAAATAGACATTGTAATTCACATACCCGATTTTAACTAAATGATAGGAACTTATAACCAATTTTTGTCTGATGATGTAATCATTGTTGTCTTCAAAATTAACTAAGTTGATAGCAAATACTAGGTTTATGTTTGTGCAGATGTTTTTCCTGGAACCACTTCTAAAATAACAGTATTAGCCAGGATTTTATCTAGTATTAAGAAACCACTCTACATTTCAATCTAGAAAATATTAAACACAGCAAATTAGATGTTTATGCAACACTCAAAGTGTTAAAAGAGAGATGGTCAGAGAATACTGAAACTCGTTTTTAGTTTTTGCCATTAGTTTCAGTACTGCAGGAAAGTTTTGGCCAATGGTCACAGCTGCCTTTAGGAGTGACTTAAGAATTTTCTAGGGGAGTTTGCAGAAGAGATGAAAAGGTCCCATGCTGAGGTCGGCATTCATATCTTCCTTTTTCTGTCTAGAAAAATTCTGCTCTGCCTTCCATATCTCACATGCAGGCCTCTCACTAGAAGAGTTTCCACTGAAACAAAAATAATAGAGGATTCTAGGAAAAATAGTTCACAGACTTCCAACCTCTGTGATACAAAGAAAGCATAGAATATTTCAGAAATGGCATTGTCTGTCAGCAGGGACATAAAAGACACATTTATTTTCGTGTTTGTAAATAATGCCTCTTAGCCTCACTAAAAATTGAGCTTGCAGGATACAATTTTTTTATTATTTTGTTGACACCTTTTCATGGTTTCCTAGAATAAATCACTATTTAACATTATTCATGTTGGAAACAATCAATGTTTTAATATAAAATATTGCACTTCTCAAAAATATTTTTCTCCTAAATATATGTAAAAGTGTGCCAAAATAACTTTTTAAAACAAGGTGAGTACTTTATTTTATGCCCCTCCCAATAAGGCAAATGAGTTACAGCTCTTTATCCTAGGTATCAAAATTTAATACAATGAAGTGATATAAAATAATGTCTTGCTTATTGCAACCACTTAATGGATAAAGCAATTAGATTGTGTTTAGTGTTAATTATTTACTAATAAACTATAAGATATCAGTTATGTAACCACAAAACATGAGAAAATGCTTCCTTAGGAAATCTATATCCTCCACAAACTAAACCACAAATAAACAAATTAATTTGCAGTTATACAAGTCAGTTACACAATTTACACAAATTGTACAAGAAGTTATGTAAGAAGTCATGCACAAAGTTATATAAAACTTTACACATGAAGTCAGTCAAAGCTAGATCAGAAATCAGACATCGCTGGTTCAAATACTCCTTGTGAATGTTAACAATTCACTTCATTTAGATTAATCAGAAATATGGACTGAAATTTTGAGTACTATCACTGATATTAATGACTATTTCTATTTTATAGGCTTGAAAATTTATACATGATATATGGAGGTAATCTGAAAGAGCAAATGCTATCCATAGAAATGCTGCCACAATTAATTCAGGCAGCCACTAAGCCTTTAATGGTGGTACTTATTCATTGAAGAATAAAACTGACCATAATATTTTGTGCAGAGTGAACTTTAGAGTTCAAGCAATCGAGTTGAAACCTGAACACTGCCACTTACTGTATAACCTTTGGCAAGATACATCTGATGCATCTGACTTTCATCCTTTATAAAATAGATATGTGTATGTTCTTCATATTGTTTATGTGGTAATTACAAGAGTTAATACATGAAAAATGGTTACAACCTTGCTTAGTATGTAATAAGCTCTCAATGCATGTTGTTTTATTATTATCTGACAATAGCAGTAGAAATAGTAGCAGGTTGTACCTATTATTTTGAAAACTTAAAATTTTACTGTACAAAAATTCTGTTATTTGTACAGACAAAAATTAAAGTACCCCCCCGTAGCTGTTTAGATGATTCTGATAAACAGATATTCTAGTTCTGAGAATGACACAAACCTTATGAATCATTTCTTCTAAATGTAAAATACAATAGACCTATTAAACTAGGTTGAAAAAGTTTACTTTTTTTTCTTTCAAAATCTCAGCTTTTCTCCAAGCAATAAACTCACTGGAAACAAACAAATTCTTGACAAATCTATTCAACTAAAAAGTATATTTGAGCATATAAGGGAAACAGAAAGAGGTGGAGATAAAATAGAATATAACAAAGACCCAGAATAAAACCAACAAAAACAAGCAGAATAGATAATTTTTATGTGTATTTTTTTAGGTTAGAATTACCTGTTTCTTCTTCACTGTATGTATGTAATAAAAGATATTTTACACTTATATCACCATAAATTATCTTTTGTAGATTGGCAATGCAAACATCATATGCTCAAAATATTATTCATTCTTAGAAAATGTTACATAGCTATTAGAGTGACTCCAGACTGAGGTATAGCAAACTTTAAGAGAAATTAATGTGAGCAAAATGGAAAATAAGATAAAAGTTTTGATGAAAGTTCATCAACCAATCTGGCCCAGACTGTTCAGAAATCCTTTCATCCATTTCCCCACCATCTTTAAATACTTTTTAGGTTCTAAAATGTATACTTTTTACTTTCTGAGAAGTTTACTAAAAAAATACAGAAGTTTCCTTTTTCTTTGTTATGTCTCTGCCAGGTTTTGGTATCAAGATGATAGCCTCGTAGAACCAGTTACTCCTGAATTGTTTCAGTAGAAATGAGACCAGCTCTTCTTTGTACATCTGGTAGAATTTGGCTGTGTATCTCTCTGGTCTTGGGCTTTTTTTGTTGTTGTTGTTGTTGTTGCTGTTAGGCTATTTATTCAATTTTGGTGCTTATTATTGGTCAGTTCAGGGATTCACTTTATTCCTAGTTCAGTCTTGGGAAAATGTGTGTCTGCAAATGTATCTATTTTTTCCCTAGATTTTCTAGTTAATATGCACAGAGGTGTTCATAATATTATCTGATGGTTATGTATATTTCTGCAGAATCAGTGGTAATATTCCCTTTGTTGTTTCTAATTGTATTTATTTCAATCTTCTCTCTTTTCTTCCTTATTAGTCTAGTTATCAGTCTACTTATTTTAGTAATTTAAAAAAATTCCTGGATTTGTCAATCTTTTGAATGATCTTTTGTGTCTTAATTTCTTTCCGTTCAGCTCTGCTTTTGGCTATTTCTTATCTCCTGCTAGCTTTGGGGTTGGTTTCCACTGGGTTCTACATCTTTTAGTTGTGATGTTAGGTTGTTGATTTGAAATCTTTCTCACTTTCTGATGTAGGCCTTCAGTGCTATACATTTCTCTCTTAACACTGCCTTCCCTGTGTCCCAGAGATTCTGTTTGGTTGTATCTTTGTTCTCATTGTTTTAAGGAACTTATTGATTTCTGCTTTAATTTCATTATTTACCCAAAAGTCTCTCAGGCATGGGTTATTGAGTTTCTCTGTAATTGTATAGTTTTGAATGATTTTCTTAGTTTTGATCACTAATTTTATTGTGCTGTGGTACAAAAGAGTGGTTGTTATGATTTCAGTTATTTTGCATTTGCTGAGAAGTGTTTTGTGTCTGATTATGTAGTTGATTTCAGAATATGTGCCATGTGGTGATGAAAAGAACTTACATACTTTTGTTTGTCAGTGGAGATTTCTGTAGATGTCTATCAGGCCTATTTGTTCCAATGCTGAGTTTAGGGCCTGCATATCCTTGTTAGTCTTCCTCCTCAATGATCTGTCTAATACTGTCAGTGAGGAGTTGAAGTCTCCCAATATTATTGTTTGGGAGTCTAAGTCTCTTTGAAGGTCTTTAAGAGCTTGCTTCATGAATCTGAGTGGTTCTGTGTTAGGCACATACATATTTAGAATAATTAGGTCTTCTTGTTGAATTCAACCCTTTAACATGATGTAGTGTTGTCCTTTTTCTTTTTCAGTTTTTGTTGATTTAAAGTCTATTTTGTCTGAAATTAGGATTGCAATCCCTGCTTTTTTCTGTTTGCTGTTTGCTTGGTAGATTTTTTCCATCCCTTTATTTTGAGCCTAGGGCTGTCATTGCATGTGAGATGCGTCTCTTAAAGACAGCTTATCAGTGGGTCTTGGATTTTTATCCAGCCTGTCACTCTGTACCTTTTAACGGGGGGCATTTAGCCCATTTACATTCAAGGTGAGTATTGGCATGAGTGGATTTGATCCTGTCATCATGCTGTTAACTGGTTGTTATGCTGACTTGTTTTGTGTGGTTGCTTTATAGTGTACTTAAATGTGTTTCTTTGATGGCTGGTAATGGTCCTTCCTCTTCATTTAGTGCTTCTTCAGGAGCTCTTGTAAGGCAGGTCTGGTGGTAATGGATTCCCTCAGATTTGCCTGTCTGAAAAGCATGTTATTTCTCCTTCGCTTATGAAGGTTAGTTTGGCTGGATATGAATTCTGTGTTAGAATTTCTTTTTCTTTAACCCCTTTTCATTTAGAAAAAGAAGGTATAGCTCACTTCCAGCACTCATTTAATTTTGTATGAACATGCTCTCTGAGGCTGAAGCAAATTTGATTTTCAATTTGAAAATAAAATATAAAAAAATCAAATACAAAAACTTTTCGCAGAGCTATTTCTAAACATTACTACCTCAAAATTGTATGAATCATCAGAATAATCTCTTTTGGAAAAATCAGATTCATCAAATGAATCTATGACCAACAGCTTTCGTAAACAATGTTAACATTGCATGTAGGAATTCTATGTAGTTTTCTAGGATTTAAAATTTTCAAGCATCAAGAATTATCATATTTTGTAAATGGAAATACCACTATTAAAAACAGAATGCTATAAATAGAATGTTATCTTTTATTTCCAAAGTCAATATACTAGACATAGATTTTGTCTCTTTACATAATCCCATACTTCTTCAACGTTTTGTTCATTTTTTATTGTTTTTCTCTATTCTTGTCTGTCTTATTACAGAAAGCCAGTCTCCAAACTCTTAGATTCTTCTCTCAGCTTGCTCTAGTCTGTTATTAATACTTGTGATGGCATTAACAAATTCTTTTAGTGTGTTTTTCAGCTCTATCAGGTCAGTTACTTTTTTTTCTATACTGGCTATTTTATCTGTCAGTTTCTGTATTATTTTATTGTGATTCTCAGCTTCCTTGGACTGGATTTCAGTGTACTTCTGAATCTCAATGATCTTCCCATTCCTATCCATATTCTGAGTTCTATTTCAGTCTTTTGAGTCATCTTAGCCCAGTTCAGAACCTTTTCTGGAGGGGTACTATGGTTGTTTGGAAGAAAAAAGGCACTCTGGCTTTTGGAGTTGTCAGAGTTCTTGTACTGCTTCTTTCTCATTTGTGTGGGCTAATGTTTCTTCAATTTTTGTAGTTGCTGACCTTTGGATGGGTTTCTTTTCTTTTTTCCTGTTTGATGACCTTAGGGGTTTGATTGTGGTGTAAGGTGGTCATCAATCAACTGGCTTCACTTCTGGAAGATTTCAGGGAGCCAATATTCAGCTCCCAACTCCTGGACTGCATGCTCTAACTCTGTGGGACTTGAACTGGGCCCCAACTTTGTTCTCTCACTCTTCACGGTTAGGAATCCACTGCTTTAAGAGAGCCAAGGTGCTCCCAGACCACTGGTCACCACACTGTGATGGGTGGGGCCAGCCAGAGCATTTCATAGTGTAGTGGTAGAGGAATCCAACCTCGTTTGCACATGCCAGCTGAAGTGGCAGTGGTAGTGCTGCATGATAGTGGATGCTGGGGTGCCTGCCTCAAATGCAGGTGTTCACAACAGTGGCAGGTGTTCACAACAGTGGCAGGTGCAGCACAGCTCAGGGAGCTGGGAGGCCCCAGTGCACAATTGCATTGGCGCTGGTGGTAGCATGGGGGCAAGGCATGGGTGGGTGCAGGTCTGTGTGTGCTCTCTGTGCACCACAGGCAGGGGTGGTTGTTCAGAGCAGAGGATGGTCTGCTGTTCTCTGTGCCTAGTTTCACTCCCACTGGCAGGTTGGGGCTGTCTGGCTCTGTGTTAGTGCCTTATCACACTGCTATAAATGACTGCTTGAGACTTGGTAATTTATAAAGAAAGGAGGTTTAATTGACTCACTTTTCCACATGTCTGGGGAGGACTCAAGAAACTTACAATAATGGAGGAAGGTGAAGGGGAAGCAAGGCACATCTCACATGGCAGCAGGAGAGAGAGAGTGCAGGGGAAACTGCCACTTCTAAACTAGCAGATCTCCTGAGAACTCCCTCACTATCAGGAGAACAGAATGGGGGAAACCATCCCCATGATCCAATCACCTCCCACCAGATCCCACCTCCACACATGATATTACAATTCAATATAATATTTGGGTGGGAACACAGAGACAAACAATATCAGGCTCTGTGCCTGCCAAGGCTCTGACTGCTACATTGGTATAGCAGGAGGTGGGGCGCACTCATTCTACCGTAGTGACATGGCAGGATGCACACACAAATACATGCTGATGGAAAAGGGAAGGCAAAACCCACCCGTGTGTACACACACCAGCAAAGCAATGGTGGTGGAGGGGAGAAGTTGTGGGCCCAGGAAAAACTGCAGTGTGGGAAGGTAGCAGGCACACTGGTGCATGGCTAATGGGGTTGTCTTGTTAGTGGTCTCCACCTGTCAGTCAGGCAAAGTCCACCAGCACAGGAGCTATGCTGCAGGACTTGAGTGCACCCTAGGCTGCCCTGCAAGCAGGCACAGCCAGACTGGAGCCCTGTGAGAGGCCAGCAAACTAAGGGGAGCTCAGGTCAGACTAGCCCCATCTGTTGGCAAGACTGCCCTGCAAAGTTCAGATTCAATAGTTCCCATAGGGCTTAAGTCTCCTATGGGAGCATGTGAACCAAGAGGGATGGGCATCTCTGGTCAGCCTTCAATAGAAACGCTCCTGAACTAACCCCTCTGGGCTCGACATCAGCTGCCATGCTGCTCCTACCACTTCTTTAAGCAGCTTTTCTTGCCATCTCAGTGTCTGAATGTCCATAGTGGTCAAAGGATCTCCTTCTGCCCAGCTGAAGGCCTGTGGTGAGAGTATGTTGCTTCTTGCCAGTTCAACTCACCTGTTCCCCCAGAGTCACTGGGGGCCAGGAATGAGTCCTGGTGTGTGGTAGCCATATGCAGGGATCCCAGCTTCCTGCTTCTTCAGCCCAGGTCCTGTATCTTCCCTCTATCCACTCTGAATACCTTCCCTCTGAAGATTTGTTAGGAGTGCACCATTAGTCCCCTTAGTGGCAGCTTTTCACCTGGATGCACCTAGTTGGGCTATCTTCTCAACACCTCTCAGAAACTTGTCTTTCTTAAAGTCAAATGGGGAGGGATTATTTTAAAATAAAAATTAAACTGGTATTTAGCATATTTCCACTTCCTTTTCAGCGTTATTTATTGATACATATACTTGTCAGAAGTCAAAAGTGAACAATAGGGTACAATATAGTATTGAAATTAAAACTGACAGAAAAAATAGAATGAAAATACAACCTCAACAAAAAGAAAAAAAGAAAGAGAAAGGGAGGGAGGGAGGAAAGATGTGGTGGTAATCCAGACAGATACTCTTCTTTGGTTACGTGAGTATTTGTTTCTCTGAAAATAAGTAATGGGATGGATTATTTTCTGGATTAAAATTATTACTGCAACGAATTTAGGATTTTCTTCAATATTTTTTTTTTCCATTGTTTTGATCTGGCGTGTCTCATGGTATGTTAAATGTGGAAATGTTGGATTATAATAGGATAACATTGCTTAACTTTAAAAAATACTTTAATATTTCCAAAATATCTGTTTTTAGTTTATTTTGTTTTACTATACCATAATAACAATTTTCTGTAATATGAATTTTCAATAGGCTTTACAGAAGCAAAATGATGGTTTTGAGAAATCTAATGATAGAAGTAGAAAACTTCCTTTTTCCTTCATTAGAGCAGAATTTGTTATATCTCATGACCTTCCTAGCAGTTGTCCAGCTAATATTCTCACAGAACTTCATAGAATTTTAAAAATTTTGGACCAATGAATGTTCAAAGCAAGATATTCAAATTATTAAAATATTAATTTAAAGGTTTAGAGTCAAAAGCAATTGACTGTAATCTTTGCTAGTTTATGAATTCTATCCAAAATTATCAGAGAATTTTGGGTAAAAAGTACACAGAATAGTGTTGGGTTACAATCACCTCAGTCTTGATAAAGCTTGTATAAATTTAGTGATAAGTAGTAGAATCCCTATATGGATAGTGGTTTCCATGTGTTGTATAAAATACAGCCTGTGCATGTGCTTGCACTGACATGTGCATGTCTGGAGACATGTAGTAAATCACAATTATCCCTGTCAATGAATTAAACTGTACTTAAACATGTATTTGTTTCATACATTCTTATCATATTAAGATATTGATTATCGATTATATACTAAAATAAAATACCTATAAGAATCAAACCAAGATACAAAAAAGTTAAACCAGAAAAATATTCTTTTTAATAATGATTTAAATACCATTTATTAAAAGTTAAAATTGTTATCTTAAAAAAAAGTTGAAATTGTTAGCACAACGGTTTTACATTTCAACCATTGTAATTAATTTCTGATATAAATTATTTTATAAAATTAATATATTGATTACAACAGTTAAGTGTAATTATTCTATCTATTCAATATTTTTATTACTACTTTTTAACATCAAGGTAAACTCAATGGAGGATAATTATCATAATAATAATTCAGCATACATTTTCCAGTCCGTTTGGTAATACAGTATGTTCTCCACAGAGTTCCCACTTGTACATTAATCAGTCACTCATGAACCTACCTCCCTGTCCAGTGAGCCCTTCTAGAAGTAATTTAAAGAATAATATTTTGGTTTTTTTTTTTTTTGCGAAAGGAATTGACAGAGGAGAGGTCCTTGTGCTGATTTCTCTTTGGGTTTTAATAAAGACATTGCATAAATTAAGAAAAAATAAAGAAGCAAGAGAAAAAGTTTAACATATAATCCTGGATGCCAAACATTTACACACAAAATAAAAATCAAACATTTATATTAGAAAAGACTCAGAAATCATGTATCTTCCTGAGCAGTAAGCCTCAAGGCAAAGCTAGATACCTTTATTACACACCTTTTCCCACAAACTTCAATGCACCACTAAGACCATCACATCCAATTAACACTGCACTGAGCACGCTGTTATCACATTCAATGATCCATTAAATGAGAAATAGGAAAGTACAACATTATTATGCTGGCCTTTTTGCTACAGGTGATATCTACTCAAAGTTACATCAGAGTTTGTAGACAGTCTAGGACATTGCTTCAAAATGACTCTCCTATGTCTTATACTTCTGTCCCAATTGTATATCTTTTCTTTTCTTTTTTTTTGTTTTTTTTTTTTTGTTTTTTGTTTTTTGTTTTTTGAGGCAGTCCTGCTCTGTCACCAGGCTGGAGTGCAGTGGTGCGACTCAGCTCACTGCAACCTCCACCTCCCAGGTTCAAGCAATTCTCCTGCCTCAGCCTCCCGGGTAACTGGGACTACAGGTGTGTGCGAACACACCCAGCTAATTTTTGTATTTTTAGTAGAGGTGGGGTTTCACCATGTTGCCCAGAATGGTCTCAATCTCTTGACCTCGTGATCTGCCCACCTCAGCCTACCAAAGTGCTGGGATTGCAGGTGTGAGCCACTACTCCCAGCCTCAATTGTATTTCTAATAAAGAAAATCAGATTGTACCAGCTTTGTTTTAGAGGCAGTGTAAGTTAATATGTACTCATATTAAACAAATGGAATTCTAGATAGGATTGTTTTTTTACCTTAGGGGGATATAACTATCCAAAAATTTGGTGAATAAAATGAGTATTAGTCCCATGAAAATGTTAGTATTTAAATATTTGTTTGCTTCTTCTCGATTTTCCTTTTTTAAATTTACTGTTAATATTATTTTTGATTGACAAGTCATAATTGTATGCTTTCATAGGACATGATTTGTATACAATGTGGTGTGATTAAATCAAGCTAATTAACATATCCATCAGCTTACTTACCTATAATTTTTTATGGTGAGACATTTGAAATCTATTCTTATAGTTATTTTAAATATATAATACATTATTATTGACTATATTCACCCTGCTGTGCACTATGAAAACCTATTTCTTCCACCTATGGGAAACCTCATACCTTCTGATCAACAACTCTCTATTCATTTCCTCCCTATATCCCCAGTCTCTGGTAACAATCATTCTACTCTCTACTTCTATCAGTTCAACTTTATTAGATACCACTTATTAGTGAGATTTTGTAATGTTTGTCTTTCTGTGTCTGGTTTATTTCATTTAACATAATGTCCTGAAGATTTTATTGATGTTATCACAAATGATAGGATTTTCTTCTTTTTTAAAGGCTGAATAGTATTCCATTGTGTATGTATACCACATCTGCTTTATCCATTCTCTTTTATCCATCTCTTGACAGACATTTAGGTTGTTTCCATCTCTTGGCTATGGTGAGTAGTGCAGCAATAAACAAAGGAATGCAGATATGCTTTCCATATATTGATTGCAGTTTCTTTGGAAACATACACAGGAGTGGGATTACTAAATGGTATGGTAGTTTTATTTTTAATTTTTGAGGAATCACCATATTGTTTTTCCTAATGGCTGTACTAAGTTACTTGGCTACCAACAACATATAAAGGAGTTTCCTTTTCTCCTCATCCTCTCCAACACATGTTATTTTTGGTCTTTTAGATAAAAACCATTCTTATAGGTGTAAAGTGATATATATCCCTTTGTGGTTTTAATTTTATTTTCCTGTTGATTACTGATGCTAAGCATTTTTCATGTAACTTTTGGGTATAAGTATGTCTCCTTTTGAGAAATAACTGTTCAGGTCCCTGGCCAATTTTAAAATCAAGTTATTTGCTGTATTTTGTTGCTATTGAATTAAGTTTTTTGTATATTTTGGGTAATAACCTATTTTCAAATAAATGGTTTGCAAATATTTTCTCTCATTTTGTGGGTTATCTCTTCCCTTTGTTAATTGTTTTCTTTGTGTGCCAAAGCATTTTAGCTTAATGTGATCCTATTTGTTTTTGCTTTTGTTGCTGTGCTTTTGGGGTCATATCCAAAATATCATTATTCAAACCAATATTGTAGAGCATTTCCCCTGTTTTCTTCTAGTATTTTACAGTATCAGGTCTTCAGTTTAAGTATTCAATCTTTTTTAAGTTGATTTTTGTGTCTGTATAAGATAAAGTTCCATTTTCATTCTTCTTTATGTGGATACCCAGTTTTCCCAGCACTGTTTATTGAAAATATTATCCTTTTCCCAGTGTGTGTTCTCAGCATCTTTGTCAAAAATCAATTGACTACAAATTTGTGGGTTTATTTCTGCCTTTTCTATCTTGTTCCATTGCTCAGTCTGTCTTTTTTTTTTAATACCAATATCATGCTGTTTGGAATACAATTGCTTTGGAATAAATTCTGAAATCAGGGGGGGTGCACCCAGCTATGTTCTTTCTGCTCAACTTTGTCCATTCAGGGTCTTTTATGATTCTATAAGAATGTAAGGATTTTTTTTAAATTTCTATAAGAAATGAATTTGAAATTTTGGTAAAAATTATATTGAAGCTATAGATTGCTTGGAGTAGTATGGGCATTTTAACAATATTAACTCTTTCAATCCATTAACATGGGATATCTTTCCATTTATTTTCACTTTCTCCAATTATTTTAATCAGCATTTTATAGTTTTCAATATGCATGCATTTTATATCCTTGGTTAAATTTACAGCTAGGTATTTAACTTTTTTGATGCTATTGTAAATGAGATTGTTTTCTTAATTCTCTTTTTAGATAGTTAACTATGGTCACATAGAAATTTTTATGTTGTTTTTGTATACAGCAACTTTACTGAATTTGTTGATCAGTTCTGTTTTTATTCGTGGAGACTTTTGGGGATTTTATGTATAAAATCATGTGTTCTACATATAGGAACTATTTTATTTCTTATTTTCTCATTGAGATGCATTTTATTTTCTTCTCTTGCCTAACTGCTCTGGCTAGGACTTTCAGGACCATGTTGAAAAGAAGGAGTGAGAGCGGGTATTCTTACCTTGTCCCTGATCTTAGAGGAAAAGCTTTCTTTTATAACATAGGAGTTTATTGCTATCAATTTCCTTCTTAGGGTTGCTTTTGCTGCATCCTATATGTTTTGGTAAGTTGTGTTCCCATTTACATTTGTTCCAAGGTTTTTTTTTATTTTTCCTTCTTTTTCTGTGATTCTTTCTCTCAAATGATGGCAAATACTTTTTACTTTAATCATAATAGAAATAATAACTAATTAACTATTTTGTGTTTATTAGTCAGTTTCTTTGTGATTTATTAGGTTTTGTTCCTCTTTGTCTTGATTTCAAAACTCAGTTCACGTATTTTACCCTTTTTATATTACTACAATTGTTGAAACTTGATTTTTTTTCTGAAGTTGAGTCACAACTGAACATTTACATATTATTTTTATTAGGCTTACTTGTTATTCTCTAGAACCTCAGAAATGGAAAATAGTGACAACGAGAAGAGCTACCTAGGAATCAGGGAGGAGACTACATGTTGAGAAAAACAGCTTTTCTGCTTTCTTTCATTGCTTAATTCTAGAATGTTACATAAGAGAAAAATAGATATCTTTGGTTTAAGCTTCTGTACTTAGAGGTCCCTTCGTTACCCAAGGTCATGCAACTCTTGCTATATTAGTTTATCTATTCAAATGCCTGTCTGTAGTCTCAGGATATCAAAGCACTGAGATATAAAGCTGATTTAATATTCAATCTTTATCTTTTAACATAACATATTATATAAAAAGTTACCATAGATAATTTATTTTGGCTGAACATATATTCATATTATTTTGTAGAGATGAAATAAATCTATGAGAGCGTGCGTAGTTATTAGTCTTTAGGTATGGACATAGATATTTATATATACAGAGGTATAGAAATATAGATTTCATATTAAAAGACAAAGTCGATATTTTGAGGGCTGGTTGAATTATTTTTGAAAATAGAAAAACAAACTGTTATCAGCAGTAATATTAAAAATAATTATTTCAGTAAACTATGTTTAGTATTATAAAATTAAAACAAATGCAGTTTAACAAATATAATTGAAAGCTGATACACTCAACACAATGAATAAATGTACAATTAAAGTTAAATAGAAGTTTACATTGTAAGTATAAATAAATTACTATACCACATAGAAATAAGAGATATTTTTGTAAATCATGAATTGGTAATTCTAGTAACAATTGAGATGACTTTTAAAATTAGAATACATGGCTGGGCGTGGTGGCTCACGCTTATAATCCCAGAACTTTGGGAGGCCACGGAGTGGGGATGCATACTTGAAGTCAGGATTTCAAGACCTGGCCAACATGGTGAAACCACGTCTCTACTAAAAATACAAAAATTAGCCGGGCATGGTGACAGGTGCCTGTAATCCCAGCTACTTGGGAGTCTGAAACATGAGAATCGCTTGAACCCAGGAGGCAGAGGCTGAGGTGAGCCGAGTAGCACTCCAGCCTGTGAGACTCCATTCTCTCTCTCTCTCTCTCTATGTATATATACCTTTGTCAAAATTTCTGAGTGGCTCTGCATATTTGGTGGCTACATTGTCCTCTGTGTCACCATAGTAAGACATCTCTGTAATTTGTTTAGTAAAATAAACAAAAATAGGATTAAATTATAGTAGTTTACATTCTGAAGATGTGCACTAACTTTGCTCTCCTGCTAGTCAACAGAAGTATATGCTAATCATAATGCACGAATCATTTTACCTCCAAAAAATGAAGCTGTGAAAATATTTGAAACTACATCAAAAAAAGTTTCGTTTGCACTGGATTTTTCCTGAGAAATGTGATAGTAGCATATCTTCTAGGCAATCAATCATGGTTGTCTACTATGGTGTTAGTCACTTCATGGGCCAGGTTGTTTGTCTCCTCATCATCTTGGAGGCTTAGGTATTTTTAAATGTTCTGCCAAAATTCTCTTCAGGTAAATGAGCCATATGTTAGATGTTTACAGTGTTGCCAAGGTGTTGTTAAGACTTGTTCAAATAGAAAGTTTTGCTCATTATGCTTATATTTACTACTGAGGAAAAACTCAGTGTAAATAAGTTCTTTACAGGCCAGTCCAAACGTTAAAAGTTTGAAAAGTGAAAACACCATTAATATTTTGTCACTGCAGCTTATTTCTTATATTTGTCAGAGCACAGATATACCGAAGAATAATTTTATGGGATTTTTTTTTCTAGTTCTCAGATTAATGCATATTGTCTTAATTGAATTTTATTTCTGGGCAAATCTAATACCTACTCAGTATTCATCATTAGTCAGCTTATTATTTTTATTATTAACAAGTGATTGTTTTCATTCACAACCTGTTTTTAAATGTTTTATTATTCATTTTACTTTAAATACTGTTTACTTTGAGCCTATGGGTGTCATTTTCTTAGAAAATGATTTATCATTATTCAGCTTTGGTGATATTAAACAATGTGGATATTAACATATCTCAAAAAGCAAACTGACTGAAAATCAGTAGTTACTCATGTATTCATCATATTTAGAATTGTGGAAATGTAAATGCAAGACTGATAACCTAAAAAGTCTGGTTCAGTTCATGGTAAATGAAATTAGTACAATTTAGACCTGAATTATAAATAATTGTGAAACAAAATGAACTCATTAAATATGACTTCTAAAAGAGTATTACATGGGAGCCTATTTTCAATACCTTTAAGGAAAAGAAATTCTTATGAAGAATTTTATACCTGGCCAAACTAAGTTCCATAAGTGAAGGAGAAATAAAATAATTTCCAGATAAGCCATCATTAAAGGAATTTGTTAGCAATTATACAGCATCTTTACAAAATATCCTTGAGTTCCAAATATAGAAACAAAAGAACAATACCTGTTACTACAAAGACAATCTTAAGTACATAGTCCATGGACCCTATAAAGCAACCACACAATAGAAACTACAAAGCAATCAGGTAACAATTTGATAACAGGATCAAAACACCACATATCAATATTAGTCTGAAATGTCAATGGCCTAAATGCTTCACTTAAAAGGCACTGATGGGCAAGTTGGATTTAAAAAAAAGACCTTTTTTTTTTTTTTTTTACTGTTACCAAAAGACCCATCTGATGTGTAATGACACCCATAGGCTCAAAGCAAAGGGTTGGAGAAAGATCTATCACACACAAAGAAAACAAAACAAAAACAAAAACCAAGGAAACTCTTCTTATAATAGATAAAATAGAGGGAAACAACAGACACTGGAGCCTGTTAGAGGGTGGAGGATGGGAGGAAGGAGAGGGTCAGGGAAAATAACTAATGGGTACTATGATTAATCTTTGGGTGATAAAATAATCTGTACAACGAATCCCCGTGACACAAGTTTACCTATGTGACAAACCTACACGTGTACCCCTGAACTTAAAAGTTAAAAAAGAAGAAAACTTTAATGTCATTAATATAAATTGACAGCCATTTTCATTCATTATGAAACAGGAGGTAACACAAAGTATAAATTAAAGGGAAATAAAACATTATCAGATTAAATCTATCAGCCTTTGCTTAAAAAAAGGCAAGTTTCTTTATCTTCTTAATGATATTGTTTAAGTAGACATTACAAACTAAAGTAAAAATTCTGGGAAAAAACTTACAATGAGGAAGATCAAATGAAAAACTAACAAGTATAAAATTAATACATCTTCATTTAATCCATCTTCATGTATTTTATTCCTTACAATTTTTCCTAAGAATGTATGGGTACTAAATATTGTGGGCATTAAAGGGAGGTAGATAAAGTAAAATTAACCCCTATTTAAGAATATTTCAGTTAGTGTTGACCAAACCGAATTTATTTCATGACAGTCATTGGTTAATTCTACCCTACTCCTGGTTTCTACTTTTTTTGTGTACATGACATGCAGAGGCAATGCGTACTAAATAAAGACAGATTCAGACTCCTGCATTTTCAAAGCAAGTTTAGAGGCCAACTATCCTCAACACGATTTACTTATTTAAAGAATATGTTCAGCATGTGGATGAATTCCAGAGCATGCAGTATTTTCCTCTTCGTTAATAAAAAATATTTCTGGACAAACAGCTTACTTCCTAGCATTTGTTTATATTGACTGAATTGCTGGGATTCCAGATTTACTCTAAAGCAATCACTGCTAGTGGTGAGTCAACTTTATGTCCTATTTCTCCATGACTAAGTTTAATAGTTTGTGTTTCCTTTCTGAATATACAGGATATATCATGGCCAAAACATGTTTTTCTAATATTGTTATTCATGCTAAACTTCTCATCTGTCACAATCATGAGTTTGTAATAGCTATTATAACCAAAAACACTTTGAAAATTAACATTTCCCTGTGTTTCCTGTTTCTTGACTTCTTTTAATGCAGTCTTTTTGCCCACAAATTCAAATAAAGCACAGTATATTCTACTTGTGAGTTCATAAGTTGAGCATCATATACATATATATGTGTATATATATATTTGTTTTGTTTTTGTTTTTGTTTTTTTGTGAGACGGAGTCTCTCTCTGTCACCCAGGTTGTGGTGCAGCTGCAAGATCTCGGCTCACTGCAGGCTCCGCCTCCAGGGTTCACACCATTCTCCTGCCTCAGCCTCCCGAGCATCATATTTTTAAAATTACTTTACATAAGCAAGTTTTGTCAAATAATATTTAAATAGAGGTATTTATTGTGAGTCTGTTAATGGGACAATTGACAAAGTTGCTTGATTCATCTCGCAGTTTTAAATATAAGATGCTATTGCTGAATGCATACACACTCAAACAAAGGCACATGGGAAAACAGAACAGTATATTTATAATTGCAAGCAATGTAGAAAGTTATCAGTCTGATGTTTCTTCTCATTCCATTCCAGAATGTACCATAGTTGAAAATGAAATTCTGAGATATACTTTGATTTCAGCTTTGAAGAGAGAATTGCTCAATTTTTAGTGGTTACAGTGTTTGCCAATGAAAGATTTATATAATTTAATTATTTCAACTTCAGTGCCTAGTAATGGGGGTCGGAGGTGTTAAGGCAGGTAGTAGGAAGTAATATCTGTAGTCTTTTAAAAAATTTTTTTCTTTTTCTTTTTCTTTTTCTTTTTTTTTTTTGAGACAGAGTCTTACCTCACTCTGTCACCCAGGCTGAAGTGCAGTGATGCAATCTCGGCTCACTGCAGCCCCGCCTGCTGGGTTCAAGGGATTCTCGCCCTTCAGCCTCTCAAATAGCTGAGATTACAGGCGTGTGTCACCAGACCCAGCTAATGTTTTGTATTTTTTAGTAGAGACAAGGTTTCACCATGTTGTCCAGGCTGGTCTCAAACTCCTGGCCTCAAGTGATCCACCTACCTCAGCCTCCCAAAGTGCTGGTATTACAGGCCTGAGCCACCGTGCCTGGCCTAAATTTGTTATAACAGAATTTATTTTTATTCTACTAATAATCCCACCTCCTGCTTAAAGGAAAATGGATTTACCATATAATAATATATATTCAAAACAATGCTTTCGGGCATGTTTATTTGGAAATGAGATACTATGTATTAAAAGATGCATGTTCATGTTCTTTGTTTTCTCTTTGATGTTCTCTGTTACTTGATATTGAGCAACTTGCTGACCACAGTATCTCTCTCATAGTCTTTTGAAATTCCTTCTCCATTGTGACTAGACAGTTATAAAACCCTGTATTACTTAGAAATGTTTGGTTTTAAAGGAAACCCAAATCGTACTTGCTTCAGTTAATTTTTTTTTGAAAAAATAATTTATTGACATAGAACCAAAAATGCTGGTTTCAGGTATAGAAAGACTAAACTCCTAATGATGTTTTGAGGGTTCTTATATTGGCATTCTCAGCTTGGTTCATCAGCTCATCAAAGCGATACATACTTTTCTAAAAACTGTTGTGCTTGGAAGGCTGAGGCACAAGTATCATTTGAACCTGGGAGGGGGAGGTTGCAGAGAGCTGAGATCACGCCACTGCACTCCAGCCTGAGCGACAGAGTGAGACTGTCTCGAGAAATAAAATAAAAAAATGAAAACTGTGGTAACAAGTCTCTGGTAAAATGTTGACCCAGTTTTGGTCAATTTCTGAAACAGATTGGAGTTTGGACTATTCTGGTTGACCATACCCATATTTTATTTCACCATTTCACTAAAGATCATGCAGAGAAACAGGCATATCACAAGAGATAGAAGTACAAAGGAATGAGGAGTCAAGCATTGAATTGTATTATTTAGCTATTTCTGCATAATGAAAGATTCTAAAACTGGTTGGTTTAAAACAACGAACATTTATTATTTGTGTTAAGTCTATAGTCATCTGGGTGATTCTACTGATAGTTGGATTCAACCTATCTTAACTGTGCTTGTTCTTATGTGTGCAGTTATCTGTTGTGGGCTGAGTGGACCTGGATCACATAAGATGGCCTTGGCTGTTATGACTCGGCTGTGCTCCACATTCTATCTCATTCTGCAACAGAAGAACGTAGACTTGTTCTCATGGCAGACGAAGGGCTTCAAAGCAGAGAGTGGAAAAAACAGAAGCCTGTCAGGTCTAGGTTCGGAAATTGCTTGTCATGTCTACTGAATTCTACTTACCAGGCCAGGCCATCCCCGATTCAAGGATGAAGTAATAGACTTTGCCTCTTAATGGAGGCACTGCAAACTTATAATGCAAAGGGCATAGATAGAGGGAGTAGTGGAAAATTAGGAACATTAGTACAATTAACCTGAAACACCAAGAAAGGGAGAAAGTAAAGCTGGGTAGGAGAAATAAATTTAAAAAGATGTCTTTACTGCTGACTTTAAATGTGGACTGTGGCTTTTGTGGTTAAGACCCCACTTAAGCTTTTGGCTTAAGGCTCATGCCAAACTCAGCTTTATAAAGTCCCACAATTCTTCCAACAAAAATAATGGCTTCTCAAAGATAATAAAGCAGTACTTTGTTTCCCATTAGTTTTATCTTTCTTGCCTGTATGTTCCTCAAGAGCCCTATAAGGAATGTGTGTTTTTCAGAGAAGTTGTGGGTGTCTCTCTGCTACATGCCATTAAAAATCAAAACCCAACTCTGATTTCTAACTTTGGCTGAAATATTAATCCCACTTGTCTGGACTCTATCATTTATCTAGGGCATTTACAAGAGTGACTTTTTAGTTCTCAAGTAACTCAGCAAATAGTGTATTTATTTTGTTCCCTTTTTTTCCAAAGAAAAAATGGAACTTTCCAAATTAGCCTCTAAGCAAATTGGAGACACACTGGGGAGGGCTGGCCTACCAACACTTTTTAGTCAAACATAAAATAGGCAACCGCTATTATATGGCAGAATGTGAACAATAGTTCTGGGGTGAAGAAATCTTCCTCCATGTGACTGAAAATACACTTAGTGCTAGAGAAGTCTAGGCACTAGTTCAGACGCAAAGGGCAAGTATTTTAAATTAATGAAATTTCTTTCTTTTACACCAAGCTTCTACAACTTGTGACCCAATGTGGCCCAGGACGGTTTTGAATGTCGTCTAACACAAACTTGTAAAATTTCTTAAAACATTATGAAATATTTTTGCAGTTTATTTTTATTATTTTTTTTTAGCTCATCAGCTATCATTAGTGTTAACGTATTTTATGTGTGACCCAAGACAATTCTTCTTCAACTGTGACCAGGGAGGCCAAAAGATTAGAAACTCCTGTTTTACATCATTGTTAAAAGGATAATAAATTAGGGCATTGATAGGTATCAGAAGATTTTTTAATTTTATCATATTATTTTATGTACCCAAATTTATATATTTTCAATGATTCCAAAAGTGTGATGCAATTAATATTCTTACATATATGTTAAATACTAATTTTAAAAATAAACTTCATTTCAACATTCAGTGTATAACAGCTTTAAATAAAATAGTGTTACGATGAATGAATTATATTTTTATGGACTAATATGCATTTTTCACCATTTTAAAAGAATGTTAATAAAAATTTATTAATGAGTTCATTAGAAGAGGGTGATATCTTAAAGGATATATTGATAATTCTAACTTCTACTTTAATGTTTGCAAAGAAATTATTTTATTTATATGAATATCCAGAAATATAAAAGAAAGTGTTAATATATTCATTTTTTAATGTTGTGGTTTGTGTTTAATTCAACAAGCAAATATTATTTATAACATTTACATTCATTCAGCATAACATCCCAACTCTGTGTTCGTAGCATTTTTCCCTCTGGGAAGGATTAATTAGTAAAACTTGAGAAACATATACCATAAGAGAAGACCTGTGCAGTTTTCATGTTTTAATTAAGTCTTCATAACATTATCCAAACGGGTTACCATTTTCCTTACAGAAGACTCAACTCGGCCTCTAAAACGATGTCTTGAATGATTGTTCATTACCAGGGTGTTAGCCAGTGTGTAAAGGATGATGACCTCAGTCTCTCCTTTGACAAAAGGGAAGCTCTTATAGCGGAAAACAGCACCACAAATAAGACATTTTCTGGAGGTCTTACTTTATTTACTCTCTACCCATATAATTCTATAAAGTAGAGGAGTAATTTACTTTGAATAATAAATTTGCACACCCAAAGATTCAGGTCCATAAATGTATTAAATAATGTTTACATATTTTCATTGAGACATAAATGGTCAATTGTATTAAAAGCAGAGACAACCAGAAACTGTCTCCCAAAAAATAAAATAAATTACCTAATTCATGAAACCCATAATGTAACACAAAATAATTAATGTGGAAATAATTAAAGAAAAATAGATTCAAAGATTTAAATATAAAATTACTGATTATTTCTCATGTAACTTATTGTCCATATATGTGCATTATATTTTAAATTCTAATTTAGTTTTCTGAAAATGTGTTTTTATATTCTTGAATACAGCTGGAAACTAGAGAGTACCACCATGTTTGCAAATATATTCTGATATGGAAAAGGCACAAGATTCTACATAATCCAAAAACAGAAAGTCTTGCATCCATTTTCTGGATAGTTCAGCTGAATACAGATTTGCTTTTATTTTTGAGGGTAACACTTTCATAAACTAAATAGACTTTAATTCCACCTGTGATATATGTGGATGGAACTTAGAGGCATATTACATGTAAGGCTGAAATTACTACTGCATGATAAACTACCAAAGAAATGTATTCATTCTTTCCAGCTACTAATTTATTATTCGATATACTGAATAAGCAATGTATTAAACTGAACTCTCTGAGCTTTCTCTCCTCTTGGTCTTCCAATTAACAAGTTGGCAACAGCTCAAACTCTTACCTGACTCATTATGATATAAAATCCAACATTGTATAGTAGGGATATATTGACTTTTATATTTTTACTTTTGATTAAAATTAGAAAATTTATCATGTAATATTGTTGTTTGGGGATAGAAAAGAGTTTGAAATATTTCTGGATGGGAAAAAAGTGTTAATTGAATGCTTATTGGTTAGTTTATTTAAAACCATTCATGATAAGAAATCATCAGAATAAGCATGCTTTACTTTACCTTGAAATAAAATTAATTTCATTTTAAAGTCTTTTAATGCTCCTTAATATTGAATATACAATGCTGAGATAAGTAAAGTGGTATTTATTCACCATTTCTCAGGCAAGTTTAAGCAAAATTGAAAATTTTAATTGCATCTGATTTGACAACTGCTAAGATGATTAGTTTTTCTTATCATATGGACATAATTTTAATATTTACTTTTGGAATATGAATAGAAAAATGAGGAGAAAGGATGAGCAAGAAGGGGAAGATGAAGAGGCAAAGGAGGTTAGTGGGGAGCAGAAAGAGGAGAAAGAACTGAAAGAAGGCATTGTTATGGTTTAAAATACATAACTTAGCTATCAATTCATCACTAATACTAAGCCTACACAACATGGCAGTAAGTTGTACATTAAGATTAGAACGTTAATTTTCATGTATAGAAGGTTGTTCTGTATTCACACCTGAAATGGCTATTTTGACACTTAAGATTTTCTAGTTTGTGAGGCTTTAAAAATATTTTTCCATGTTTTTTTATTGTGGAAAAATACATAAAACAAAATTTGCCATCTTACCCATTTTTAAGTATACAGTTTGGTGGTATTAAACACATCCATAATGTTGTGCTCCCACCACCACCATATATCTCCATAACTCCTCATCGTGTAAAGTGGAGACCCTGTACCCTTGAATCAATAACTACTCACTCTCTCCTCCCCCGGACCCTGGTACCCACCATTCCACTTTCTTTCTGTATGATTTTGACTATTCTAAATATCTTATGTAAATGGAATTAACAGTATCTGTCTTTCTGTGACTGGCTTATTTCACTTAGCTACGATTTGTTTTTAGTTCAGCAAATATTTAGGTTATGTACAGAAGTTCTGCCTTAGTGATTCAATTTATACATGTATATGCAATGGAAGTGAAAAACTAGTCAATTATTAGCTAATTTATTTCCAAACTATTTTCACAATTTAATTTGACTATATTATTTTTAAATGTTCCATAGCTTTCATCTCTAATTCACTTGTCATAAGCAAATGTAATATTATATCTATATGTCACTAGACAGAGAACTTGATATAAATATTTTTTCAGGACCTATATAAAATGTTATAGTAATATATATGGTGCACACCTAGAAAAATATAAATGCATATGTTTAATTACATTGATATATGGGCATTTTTATTATTATTTATTCAGAATTGAGATCATTCTGACTTTTCAACTTGTTTGTGATAAGTGTCAAAATAATTCAAATAACAAGTCAATGAGATTATTTTACATTATAGATACTGTGTGAGTCCTATGCAGGTTTTCATCCTGCCAAATAATAAAGACAGACTGCCTAATGTGCATACTCAATCTAGAAATAAAACTGAACACTTTGCAAAATAACATGGAAGATAATTTGTGTTCTTAAAAAATTACCAAGATTCATTTTCTTCCCTAATGTGTCACTATTTCATGACTTCCCACATCTTTGAGATTTTTCTGGAGAAAGCTCCTACTGAAGTATATTTGAATCATAGGTAAAGCTTTTATTGTTTTCTTATTTTGAGCTTTTAAGACACTATATTTGAACTCTGTTTTTTGCCAAAACTAACAAAACATGTGGCCAAAACTAATAAAACATGTGGCTTGTTATCTAGACCAAGCAAAACTTCAAAGGCAACAAACTGAACAACAATAAAGTAATAATTATCTACCAAATTTTTAAGTTTCTATTAGTTGTTCTTCCTATTACAACTTCTGACATGTGCACTGGTTAACCATTGACTTTCATCAAAGGCAATTATAAACATCCATTCCACCATGACACTACAAAATCTGGGGAAGACGATAATAAAGCTTTCAGATCAATCATGCTGTGCAGTGATTCACACTTTATAATTGCATTGGAGATTGGAATATTTGTGACTAAATCTAACCTGAGTCAAAAGCTAATCAAAATACTGACTTTATATACAATATACTATTACTCAGTCATAAAAAAGAATACACTTATGTCTTTTACAGCAACAAAGATGGAACTGGAAGCCATTATCTTTAGTGAAATGACTGAGAAACAAAAAGTTTTAAAAATGTGTGTTCCCAACTAGAAGTGAGAACGGAACAATGGGTACATACAGACATACAGAGTGGAGTAATAGACGTTGGAGACTCCAAAATGTGGGAGGGTGGGAGGGAGGGAGGCAGGGGATAATATCCTACCTATTGGGTACAATGCACACTATTCAGGTGATGGGTACACTAAAAGCCCAAATTTCACCACTGTGCAATATATTCATGTATCGCAACTGGACTTGTACCCCTAAATCCATAACATAAATAATTTTTGAAAAATAAAAAAATTAAATTAAATTGTATACATTTAAACTCATAAATCAATTTCTAAGAACAAGTGAACCAACATTTCTGAAAATAAATAAAAATTATTATTGCTTTTACATGAAGAATATTTTAAAGAGGTATCAAAATATATAAAATGTGAATTATTATATCTGTTGGGTGTATACCAACGTAACCTTCAAAGCAGCAAACCCCAGTTTATCTGAAATTTATGGCTTCTCATAAACTAGGGTTTCCTCAGATCAGAAATTTAGATTTTCCTGCCATGTAACAGCATAATATATAAAACCTATGCAATTGAAAAGGAAATAAAGTATAAAACAATATGTATTTTAATAGATTATCTCTTTTACGATATGGATTATACATACCATCTAAGAGATGTGGGGTTTCTGCTTACTAAGGGCTACTCATATGTATATAGCATCTAGTCTTCTGCTTTCCCCAAAGCAAGTATCAATGAATATCTGAAGATTTGTATTCATATTATTTCTGCAAATCAAATAATCAAGTTCTACTTATTCATATTTCTCAAAAGAAATATGAAACTAATTTGGAACATACATTGTGTTTTTTCTGCATTATTCAAAAACAACTCAGAGTAAAATATTTATTTTTAATATATGAAAATTATTGCATGCTTACTTACGGACACTATGGGCTTTCCAAGTAGGTACCATGTCTTGCTCATCAAATAATTATCACAGTGCCTGTCCCAACGCCTGACACAAAGTAGAGACTCAATAAATATTCCAAGAAAAAAAGGGAATTTCAGATATTAGTTTCCAGGATGGTAACTAGTTTTTCTATACTCCAATTCTGATTCCTCAGTCTGGTATGGAGATTATATAAATACATATATATGAATTATAGTATAGTCATAAATAAATAATAGCATCTTTTCCCTAGGGGAAAGCTCAAAATGATTTTGATTAAACAAGGATTATGAGCCTTTTTCATTACTTGCAATTAAGAATCAGAACACACCCTTGTCTTATGGCTCTTTTAGAAAAATATTCCCTAAGAATTTCAGTAGAGTCTAGGCTGTAATTGTAATTGACGATTACAATTGACAATTACAAGATAGTAATAAGAGTAAAGCTATTCCCTTTTTAAATTCAACTAAATTATAAATGGATTCTACTCCAAATTTCATACCGAAAATAATGTAAGTTCAAAATAACTTTCTCCACTAATTTATTATATAGGCATTCTGTTATGATTCTAAATAAAAGATAACAAAGCATACATTGATCCCATCTTATTATAGATGTAAATGTAATTTTTCCTAATAAATATTATACTTGGCCAATAGTATTTCTGACCATGGCAGAGTGTGCTTTCTGTAGATAGCCACAACGATGCCTTCCAACTCACATAATCATCTCCCTGAACCTGGAAACATGGTGAAAGTGACTCCACAACTCTTCCTGAATTATATTAATGCCACACACATCTATTTTGTTTCTAAGGATGCTCCCACTTGGAATACAGTCACTGTGTTGCAAGCAAACTAAAATTAGCCCTCATGGAGAGTAGATGTTTCAACTGACATCCCAGCAGAGGTTCCAGCTGACATTTAGCATTGACCCTTATTTATATGAGAAAAGTCATCCCTTTCCCCAGCCGTAGAATCACCTCTAGCCTTCATGTCTTTCCAGCTGAAACCCATACTCTGTGGAAAACAACTAAGCTCATCCCTGTACTGAACAAGAAGGCCTTAAAATTCCCCTCAACTTGACTAATCTTAGACAGGTTTCTTCCTGACTACAGATCCATGACCTTTCTTTTTTAGAGCATTTACTCACGAAAACTTGCAATTATAAACTTTTTCTCTGCCTCTATGAGATGTAAAGCTTCTTCCCACTTCTCACCAGTTTTACAAGGAATGTCTTCAAAGTTTTAGGAACCATCCCCTTGAAATGTATATTCATTTAAGGAGATATTGTCCCTAATTTTGAATCTCTGTGGGAGGTTAGAAGTCTAACTTCAAGCAAAGATAGGTGACCTGGTCACTTTGACCAATCTCTTTGTTAATGTCATCTGCTAATGTCTTTGCTTACATTTTTCCATTAGCTTATTCTAACATTTTAAAATTCTCCCACATTTTCTTTCAGTGAAGTTGAATATAATTGCTCTCCTTTATTGAAATAATCTTGGTCCATATTGCAAGAGTCTTGAATGAAGTCTTCCTTACTTTTTTTTCTTTTTCTAGAAATGGGGTCTTGTTATGTTGCCCAGGCTGGCTTCAAACTCTGGCCTCAAGTGATCTTCCTGCTTCAGCCTCTGGAGTAGCTGGGACTACAGTTTCCTTGCCATTTTTAACAAGTGACCAGAGCATTTTTTTCTTTTGTAATTCCTGGTTGAACTTTTAACCTACAGAATTCATGTACATTTTAAATGTTTTTATGTCATTAGGGTTATTATACAAAAACAGTAGTTAGAATACAGTTTACCCTGAAAAAGAAATTTTCATGTGCACCCGTGTGAAGAGACCACCAAACAGGCTTTGTGTGAGCCACATGGCTGTTTATTTCACCTGGGTGCAGGTGGGCTGAGTCCGAAAAGAGAATCAGCAAAGGGTGGTGGATTATCATTAGTTCTTATAGGTTTTGGGATAGGCGGTGAAGTTAAGAGCAATGTTTTGCAGGCAGGGGTGGATTTCACAAAGTACATTCTCAAGGGTGGGGAGAATTACAAAGAACCTTCTTAAGGGTGGGGGAGATTACAAAGTACATTGATCAGTTAGGGTGGGGCAGAAACAAATCACAATGGTGGAATGTCATCAGTTAAGGCTATTTTTACTTCTTTTGTGGATCTTCAGTTACTTCAGGCCATCTGGGTGTATAAGTGCAAGTCACAGGGGATGTGATGGCTTGGCTTGGGCTCAGAGGCCTGACATTCCTGTCTTCTTATATTAATAAGAAAAATAAAACAAAATAGTGTTGAAGTGTTGGGGTGGTGAAAATTTTGGGGGGTAGTATGGAGAAAGAATGGACGATGTTTCTCAGAGCTGCTTCAAGCGGGATTAGGGGAGGCGTGGGAACCTAGAGTGGGAGAGATTAAGCTGAAGGAAGATTTTGTGGTAAGGGGTGATATTGTGGGGTTGTTAGAAGGAATATTTGTTGTATAGAATGATTGGTGATGGCCTGGATACGGTTTTGTATGAATTGAAAAACTAAATGGAATAAGAGAAGGAGAAAAACAGGTATAAAAGGTCTAAGAATTGGGAGGACCTAGAACACCTGATTAGAGAGTGCCTAAGGAGATTCAGCATAGTCCTGCCAGCAAAGATTATTTATTTACTTCAAGAGTTAAGAGTGGCAGTTTGGGGATAGCACCAGGAGATATCAGCTGTGATGACTTGGAGAAACAGTGTAAACCAGCAGTGTAAACAAGAGCAGGGCATGTATGAGTAGTTGAGAACGGTGAATAGGAGTATGACTAGACAGAAGACAGTAGGGGTGACAAGTTTTTTGGGGTCACAGTCTAAGCTGGTCTGTGTCTGGAATGAGACTGGGGCCTAATGAAAAGGAGCTCAAATGGGCTGTACCTTGCAGCATTCATAGGACAGGCCTGAATTCTGAGAAGCGAAAGTGGTAAAAGTATTGTCCAGTCCTTTTTATGTTGGTGGCTGAGCTTGGTGAGGTGTGTTTTTAAAAGACTTTTAGTCCGTTCTACTTTTCTTGAAGACTGAGGACCATAAGGGATATAAAGGTTTCACTGAATACTAAGAGCCTGAAAAACTGCTTGGCTGATTTGACTAATAAAGGCTGGTCTGTTATCAGAGGTGGGAAGGCTAAACTGAGGAATTTTGTCTGACGGAAGGGAAGAAATGACTGCAATGGCTTTCTCAGATCCTGTGGGAAAGGCCTCTACTTATCTAGAGAAAGTGTCTACTTAGACTAAGAGATATTTTAGTTATCTGACTTGGGGCATGTTGAGTAAAGCTAATTTGCCAGTCCTGGGTGGGAGCAAATCTTCAAGCTTGATGTGTAGGGAAGGGAGGGGACCTGAATAATCCCTGAAGAGTAGTAGAATAGCAGATGGAACACTGAGAAGTTATTTCCTTGAGGATAGATTTCCACGATGGAAAGGAAATGAGAGGTTCTAAGAGGCAGGCTAGCGGCTTGTACTATAGCATAGCCTGCCTTTGCTGGTGTGTGGCGATTAGGCCTGGTGGAACTGCCATCAATAAATCAAGCGTGATCAGGGTGAGGAAGAGGAAAGAAGGAAATATGGGGAAATGGGGTGAATGTCAGGTGGATCGGAGAGAGATACACTCATGGGGGTCAGGTGTGGTATCAGGAATAACGTGGGAGGCCAGATTGAAGTCCGGGCCAGGAACAATGGTAATTGTGGGACTTAACAAAGAGTGAGCACAGCTGAAGGAGCCAGGGAGCAGAAAGTATATGCATCAGGTATGAGGAAGAAAATAGATTTCGGAAGTTATGAGAAATATAGAGAGTGAGTTGAGCATAGTTTGTGATTTTTAGGGCCTCTAATAGTATTAAAGCAGTGGCAGCCACTGCACGCAGACATGAGGGTTAGGCTAAAACAGTAAGGTCAAGTTGTTTGGACAGAAAGGCTACAGGGTGCAGTCCTGGCTCTTGTATAAGAATTCTGACTGCACTAACCATGCCTAGGAAGAAAAGAAGTTGTTGTTTTGTAAGGAATTGAGATTTGGGAGATTAATCAGACACGATCAGCAGGGAGAGCACGTGTGTTTTTATGAAGAATTATGCCGAGGTAGGTAACGGATGGGGAAGAAATTTGAGCTTTGGAGGGGGATACCCGATATCCTTTGGAGAATAAATGCTGAAGGAGCAGAAGTGTGTCTTATTGAGAAGATTCAAAGGTGGGGCTACAAAGAAGAAGGTCATCAATATATTGAATAAGGTGAGAAGCGGAGGGGTGGAAAGAAAGTAAATCATGAGAAAGAGCTTGGCTGAAGTAATGAGGGCTGTCCCTGAAACCTTGCGGCAGTACAGCCCAGGTAAGCTGCTGAGACTTATGGGTGTCAGGGCTAGTCCAAGTAAAAGCGAAGAGAGGCTGGAATGAAGGGTGCAAAGGAATAGTAAAGAAAGCATGTTTGAGATCTAGAACAGAATAATGGATTGTGGAGGGAGGTATTGAGGATAGGAGAGTATATGGGTTTGGCACCATGGGGTGGATAGGCAAAACAATTTGGTAGATAAGGCACAAATCCTGAACTAATCTGTAAGACTTGTCCGGTTTTTGGATGGTAAAATGGGGGAATTGTAAGGAGAGTTTATAGGTTTTAGAAGCCTATGCTGTAGCAGGCGAGTGATAACAGGCTTTAATCCTTTTAAAGCGGGCTGTGGGATGGGATATTGGCATTGAGCCCGGTAAGGGTGATTAGGTTTTAATGAGATGGTAAGGGGTGCATGATGGGTCGCCAAGGAGGGAGTAGAGGTATCTTATAGTTGTGGGTTAAGGTGGGGGGATACAAGAGGAGGATGCAAAGGAGGCTTTGGATTGGGAAGAAGGGCAGCAATGAGATATAGCTGTAGCCCAGGAATAGTCAGGGAAGCAGATAATTTAGTTAAAGTGTCTCGGCCTAATAAGGGAACTGGGCAGGTGGGGATAATTAAAAGGACTGCTTAAAAGAGTATTGTCTAAGTTGGCACCAGAGTTGGGGAGTTTTAAGAGGTTTAGAAGCCTGGCCGTCAATACCCACAGCAGTTATGGAGGCAAGGGAAACAGGCCCTTGAAAAGAAGGTCATGTGGAGTGGGTAGCCTCTGTATTGATTAAGAAGGGGACGGACCTACCCTCCACTGTGAATTACCCGAAGCTCAGCATCTGTGATGGTCTACGGGGCTTCCAAGGCAATCGGGCAGCATCAGTCTTCAGCTGCTAAGCCGAGAAGATCTGGGAAGGAGTCAGAGAGCCTTGGGCCAGAGTTCCAGGGGCTGTGGAAGTGGCTGCCAGGTGAGTTGAACAGTCCGATTTTCAGTGGGGTCCCACACAGATGGGACACGGCTTAGGAGGAATCCCGGGCTGCGGGCATTCCTTGGCCCAGTGGCCAGATTTCTGGCATGTGTAGCAAGCTCCTGGGGGAGGAGGTTCTGGAGGAATGGCTGGCTGCTGCGGTTCAGGCGTTTGGAAGTTCTTGTGTGCTGGAGATGTGGCTGGGGTTTGCCTCACAGTGGAGGCAAGGAATTGCAACTCAGAAATATGTTGCTACTTGGCTGCCTCTACTCTATTATTGTACACCTTGAAGG
Source organism: Nomascus leucogenys (assembly GCF_006542625.1). Lineage (NCBI taxonomy): Eukaryota > Metazoa > Chordata > Mammalia > Primates > Hylobatidae > Nomascus > Nomascus leucogenys. The sequence continues at coordinate 25,717,249 of NC_044387.1, forward strand.
CAAGGTTAATTAAGTCGTTTTGTGGGGTTTGAGGGCTGGAATTTAATTTTTGGAGTTTTATTTAATGTCGGGAGCAAATTGGGTAATAAAATGTGTATTGAGAATAAGACGGCTTTTGACATTTTAGGGTCTAGGGCTGTAAAGCGTCCCAGGGTTGCTGCCAAATGAGCCATGAACTGGGCTAGATTTTTATATTTGATGAAAAAGAGCCTAAACACTATCTGATTTGGGATAAAGAAAAAGGAGCATTAATCTTGACTATGCCTTTAGCTCCAGCTACCTTTTTAAGGGTAAATTGCTGGGCAGGTGTGGGAGGGCTAGTCATTGAACGAAACTGTAAGCTGGACCAGGTGTGAAGAGGGGAGGTGATAAAAGGATTATAGGGTGGAGGAGCGGAGGCTGAGGAAGAATTGGGACCTAGCTCGGCCTGGCGAGGAGGGGAGAGGTCAGAAAGGTCTGTAGAAAAGGAAGATTAGAAAGACTCAGCGACCCTTGGGGTTGGGACTGAGGGGACAGGTGGGAGGGAAAGAAGGAAGATTTGGGATGAGTTGCATTGGGAACAGAGACTACAGAGGGACTGATGTGTAAAAGAATGCCTGGACGTCAGGCACCTCAGACCGTTTGCCTATTTTATGACAAGAATTATTTAGATCTTGCAGGATGGAAAAATTCAAAGTGCCATTTTCTGGCTATTTGGAACTACTGTCGAGTTGGTATTGGGGTCAAGCGGCATTGCAGAAGAAAATAAGTCATTTAGATTTTAGGTCAGGTGAGAGTTGAAGAGGTTTTAAGTTCTTAAGAACACAGGCTAAGGGAGAAGAAGGAGGAATGGAGGGTGGAAGGTTGCCCATAGTGAAGGAGGCAAGCCCAGAGAAAAGAGAGAGTAGAGACATGGAGGGAAGGGGTTCGGGGGTTCTTACCCTCCAGGAAAATGGGAAAGGTCATAGGTGGATCTTTCTCAGGGGGCAAAGAGCAGGAGGTCGGGGATTGATCTCCCAAGGGAGGTCCCCTGATCCGAGTCACGGCACCAAATTTCATGTGCGTTGTCCATGGAAGAGACCACCAAACAGGCTTTGTGTGAGCAACATGGCTGTTTATTTCACCTGGGTGCAGGTGGGCTGAGTCCAAAAACAGAGTCAGCGAAGGGAGATGGATTATCATTAGTTCTTATAGGTTTTGGGATAGGCTGTGAAGTTAAAAGCAATGTTTTGCGGGCAGGGATGGATCTCACAAAGTACAATCTCAAGGGTGGGGAGAATTACAAAGAACCTTCTTAAGGGTACATTACAAAGTACATTGATCAGTTAGGGTGGAGCAGGAACAAATCACAATGGTGGAATGTCATCAGTTAAGGCTATTTTTACTTCTTTTGTGGGTCTTCAGTTACTTCAGGCCCTCTGGGTGTATATGTGCAAGTCACAGGGGATGCGATGGCTTGGCTTGGGCTTAGAGGCCTGAAAAAAATCATTGCAATGTATATTTGAAATTGTATATAAATTAAAAATATGAGAGCACTGTACTGTTTTAATGCAAGAAATTAGAAGAAAAAATGGGAAAATTAAGAATTTTAATTGATCCTTTTCTCAAATATACCACAATTGTGTATATATACATATATATATATGTATTTTTTTTTTTTTTTCCTGAGACCAGAGTCTCACCCTGTCTCTCAGGCTGGAGTGCAGTGGTGCAATCTTGGCTCACTGCCAGCTCCGCCTCCTAGGTTCACACCATTCTTCTGCCTCAGCCTCCCGAGTAGCTGGGACTACAGGCGCCTGCCATCACGCCTGGCTAATTTTTTTTTTTTTTTTTGATTTTTAATAGAGACGGGGTTTCACCATGTTAGTCAGGATGGTCTCCATCTCCTGACCTCGTGATCCTCCTGCCTTGGCCTCCCAAAGTGCTGGGATTACAGGTGGGAGCCACTGCGCCCAGCCCACAATTATATTTTTTATTAACCTTTGCCATAGAAACCTAGCACAATTCATGCTGGAATGGAGGGAATTGTTCACCTTCTCTTGACCAACAGTTGGACTGATGACTACTGTCAGACAATGCTCATGATCAAGGTTAGATTCACCATTCATCCTTTGTCACTACTATTAACCTCAAGTGTTAGCTAATCACTGCTATCTATTGGATTTTACCCTAATCATAATCTTCTTTTGTCAATTGGAAGTTTAAACCTTCTCCACTCTCCTCATATGTTTTTTTGTTCAACACTCTTTCACTCATCAGTGTAAACAGAAGCCATGAAACCAACTATAGTGTAGACTCACCTATTTTTATTACATTTCTTTTGTTTGTTTTAGTAAATGAGATACCACTCCTTCTGTCTGAGGCCAGTTCCTTCAACTACACCTTAAATTTCAACACCTTCCACATGCTCAGTAGGAACTTCACCATAGAGGCAGGCAATACTGTCAAAATTTCTATAGACATTTTGTTAGTAAATATAACAATTTTTTTCACTTTCATATTGCTTGACTTCTCAGCAGCATTTGAGAGTGTGTATCTGCAAACCCAAAGCTCAGGCAACAAAAGCAAAAATAAACAAGTGGGACTACATAAAACTGAAAAGCTCCTGCACACATACACACACAAAACAAAAACAAAACCAAATCAACAGAGTGAAGAGTGGAGAGAATCTAAGGATCGGGAAAAAAAGAATTGCAAACCATATATTTGATCAGGTGTTAACATCCAAAATATATAAGGAATTCACACAACTCCATAGAAAAAAGAACACAAGTAACCTAATTAAGAAATGAGGAAAGAACCTGAATAGACATTTTTCCAAAGAAGACATACAAATGGCCAACAGATATATAAGATGGTGCTCAACATCACTAATTAGCAGTGGAATGCAAATCAAAACCACAGTGTGTTATCATCTCACACCTGTTAAGATGACAATTATGAAAAAGACAAGAGATCATCATTGTTGGTGAAGCTGTGGAGTAAAAGGAACCCTTGTACATTCTTGATGATAATATAAATTGGTACAGCAATTCTGGAAAACATTATGGAGGTTCCTCCGACAATTAAAAATAGAACTACTTTATGATTCAACAATCCTTCTGCTAGATATAAAAGAAATACAAATAGCACCTAGTAAAACAAGCTTTACTCCCATGTTCATTGCAGCACTACTCATAATGTTCAAGATATGAAAACAACCTAAGTGTCCATTAACAGATAAATGGATTAAAAAATAATATATTAATATGAATGATATATATGTGTATATATATATATATACTTGTCAGCCTTAAAAATGAAGGAGATACTGCCATTTGTGACAACATTTATGTTGTCACAACATTCATATTGGTAACCCAAAGGACATTAGGCTAAGAGAAATAAGCCAGACACAGAAAGAAAAATATTGCATGATTTCACTTATACATAGCAAACAGAGAATAGAACAGTGATTACTGGGGAAATTAGGGGAAATAAATAGAATGAAGTGAAGTGGGTTAAAGGTTATGAACTTGCAGCTATGTAGAATGAATAGGTCTAGAGCTCTAATGTAGATCATGAGGGTTATGGTTAACAATATAGTATTGAATACTGAAAATTTACTAAGAGAGTAGATTTTTAGGCACTCTTGTTTAAGGGGAAATAAGTAATTATAAAAGGTGATGGACAGAATAATTTGCTTGAATGTAGTTATCATTTCACTATATGTATTAGTTCATTTTCAGGCTGCTAATAAAGATACACCTGAGACTGGGTAATTTATCAGGAAAAGAGGTTAAATGGACTCAGTTCCACACGGCTTGGGAATCCTCACGGAATTCCTGTCATGGCGGAAAAGATGAAGGAAGAGCATAGGGACATCTTAAACGGCAGCAGGCAAGAGAAGGTGTGCAGGGGAACTCTCCTTTATAAAACCATTAGATCTTGTGAGACTTTTTTTTTTTTTTGAGGCGGAGTCTCGCTCTGTCCCCAGGCTGGAGTGCAGTGGCGTGGTCTTGGCTCACTGCAAGCTCTGCTTCCAGGGTTCACGCCATTCTCCTTCCTCAGCCTCCCAAGTAGCTGGGACTACAGGCACCCGCCACCATACCCGGCTAATTTTTTTTGTATTTTTAGTAGAGACAGGGTTTCACCATGTTAGCCAGGATGGTCTCAATCTCCTGACCTCATGATCTGCCTGCCTCAGCCTCCCAAAGTGCTGGGATTACAGGCATGAGTCACCACACCCAGCCGAGACTTATTCACTATCACCAGAATGGCATGGGAAAAACCTGCCCAATCATTCAATTAGCTCCCACTTGGCTGCTAATAAAAACACACTCAAGACTAGGTAATTTATAAAGGAAAGAGGTTTAATGTACTCACAGTTCCACATGGCTGGGGAAGCCTCACAATCATGGCAGAAGATGAAGAAAGAGCAAAGGGACATCTTACATGGTGGCAGGCAACAAAGAGAGTGTGCAGGGGAACTCCCCTTTATAAAAGCATCAGGTCTCATGAGACTTACTCAATTTGATGACAATAGCACAGGAAAAGCCTGCCCCCATGATTCAGTCACCTCCCACCACAATTACCCTCCCACAACACTTAGGGATTATTACAATTCAAGGTGCGATTTGAGTGGGGGCACAGAGCCAAACCACATTATTCCACCCTTGGTCCTTCCCAAATCTCATGTCCTCACATTTCAAAACCAACATGCCCTTCCAATAGTCCCCCAAAATCTTAACTGATTCCAGCACTAACCCAAAAGTCCAGAGTGCGAAGTCCCATCTGAAACAAGGCAAGTCCTTCTGGCTATGAGCTTGTAAGTCAAAAGCAATGGGAGTACAGGTATTGGGTAAATACACCCATTCCAAATGGCAGAAATTGGCCAAAATGAAGGGGCTACAAGCCCCAAGCAAGTCTGAAATCCAGCAAGGCACTCAAATCTTAAAGCTCCAAAATGATCTCCTTTGGACTGCATGACTCACATCCAGGTCACGCTGATGCCAGAGGTGGGTTCCCATGGTCTTGGCCAGCCATGCTTTTGTGACTTTGCAGGGTACAACCCCCTTCCTGGCTGTTTTCGTAGGCTGGTGTTGAGTGTCTGCAGCTTTTGCAGGTACACAGTGCAAGCTGTCACTGGAGCTACCATTCTGGGGTCTGGAGGATGGTGACCCTCTTCTCACAGCTCCATTAGGCAGTGACCAGTGGGACTCTGTGTAGGGAGTCCCCCCCACATTTTCCTTTGTCACTGCCCTAGCAGAGGTTCTCCATGAGGGCCCCACCCCTGCAGCTAACTTCTGACTAAACTTCCAGGCATTTCCATGCATGCTCTGAAATCTAGGTGGAGGTTCCCAAACCTCAATACTTGACTTCTGTGTACCTGCAGGCTCAATACACATGAAAGCTGTCAAGGCTTGGTGCTTGCACCCCTGAAGCCATGGCCTGAGCTATACCTTGGCCCCTTTTAGCCATGGCTGGAGCAGCTGAGATGCAGGGCACCGAGTCCCTAGGCAGTATGAGGCAGGGGGGGCCTGGGCCTGGCCAAGAAAACAATGTTTTCACCCTTGGCCTCATGGCCTGTGATGGGAGGGGCTGCCCTGAAGATCTCTGGAGACATTCTCCCCATTGTCTTGGTGATTAACATTTGGCTCCTTGGTACTTATGCAAATTTCTGCAGCAGGCTTCGATTTCTCTCCAGAAAATGGATTTTTCTTTTCTATAGTATTGTCAGCCTGCAAATCTTCCAAGCTTTCATGCTTTGCTTCCTTTTGAATGCTTTGCTGCTTAGAAATTTCTTCCCCCAAATACCCTAAATCATCTCTTTCAAGTTCAAAGTTCCACAGATCTCTAGGGCAGGGGAAAAATGCAGCCAGTCTCTTTGCATAGCAAGAGTGACCTTTACTCCAGTTCCCAACAAGTTCCTCATCTCCATTGGAGACTACCTCAACCTGGACTTTATTGTCCATACCACTATCTGCATTTTGGTCAAAGCCATTAGACAAGTCTCTAGGAAGGTCCAAACTTTCCCACATCTTCCTGTATTCTGAGCCCTCAAGGTCTCTAGGAAGTTTGAAACTTTCCTGCATTTTTCTGTCTCCCTCTGAGCCCTCCAAACTGTTCCAACTTCTGCCTGTCACCCAGTTCCAAAGTCACTTCCACATTTTAGGGTATTTTTGCAGCAGCACTCCACTCCTGGTACCAAAATCTATGTTATTCAGTGTTCTCTAGAGGTACAGAACTGATAGGATAAATGTATGTATAAAAGGGAGTTTACTACAGAGTATTGACTCATGCAATCACAAGATCATGTCCTGCAGTAGGTGGTCTGCAAGCTGAGAAGCAATGAAGCCAGTCTGAGTCCCCAAATCTCAAAGGTAGCAAAGTCAACAGTGCAGTTTTCAGTCTGTGGTCAATGGCCCGAGAGCCTCTGGCAAACCACTGGTGTAGGGCCAAGAGTCCAAAAGCTGAAGAAATTAGAGTCTGATGTTCAAGGGCAGGAAGCATCCAACATGGGAGAAAGATGGAGGCCAGAAGACTCAGCCAATCTAGTTCTTCCACATTCCTCTGCTTGCTTTTATCCTAGCCACACCGGCAGCTTGTTAGATGGTACCCTCTCAGATTGAGGGTGCATCTGCCGCTCCTAGTCCACTGACTCAAATGTTAATCTCCTTTGCCAGCACCCTCACAGACACATCCAGGAATAATACTTTGCATGCTTCAGTCCAATCAAGTTGACACTCAATATTAACCATAACACTATATAGGTGTATATACCAAATTGTTGTACACCTAAAATGTATGTAAAAAGATTTTTTAAAAATTGAAAATAAAGACACATATGAAAAAAGAAAGCACATATCTGATAGAAACTGCCATGAATTTCTTGTATCACTCTAATTTCTTAGGCTTTATATTTTTGATTAGTTTCATTCACTCCAGCATTAGTAATTCTCCACTATGTTTACTCTATGTATCCCCATAGCTTCAGTTACAAATTATGTACTTCCATCTCACAAAACTGTATCTTCACTGAAGATTTGATTTCAAAATTTCAAAAATATATAATCAATTGTCTCCTGAATATGTACACTTTAATGTCTTATAGGCAAATGAAAGCAGAAGAGAAGTTTTTAGCACAAGTAAAAGGATTAGAAAATAGAGAAAAAGAAGGAAGAGCATTTAAAAGGATATACATGGTGTGTGACGTAGAAGGTTCCAAATGAGAATGAACTGCAGTGCCAGAACAATAATGTAAATAGAATAAGTACAATGCATATTAAGTCCGGTGAGGGAACAAATTGAAATGGAGGAAAATAAGTATGGGGGTCAAGTTCCGGAGATTATTAGGCAAGGAGGTTGACCCAGGATGTTTGTAGTACTATTTAAAACTGAACAAGGCTAAGAGATATGATAGAGGCCTATTTCCTCTGGAGTAGAAAAGGTAATAAGAAATTGTTTTATGCAATATTATTTATTGTATAGCATTTATTAAATGCTGGATGCTATATTGAAAACTTTGAGTATATTAACTCATTTATCCTAGCAAAAGTGTTATTAAGTAGAAACTCTTTTTATCGCAGTCTTTCAGATGAAGGGTGTATTAAGAGTTGTATATCTTGCCCAAGTTCAAGAAGATAAATAAGAAGTAAAGCTAAGATATATTCCCAGCTATACTGACTTGAGTTCATGCTTTATGGCATTTGTCACAGTTTTAAAGCTGAAAAAACAACAACAACAACAACAAAACACTTCTTTCTTTGAGCAAACTTTAGTCAGGTTTCCCTGAGCCCTTCTCCTGACTTGGCCTTAACCATAGCCCCCATCCTTGCATGCATGGCCCAGTTGTAGCAAAAATCCTGCTAAGTCAGTTTAACAAAAATTCCCCACCCTTGATATCTAATCACTCTTTATATATAAGCAAATTCATCATCACCTGACTTTGATTCCTTATCCCCCAACCTATCTTCAGCAAGAATTCTGTTGAGTATTCTTAGAAAGAATTCCCCCACCCTGATGTTTCCTCTGGGTAATTTTTCTATTGATCCCTCTAATTCTGCTGGCTGACTATATATTTCCACTGTCCTTGGTATACTCAGAGTTGAGGGTGATTTCACTACTCAATTGCAATAGATTTGATGTCTATCGCAATAGTGCTAAATAGACTTCCTCCTCAACAAACTATGCCCTGAAGGAACATACCTCAAAATAATAAGAGCCATCTATGACAAACCCACAGCAAACATCATACCAAACAGAAAAAAAGCTGGAAGGATTTCCCTTAAGAACTGGAAGAAGATGAGGATGCCAACTCTCAAGACTCCTATTCAACATAAAACTGCAAGTCTTAGCCAGAGTAATCAGACAAGAGAAAGAAATAAAAGGCATTACATGGGGAAAGAGGAAGTCAAATCATCTCACTTCACTAAGGATATGATTCTGTACCTTAGAAAACTCTAAAGACGCTGACCGAAGTCTTTTACAACTAATAAACTACTTAGTAAAGTTTCAGAATACAAAATCAAGGTACAAAAAATCAGTAGCATTTCTATACACCAGTAGCTTTCAAGCTTACAGGCAAATCATGAATGCAGTCACATTTAAAATAGCTACAAAAAAATACCTAGAAATATATCTAACCAAGGAGGTGAAAACTCTCTACAAGAATTTGTAGAGATGGAAAAACATTCCATGCTTGTGGATCATTAAAATGACCATTTCTCCCACAGCAATCTAGAGATTGAATGCTGTTCCTATGAAAGTACTAATGTCATTTATCGCAGAAATAGAAAAAACTATTCTAAAATTCATATCTGACCAAAAAAAGCCCAAATAGCCAAAGCAGTCTTAAGCAAAAAGAACAAGCCAGAGGCATCACATTCCTCTATTTCCAACTATACTACAAGCTGCAGTAACCAAAACAGCATGCTACTAGTACAAAAACAGGCATGTAGACCTATGGAACCAAATAGAAAGTCCATAGATAAGACTACACACCTATAACGATCTCCAAAGTCAACACAAATAAGAAGTGGGGAAATGACTCCCTGTTCAATAAATGGTGCTGGGACAAATGGCTAGCCATATGCAGATGAATGAAACTAGACACATGCCCTTCACCATAAACAAAAAGTAACTCAAGATGGATTAAATATTTAAGTGTAAGACTTGAAAATATAAAAATCCTAGAAGAAAAACTAGGAAATACCCTTCTCGTCATCAGCCTTGGAAAAGAATTTATGGCTAAGTCTTCAAAAGCAATTGCAAGAAAAACAAATATTGAGAATTGGGACCTAATTGAACTAAAAAGCTTTTGCACAGCTACAAAAACTATCAATGAAGTGTATCAACAACCTATAGAATGGGAGAATATATTCATAAACTATGCATCTGACAGAGGTCTAATGCACAGAATCTATAAGGAACTTGAATCAAGAAGTGTAAAATAAACAACCCCATTTTAAAAATGGGCAAAAAACATGAAAAGACACTTCTCAAAAGGGATGTACTGGTAGCCAACCCAGATAGGAAAAAGTACTCATCATCATCAGCAGTCATCAAAGAAATGCAAATCAAAACCACAAGATACCAACTCTTACCAGTCAGAAGGGATATTAATAAATGATCAAAAAATAATATGCCAACAAAGCTGTGGAGAAAGGGGATGCTTATACAATGTTCGTGGAAATGTAAATTAGTCCAGCCACTGTGGAAAGTAATTTGGACATTTCTCAAAGAACTTAACACACAACTACAATTTGATCAAGCAATCCCATTACTGGTTATATGTCCAAAAGAAAACCACTCATTCTACCAAAAAGACACACGCACTCACACATTAATTACAGGACTATTCACAATAACAAAGACATGGAGTCAACCTAGGTGCTCATCAATTGCTAACTGGATACAGAAAATGTGGTACATATACACCATGGAAAACTATGCAGCCATAAGAAATAATGATATTATGTCCTTTACAGTTACATGAATGCAGATGGAGGCTGTTAGCCTAAGTGACTTAACACAGGAACAGAAAAGCAAATACAGCATGTTCTCACTTATAAGTGGAAGCTAAACATTGAGTACACATAGACATAAACATGGGAGCAGTAGACACTGGGGACTGCTGGAAGGGGGAGGGAGGAAAGGGATGAGGGGCTTTCTACTGGGTTCTGTGATCATTGCCTGGATGATGGGATCATCTGTACCCCAAACCTAACCATCATGCAGTGCTCCCATTTGACAGACTTGCACATATATTCCCCTGAATCTAAAATACAAGCTGAAGTTATCTTTTAAAAGAAATAAATAGGTGAACATACTAATAACTTTAAAGTGGTTCATATACATTGGCAAATTTTGATGTGTTTCACCAGAGAGAACATAAATGTTTAACATTAAAGATATGTTTGTGGGAATCATGTATTATCTACAAGATGGACTATTATAAGGCATCTTTAAGTTCTTAATATATGAAAAATGTCTATGATATTACATTATTTTTAAAAAGGACATAAATAGATCAAAATGTCAGTGGTGACCATGTAATGGTAATTGAATAATGGGTGATTTCTACTTTTATATGTTTTACATGTACATATATTTTTTGCAGTGAGCATGTTTAACTTTCAAAATATGAAATATAATGATGAATTTTTTTTGTTTATTTTATTATTTTTCTTTTTTTAATTATTATACTTTAGGTTTTAGGGTACATGTGCACAATGTGCAGGTTTGTTACATATGTATCCATGTGCCGTGTTGGTTTGCTGCACCCATTAACTCGTCATTTAGCATTAGGTATATCTCCTAATGCTATCCCTCCCCCCTCCCCCCAACCCACAATAGTCCCAGGAGTGTGATGTTCCCCTTCCTGTGTCCATGAGTTCTCATTGTTCAATTCCCACCTATGAGCGAGAACATGCGGTGTTTGGTTTTTTGTCCTTGCGATAGTTTACTGAGAATGATGTTTTCCAGTTTCATCCATGTCCCTACAAAGGACATGAACTCATCATTTTTTATGGCTGCATAGTATTCCATGGTGAATATGTGCCACATTTTCTTAATCCAGTCTATCGTTGTTGGACATTTGGGTTGGTTCCAAGTCTTTGCTATTGTGAATAGTGCCGCAACAAACATACGTGTGCATGTGTCTTTATAGCAGCATGATTTATAGTCCTTTGGGTATACACCCAGTAATGGGATAGCTGGGTCAAATGGTATTTCTAGTTCTAGATCCCTGAGGAATCGCCACACTGACTTCCACAATGGTTGAACTAGTTTACTGTCCCCCCAACAGTGTAGAAGTGTTCCTATTTCTCCACATCCTCTCCAGCACCTGTTGTTTCCTGACTTTTTAATGATGGCCATTCTAACTGGTGTGAGATGGTATCTCATTGTGGTTTTGATTTGCATTTCTCTGATGGCCAGTGATGATGAGCATTTTTGCATGTGTTTTTTGGCTGCATAAATGTCTTCTTTTGAGAAGTGTCTGTTCATGTCCTTTGCCCACTTTTTCATGGGGTTGTTTTTTTCTTGTAAATTTGTTTGAGTTCATTGTAGATTCTGGATATTAGCCCTTTGTCAGATGAGTAGGTTGCAAAAATTTTCTCCCATTCTGTAGGTTGCCTGTTCACTCTGATGGTAGTTTCTTTTGCTGTGCAGAAGCTCTTTAGTTTAATTAGATCCCATTTGTCAATTTTGGCTTTTGTTGCCATTGCTTTTGGTGTTTTAGAATGATGAATGTTTTTTAAAGTTAAGAAATAATAATGAAGTCTTCCTTACTCTTTTAATAAGTATCAGAATAAATTTTCTTTAACAGTTATGAAGTCATGATTTGAATAGGATCAGATTAATCATTGGACCTCTGGACGTCTTGGCCTGGACCCCAAATGTTCATTGGTGAAATCTTTGTCTTCGCTCCTGACTGATTGATAAAGGATTTATTGGTGATCTGACTCCTGAGCCAGTGCTCCAAATGATAGTCCATTGAAGTGTAGTTAGGGTATACTTACTTTGATTCTTACGGTTGCTGAACCCCCACTGCCTATATGCTCTACCAATTCTGCTGGCTTCTTCTCTGTTGGAATGATTATATTAAGGATTATATATCCTAGCCTGTTCAGTCTGCTTTAACAAAATACTAAACATTGATTATATTGTAAACCAAGGAAATGTATTTCTCACACTTCTGGAGATTGGAAAGTCCAAAATCAAGTTACTAGAAGATTCAATGTCTGGTGAGGGACCATTCCTCACAGACAGTACTTTTGAGCTGTATTCTCACATGAAAGAAGTGGCAAAAAAGCTACCTCATGCCTCTTTTATAAGCACCTTTCCCATTCAGGAGGGCACCACACTCATGATCTATTGACCTCCCCCAAGTTCTGTCTCTTAATGTCATCACCTTGGTGATTAGAATATCTGCATACAAATTTGGGTGGAACAAATACATTCAGGCTATAGCAATTTTGAACTTCAGTGGCTCCCAGGCTCTTCTAAAACTTCTCTCTTCTCATAGCTTTCACTCCTCCTTCCTCGTTTACCACCTTCAATTTTCCATTTGGTTTCCTTGAATCCTTGGATAGGTTGATCTTCAAACTCCTATGTCTTCAATCCCTCTGTTCAGCCCTGCCAGACTTTTCCCTTTCACTCCCGCCTTTCAACTCCATATAGTTACTGATCTCCCACTGGGAACTCTCAAAGGACTCAGGGGCTCTAAAAACAACTCCATATCAGGGTAAAAGAAAACCTTAAAGGGCTCCTCCACAAATATTGGCAAAATGCATTAGTCCTCATATTGAACAGGTAACCTAAACTTGTTCCATGTCAGAAACACTGTTCATATAAAAATATAAAATGTAGCAAAGATAAGAGACAACTGTTTTATATAAACCAGTAAGTTTGTATTATTTTGTTTACCTGACTCATGGCAAAGATTTTAGAATGGAAGCTATAAGGTCCTTGTTTTCATGTATTTGATATTTATGTATATAAAGGTGAATTTTTCTACTTCCGTATAGTATTACCAAATTAACTTGTAAAATCCTATACAGAAGCACTATTGAAATCGCTTTAGTGATAAGTATGTCTTTATATAAATTAAATATTGAGAAAATTTCCAGAAATATAGAAACTAACCCAAATGCTTTCTAAGTTCATGTGAATTGGGTAAATATCTATGAGATGTTTAAGATTATAAAAAATTATACAGTCAACTTAAGAAGAAATGTGCAAATTAAGATGCAGCTAAAAATGAATTACTTTACACAAATTAAGTGCAGTGATAAGACAGAAAACCCAGGAATTTGACTTTTTTAGGTTTGTTTTGCTTTTGTAACACTTGCTTAACATGAAAGTGCTGTAAAAATAGTTAACAGGAAATAACTTGGGATGATGGCTAGTTTTGTTAAATAACTTGGGATGATGGCCAGTCAGAAAACAGTCTCCAAAATATTTTTGGTAACTTACAATTTTATAGTTATGCTAACTTAAATTAAATAATAGATTTTCATTAAATATTTAAATCATTTCTAAGTAAGATGAACTACTGATTACAAAGAATGTGTTTTATTTTGTATACTTCTGAGTTCATATTTTTAAATAGTACAGAGAGGCTGAATATATTTGAGTATGTTAATTAATAGGTTCTTTTTGCCATAGTGAAAAGTTGCACTATGAAAACACATATAACTATCAAAATTGTTAGATGTTATATTCATTAAATTTCCTAGCTAGCCTGCTGTAGAATTCTAATATATAACAGACAATTCACAATTGCCTCCTTCTTAGTTTTCTCTATAGAAGAAAGTTTACTAATGATTAAAAATTGTCATTAATATATGTAAATGAAACTACTAAAAGTAATAAGGGTATAAGATAAACCATTTTGCATGTAAAGTATAAGGATTTGGCTAGGAAAAAGTGAGTAATTTTGTCCTAAGGCAAAATGACTGATTTCTCCAGAAAAGAAAGAGGAAAATAAAGGAAAAATAAATAAATAAAAGTTTTTAAAGGTTTGTGAAAAAGGTATCTTGGAATAGTTATCTTATCTTGTGTGTCCAAAGATGGCCTGCATTGAATGAATATATTTATATTTTTTAAATCAACTTTAATGTAAAAATACACACATATAAAACTAGAGTTTGGTTTTCTTTTGGTTACAATTATGAATTTTTCTTGCATTATTGGTTTGCTCTTAAGAGCTTGTAAAAAGCTTCCTTTACCTTTTAAGTAACCTGCCTAAAAAAGAAAAAAAGATTATGTGTCTTATCAGAATGATTTCCTATGTTTTATCTTAACCTTTATGAATTTGATTATTCAAACAAAATAAATCTTTTTACTTTTCAAAAGAGCTAATTTTTTTATATTTATGATACTTCACATAGCTACTTTTGAATCTTTTTATTGCCACTTTGGCTAAATAAGTACAAAGTTACAAAGTATTGTTTCACAGTAACTCAGGATCTTCTTTAGTCATATATTCAAACCTTTTGACAATTTTGACAGTTTTGTCTTCCTAAAATCAAAGGATAAATGAAATATTGATATTGAACTCACCTTGAGACTTTCTATAGCACACATGGAAATTTTCAAGGATTTTTTTTTACTTTTTTTAAAAGAGAAATGTTAAAAAATAATTAGGTTTGTTTGTTATGCTCAATTGCATGAAAATGTCAAATAAGAGATGCTTTAATCTTTCATAATTTATATGCATATGGTTAAATATTGCTCATATAAGTATTGTGTAAATTTTTATAAACTACTTTGAAATTTGACAATATTCTTGCTGTCCATGGTTTAGTGTTACCATCTCCTGGTTTAATGTTATCAGTCATAATTCTAGTTATAAAATGTTGTATACCACATACATTACATTTTCTTGGCAAATGACTTTCATCATATCTTTAACCACTGCCATTTTAAGTTTTTGCCATTCACAGATAATTTTTGTTTTACTCTAATTTTTCTCTGAAAGCACTTTCAGTTAACTGTAGGCCAGGGTGCTTCATCTTCAGTATAAGGAACTGTCTCAGAGATCCATGAAAAGTACTATGACAAGCATCTGGGGCACAGAATTTTGATGGAATTGCTTAAGTAACTTTGAAACTATACACCACTGTAGTGGAGAAGATGACAGGTTCATAAAGCTGTTAACCCCAAATCAAGCAGCACAATAATTTATTACATAGAAGTGAATAAACTTATGAAAAGTGATTATTTTTTATGACTTCTGTTTGGAGTATGCTGGTCCTTTAATGTTCTGTGTTCTATGTTTAAGGAACTTCTTTCTACTTTTAAGTTCTCTATAATTTATAAAAATTTATTATACTTTTGTGAACATAAATCATTTATCTTTTCTCCCCATTTGATCCTCCCCAAATTTAGAAACTCTTATTAAGTATTCCTATTTTATGGCAACATAATTATTTGCCTAAATTTAGTAAGAATCTTCCTAGCTAGCAACAGTACATATTTGGAAACATTAGTTACATAACCAAGGCTTAGACTGGAATGTCATATTTGAGACTGATGTGCATAGAATCAGATATAATCAGACTGTTTTGTGAAACTAAGGTGAACTTTATAGAGACAATGCCTACAAAGCCCTCTTGGAAAAACTGGCCTGTTACTTGGCATACAAACTTACTGGCCTTACATGTGAATAAGAATGGTTACTTCCCATCAAGCCCAGGAAAATTAGGCTATTTTGAGGCACTCAAGAAGAGAAGAATTCACTCAAATCTATAAGCATTACAGGTGAAGTCTGATGACAAGATCTTGGCTTGGTTTTCTAGTCTCAAGAGGCTTTTGCAAGCACAAACTAAGATTCGTTATGAAAGATTCAAGCAAAGCAAATTTACAATGGCTTATGTGGTCAATTACCATTTTTGCATCACTTATGTAAATAATCAGGCCAACTCTAATAAGACCATACTTACGTTTTAAAATATATTATCAATAAGAGGGGTGACTGGAGGGAGAAAATTTATGTTTCAGTGGAAAACTATAGCATAACCTTGATTATTAGATTCCAGTGCTATTTGTTGTTTCCGAGGTTTTGTTATATACCTGTAAATTGGACTGGATCCTGATATCTTACATGTTTTATCATTTCTTACAAAATTTGAAACTCTTCTAGCTTTCTCCAATATCTCACTAAAACTCTCCAAATTAACATTTCCAATTTTCCCATACTTTCCTGTCTTGGTGTGGCCAAGAACTAAAACCTGAATGCCCAGATACTTATTGGAATGCTAGTTATCTATAGCTGACTTTCCCCACTGGATCTAAAGAAGCCCTGCAAGCTGAAGCTGAGTAACAGGCAACCTTTTGTCTGGAGCTACTGTTGTGTGGGCGACTCAGGATTCTTTAAGACTGACATCTAGAATTCTTCCCAAATGGCTGCCCTTCTACCTAGGCTCATTCGATAGCTCAGCTGGTCTTTAATGAACAAAAAGCAATCAAATAAACAAATGAATGTCTCTTCTTTTCTTGAACAAAAGGAGCAACTGACAAAGACTGTCTCCTTGACCAAACTTTAGTCAGGCTCCTCTGAGCCCTCTTTTCAACTAGGTCTTGAATTTGGCTCCTGTCGTTGCTATACCTGCATAGCAAATTGGAGCAACAATCCTGTTAAGTCAGTTTAGACAGAGGTCCTCACCCTTGATACCCGATCACTCTTCAAATCTGATTAAATTTCCTGTTTTCCACTTGTGATATCTGTTCATTCTGGCCTGTCTTCAGCAAGAAACCTGTTAAGTAGGTTTAGCAAAAATCCTCTCAACCGTGAAGTCTTCTCGTTTGTGTGTGTGTGTGTGTGTGTTCGTTTGTTTTGTTTTTTGTTTGTTTGTCTGAGATGGAGTCTCACTCTGTCGCCCAGGCTGGAGTGCAGTGGCGCGATCTCGGCTCACTGCAAGCTCCGCCTCCCAGATTCATGCCATTCTCCTGCCTCAGCCTCCCGAGTAGCTGGGACTACAGGTGCCCGCCACCACGCCTGGCTACTTTTTTGTATTTTTAGTAGAGACGGGGTTTCACTGCGTTAGCCAGGATGGTCTCAATATCCTGACCTCGTGATCCGCCCGCCTCGGCCTCCCAAAGTGCTGGGATTACAGGCGTGAGCCACCGCGCCCGACCTTTGTTGTTGTTGTTGTCAGCGGAGTCTCGCTCTGTCACCCAGGCTAGAGTGCAGTGGCGTGATCTCAGCTCACTGCAACCTCCGCCTCTCGGGTTCAAGCAATTCTCCTTCCTGAGCCTCTGAGTAGCTGGGATTACAGGCATGCACCATCATGCCTGGCTAATTTTTTGTATTTTTAGTAGAGACAGGGTTTCACCATGTTGGCCAGGCTGGTCTCAAACTCCTGGCCTCAGGTAATCTGCCCGCCTCAGCCTCCCAAAGTGCTAGGATCACAGGCATGAGCCACCACGCCAGGCAGAGAAGTCTCTTCTTAATAGTTTTCCCATTCACCAACCCCTCCAACCTCACCTCTCTCTCTCTCTCTCTCACACACACACACACACACACACACACACACACACTCTCTCTCTCTCTCTCTGCTTCTTGGTTGTGAATCACCACTCATCCTTGTTATATTTAGAGTTGATCTCGGTCTCTCTCCCCTATTATAGTATAGTTGACACCTATCACGATAGTCTTGAATAAAGTCTTCCATATCATTTTGACAAGGGTCAGAATAATTTTTTTTCTTTTTAACAAAACTTTTGGACATATTCTGTCTACAGACCATTTACCATTCCAGGATAAAGAAATGAGGCAGTTTGACTGAAATCAAATAAAAATTTAAAAAATAAAAATAACAAGAAGGGATAGAAGGGTGGAAGCGAAGATGAAAGAAAGAAAAGAAGCCAAATCTTTATTTGGGAGACTATATAAAACGAAAGTTCCTGTTAGGTTTCTCTGAGGCAAATTTCCTCCTCTAGAAACAATATGCTGTTGTATGAGAAAGAATATGAGCTTAAGCTTTAGGCTAACTTGGGTTTAAATCCAGCCTTTGAAAAAGACACACTAAACAAAGGAATGTTTCCTTAAACTCTATGATACTCAGGATAAAGATGAATGAAAAATTTTACAGAAATGTCCCAGCATAAGGTCTTGCATTAGAAATTTACTAGGAGTATGTTTTTTTCTCTACCCTGGAAACCATCTTTACTCAAATTCAATGATGCCAGAACCTTCCTTCAATGCCCCCCATAGACTCAGGGTTACAGCACTGAATTCACCCTGCTGCCTCTGCTGCTGATCCTTGGTTAGAAGGCAGCACAAAACAAGGAGGAAAAAAAGATGCCTCAAAGACTATTTTGACTCATTTCAAAATGTACACAGCTGAACAAATACAAATTTATTGGAAGTGCAATGCTTCTAAAGGAGACACTAAATAAATGTTTTATTGCCTTGGTTTCTTTCACATGGTAGCTAAAAGAGCCTTCGTTAATTTGTTCAGGCCAATAGTATACACTTTGGTAAATCATTCTATCATTTCATTAAATTGCATCCAAGTCCTCTATCCATTAAAGTAAAGGTAAAATTCCTTCTTTTATGGCTAAAATACATAGCTAATATCAGGGCTTGATTTACTTAAATCTGATTGAGTTGAAGGCTAAGGTTTCCTACTATATTTTTCTGTATCCAATACTGTTTTATTTTTCAAAAACATTTTAGATTCAAAGAACACCAAAGCTAAATAGATAAGGAGACAAAGAAAAGCAGCTGTTCCATGATAGATGAAGTAGGTTATTACTAATATGATAAAAGTTAAGAAATCATAAGGAGTTCTCTACAGGTGCTAATTTTACTACTTCAATGAAATTAATAAGACTCTCTATAAAACAGCAGGAGATTCTTAGATTACACGAGTAATCAGCAAGAAAATTTATTGTGGTTTCATGAAGCATAAAATGTTTGTGTAATATATGCAAAAGTGGTACTTTATTCTCTTCAGTGAACAATTCTCAGTCCTTATAATAGAAAATATTTAATAGTTTGACACCTCTTGAGGCAAAGTTTTTAAAAGTTGTTCAAGTGTGATTAATTTGACTCAATACAAAATAACAATGCAGCAATGCAGAGTCATTTAAAACTACTAGAAGAGCTTATACATTAATATGATGACATAAATAAAGAGAAAATGTAAAAAGACATCTAAATTTCCACCTTGAGATATAGGCCAAGCTCTGACGTAATGCAGAGCACATAGTCATGTTTCAGAAAATATGCATTCAAGAAATAATGGGAAAAAAATGAATGGTCCAAAACCTAATACAAAGAATTAATCTGAAACTTGAGAAGTAACAAGAAAGCTAACTTGTACTTAGAATATAAAATTTTCAAAGGGGGTTAAAGCATATAATACTTGATTTTTGACTATAATCTTTAGACTATGTATTTTACACTTAACTGAATTTAACCAAGTCCTATATTGTACTTTGCTTCATGTTGCTGAAAAAAATTACACACACACACACACATACACAAACACACCTATACATATATAATATATGTATATAGTTATATACAGAATTGGGATCTTTTTCTCTAGATTTTCCTTCAACCAATATGTTGATCCAGGCCTACATGTATGTTTCTTGAATTTCACACACTTAGGCTTTGGGAAATGGATGTCTTTGGAGAGAAGCTTATGCATAGTCACATATTCAATCACTAAGTAAATTTACTAAG
The DNA here is from genome assembly GCF_006542625.1 of Nomascus leucogenys. NCBI lineage: Eukaryota > Metazoa > Chordata > Mammalia > Primates > Hylobatidae > Nomascus > Nomascus leucogenys. The sequence continues at coordinate 25,736,912 of NC_044387.1, forward strand.
TAAATAGTAATAATAGTATTTACTAAGTGGTAAATATGTGTGGTATTAGGTTCCCTTTCTTGTGAAAGCAACCAAGATCTTTCAATACAATTTCAGTATTTATTTATACAATTTCAGTATTGATTTATACAATTTCAGTATTGATTTATACAATCAGTTATTTATTTTTTTTGCAGCTCTAGTTTCAGGATAGTTATTGGGAATATAAAAAGAGAAAATATAGACAAGAAAAAATATAGCAATATCAAACTTTACAATGATTTTTAAGGTAAAATGTTTTTTCTAATATACTGGAAGAAATATATACAGTTTGCAGAAAACTTTAACGCACATACATGTTACATACCAGGCATTTTTCTAGCAAATTTATGTGTTAACTTATTTAATTAAAATAATAATTTTATAAGATAGGTATGGTTATTCTCTTCATTTTATTGATGAGAAAATTGAAGCACAAAGGATCCATTCGGCTGCGATATTATGAGTTAGGATTTGAACTCTGGTTGTTCTGGCTTTACAACCCGGGCTTTTTGTTGATATAATATACCGCCTTTCATAGAGTGCAGCAAGAGGTAAAGATGTTGGTTTATTTAAAGCAAGTGCTGTGATCAACTATGTTTCCATATCTATTTGTGACAAATTTTGAAGATTCTCAGATCCCATTCTCTGTCTTTATACAGAGCATCTTGTTTTGCCTCTTCATCACTCCCCAAGTGCTTTATCCTGATGCCCAGTAAAATGTATCTTATTACATAGAGGGTCAGCTGCTTTAAGTCATTAAATGACTCTGAAACTGGATATTTTTCAGGAAGAGAATATGCCTGAATGACAGACAGTAGAATGAGTAGTATGAAATAAAATCATGGCAATCAAATGGATATCTATTCTGGACTGAACTGCAGGCTGATTCCTGTCAAAAAGGATAAACTAAATGGGAAATTGCTCTAATAACCTATACATCATTTATGGTAAAACGTGTTTGTCTGATTAAACCTTAAATCTTGCTAACCTGCCATAGTAATGTGGCTAAGAAATAAATAATAATTTTAGATATTCATAACATATATATATACCAAGAGTATTTTTAAGGAGCATGAAAACTTTAATGCCCAACTTCTTTGTGTAGAGTTGATTTATTATTCATAAGTCTTGGTTTTGAATTTATGAATATTTTTACTTTGGGGGCATTTAACATTCATTGATTTGAGACATTAATTGCAATTTTCTGCACTTGTTATTTTAATTAACTGAAAATATCAATATAATAGTTGATAATTTGAAGTTCAATTGAATTAGAACTAAGCCAAAAAAAGATTTAAAAAAGCAAGGTTTAGTGCAACTGACTAATCCAACTATTTTCTCCAAAGTAATTTTTAATTTTTCTATTACTGACAGAGCTGCTAGATCTTTTTATATTGATGATTAAAAATGGGTATTTATCTATGACCAGACTTACTAGCTTGTTGTGGCTATTTAAGATAGTCATTAAGCTTATGATGACATACAGATTTACCGATTTTGAAAAGTTTACATAGCATCCATTTGTGCAACTACATTATTTTCTCGCAGTTCAAATGTCTAGTGTTGGAAAAACAATTTACTATTCAGGCTGGCCCTTTAATAGAGAATTTAGGTCTAATAATCAACTTTGCAATTCTAGACCCTCAATGTTATCAGTTGACCTATGAATGATCATGTTCTCAAGATATTAATTCTTATATCAATGCATTTGTTCAAAATGGGACATATTTCCAGCATAGTAAATGAGTTGCTTTGTTCATGACATTCACTTCTATTGTATAATTCTACTCAAAGAACACATTTCTGAATCAGAAAGAAACTTAGAATAAAATTAAACTATAGTTCAATGTTAGGATTATCACACAAATCTGGAAATTTAATGATTTAATTAAATATATAAACACATTTTATATATACATATTTATGTGTGTGTCTGTGTGTCCATATAAATAGGATTGGGTTGTTGAGAAAAAATTCTCTGTTGAGATAAATGATGAGATGTCCATTATTCAACAAGCTAGAAGTATGAGGGAATGTCATGTAAGTATCATGAGGAAGAGGATTCCTAGTAGCAGAATCAGAGGAGAAGATGAGGAATAGAAAGAGACAGAGATAAGTGAAGGAAGTAAAAATGAGTGAGCTGGAGAGTGATGTTAGAGAAGTACATGGGAAAAAGATCTTATAGGCCCATTAGGACATGTTTGGCATTTTGAATTTGCTTTTTAATTACTGGAATGTATTGAAGAGTTGCAAACAGTGATGTAGTATGATATAATTGAAATTTTACAGTATAGCTCTGACTGTTGTATTGACTAATCGTTGTAAGAAAGCAAGGTGAAAGAGGGAATACAGGAGGAGAGGTTATTATTATAGCCTAGGGGAGAGACTATAGTGGCTTTAACCGGAGGGACAGTGGGGAGGTGATGAAACGTAACCACATCACTAGGTTCAGCAAAGGAAACTTGGTGATATATAGGATGCAAACTATAGTAAAAGGGTGAATCAATAATAAATTTTAGGATTTGGGCCTGAGTAATCAGGTGAATAGTGGTGACATTTACTGAGATGAAGACTGAGGGGGACGCAGGTCTGAGAGGAAAACCAAATGTTGTGTTTTATTATATTTACTTTGAGATATTTATTAAAAATCCAAATGGAGATGGCAAGTAGGTAGTTGAATACATGAATTCATCAGAACAGTAAGGTCTTGAAATAAACTGTTAAGTATCATCAGGATATATAATTTATCTTAAGCTATGGGACTTAATAGAATTACCTAGGGCACAAATAAAGAGACAAGGTTGTCATCCCAAAGGCAAATGAGAATGGACGACTGTAGGTAGAACATTATGGGCATATATAGAGATTTGGAAGTGGTCCACATAGCAGTCATAAATTCTGGAGCTTAAATATACCACAAAAGGTGAAAAGTAGATTTGTCGTTTTACTTACATATTCTTTTTTGCTTTTGTTGTTCTAGGGGTTGGGGGGCATTTTCACAGAGACAACAGAGCTTCCGAATAAGTTGTTAAAATAACTGAGGCTGCAGTCCCGAAAATATTGTTTCATATTTATAAGTATGAAAGTTCAGACTAGGAATAGCCAAAAGGGCAAAAAACAGGTAATATCTGAACTAGATTAATCCTACCTTGTGATGTCCCTAAAACATTGTGTCTGTATTAGAAATGGGGGAAACAACAAAAATAAAACATACAAAATAAACCACAAAACAGTAAGAAATCCCTTTGAAAGTGACACTCATAAATTGTTTACTTCAAAGATATTACCTCCTTCTCAATATTACCGATTCACTTGCATATCTTCTGTTATTATATGTTCTTTCAATTTAAATTATATAATTACATTTATGATTTTACATAATTTATATTTTACTTTGGTGGGCTGCCTTTATGAAAGGAACATTCTTGAACCTCTGCAGTAATCATGTAGAAAAAGGAAGGGACCTTGCAGTTTAGAGGAAACAATAGAAACAGCTGATGAGGAGAAGTCAAGATGGAGAAATAGTATCTGGATAGGATTAATATTTGACTTTGTATGTTGAAGAAGTTTTCAACTTCTTTTAGAGACAAAATTAATATAAGAGTACTAGGTGAGCTGTCTATGTCTTTATTACCTTTTGGAAGACTCAATGTATTCCACAGATTAAAAACATATTTAGCCACATCCCCTTCTCTGCTAATATGCAATATCTTTAATATGACACAGGCAACTAAGGGAAATTCATCTGTAAATGCAATGGTAAAATCACATGGTTATTAGTGACTATTGACATTTTCATTTCCTGATCACTTTGTTGCTGATGGACAAGCAGCCTGCTAGAAGGGTTCCATATGTTGGACTCTGTCAGCCATATCAATTGCAGAACAATTTATTCTCAGGGCTTGGTATTAGAATAAAATATGTCTAAAAGAGGAAGGGAAATATGTGGCTAGATATTATCCATGAATTGCTCGTAAGTTGAATTTGAAGATATTGTGTTAGTTTCCTAGTGCTGCTGTAACAATCCACAATGTAATAATGGTTTAAAGCAAGACAAAGGTATTATCTCTTGGTTCCAGAGGTCTAAACTCTGTGATGAGTCTCACTGGCTAAAATCTAGGTATCAGCAAGGCTGTGTTCCTTCTGGAGGCTCTAGGAAATAATTCATTTCCAACTTCTAGAGACCACCTCCATTCCTTGGTTTCTAGTAGCTTCACTGTGAAACTGTTTCCTTCATCACATCTCCTTTTCTGATTCTGACTCTCCTACCTTTTCTTACAAGGAACCTCATAATTAAGTTGAGGGTAACCGAATAGTCCAAGTTAATCTCCCTTTCTCATGGTTTTTAATCTAATCACCTTGGTAAAGTCCCTTTTGCCATGTCAAACAACATAATTACAGACTCTGAAAATTAGGACTTGGACATCTTTGCAAGGCCATTATTCAGCCTCCCACAGGGATCATTAAGCCTTAGTTTGGACTCATGACTCTGCTTAAGTTCAGAAAAATTTCACCTTCCTTGATATTCTTGATATGGTAAAAGATGGAAACTTGACACAAATACAGTTAAAACCAAAATCATTCCAAAATTTAAAAATTGATTTAAAGTACTCTGCGATTGTAAATGATTTCAACAATAATTTAATCAAACTAAGCATTTAGAAATCCTCAGAAAATTTAAATGTATTTCCAAAGAGTGCAAAGATGTCATTTTCTAATATTAAATCAATTTTTTGAAATCACAGAAATTAAATAGTATTTAAACAAACATCATCACATACCTAAAATATGTGGAAAAGGGATATAGGTCTCACTCATTTTTTAATCTCTTAAAGCCAGAAGGTAGAATATGTATAATCATAAAAAAAAACTTAGTATTTGAGAAAGGGTAAAGATGTATCTATTCATAATAGTAGTTTACTTATTATATAAGATTTAATTTTATCTTCAGATGCCTGTGAAATAAATAATAAGAAAATGTACGGTTGACCCTTGAACAATACAGGGATTAGAGCACTGAAAGTTTCACTGACCTGGGCAGTGAAAAATCAGTGTATACATCTTTACTCCCCAAAAATGTAACTACTAATAGCCTACTACTGACTGGAAACCTTACCAATAACATTAACAGTTGATTAACACATAAAAAGACTAGCATCTACATGTATTGGATACATTAATGACATACATTTTTCTTTATGTTTTTATATTTCTATGCTACAAGGTTTATCTGTAAGATTTTTCAAATTGTTGCAAATTTCTAAAAAAAAATTTCTAATATATTTATTGAAAAAAATCCACGTATAAGTGGACCCAAGCAATTCAAACCCATGTTGCTCAAGAGTCAACTGTGCTTTTTTCAAAAACAGTTTAACGACTATTAATATACAGTCTCTTGAAATTGAGGCTTTCTTACATGCACCATTCAAATAAGACAATTAGTGAAAAGCATCATTATGCTAGCTATTATAAACCAAAACCTATGTCCAAAATAAAAGTATAACAATGCCCTTAAAAGTTCACTGTGACCTAATTCTCTACTTACAATTCAAAATCATTGAAGAAAAGAAAAAAGTATAACTGATCCCATAAGAGTGAACTACATTACAACACAAACATTTTATTAGGAAGTTTTCTGGCTAGGCACAGTAATGCATGCCTGTAATCCCAGCACTTCAGAAGGCTGAAGTGGGAAGGTTGCTTGAGGCCAGGAGTTCGAAACCAGCCTGATGAACATAGTGAGACCCTGTCTCCAGAAAAAAATAAAAAAATGAAATTTAGCTAGGTGTGGTGGTGCACACCTGTAGTCCCAGCTTCTTGGGATATGGGGCTGATACGGGAGGATCACTGGAGCTCAGTAGTTTTTAGTTGCAGTGAGCTATGATCACACCACTGCACTCCAGCCCAGGTGGCATAGCTCACTGTGTCTCTTAAATAAAAAGAGACCTTGTCTCTTAAAAAAAATTATGATTTCTCAGCAATGTATCTATGCATAATATTGAAAGGAAAACTCAAAATCTGAGGAAATGTTATTGTTTTAGGATGGGATGCCATAACAAAGTACCAGAGACTGGCTGACTTCTAAACAAAAGAAATGTATTTGTCACCATTCTTGAGGCTGGAAGTCCAAGGCGAGGGTGCCAGCACAGTCAGATTCTGGTGATGGCTCTCTTCTAGTTGGTGACTGCCAACTTCTCATTGTACCCACACTTGGCAGAAAGAAAATAAGAGGCCTCTTTGGGATCTCTTTTATCAGGTCATTAATCCCATTCATAAGCACTCCATCCTCATGACCTAACTACCTTCCAAAGGCTCCATCTCTTAATATTATCACATTGGAGGTTAATATATCAACATATAAATCTGGAATGGGCAGGACACAAATATTAAGTCCATAACATTTATTATAAATATAATTCTTAAGGTATAGCTGTAGACTATATTTCAGGCATAATGCTGCTTGAAATAAGCATAAGGTAATATTGACCTTAACTAGACTAATTCATGTTCCTCAGTGGCCGCAGCTGTGCTACCAGAGAGGCAGTGCAGAACACTGTGCTTCCTTAAATCTGGCAACTAAAACAGTTGACAAAATCTAGCATTCAAGGGCATTTTGTATGTATATGATCACCTTTGGATTGTTCTGAGCCAATAAGCCCATGAACAGATGGCATTAGTCATGAATGTAATGTTTTTATTGCTAAAGAATAAAATACTTATCTGACATTGCTCATGTTTCTAAAAGAACATTCCTTCCTCCATATTCTCTAGACTAAAATTCAAAATTTCAAGGAAAAAAAACAAACTAAACATCACATGACTACTGAAAATGAGCATTGCATATCCCTTTAAACTATCAATTATTCTGTGATGTAGTTACATGTGTTTCTGAAAAATGATTTTACAAATCTCTGTGAGTGGAAAAACATAACTTTTGAAACCCTTGAATGATTACTGGCAGGTGGCAGGTGGTGTGTGTAGAGAAGTTAGAAGTTTTTTGCATGCTTTCTGGTTTAGAGTAGACAAGTCTATCTCAGACTTGCAAATCTCATGGGCCAATTTAGAAAATCTCTTAGAAGATAAACTTTGCTGTCTTGTATAGCATGTATCACTAGATGCTAGGCTATACCTTGCGTATCAATGTTGCCGTGGTTGATGCAATGTGTCCTGCTGGCTAGAAAAAATGAAGAGCCCCACGTTGACAAGAGACGTTAGCAGAGCAGAGCTGAAAGCAGAGGTGCTGAACTCCTTTAGTTCAAGTGCTATCATCATCTCTAGGAATTAACTTTACTTTTGGGTCTCAGACTTCAGAGGAATAACTACAAACCAAACTATTAATGCATGTTCAAGAAACTAATCAAATGCAGAATGGTATAAAGGAGGCTTGCAGCTACATAAGAAATTTATTTTACATTAATAAGAGGGACCTTACTAATGGTGAAATTGAAGATTCATACTTCACATATATGTTTCTTCTGATTCATTTTTCTATTGTTCCTATTTCTCCTGATATGTCCTATAGGTAGCATGAAGACTAGTGCATAATTACTTGTTTTATTCTGTTTACTGATGACTTCACTCTCAGGAGGCCTAACAATGTTATCTTTGACTACATCCATAAAAAATGGTCCATTAGTAGAACTATAATAAGAAATAAAATAGCACAAAACAAAATAAAAATTGTATTCCTTTATTCCCATCTATTATAAAACTATTAGACAAGAATTTGCAGAATCTGACCAGTATGAATAATTTGCAGATTAAGTTTTAGGCTTCATGAAATTTGTATTTTAAAAAAAGTTTATTATTTACCTTAAGAAAAATTTAAATAAAAATCCCTGTGGCTGCAATTTTTAGCAAACACAAACATGAATGATTAAATTATTATTTCATGCAATGTTTTATATTCTTTTATTCATTTATTTATTTATTTATTTTGAGATGGAGTCTCACTGTGTCGCCCAGGTTGGAGTGCAGTGGTATGATCTTGGCTCACTGCAAGCTCCGCCTCCCGGGTTCACGTCATTCTCCTGCCTCAGTCCCAGAGTAGCTGGGACTACAGGCGCCCACCACCATGCCCGGCTAATTTTTTGTATTTTTAGTAGAAACGGGGTTTCACCGTGTTAGGCACGATGGTCTCAATCTCCTGCAATGTTTTATATTCTTAATGCCAATAAATTAGTTACATAATTATAAATTGTATATTCTTGAGATCAGAGTAGCTAAAACCATCTTAAAATGTGCTTTTATGGTTTTAAAACTTAATTGTCTGTTGGTTGAAGAGTCATCATAAGTTATTCAAATGTGTGTGTGTATATATATATAATATGAAAATTAAATACATTATGAAGATTATGTTTTAACTAGAAGTTAGAAAATACAATCCTATTCATGTGTTTGTGCCCATATATATTTTCAACAAAGCTAATCATTTAAATAATTATGACATAATATCACTCATTACAAAACCATGTTTTTTCTGATTATTTTATATTAATATCAATATGTTAATTCTTAAGATAAAGGCATACGTCATTTTTTTTCTAATAAATGTTACAACCAGGTAGCTCTCGTTCCCTACCTAACAGAGATCCAAATTTGACTTCTTCATTCTCTTCCATATTCCCATAATCAACTCTTTTTTTATATTTTTCAAAGATTGTTAGTTCATAATAAGTGGATAAAAACGTAGATTTTGTTTATGCTAAAGCTATGCGTTAAGTGATTACAGAAGAAACTTGAACAGCATTTTAATATATATCTAAAATATTGAAGGGCATTATTATTCTGTATATAATTTATTTTCCACAGAGAAATAATGTGCAGCATTCAGAAAGGCTAAACAATGTAGAAAAGAAACATGAATTCTAGATAAAAGTACCTAAGAAAGATTAATTTAACATGCACAGAATTTCCCAATTAAAACTTTCACATTAGCATTGCATTTTAAACAGTTAATCTCCTAATGAGACATCCCCAGCAATGAGGAGAGAGTTGCAGGACTGAATGTGGCCCTGAGGCCTGCATCTGGAAAAGGCTACATTTTGGTAATTTTTAAACTATTTTAGTTCATTTGGGAAGGAAAGTACTACACTGCCACCTTCTGACAGTGACTTTCTCCTTAATGAGAAAAATTTCAGGCCTAAATTGGGGTATATATTACTTAGACGCCTTTAAAGTACAAAATATTAGAATATTTTGGCTTCTTTCTTTAAAAAGTTTGTCATCTGTACTATATGGCACATACAAAATAAAATAGCATATATGAAACTAACCATGAACCTATCATCCAAATTAAGAATTAAACAATATCAACAATGTGGAAGCTGCCTCAATGCACCTCTCCAATCCTGAATACGTTTAAGTCCTAACTCCGAAAATGTGGAGATTTTTGGTTTGTTGGTTGTTTGTATAAAACTGATACCATTAGAGTGACCATTCATGCCGTGTTTTGTGACTTGCTGCCTTAGCATTTCCTCAGTTCCCTGTTTCCCCTGCCCTATCTTGCACATATGTGGTTGAAAATGCCTGCTGTGTTGTCACAGAAAGATTACCTTTCTTTATCTTTTACTGTGTTGGCGGGGGAGGGAATTGGTACATTTATTTAACAAACATTTATTGGAAAACTACTGTGTCCAATAATACCAAATATAATGGATCTAATGGAGAGCAAGATGAAATCATCGAGTGCCTACCAGAAGTTTTATTTTAAAAATTTTAGGGAAAAAAACAAACAATTAAAATCTAGTTGGATTAGTAACATAGTAAAAGTAATGAAAAGTTTTCTTCCTAAATCTGGTTGATTTTCAAGAACTGAAGGTACTGAAGACACTGAGAGAAGCTCTGGAGAGCAGAGAATCTTAATTAAATAATGGATTGGCTCAGGACACTGTCATTTGAGTCAGTAATATGATTGAACTGACTGAAGGTTTTAAATTCAAATATATTGTGAAGTTTTTTTTCACAGTTCACTTAAGTAATAGATTTCATAAAAAAACACAGTACTGTTCCCCTAGTAGAGCTGGCAAATGTTATTGGATATAAGATTCATAAAAAATAAATACCCTCGAGACCACGGTGAAACCCCGCCTCTACTAAAAATACAAAAAAGTAGCCGGGCGTGGTGGCGGGCGCCTGTAGTCCCAGCTACTCGGAGAGGCTGAGGCAGGAGAATGGCGGGAAGCCGGGAGGCGGAGCTTGCAGTGAGCCGAGATCGCGCCACTGCACTCCAGCCTGGGCGACAGAGCGAGACTCGCGAGACTTCATCTTAAAACAGCAACGACAACAACATTTTTCAAAGCTAAAAAGCTTTTCATAGAACATTAATTGACACCAATGTTAGTTGAAATAACTTATTTTCACTGTTAGAATTGCTAAGAAATACTAAACTATATTTTAAAACATTAGATCTAACTGATGGACATAAAATTAAACAATGTAGTAAAGAAATAAGTGTCTGCAAGTTCACTAGTAACATGGGTTAAGTTTGGAAAATGACAGAGATCTTAGTTTTATGCTCTTCTAGCTCTACATAATAATTCTTAAAATTATATACAGTTATGTTATGTTTTATTGTCTTAAGTAAAAATGACAAATCAACAATAATTTGTATAGGTTTCAATAAAAATAAAAAATGTCTCATCCTAGTTCACTATAAGGTAATAGAAAGTAAAGTATCTAATAGTTTATGAAGCCACCTTATATCTTTGTACCTTGGATCAGGCCAATCTTACTAGAGCTCCTCCACTGTGTTGTTCTGGTTAGTCCTGGTTAGTTACTAAGAAAAATTCTGCCTTTCTTTACATGTAAACAATTTGTTTATTTAAGTATCTCTAAGAAGCAGAGCCTCATACTGTTTACAGTATTCAACAATCCTGGATTTAGAGCATATAAATATCAGGTGGTTTTTCCAAAGGAATTACTCTCAGATTGGGATCTTACCTGAATATTATCTTTATGAAATCCACTGCCAAAAAATAGTTGGATCTGTCTAATTTAAGCACATTCAGAGTTATTTTTAATTGTTTGAAGGAGATTAAATTATACCTTAAACAAATATAATTGTTCCATTCTATTATTAAATATTTTCCTGTTTAGTTTGTATGCATTTAGTCTTTATAAAACATTATATAATTTGCTTTATCTGCTTAAATCCCTTTTATTATTGCCATTCATCTTCAGTCTTCTAAAAGTCTAATTCTCTAATTTACAATACTCACTTAAATTCTGTTTCTCCTCCTATGATGTTTTTAGTTCCACCTTATTATGTGTCATCTGTTTCATTCCCCTGCACCTTAATGGAATTTATAAAAGCATATCATTTTTGAAGACTAGACCAAGCATACTCAAGGCATTTATATTTGAACATTTAGTGCTTGAAATATTTTTCAGGGAAGATAATAGCAGGTATTGCTTCTTCCAGACAATTAGTAATCTCTGTTTGAAAGACAAGTCTGCACCAAGGTGCATATTGCCAGTTTACTTATTGTGATGTTTGGACAGATTACTGACAGGGCAACAAACAGTCTATGCACTCAGACATCAGAGAGAAAATGAGAGCATGATTTGCTCTGTGTAGATACAGGATTGTTAGTTCCTGTGTTTACAAATATATAATTTATTACAGAGAAGTTGTCTGGAGTAAAATTTTAATAAACTGGTTTGAGGAAGAAAATTTTTCTGATACTTGATCTAGGCCATTTATAAGAAGAATGAAATAAAAGCAACTTTGAAGTATTATCAAGTCCCTCATTTACCTTTTAGTCAAACAGGAATGGCATTGCACAAGGTTAAATTATGCATCCAAACATATCATGAGTTTTGTTTTTACTGTGAATTAACTTGCAAGTGCCTTGCCTTGCAATATTAGAAGTGTTTTCCTTTAAGTCCTAAAGGTTTTTCAGTCTTCAATAGTTTCTTATTAAAATGCAAATAGTCTAAGATTGGAAAGCCCTTTACTGAAAAGTATTTAACACTTTAAGAAGCAGGAGGGCGCGGTGACCTCTAACCAGAAGTCACTGATAGCTGTTGAAGAAGAAAAGACAAACAGGAGAAGGCCAGGGCAACTACCTGGAATCTTCAATGTTGCTTCTCTGCAGCTTAAATATGTTATATATTTGATGTATTTAATTATGTATCTTTTGTCTATCTTTTATTTATTACATGGAGGTGAAGATTTTTTCTCTCATTTCCATGAGGTTCAGAAAGGAGCAAAATCAAGTCAATCAGATTAAACTCCCTGCCACTCTGAGACAGAAATGACACACCTCCTCCTCAGACATCCTACAGACTAGTTGTTCTGGTGCAGTGTCCATAGATGAATAAAATCTTATTTCATTTAAAAAAAAAATCGTTCAATGATGTATTGATTTACTAAAAATACAGGATTAAGAAATGCTAAATGCTTCTTTATATATGAGTATATTTACAGTTTGTTTCCATTTCATAGAATTGCATTTCAGTCAATGTACCTATTGAGGACTATATTTAAGTTTATTATCAAAGTTTGGAGAATTTATGAACTGAAACTATGATACAGTTTTGGAAAATATTTCCTATTCATCATATTATGGCAACTTTGTACACGTAATAGGTACTATTTTGTGACACCTGAATGTAAAACAATAGTTATAAAAATTATGTTTGAAACTTTAATAATATATTTGCTCGTGTCTATGATATACAGTTTGTGAATAACTCTTTAAATAAATTAATGAATGAGCTAATGAATCCTGAGTTATGCTGGAGAATTGAAATATAATCTATATATTTTAAGAGTTTTGATATAGAAGTAACAAATCAAACTGTCAAAAGCACATCGTTTTTGGCTCACAACTTTAAGATGAGGCAGAAAAATGGTCAATTTTTGTTTGATGCAGGAATCTACTTATTTTTGCAAAAGACTCTATTTCACCCCAAGCTTTCCTCTTGGTAACAGCATTAGTTGCATACCACATTTTGGGAAGACATTTTCTTTCCCATCTTTTCCAGAAAACCTGTCATCATGTTTTATTGATTCAAACAGACTCAAATGCCGATTTTTGAACGTATTATTTTCTCCAGGAATATGTCATGTGTTGGCTGCAGTTGGCATAGGTTACCTGAGCTTATCACTGTGGCAAGAGGGAGGGGGTACAGGGAGGGGATGGGGTTTCTCTCATTGAGGTTAAAGTGAGAATCCACAAATATTGCTGATGAATATGGTGAAAGGGATGTTAAGAAGACAACTAGATTGTCACAAACAACCTACCCAAAATATAGCTTGTCTCCTCATTGCTTTTGTTAATATTACATAATTTTTTAAATAAAAAATGGTTTATAAGAAGAATCAAGGAAACCTGATTCATATTAGTGTAATGGCACATAGAGAAGGAAGTGGTGCTAATACACACACACACACACACACACACACACACATACATACAAAAGAAACCTGAAGAGTATAATATACCTACATATACCTATAATTTCAGGCATATATGCATATTTTAAACTTTGATATTTAGATAAAAAGCCTTACATTAATATTAATTAGGGTGCCCAAAAATACTGTTTTTAACTTTTGATTTATATGTTTTTGTACAATTTCATAGCATGCCACCCATATATCCGTACAAAGCAAATTTTTCTGTCAGTGTCTTATTTGAAATAGCAACAACTCTTATTCTTGAAAAATTATTAGTCTTATTCTTGAACAACGCTTCGGCAATGAAAATACATTATTTATTATTTCAAATGAGCATTTACATTAAACATTTGAAAATATACTAAAGATATGCTCCTAAATCTCGTCTTGTAAGGTGTCTATGTTTTCCATAATATAGTACAGCAAATGTTTTCCGTAAAAGCTAGGAGAATAAGTATGTTCCACGGAATGTGCCGCGTAGTTACTGCTGAAACTACTTAATTCTGATAGCGTAGCATAAAAGTAGCAAAACTAAGTTGCAAATGAATGAACTTACTTTTGTTTCAATAAAACTATTTACAAAAATAAGCTGCAGGGCAGGTTTGTAGGTTAGTACGTGGTAGTTTTCCTACCCTTGTTGTATGAAGTCATTACTTTTTTCAAATTAAAAAATTCTTTTTAGATGCAATGCTCATTCATTTTTAAAGTAATACATAATTTGAGGTCAGTGTCTAATAATAAATTTATTATGTCTAATGATGATTAGGAATATAATCTATAGGCATCAACCTAAGAGACACATAAACTTATTCTTGTAAATATGCATAGCCTCATCTAATTTTGTGGAGATAAACTTTCCCCTTACTTTGTGAATGCAGAGATAGATTTTCTTATAAACTATACTTATTTTTTCTTAATAAGAAATGTGCGTATTCCGGGTTAGTAAAGAATCTTACTCATTGTTATCACTGAATAATCAAATATATAGCAGAGCCTAAGTAATTTGTGAAAAACAGGAAATTTTGAGTACGATTTTATCTTTACATATTAATACAAGCAGAAACACAATAACCTGGGTTGACTAACAGAACAGTACCATCAAAAACAATCTCACTGTTAAGCATAGAAGTGACTTCATAAAAATTAGAATTATAGATGTTTTATGGTTATTGTTTTATTAACAATAGTTAATGTATGGTAAAAGTAATTTCAAAAAACTTTGTTAATTGGGAAAATAAATGCTTGATAAAAATTGATACTTCATATTTTGTCTGAATTATAATAAACAGATATTTTTACTTATAATATGCCAGACATAGTACTAAATATCTTAACATATTTTAACTCAATTAATCTTTTAAACAACCCTATAAGGTAGATATTATTACCACCTTCATTTTACAGATGAGGAAACTGAGGAGCAAAAACTTAAAGCACTACTCAGGGACATATGACTATTAAGTAGCAGCACCAAGGTTTACATCCCAGGCATTCTTCTAAAAAAATTTTTACTGATACATAATTTTCCTACATATTTATGAGATGCATGTGATATTCTTTTACATGAAAAGCATGTGTAATGATTAAGTCAGAGTATTTAGGGTACGTGTCACCTTGAGTATTTATCATTGCTGTGTGTTAGGGACCTTTCAAGTTCTCTCTTCTATTTATTTTGAAGTATATAATGCATTGTTGTTCAAAGATAGTTAACATCCCAGGCATTCTGAATGCAGAATATGGCATTGAAATCTTTTTGTATGGGGATTTTTGTTGTTGTTGTTGTTTTTATTTTTAAGGAGACCCAAGTTCTTGCTCTCTTCCCAACTCAGTCTCCCAAATAGCTAGAACTACAGATACGTGTCACTACGCTTGCCTCATTTTTTAAATTTTTATAGAGATGGGGACTTGCTATGTTGCCCAGGCTGGTCTCAAATTCCTGGCCTCAAGTGATCCTCCTGCCTTGGCCTCCCAAAACTCTATATTATAGGCATGAGCCACCACACCTGGCCTATTTTTGTTTTTTTATGTTTGTTTTTAATTACTGATTTATATTATTTTGTATTAATAATCAAGAATATGAATAATCATTAAACAGATATGTGGAAGTCTTAT
This sequence comes from Nomascus leucogenys, assembly GCF_006542625.1. Taxonomy (NCBI): domain Eukaryota; kingdom Metazoa; phylum Chordata; class Mammalia; order Primates; family Hylobatidae; genus Nomascus; species Nomascus leucogenys. Next base: position 25,752,450 of record NC_044387.1, read on the forward strand.
TTCTGGAGCATTTGAAATGAAAGAGATGTTGGTTTTAAACATTTTTTCAACACTTGTGATGAATATCTAGATTTTTAAAATCTTTACTTTTTATTTCATTAATTAAGCACTACATAATATACCACATGCTATTAAGACACTGCATAATCTTCTAGCAGGCTAGGTGAGCACAACCAATTTTTTTTTTCATCAATGAGTAAAATGCTTCCTTAGTCAATCCTTTCCAAACCCTTCAATATACGGTAATGATTAAACATAAAGATCAAGCTGAGTCTCTCCATCAAACACCACCCGATAGTACTAAATAGCTCAACATATTTTAACTCACTTAATCTTTTAAACAGCCCTATAATGTACAGACTACTGTCCCCCTCATTTTACAGATGAGGAAACTGATGAGCAACCAGCTGTAGAAAGCACTCAGGGACATATGGCTATTACGTAGCAATATTATAGACAGGAAAAATGGGCAACCCTTTTCTCTTTATCCCCATTAGTAAAACTGTGGATGTGCACAGTGGCCACTCCAGTGATGAGCAAACACCAGGCCATGACAGTGATTCCAGTGAGAATATCCAACTATACTGTGACAAAGTTACCTAGCTGGACATTTTTTCTAATCACCATGAATTTCAAAGCATTATTCACCAGAGTTCAAATAATACCATATTAAAATCAAAGAGGCATTCAAATCAAAATTTTAACAGGTGAGAAAAGTATAGTATAGAAGTAGATGTCAAACAGGAATTTAAGCTTTTAATTCTGTGAGTTCACTAAATTAAGGAATTCTAGAAAACTATAATTTCAGGAAATGATATTCTGGAATGAATCTATAGTCTTGTTTCGAAGTTAAAGAAGTTTGATGATGGGTATGTTTGAATTTCTGAGCTTCTTCCTTGATCCAAAAATTCAAACTGGGTCTCTAAGATACTGTATTTCTATTGTTCGATAACATTGTGAAGAAATATTTGAAACTATGAAGACGTTTCTTTTCTGAAGATAGGGAAGACCACAGAAAAATTGAACTATAAAAATGTTGGGCCAGGTGCAATGGCTCATGCCTGTAATCCCAGCACTTTGGAAGTCTGAGATGGGCAGATCACCTGAGGTCAGGAGTTCGAGACCAGACTGGCCAACATGGGGAAAACCTGTCTCTATGAAAGATACAAAAAAATTAGCCAGGCATGTTTGTACACACCTGTAATCATAGCTACTTGGGAGGCTGGGGCAGGAGAATTGCTGGAACCCAGGAGGTGGAGGTTGTAGTGAGCTGAGATTGTGACACTGCACCCCCAGCCTGAGTGACAGAGCGAGACACTGTCTCAAAAAAAAAAAAAAGGTTATAAAGTTGGAAGTCCACAGAGTCTGAGGCGTGGGATTGTTTAAAAGACTCTACAGTATCTGTCACTGAGAATTACCCATTGATCCCAAAGTATAAGAAGTGCCTTCTGGTGGTGTTTTTATAGAAAATTTGATTGATGTACAAAATAAGAACTGCAACAACAAACATGTGGCAGGGTGTAGGATGATAAGATTTGGGGCAGGGACATTTAGAGTTCAACAAATCTGGCCTGTGATGCCTTACTTTCCTAGCCTCCTTTGCAGTTAGGTAGGACTCACGTGAGATGGGTTCTGGCTGCTCAAAACATAAGTCATGTATTTTGTTCCTGGCCAAAAGAAATTAAGAGCTGGTGGGCAAACCCCATCTCATTCTTACAGTTCCACAGAAATTTAGAAGCTGGGTATTCCAGCTGATGCACCTGATGAAGGACCACATCTGACTTTTTGAATGTATAAAGGCATTAAGCTGAAGAGGTTTCAGGACTTGTTTACTGTGCCTACTTATGTTAGTTACTCTGACTAATAAAGGGTTCGTATAATAGCCTGATAACAATTTGTAAGAAACTGTCCGTCTAGAAGAGAATTTTTCCAGGTAACAATCTAAGAGGGTTACAAAGAGCACTTTGAAGAAGTAAACACTCCTGAATTCAGACAGTGCAGCAGAGTTTCCAGTAAAGGCTTACTGCACAAACTTAAATTGTCTTATTTTTCCTATGAGAGAGGAAACATAGAGAAAAACCACACTGAGGATATGAAATAATTGAGAGGCCAAACATTAGATAACAGTATGTTTCCAGCTCCTGTATCTCATCTCCAACCAGCAGGTTCTCACGGAGAAAAGTAGGGGTTGGACTAGAGTCCTGCCAGTCATCCAGCTGCCCCTACAATTTAAATCCAGAATGCCAATATCGGTTACATGCTGTGACTTCCCTGGAAACTCTCCTTTGGCATTTTGAAGACCCCATTTCTTGGATGGAACAAATTCATTAACAAACTCTAGATTGGCCAGGATTTTGATGTAACTTCACATGTTTTTTGTTTCAGATTTAGTAAGAAGCAGATCCAGTGGCCAAGAGAATCATGTTCTTTCACAGGAAAAGTAACAGGGAAGATAATTACTGATGCTAAAGTTTTCACCATGACCTCACTTTTTTTCTTTCTTTCTTTTTTTCTTTGATGAGCTCATGTTTTCTAAAAGTGACTTTGATAGACATAGCCTGGCTAACATGAACATACAAAAGGAAAAAATGGGTAATATGAAAAGGAGCTTAAAAGACATAGCAGAATAGAGAATGTCTAGCGTATGTCTATTCTGAGTGTCAGAGGGAGAAAAGAGAGGAAAGAGGGCAGAGGATGTTCATAAAGAAAGACACTAGTACTTAGGTTCAAATAGCCTGATAAACTCAAGGCAGTGTCAAAAAGAAAGAAAAGAGAAAAGGAAGGTGGGAGGGAAGAAAGCAAGGGAGGAAGGAAAAAGGAAGTAGGGAGGGAAGGAAAGAGGAAAGAAGGAAGAAAGGAAGGAAAGAAGGAAAAAGATCCCAAACTAGTTCCTTTATTAGTAAAACTGCAGATGGGAGAGAAAGAGTCATATAATGTGTAGTTAACATGGCAGTGGTGGCCAGTCTTGCCGACCACTGAAAAGATGCCAGCTGCAGTCTGGAGACGCAGCCAGGGCTGTGCACTCCATGGAGTCAGCAGGAGCCCCACTCCTTCTGAGTTTATACAGTGAGAGCCTCAGGCTCCCCAGGCACAGCCACAGCCTCCCAGCCATGGCTGTGGAACTGTACATCCCTGTGTAGACCCAGGGATCTCTACACTTTCAGGAGCCAAGAAGCCTCTCTGCCCCAGAGAAGCACAGGCTCAGAAGTGCTTGCTCCCACTGCCTGGCCTCTCCCCACTCCTGGTGCCCCCTCCAATTTCTGAGCAAAGTTGAGGCCGATCCTAGGCACTGTCACAAACTGGATGGGTGTGCACACACTTGGGACAGCACTGACACACCAGCTCCGTGTTGCCTTGGCCTTTTCTGGACTTTGGGCACTGATGAGCAGTGGAGGGTAAGCCGGGGAGTGGCTAAGGGCAGCTCAGTGCAAGTCTGCAGATGCCCCTTGGCATGAACAGCCTGTGTGCTGTGGGCACCATAGGCAGCAGATGGCAGGGGACAGACAGGCTGCTGGAAAGAAAGGGGTGGGTTCCCAGTGAAACACCATATTCAGGCCAAAAATAGCCTGGGGGCTGGGTTGCCAGTTCCATGGCCTGGAGTAAGAATTTATGGTGCTTTTTCTGAGCCCACCCATGGCCAGCCATGGACCAATCAGCTCACACTTCCTCCCATCTGAAGCCAATAAAAACTCTGGATTCAGCCAGAATCTGGGAGATGATGGGACACCCTGCCTGCAAAGAGTAACTACCTACTATGGGTCTCCTTTCTGCTGACAGCTGAACATATCAGGACACCTTGCCTGAGGAGAGGAGCTACCCAGTGTGGATATCATCTGAGCCATACTGTGGCTCAATAAAGCACCTCTTTGCATTGCTCACCCTCCACTTGTCCACATACCTCATTCTTCCTGGACACAGGACAAGGCCTTGGGACCCACTGAATGGCGGGGCTGAAAAAGCTGTAACACAAACAGGCTGGACCATGCCCCTTGCTCACCAGGTTACTGGGCGATGAGAAAGAGAGAAGAGAGAGGGAAAGAAGAGCTTTGACCCTTTGGGGAGCCCAGACCTAGGAGCTCCCTGAGCCAGTGCTGTGACCCCCTCTTTGGGGCTCTCTGGTTCCTGGCATTGTCAAGCTTCCAGGTGCTGCTGCATTCCCTGGTGCCAGCTGTGGAAGCTGCTTGACATACACCTAGCCCAGCTGTAGCCTTGCAGGGAGCTAGTGCCCGTGTTGGTGCCTGGAGCTACCCACACTGCCACAGCCAGTGGTAGCGCAAGTTGAGCACAGCCTGCCAAGCCAAGTGGGGAGAACTAGCCCAGTGGGCTGGAGCAAAACTCAGGAAAAGGCAACACCAGCCACAGAGGTTTCCAGCCAGAAAAGTGACACCCCTAAGATACTGTAACAGTTAGACATTATTGATGGATTTCTCTTTCACAGATTTTTTTTCAAAATATTCTTATATAATTTTTTTCAAAGTTAAAAAATCATTTAAAAAATTAAATTGAAAACAAATGTCAAATTTGGAAGTCAGGTTGATGTCTTAATATACGACACCATTCTAACACAGCTATAAGTCTCCATGGGTTCAGCTTGTATAGTTTTTCATGATTTATTTTGCCTAGTTATACTTAGAGATGACCAGAAATCTAACTTAAAAAACTATAAAAGGCTGTAAGCAGTTAAATTGTTTTTGTACAGTAATAAGAAACATATCTTTCATGTTTAAGGAAAATCTATAAAAGTTTAAAAGGTTGTAGGAGTAGACCATGCTTCATTACATCTATTTTCATTGAAATTAAATTTAAGGTTCATGTTTTATATAGATCATCTAGGTATTTAGTAAATTGAAATAAAACATATTAAGTGCATAATACTACTGTAATATTGCCATTTTTGTTTGATAATTAACACTGTCAGGATCATAATGCATATACCATAAATATGTACAAAATGACTAAATGAATAAATTTTGGGTTTTATGTGCTAACAAAAAAAACCGAGATTTGAAAGAGAATAAAAACATTGATTTTTAGTAAATGTTAATTTCTAGAGCATTGCCTAACAAACTGTTTACAACGCATTTCCACTGCTTTCTGCTAAGTCTTAATAGGAAAAAATGGTTATTATTATTATTATGCTTCCATTGTTTTTGGAGAAATTCTACGAAGAGAAGAAGACAGTGAAACCTATCTTTTTTACAGTTTTTTGGGAACAAAATAAGGAAGGCAATAAATACATAAATATATACTGTTTTTTTGGCATTGATAACATTTCAGGATTCAGTAGAATCACTACTTCCTCAGAGACCACCACCCTCTTAAAAGTAGTTGAAACCTTCCTACTGTAAGCACTAAGTATCTCTTTTGTAATTTCTCATTTTTTGTGTTATTACTTATTTATGTAGTCAACATCTGTCTCCGCCACATATAAGACCTCCAGGAGGGAAGTGGTCATTGATGATCCCACTCCCCAGCATGTCCCCAGGGCCCAACACCATTGTGCCCTCTGTGAATAGGTCTCAAATGAACAAATGTTTGACAAACAGACAAGGAACACATGAGAGAAAAAGAGAATTTTTCTTGCTACTTTTATTGATCTGTGTTTAATCTGACCAGTTCTACAAAGTTGGTATAAAATTACATTTAGGCGTTTTTCACTTATAGTCCCAAAAGTAACCTTGGGGCCAGGCACAGTGGCTCATACCTGTAATCCCAGCACTTTGGGAGGCCGAAGCAGGCAGATGACCTTAGGTCAGGAGTTCGAGGCCAGCCTGGACAACATGGCAAAACCTCAACTCTGCTAAAAATATAAAAATTAGCCGGGTGTGGTAGTGCATGCCTGTATTCCCAGATACTTGGGAGGCTGAGGCAGGAAGCTCATTTGAACCTGGGAGACGGAGGTTGCTGTGACCTGAGATCATGGCACTGCACTCCAGCCTGGGCAACAGAATAAGACTCTGTCTCAAAAAAAAAAAAAAAAGTAACTTTGGAAATAATTTATCTCATTTAAAAACCTCCTTTGGGATTGCAATTGATATTCATTAAATGCATAAATTCATTTCCAGGTAATTAACAATTTAATAAGTTCTCCTGGATGAAGTAGTCTGTTCCTATATTTAGATTTAGAATTATTTGTATTTATGTATTTGTGTATATATATTTATACACATATAAAATACGTATCTATTATATGTCTATAAAATAGATGCTTTTTTGGAAAAGAAGCTTCACTTATAATTCAGATTTTTAAAATTCTCTATGACCATAGTTTAAATTTTTACAATTCTTAATTTTCAGGTTTGCTCAGTTTCAAAAACAATGATAGATCATAGGTAATTTTTCAGCTGGATTCTGGTATAGATTTTGGTGAGTCATTGCACAAAATTTGAGTATTATATTTTTAGATGCAAGTAGAAATGAGGAAAAAGTGTTTAGATTTATACCAAATATTAACTTCATGAATATTCCATGTCCTAGAAAACAGAGGTAGTCTCAGTTATAATAACTATAGCACAGAGGTATTTCTGTGCTGAGTGTATGGATAAATTACAATGGGAACCACCATTACTACCCAGTCCACATCTCTGTTTGGAGGAATTCTGGTGCAAGTTGCAAACCCTGGATCTTTCTATTGATGTTCAAAATGCATCCAGACTGAAGGAGGGGATGAAAACATGTTGCTTTCCACTGTACATCACCCGTAACTTTTGCTTTTACCAAGTGTGAGATGTCAGTGTTCTCTCCAACTTGTTTGTCTGGTTTCTACTCCTTCTCGCTTAAGATGTGTGTGGAGGCAGGAAAACAGAAGTGGAGAAGCATGAAGCATGAGGATCAGGCTCCCTCCACTCAACTGTCCATCTGCCCAATTCCATCGATAGATAGCTATAAAAGAGTCTTAAATATTGTTGCTTATGTATGCCAAACACGGTTACATTGTTGGTGCTAATGCAGTAGCTGACAAGTTTTTAATATCTATATTTATTTATATCATCCTGAAAGTAAATGCAAGACTTCTGAAGACTTCTGGGACAGAAAAAGATTAATTATTACTTAGACAAGAACTACATCCATTCTCCTTGCCCTACATGTTCAATTTCTGGGGTGATGTGATTAGAGCCAGATGGACTGCCTTGTGTATGGGCAGGTCACACCATAGGAGAGGAACCTTTGAAATTCTAAATGGAGAGTTTATGAGGATAGAGCTGCCCATTCATCCTCCACTCCTGAGAAAGGGACAGAAACCTTTGCTTCCTAATATAAACAAATTCTTCTTTGGAAGAGAAGGGAAACAAATAGTGGTATATTATCCTTTGGAATATAAGTAAATGTCTCCAGAGGGAATATAAGAGGAGCTTCTCAGAGTTTATAAACCCTGAAATATGTCTGTAGATCTGGGTTTCTTCCCTGATTGAAATGTAAACAAATACCTCTGGATAGGTGCATTTCTCTAGATGGTCTCTCAGTATCTATTCAGTAACTTCCCAGGTTTATGCTTTGATTCTGTCCCAGTAAACTATTCAGAAAACGCTAAATATTCAGAAACATAACAAATTCTTTTCCTGAAAGTAATGTCCCCACGGAAAACACCTCAATCATTTCAAAAATAATTTGGCAAACAAGGAGGCAATCACCAATGTATTTTATAATTATTTTGCCAAGAAATCTTCTTCACACATTCACAAAATAAGTGTCTCTAACCTAGTTTCTGGCTTAGTTTGGAGCCATGGTCCTCAACCTTGTCGCAATGTGATGCTACAGCGTATTTCATATATAATTTCATCTAAATATTTACAGAGCATTACTCAGTGCCACACACTGTTCTAGGTGCTGGAGAAACAGCTGTGAACAAAACACAGCAAAAAGAAAAAAAATTCTGCTTTTATAGCACTTGAAATATCATACGCCGTAATATTTGCCAATAATTTATTTCTAATATTAGATAAAGCATGTTTCCTAAATGATTAATCATCATTTAAGAAATATGCTTTATTATTAGCGTGGGTTTTGTGTTTTTATATATTTAATATACAAGTGTGGATATCCGTAAAAGGGCACTTATCTTAACTTTATATTCTAACATGTTATTGAAAAGGTAGATAGAAGTGGAATAAAGCCTAGGTTGCCTGAAGAAGATATGCATCACCTGGGCATTTGTGTGCAGGCTAGAAATGTTCTGAAGGCTGCTGGTTTAGCAAGCTCAAACCTGGGATCTGGGCACACTTTTCCCTTTTCTCAGTTACTACCCTTTAAAGAATATGGACTGGATGATTTCTAAGGACTTTTCAGCTCTAACATCTTAGTATTTTTTGGCCTAATGCTAACAATTTATTTATAAAATATCTTCATTTTAATTTTATTTTTTTTTCTGTTTAAATTTGTTCTTCAAGATCTCAAATTTCTGTTTCAATTTTAAGATTTATGATTGAATGTCTCCCCAGAGCATCATTTGGCAAACACTCAATCTAAAGCAGACATAAAGTTATTCTGTATCTTGACATTATTTTGTTTTTTGGGTTTCTTTGCAGTTTGTATGTGTTTATTATTTATATCTGTCACCACAATGTCGGCCTCATTAGAAAAGGAGCACTGTCTTTTTCACAGCTGTTCCATAGTGCTTAGAACAGCATGAGACACGGTAGGCACTCACTCATTTATAAGGGCAAATGACAAGATCGTTAAATTTTATACATAATCACAATCCTCAAGATAATTCAAATGAGATAATGTACATTAAAGTACTTTGTAAACCCTTCCAAAAGATTTATGATTTAAAATTTTATGAATAGAGAATATAAATCTGCTTTTTTTTCCTTCTAGCTAGAGAAATATTTAGGTATAGTATAGGAAATTTATATTAGCTTTAGGTGATTATTTCAATAACTCTGATAGGGATATATTTTTACCTAGTATAGAGATTGTTATTAAAATTATATATCTAGGGCAGAGCATGATGGCTCACATCTGTAATCCCAGTACTTTGGGAGGCTGAAGAGGCAGCCAAGGAGTTGGAGACCAGTCTGGGCAACATGACGAAACTCTGTCTCTACAAAATATTTAAAAATTACCCTGGTCTGGTGGCATGCATCTATGGTCTCAGCTTCTTGGAAGGCTGAGGTGGGCTGAGCCTGAAGGGGTCAAGGCTGCAGTGAGCCATGATCATGCCACTGTATTCCAGCCTGGGTGACACAGCAAGACCCTGTATAAAATCTCTCTATATATGCAATTACCAACATTTACTGGAAGCTTTTGGATACATAACACATTTTTCTTAAGTCCATCGTATCTAAAAGCAATTTTATAGAAACTGTAGAATATTTTCAAATAATGTTAATTACATGTTGATAGGCCAAATTGATCTAAATGCATAAAATGGTTTCTCAGTAAGAGTTATCTGTTTTAAACCACCTTAATGTAGGCAGATAAATATTGTGCCTCTCCAGAAATAAAGTACATTTTCTTAGTTCTATGTGTGTCAAAAATATATAGTATTCAAAATATAAAATGTACAGGAGGTGTATTTTTAATGAGCTTCAATTCAATGATCCCCACTGTTATTTTAAAATTACCTAAAACTATATTAATATTTAGGGTGACGTATTTTCACCATTTATATAATTTTAATAGTAAGAAGAAAAGTCATAATCTAAAGCAGAAATAACCTGTCAATGACAGTCTATGTGTAAACAGCCACTTCTAATGGAGTTGAGGGCTCTTGCTCTACAGGTAAGATCTCTAATAGTAATTGATTTACTGAAAGTAATTGCTGTCAAGTTTTCCTATCAGGTTTATTTTCTGTGATCAACTTCATTTAAAAGAGTTGATCGTATAAAGAATACTTCCTTTGTTTTGGTACAACTTGAGTAGGTATAGTTTCCAAAGTTTGCCAAAAGTGAATTAAGTGGGCTGCCTTTCTTGGTAGAAAAGTAATCAAAGCAGAAATAACAAGAGTAAGAAATCTGTCTTTGCTTCAATGCAAAGTTATGTGAAGTTTACTTTGTAGTTCTGGGTCCTACTGAAAGCCAGTAGGAAAAAAATGATATAATAACTAGTATTTGCACATGGATACATATGTAACAAACCTGCACATTGTGCACATGCACCCTAAAACCTAAAGTATAATAATAATAATAAAAAACTAGTATTTGTGAAAAATGTTAAAAGACACTTTAACATTTGATTCAGTGCTAAACTTTATGATTACAAATAAGAAAATGCAATATTTTAAAAGAAGTAAAGGTAGAGTGGGAAAAAGATAAGTGGCACTTATAAAAGCATCACCAAAGTTTGCCTTAGAAATCCAAAGAGCTCAAGCAAATGCTGCCAGCAAAGTGTCAGAATGGCCCAGCACAAAGAGGTGCAAATTGAGGAAATTAGGCTTTCTCTCTTTTCTGAGGTCTGGAGTCAGTAATTGTGCTCAGTAAAATGGAAAAGACCATAATATTCTGGTTTAATCATCTTTCCCTTGAATAAGATGAGTCACAGATTTGTACCTGAAATCCTCCACATCCAAATGTGATACAGATAAAAACTGGCACTCCCATCTGCCTGCCATCAGTTTGAACCCACTTTTAAGAAATAATTCAAATCATTTTGATAAAAATGAGAGTAGAACTTGCCTAAATATTCCCACAGTGGGGGAAAGACACATCTAAAATCACAATAGGGACACTTATTTTAAGACTCATGGCTACCTATTTAGGTAGAAAGAAAAACTATATACTGTAGGAATTACAGCATAAAAAGAAAAGCTAAAATAAATTTGTTTTTTCTGTGCAATATAATATTGCATACCATCCGTGTGATGCAATGAGAATCGTAGAAGTGGAACATAAATTTAAAGGTTTCAATTTTTAAATTCTAAAGGCCCAGAAGAAAAAAAAAGGTTAATTTATTTTTATTTTAAACTGCCATTTGACGTGTATATTACATACATGCACACACACACACACACTAAAATTATCAGATAAGAAATTATAATATTAGATATATAGCTAGATCAATGTTTAATCCCTCATTAATACACATACACAATCAGGAATTAAGCATTGATCTAGCTATACAGCTAATATTATAATTCCTCATCAAATGATTTTAGTAACATAAACCTCCAGTTCTATAGCATGCTATTTAAAAACGCTTCACATACTCCTTTCAGGTCATCTGAGAGATTGCTGAAGATTACATGCATATGCTTGAATTCATAGCCTGCTCTGTGGTTACTGGATAATAAAGCTCCCATGGCCGTTTGTACCATTTTAAGGCGATACATCCTTTAAAGCAATAGCCCTGACTCTACAGCCCTCTCCCTCTATGAGGCAGAAGGACTAGGCAACTGCACAGCTGTAGAAAGTGCATCTATCTATTAGCCTGTATTAAGAAAGCATATGCCTTTCTGATGAGGAGAAAAGAGGCAGCAAGTTTGGAGAGCCATAGGAAAAGTTACAATGCAACATTCCAGGTCAATGATTTTTCTCTCACTGCTAGTCACTACTCTATCATGGCAGGAGCATGACTCTACTGCACTTCAAAATCTTAGTCACAATGGTATCTGCCAAATGGGAAAGAGGATAAAATGAAATTTTCCCCTTCCCTTCTTGAGAAAACGATCTGTCATAGACCAAGAACATAGCAACCAGGCTCATAGCAAAACAGTTAATAGCTACATTTCACAAAATTTAACACTATCCCACCAAAACAGAATTAAACAGCCTACAGACATTATGTAAATTATTCCTCAGGCTAGTCATATGGGATAGATATTACTTTATTTCACTGATTCATGGAATGATTTTTTTGACATTTTAATATCTTAAAATTTGGGGTGTATCTTAAAATTTAGGTAATGTCATAGTTTGATCATTTTTTTTCTTAGTGGTAAAACATATACTTAATTCTTAGATTTGATGAAAGAGTATTTTCCCGTTTTTAAGCCCCAGGAAATGGAGCCACAGAGGCTTAATCACTCTCACATAGACAGCTTCAAGTCCAGGACTCTACAACTGTAAACTTATTTTTTAACTGATATAATATACATCTACCCTATTCCCAAATCTCTTGAAAGCAAGCCCACAGCACAGAATCTTATCCCATTATATAAACGATGGTCCAAAATCAGAGACATTAGAAACATTTGCAGGGAATCAACATGAGAGAGATTCTTGATTGCTAGTTTTCAAGATGGAGGAGGTCATGTGTCAGGAATATAGTCAGCTTCTATGTGCTAAAAGTGGCTCCAGGCTGACAACCCTCAAGGAAATGAGCAACTCAGCCTTAAAACTACAAGGAAATGAATAATAAAATAAAAGTTGTGAATATTAACACCCCCAATAACCTTGTAAGCAGATTCTTTCCTAGAGCTTCCAGTAAGAATGCAGCCTGGCCAAGGACACACTGAGTATGATAACCTAGTATGAATCTCTGATTAGAATCTGTGCTTCAGAACTGTGAGCTAATAAATGGGCATTTTTAATTAAGCTACTAAGTTTGTGGTAATTTATTACACAGCAATAGAAAACTAATACAAGTTTTGATAAGAGAAAGAGATAAAGGGACAAGGGGAATGAATGATAGGAAGTTTTTTAAATGTCATAGGCAATCCATGACAAGGCACTATTTTTCTTATTATTGCAAACTAAATACTGCTGAGATATATGATCACCTCGATATGTGGTAAGAAATGGTGGTGTATTTCACATCATCTCAACAGTAAGATGAAAAGCTTTGTCAATGTGACCCTACACTTCGTTCAATATTTATCTTGGGAAAATAGGGCTTTTTTTGTTTATGATGGACTCAGATTTCTACAGCTTGGAGTGATGAGTAGTTTGCATAGGCCTTAAATCAATAACAAGAGCTTTCATATGCTGAGTATATAATATGCATCTGTTTACACACCATATTCTTTATATAGATAAACTCAATAACTCTTCAACACAATGGTATGGCATATCTATTAATTATTTTATTTTGCAAAAGAGAAAATATGGTCGAAGAGTATGGACAATTTACTATTTAATTTTTAAAGCCATGATCTTTTCTCTGTGCTACACTCTCAATCATGGTCTGTCTTGTTGTCATACTGGTTTTGTGTCTCTCAAACATAAGTATGTAACTTGTATTGAAAATAAAAGCATAAGTAATGATATTTTGATGTAGTCCCTCTTGATAATGTGAATATTGAATGTGGGGGAAATAATCAAATGAGTGTTTTTTAAGGTGCTCAAATTATGAATTTCTTAAGATGTTTGTAAAGATATTTGTATATAAGAATATGAGATATATTTTAAAGGATTATTAAAAATAATTTTTTATTAGTAAGGAAAGATTCCGAATCTGTTGTACCAACAATTTTAAGTGAGTTGACTGGAACCAGTGAAGGTTAATAGCAGAATAAATTATCTGTTGACAGCAAGACAACATAATAGAATGGGTTGAGTTAATATACTTTTCTAAATTATTGGTTGAGAATTTGCAACACATTTTCCCTTAGAAACAATGTTTTAAAATGTAGCTGTGTAACTGTGCCAAACATCAGAAACATTCATAATGAATTAAGAAATATTAATTATTAGAACATTTTGTACTTCATAACAGTTTACAAATTTTTCAAATATGTTATGCTAATGTGGGATTGTAGTACTAGACCCGTTTTATTTAAAATAGTTAAAATATCATTTCTATGAGCAAGTGCATTATAAATTCCCACTTGGAATACAGATGACCTTGTATTCTTTAAGACATTATTAAGGAATGACAAACCATTTTCACCACATTATGAACTTCTAGGCCACCAGGCAACTCAACATCACCCTCCTTACTTAGGCTTTGGTTTTCGTTCGCTTTCAACAGCTATCAAATGCAAGCTCTTTTTTGGAGGTCTGCCCTTGGGTTACCTTGGTAACTTTCTCCACACATGAAAGAACTGGAAGTGTTTGCAGTTTGTGTCCCCCTTGGCATGGAATTCAATGAATTTAGGAGTAGAAAAGTCCAACATCTTTGACTTGGAGTGGGGAACTCTGAGTCATACTCACAGTTCAGGGTCCACTGTGGGTTCAGGTTGAAGCTAATCCCTCTTAAATTTTGCCTGAGATTGCACCCTTGCTGGTCATTTTCTCACTCTCCTGCTTCCCCAACCTTACCAATCAGCATCCCCTGGGAACTCCTTCTTAATATATCATTGGCAAGTGAATATTTGTCTTAGGTCAGCTTCTGGGAAACTTGACTTAAATCAGTAGTGATCCTAAAAAGTAGGTCCTAAAGATGGGATTCTGAAGTGCAATCACTCACCGGCTAGATGGTAGCAAGGACTGATTGTGGTGATAAATGGAGTATGGATAATCTCTGACATTCTGACAGTGCTGGTAAGACTTTCACCTGTGGCGAAGTGGAATGGAATACAGGTAGAAGAGGATGCACTAACTCATGATCTCTCTAGCGGTTGAGATACATGGGGGGGATAATAATTATAAAAAGTGAGAAATTGATTTTTGCTGAATTCTATTGAAGCAAAAAAAATGGCAAATTCAATTCAATCACTCAGCAATTTAAGGCACAATATAGAAGTTAGAACCCCTTTATCTCAGAGCCAGAGAGCAAGCTGTTTGAAGGCCAAGCCCAGAACTAATGTCAAAATAGAAGAACCTTAGGGAAGGCTAAATTTGCAGGCTGTGTAAATCTCTTGAATCTTGAGATAGGGACATTTTGGTGTATTTTCTTAAGAACATTGAATCTCAAGTTTCTTCTTAACATTCTGGGAACCAAACATACAGATTAGCCTATTTTGCCTCTGCTAAAAGATTACAGTGCCCTTGCCATCAAGTCTGAGCATGATCCAATTCAATGTTGCTCCTACTAAGATCAAAAAGGAATTAATCTCCAAAGAAGCTACAAAACAAAGCTTTTATGACCAATAGAAACTGTCAGTCATACCGGGGACAGATCTTGAGAGATCTGGTTCAGTAAAAGCAGACTGTGAAGCTGAGTAAGGGAGAAAGGTAGAGGTTTTATGTGGGAGTAAATCCACGACTCAGGATTTAATACACTGGAATAGGCATCTGGATCAGATCCTAATATGCTGAGGGGATGGCTGTGTGACTCTTGGAAACAATGATGGTATGTATTAAATAAAATGGAGATGTCAGATTTGCCTTGATAGAATGTTGAGAAGGGATTCCCAAGGCTCACAGAAGTAGACTTCATAGAGTGATTCTGTTATGTAAAATCCAAAATCTTCTCCCCTGATGATCATGGTCCTTAAGAGAGTCAGAGGACGTTTTATTTTCAAAGATGATAAGGAATGCATCAAAGAGCAGCCCAGTAAGTGTCTGTTTTAGTAGGAGACACTGTTGTGCTACTGGGCTGTCTAGTCTCAAAAATAATGACAGATTTAATTACTCTAATCTGCAGCCAGTTCAGAGTGGCAGCTAGAGAAACTGTCCCACAAGAAACTTGATAATACTTAATAAGTCTGAGTTTTCCTAAGGAAATTCAACAATAGTTTTGCTCACATGGTCTTGGCCAAATCATTGTCTGTGGGCTCACAGGCTGCCTGATTTACCAAGAAGAGACTCTACCTAGCATAATTTAGACAAAGGAGCTCAATTTAAAACAGAAGAGAGCAATCATGGGCACGTTACTATGGATTCATTGGTACTATCACATATAGCATCACCAGAAGCTGCATCCTTTTAGAATATTGAAATTTACTCTTAAAGGTGTAGCTAAATGCATCAGCTTGGAGATAATCCTGCGTACGAATGAGGTTCTGCCTTTCAAGATGTGATGTGTACTTTGAACCAAACATCATAGGACCTGTGACAATGATTAATGACAGATAGATATCCGGGAGGCAAGGAGTGCAATGAGTGGTCCTGCTTACTATCACTCCCAGTGACCCTGCTGGGGGAATCAATGGTGTCTGCTTTCAAATCTTATAGTTCTTTTCATCTAAAGATCTGTTTCCAGAGAGAAGATACATTCATCAGGAGACACTATAAAGGTCCCACTAAGCCAAAGACTATAGCTACTACCTTATCATGTTGTGCTTAAATCTTGTGGAAAATAATAGGCAAAGTAAAGAGTTGCCACACTGGCAGGGAGACTTGACACTAATCCTCATGAGAAGGTAGATGTGCTGCTACCTAATGGGGGAAGGGAGAATATGTTTATAATTCAAGGACATTTCTTAGTACTGGCATATCCAGTTTTAACTGTGTATGAGCAATTACCACAATCTACCTGAGAAAGATAGTAAACAGCACATATTCCTAAGAAATGAAGGCCTGGGCTGTCATTACCACCAAGTAAGTCATATGGACCTGCAGAAAGAATAGCTGTAGGAAAGACTGATCTAGACTAGGTTGTGGAGGAAAGAGATGCTTAACATAAGTTTTGCTAAGTACCATTTGTGAAACTCATTCTAATAATTCTTCTATTGTTATACTTCTCCGGAAAAGTCACCATCATGAAAACTCCATATCAACTAATCCTCAAACCAAAAACATCAAATCTGAGCAATGCAAGAGGATACCGTAGCAGAAAATGTTGGTGCTCAGTCCAGATTCCTGCAGATACCTTGTTGTTCTTTGAGTCCCTCCCTCTTTCCTCAAATAGCTCATTCTGCATATAATGTGTGCCTTCACTTACAAAAGCCAGCACCTGAGGACCCATGTTGTCAGTTCTAGAAGATAGTTGCAAGTGCCTGGAGATAGTGTTAGCAGTAGTGAATCCTTATGAGTCTGCAGCAACTCATTTCTTGCCTCTTCAGAGGAAAGAACTCTTCTGAGGATCATAAGGAATAAGGAGAGATGGAGGCAACTTTTAGAGCAGGAACAAAAGGAAGTACACTTGGAAGAGGGCCAAGTGGGCAACTTGAGAGATCTAAGTGCCTGGTTTTACCTTTGACTTGGGATTTCACACACTGGCATGCTTCCAGGATCTTGCCTCACTCCTTCCTTGATTTTTCCTTGCTGTGGGCTGCCACATGAGCAGTGGCCTGCCAGGACTTTGGAGGGGCTGCATGCACAGTATGTTTACTGAAGTTGTGCACGTGCTCATCTGTGGCATTTTTCCCTTACCAGTCGAATGTTCCTAGAGGAAGGTCATATACCAGTTAAACTCTGCCATTTTGCCTCTTAATGCTCATGCTTGAGCCCAGTTGCCCAACTCCTGAGATCTTATCTAGAAGCTGCTGATCGCCAGCATCACATGTTTTCTATCTGTTGGGAGACTGCCTTTCCCTAGCACCGGCTGCAACCAATTGTTATTTTAGAGAGACAGTTTAACAACTGCCTGACCATCACCTAGTGGTTGCCTAACATTCCTGTAAAGAAGGGGTACGTCTCCATTCCTGATCATCTCGGCCTAACTACCTACTATAACAAGAGCACCCTTGACCAGTGCTTACCCAGTACAGGAATTTGAAAACCAAGTTCACTTGCATGAGGACAGTACATCTCTGATCTATTACTTAAATTTAAGATTTCCCTTTGGCTCAGGTCAATGCTACCTTTTGTGGCTCTTTGCTTGTGGTAGATTGTTGAAATAATGACCCAAAATGATTGGCTTCTCCCTTATTTATGCCCTTGGATTATCCCTACATACATTGACTGTGGTTTGACTCTGAAAGTGAAACCACCTTTGCAAAATTATAACTGAGGAAATTATGACAGTGAAAGAAATCAGATCTAACTGACTCTGTCTTGCTGATAACCTTTATAACCTTTAAGCTGTCCTTGTTCATTCCTGGGCATAGGCCGAATGAACTTTGGGAAGGAATTTAGTTCATGGTTTAACTCTGAAACGAAATTGATAACAGCCATCTCCTGAAAATACTCCCTTCTTGCCTGGGGACCAGTCTGCCTTTGCAGGACTAACAAATTAGCTACAAGATGAGAAATTCCTATATAGGGGTCATGCAGCCTCTGGCTCCAAGAGTCTCAACCTCCCCAAATTGGTCCTGGGGATAACATCACTATTGCAAAACCTAAGATCAGTGCTTGAGATATTTTGCAGACCCTGCACTCTATAGATCAGCTGACACCACCAGATCTACTGTGGCTCAGCCAGTTCTGCCATCTCACGGAGGAACAGAAGATGGCAAGAAAAACTCACTTCAACACCCTATGATTCCATCTCCAACCTGATCAATCAGCACTCCCCACTTCCCAAGCCCCTACTTGGCAAATTATATTAAAAACTCTGATCCCTGAATGCTCGGGGAAACTGATTTGAGTAATAATTAATTCTCCCGCACAGCCGGGTCTGCATGAATTACTCTTTCTCCATTGCAATTCTGTTCCTTGATAAATCAGCTCTATCTAGCCAGCGGGCAAGGTGAATCAATTGAGGAGTAACAAAACTTGCTTTGACTAGGAGACATTAGCAGACATGATACAGACAGAAGCTTCCACAGTGCTTGTACTTTGTGGCCTGTCCTCTCTCATTCCTCTTGAGGACCTTATAACCATTACCTTTTGACTAAGGCTAAACTAATCTGCTGGGGACAAATGGTCCCAGCACCTAAACCAGGAGCCAAGACCAATAGTCAGACATGTGAGTAAGCCCATCCTAGATTAACCAGACTGCAGCTAACTACAGTCTGATGGAGCCCAGCAAAACAATCACTCAGCTGAGCCCAACCCAAATTGCTAACTCTCCAAATCATAGACTAATAAATGACCTTTATTTAAAATTATTAGATTTTGGTGTGGCTTTTTTGTATCAAATGTTTACTGATTTGCTATTATTGCTTCAACTTGCTCATCCTGTGTCCTACACTCTTTCATGGTTTCTCCTGGAAGTACATTCTGCATAGATTATTTCCATAGGAATCTTTGTCTCAGGGTTTACTTCTGGGGAACATGACCCAAGACAAAAATTTGTTAACTCTTTAGATTTTAAGAAGAGAAAATAAGTGTTAAACTTACAAATTTACATTAAAGAATGGGCACTTATGTCAGGTATTCTGAATTTGAAAAGGAAAGGCATTCAGAGAAAAGCATAAGGGGAATCAGGTAGATTTTGTAGCCTCCGTTCTTCTTTCCATTCTGTGTGCTGTAGCCATCCTATCCTCCTTTTACCAACTTCATCTATGAATAGCATGTAAATTAGGGGATTAGATCCTGTGTGGATATTGACAGTAGATTAATAATTCTAGAAATTTAAAACACATTCTAATGATAGGACAGATTATCTTTCTATTGTATTCTCAAGTGCTGTTTTCTACAACAGGAAAAGCAATAAAAAAAAAACAGGCAATGAGATATTTGTTGTTAGTTACAACAGCCAAGTATATGTATGTCTCTGTCATTTGTTTCTTGACAGAAGAATTCTCAGAGCTCAAGAAAGGGTGAAAAGGCACCCACTGAGGAGGTGCTATCATTGTAGTCTGTCGGAGGTTTTTAGTCATTTTACTGAGTTAAATGCCACTGGAGATCTCTTGTGTTATGACAAGAGTTCATCGATATTTTTGAAAAAACACTATATCAGCATTTTTAATATAATCTGTTTTTTTTTTTTTTTTCTTTTTTTGGGACGGAGTCTCGCTCTGTCGCCCAGGCTGGAGTGCAGTGGCGCGATCTCGGCTCACTCCAAGTTCCGCCTCCCAGGTTCACGCCATTCTCCTGCCTTAGCCTCCCAAGTAGCTGGGACTACAGGCGCTTGCCACCACGCGTGGCTAATTTTTTTTTGTATTTTTAGTAGAGACGGGGTTTCACCGTGTTAACCAGGATGGTCTCGATCTCCTGAGCTCGTGATCCTCCTGCCTCAGCCTCCCAAAGTGCTGGGATTACAGGCGTGAGCCACCGCGCCCAGCCTATAATCTTGCTTTGAGAGTGAGAAGAACAATGTTTCAAGGCTTTTCTACAATGGAACCATATATAATAAGGTAAATGATATTTAAAATTTCATTCATCTCTATTGTCTTTGGTGTGCTTTTCCCAAAAGTGAGAAACATATTTATTATTTTTCCAAATTCTGATAGTTTGATTGTTTATTTGATAAAATATAGGAAAAGAAAATCGATCTCTGTACATCATTGGCTTTTGTATGATTATTACAAATTGTAACTTTCATAGGTTAGTACTGTATCACAATTTAAATATGCACATTCTAACCATGCTGTGGACTATTTCTGAGAGATGATATATGCTTAATTTTATGGTTAACAATCAGGCTTTAGATAAAATTATAAAATGAAAAATTAAATCTTTCGGGATGATTACTTCTAACAATTAATAATATTAAGGGAATAAGAGACTGTGATAAATGTGGAGATTATATTTGAACTATTAAAATTAGCAGTACAAAGAAAAAGGAAGGCTGTGAGTTATATGAAAAGATATTAATTTCAGTTTTAACAAATCTTCTCTGAAATAAATACTATGTTTCATAATTTTAAGTATAAGTATAATATATGCTAATAAAATTATTCACTATTATATTTCAAATATACAAATCCTGAAAATAATATGAAATGATTTATGCTAGAAAAATATTGTGTGATCTCTGATAGGAGGTTTGCATGTTCAAAGCTTTTGAGTGACTCTAAAAATTCTGAATTTTCCATTTTAAATAGTATGTTATTTGTCAATGAAAGAAAAATAATGTTTTTAAAAAGTGTAACATGTTGTCTAAATAAATAGCATAGAGTTATTCTAAGGATTAGTCTTCTAATGGTTACTTGTCTTCACTATTCTCCAGAAATACTAGATATGTATACATTTGTCACCTTTCATCATGTATGTTGAATTGCAGTTAAGGATATATGATTTATAAATAATAAAGAACATTCAGTTTTTAATGGAGTTAAATATCCTCCTGTTATGTTTCTTGTTTGGCAGATGTGTAATTTTTTGGACCATATGCATAAACCTAGGTGTAGAAAAAAGCACACGAAAAGAGAAGAGGCATACAGGGTCAGCTGCTCCCATTGTTTTGAACAGCATAAACTATATAATCACAGCAAAAATAGTATAACATCACAATATAGAGAATTTAGATATAAAATGAACTGACTGTGAATTAGGTCTTCTACCCAGACTTCATTCACAAACTGGGGTGGTATGATTGCTTTTAGATGTCAACGTGGCTAGGCCATCCTATTCAGTTATTTAGTGACACAATAACCTGGGTCTTACTGTGTAGGTGTTTTAAGATCTACAATCAGTTGACTTTAAGTAAAGGAGATTATCCTTAGTCATGTGAATGTGCCTCGTCTAATCAGTTGACGAGCCTTAACAACAAAACAGATTTCTATGAGGAAGAAGAAATTCTGCCTCAAGACTAAGTATGGTGTCAGCTCTTGGCCAAGACCACCTTCCCTGCAAATTACCGACTTGCCAGCTCCCACAATCATGCAATCCAATTCCTTGAAATAGATGTCTCTTTCTCTAGTACATACACTGTATGTGTATTTGTGTGTGTGTGTGTGTGTATACTATAAGTGCACACGTATGTAAGTATGTATATAGTTCTGTTAAATGAAGCTTCACCTTAAGCTGCCACCATTGTAAGTTCAGCCTAAAGGTTTCTCTGTACATCATGAACTATAACCTAAATGGAGTTGTAAACAGACTGTAGCCTACTCTTGTGCCAATCGTTGAGTTTTGGTCAATCACAGGTGGCCAACTGTTCAAACCATGTTCAAATAAGGCAAATAATGAGAGCTGTAAACAAGCCAGTTTTTCTGTACCTCACTTCCGTTTTCTGTATGTCACTTTCCTTTTTCTGTTCATAAATCTTCCACCCTGTGGTTGCACTGGAGTCACTGAGCCCATTCTGGCTCAGGAGGCTGCCTGATTAGCGACTTGTTCTTTGCTCAGTTAAACTCTTTTAAATTTAATTTGGGTAAAGTTTTTCTTTTAACACTCCTATACAGTATATGTATACACACACACACACACACACATGCATGCACACATATTTATATCATAATACATATATAATACATACGGCATTTATTATATATATAATTTATGTCTATCTGGTAGCTCTAACTGATATGGGTGAATTAAATTTCTTAACTTATTTTAGGTTTGGGGATTCTGGAGGTAGAAGTAAGATTTTTAAGGGCAGGGAAAAATACCATTTCAGGAATTCTGAAGATGACTGTCTAACACTGCCTGTCGTGAACCCTGCAGAGTCAATGACAATAACACAGGTATCCACCACCTGAGAGAGTCTTAAAATTACTTTCTAGAATTCTTGACCAGCCATTGCCCCACAGTTATTTATGCCAATATTTAACTTGGAGTATATACCACTTCCAGATAGGGACCAAATTGTAGCTGGGACAAAGGTGGATTTGAATAGGGCAGAAAGTCTCTCAGAACTCCCAACATTGTAGTTCTGAAGGTTTCTCCTAAGCCTAGCAGTAATATAAATTTTTATTACATGTAATTAATTTTTATATTAGTTATCACATGATAATGAGGTTGTCATCTATAAAACTTGTATGCTAGTAATCTAAAGTGAATATTAAACCTAGATATGGAGATCTGAAAGAGTTCTTGAACTTAAAAAATAATACATGGGTAGAAAATAGATGTGTTGATCTGATTAGATAGTTCAGTATGCACTAACTGGACATGTTTACTAATTTTCAGGATGATTGTGTACTCAAAGAGAATTCTCCATGAATATTTCATGAATATCATGATTCTGCATGGTCCAAGCCTTTTAATAATAATTTTAAAAATGTTTGAATAGCAAAGGCCTGGGAAGGTAGAGGTTTAGAGATTTGTCTTCCCAGAGATATTTGCTTCCATTCCAAGATAATAATAAATAAGGATAAATATTTCCTTCCTCTCCTGGAAGAGTTTGTTTACATTCCAGTGTTAAGTTTGTCTCTTCAGAGGGTTGGGCAGATGTGTTATAAGCACTTGTGTAAGTTCTTAGTCTCATAATTTTGTATTTGCTTTCCTATGAAGTAACCTAACTTTATGAGAGGTAAAATGTGATTCTCACTCATATCACCCTGTAGGGATACATAGCATGGCGACCTGACATGAGATTCTACTCTGTCAGTAATGAACTGTTTCTCTGATCTGGGAGCTTCATGGTCTCACTCTGTCTCCCTCCATTTCTCTCTGTTTTTCTCTGTCTCTCTTGCTCTTTTTATATATTTTTGTGTGTATGTGTATATATAAAAATACATGTATGTATTTGTATATAGGTATATATACACAAATATGAAATTATTATTACATAATTGATAATAACATTTTAAAAAGTATTGCAAAAGCTTTCTTAGGAACTTCAAAAGGATATTATAGGGATTCTTTGCAAAAAAGCAACTTAAAAAATTTCTATCTACTATATCTGAAAATTTATTTAACACTACAGATCATAAACTTTTTAATAAGGTGGTCCCTTTTCCACTAAATCATTTTAATTTTAGGAAGAAAGATAAAATTATGAAACATAATAATTATAATATGTTAGAGGATATGCTGAGTGCCAATAAAGCATATATGAGTGCCATGATATAATGATACATGCTTCACATCTGTTTGACTCTTCCTATATTTCATCTCTCTTGACTTCAGCCAGAAAGAACGGTTTCTGCTTTTCAGAGCTTGCCACATTAGATTGCTTTCATCAGCAAAATTGAGTATAATCTTGATCTCTTAAGGTATATAATCTAAATTATATCTGCAAAGCTCCTTTTGTTATGTAATGTATTTACAGGTTCCAGGGATTGGGGTATATGCATATTTTTGGGCACTCTGCCTATTATAACTCATGTGATGTGTGTATTATTTTTAATATCTCAAGAATTTTAATTTCCTCATTTGTAAAATAAGCATACTAATACCTAACTCAAAAAGATGTTTTGAAAGTAAATCAGATAATTGCAAGGCACAGAATACCTCTTCTTCCTACTTTCTTTTTCCCTGGAGTGACCTTGACTTAATCTGACTGGTGTATGCATTAGAGAGTGGTGATGATGAAAGCATTTCTCATGGAACTGAAATCAAGTGGTTCCTTTATATTACTCACTGCTTTCAGACAGTGCAGAACCTAATGAAATGTGTACTTAACATGTGTGACAGAGCTAAATATCAAGTGACTCAGTTAAGCCTTTGGCAAGTAATGATTCAAAGTCAGTCCAATATTGAATTCTTTGACAAATGACTGAAATATTGATATTTTGTTTTGCTGATTAAAGAAGGATCCAAATGTGTTAGAGACAAACCTGCAGAATAGTTCTGTTAATAAAGTCAGTGATGAGAGGGATATTTGTTTATCTGCTACAGCACTGCCCTAAATCTAAATTGATTCTCAGAACACAGCTGATAATAATCAAACATCATGCTTTCCTTGCACTATCAGAAAACATGCTTTAGTAATATGTCATTGCAAAATTCTTACATATGCAAAATAAATATACAGATTGAAAAGATTCCTAGAAGAATAAGAAATGGCATGAACTGGATTAAAAGAGAAATATATAACAGAATTTTTTTAAAAAAATACATATACCTCCAGAATTTGTAAAATATTTCAACAATTATCATTGAGATAAATATATTTTTCCAAATTTATGTATTCTCAAGTTTACATGATTTAACTACATGCACATAATAAAAAGTCACAGAAATAGCATGTATATTCAGATAATTTTCCTTTTTATATAAAAATGGTTTATTTACTCAATTCATACGAAATATAGGTGGATAATATAGTTTCATTATGTAACAGTTGAAACATTTCAAATTTTCACGATTTGTATGGTGTTTACAAGACAGCAAAAATGTTACACGGAAGTCTAAGGGTTATAACATTTGCAGTATGTTAAATTAGTGTAAAGTTTTTAACTACAAAACAAAGAATGAAAACTAGAAAACGTAATTTGGAACGCAAAAACAAGAAACTACTTGATTGGATAAAGAATAGATCAGTGCGCTCCTGCCCTTTAAAGCAAATTTTTTAAAAAGCAATTTTGAAAAGCAACCGCTATGGTTTGAATGTGTCCTCTCTAAAATTCATGTGTTGGAAGCTTAATCGCCAGTATAATAGTGCTAAGTGATGAGATTTTTTTGGAAGATGTTTAGATTATGAGAGCTTTGCCTTCATGAATAAATTAATCTCTTTATAAAAGGAGCTTTTGGGAGTCATTTCACTATTTTTTACTCTTTTGCATGTGAGAATAACAACCTTTGTCCCACTTTTGCCTTTCCACTGTCTGCCATGTGAGAATGCAGCAAGAAGGCTCTTACAAAATGCAGGGTCTTGATCTTCAACTTCCCAGACTCCAGAACTGTAAGAAAATAAATTTCTGGTTTTTTTAAATGACCTAGTCTTAGGTATTCTGTTACAGCAGGACAAAATGGACTAAGACATCCACTCAAAAAAACTGTTTTTTTTTTTCCTTCTGCAAAAGCATTAGTGCTAAAAGTGCAAGGAAGTGGAAAAGTAACTATATCAAATGGCAAATGACAATTGTCAAGGGAGGAGAAGTGATACAGTCAAACTCTTTTCAAAGGATCCAGTTCTTTAAATTTTGGAAACAGGAATCTTATATTCTAGTACCATTCTATAGAACATGAAAAATGAACACTGATAATGTGTTTTAATAAAAAGTTTATAAAAATATGATGCATAATGGAATTGATTTTCTTATTGTATTTAGCAATCAAGGCCAGAAGGACTGTTTACTTAGGCTTTATATATGAGTATCATTATTGTTGAGAGAGTATTTACATTTAAATAAATTGATTCTGAACCCAGTGCTCTCTTTAACCCAGTATACAGTAGTTGCAAGAAAAGATATCTATTAAACTATAAAGAAGTATTTAAAAATACCTATTAAGTTAAATTTTATAAACTAGTTTATCGAAACGAAGTACTCAAATGGGGCAATTAGGTAACAACAGTGATGTAAAATAATGCTCTTCTCTTTTTAAATGAATGGAAAATTACAGAACCTTAACAAAATATTTGCTGGACATAAAGGACTGCTATGCAGATTCAACATTGCATATTTTCAGAATATTTTTTTAAAAAATCTGGCAAGTACAGACGATTTTAGTCAACATTAAGAAACTTTAGCAAAGGGCCGCTGGGGAAAATAAATCATTTAAACTATGTACAGTTTTATTTGTGATGATATCAGCCACAGTTTGATGACAAACAGGGCTGAAAAATCAAGTGGCCCCAAAAGCTTGAAATATGACTGTCCTATATGAGTTAAACCATGGGGCATCAGAAAAGACAAGGTGCAGTTTCTATTATTAAATGAAAGAGCATTACTATCAAAGCAGCAGCAAGAATTGAGAGAAAGCTGATTAATGACTAATGTTTGCCTTAGACCAAAACAAACATTTTTTCAAAAGTTTTCTTTTATTATAACCTGAATATGTTTTAAAATTTGTGTGTTAAGTATTTTCACTTTTTCTTTTTTTATTTATTTTACCAAAAATATTGCTGAATCTTTGGGGTTAATAACAATTCTAGTAATTTAGAATTGAAGAGATAAAATATTGATTTAGCTAAAGATAGACTGTATCAGTAACACAGAGGTTCATTCAGCAATTGAAACGATTGTAGAAGGCACTTATGCTGTGTGAACTGAATATACTCCAGAGGAGAAGACACCACAAAAAAGAAGATAAAATATCCAATCCTCACATAGTAATTTCTCAGTAGTAGTTAATTATTTCAATTCTGGTTAATATATTCCTGCTTTTTAAAATTCAAAGTGAATCTATTAGCTGAATTCTAGTTAAATCTGTGAGCCAGGCAAGATTGGGTTTTTCCCAGGCTGGCTGAAGTCCTGAGTCTGGTCTATGGTAAATTCTCCAGAAAACCAATCTCTTCTGCAAACATTTAGAACTTAACATGTTTCTTACAATAAAATTCCTACTTTTTTATTTAATAAATAGTGTAAATGACAAAAAATCAATTCTCAAATACTAATTATCTTCATGAACAAGGCAATTTATTGTTATGGGACAGTAAATTAAACAGAAAAGCTATAGGTACTGGCAAAAAAAAAGAAACTAAAATGCAAACCTAGAATTCAGTTAAAAAGAAAAAAAGATAGCATAAATACAAGAATACTAAATCCTGAAGTTAACCTGCAAGCATTGGAAATGCCATCAAACAGGCAAAACTGATTTAAAAGGTGATGGACATACTTTAAAAAGTTCCAGGGTGAAAAAATGAATTGAGGTAGGAAAGGAAAAACACAGGATGACAACAGAGATTCTGGGTGAGGAAAACAGTGTGAGCAAAGGGACAGACATGTCAGATTCAAAAATAAATTTGTACTTGCTGGAGAACAAATTGTGATTTCGAATAACACGTATTCTTTTAAGCCCTTATTTAAATATGATGAGAATAGTAGATGCAGTGGAAACATGTATGCAAATATATTTTCTATTGAGATGAGGACTAATTAAAGGCATGTGTATGGAATTTCAAATGGAATACAGCCACATGCTATATAATTATGTTTCAATCAAAGATGGACCACATATACAATGGTACACCCATAAAATTATAATGGAGCTGAAAAATTCCCATATTCTAGTGACATCACAGACATCCTAATGTTGGAGCACGACCCATTACTCACGTGTTTATAGTGATGCTTGTGTAAACAAGCCTACTGCACTGCCGATCATATAAAAGTATACCACATATACACAATTATGTGTAGTATGTAATAGTTGAAAATGATAATAAACAACTATATTACTGATTTATGTAGGTACTATGCTATACTTATGTTATTTTAGAGTATACTCCTTCTACTTATTAAAAATAATTGTTAACTATAAAAAAGCCTCAGGCAAATTCTTCAGAAGAAGGCATTGTTATCACAGGAGATGACATCTCCATGAGTGATACTGTCCCTGAAAACCTTCCAGTAGGACAAGATGTGGAAGTAGGAAGACAGTGATATTGACGATCCTGACCCTGTGTAGGCCTAGGCTAATGTGAATGCTGTGTCTTAGTTTTAACAATAAAGTTTAAAAAATAATAAATAAAGTAAACAAAACATTTATGGAATACATATATAATGAAAGAAAATATTTTGTACAGCTGTACAACAGAAAGCTGTGTGTTGTGTTTTAGGCTGTTATTACAAAAGAGTCAAAAAGTTAGAAAATTAAAAAGTTTGTGCAGTAAAAAATTACAGTAAATTAAGGTTAATTGATTATTGAAGAAAGAAAAAAAGTGTATGTGTGTATGTATACATTTTTTTTTCAGACAGGATCTTGCTCTGTCACCCAAACTAGAGTGCAGTGGCATGATCATGGCTCACTGCAGCCTTGACCTTCCAGACTCCAGAGACCCCCCAACTTCAGCCTCCTGAGTAGGTGGGACCACAGGTGTGTGCCACCACATCTAGCTAATTTAAAAATTTTTTTGTAGAGACAAAGTCCCTCTATTTTGCCCAGGCTGGTCTCTAACTCCTGGGCTCAAGCCATCCTCTCACCTCGGCCTCCCAAATTGCTGGAATGACAGGTGTGAGCTGCCATGCCCAGCCAGAAAAATATTTTTTATATATTTATTATATCCTAGGTTTACAGTGTTTATAAAATCTATAGTAGCATATAGTAATTTCCTAAGCCTGCACATTCACTCACCATTCACTCACTGAGTTACTCAAAGAGACTTCTAATCCTGCATACTTCATTTGTGGTAAGTGCCCTAAATATGTGTACCATTTTTAAAATCTTGTATAGCACATTTTTACTGTATCTTTTCTATGTTTATATATGATTAAATACACAAATACCATTGTGTTACAGTTGCCTACAGTATTCAATACAGTAACATGCTGCACAGGTTTGCAGCCTAGAATCAAGAAGCTACACCATATAGCCGAGCTGTGTAGTAGGTTTGGGAAGGTACACTCTATGATGTTCACACAATGAAGAAACCGCCAAACAACACGTTTCTCAGAATGTATCCCCTGGCATTAAGTGATACATGACTGTACACAAATATTCTTGGTAAATGTGTTTTATCCACCATAATTATTTCTTACTAAGTAAAGTGTCCATGGAGAGAAGACTACCACCTAACTTGAAAGGAGAGAAAATATTTATTCCAGAATTGAGAATTAGTGGGGACTTTAACCCAATTTTTTTCCTCAGTGTTCCCTAAGAAAAAATATTTGTATATTTTTTAACATTATAGAGCTCTAAAATTTTTTTTGTCATCTTTCATAAAACGAGAAAAATATACATATATTTTATGGAATATGTCTTGCAGAGTCACCTCTCTCTGTGTGCCTCAAGTAATATTCATTGATAAATTATTTCCTGAGGATGAATATAGTTGTGAGTATATGTCTCATTTTGAAATGTGCTTAGCAGTAAATAAAGAAATTTACTGGATAGAATAATCCTCCCCAAAATTATATATATGCAAATGTTTAAAAAATACTTTTTAAAAATAAATACTCTTTAACAAAAAATTGTGTTAAAATTTTCAAATAAAATAAGTGGTAAGCCCTTATTTAAAAAAAAAAAGTCCAGAATTCATCACATGAGAAGAATGTAATTGGAGAAATTTGAATATAGGTGGTTATTAAAAGATTATCTCTTACCTAATGTAGCAATTAAATAGTATATTTGAAAGCTAGTCGGCCAACATCTTTCTGAACATTCACAAAAATTGGAAGTTCACAGCTCTGCAAATAAGTTTCTGTATCTCATCAGTTTTACAGTTATTGTGTATTTATCCTATAGTGTTTCTCTTGATTGTTTGCAATCCTTACAGTAATAAACAAATCACGTCTCTCCTTTTTAACTAGTCCTCTCATCTAAAGATTTTGTTTTTTCTACCATTCCTCTAAGTAGTTGTTATACCATGTAAGCTTTTTAATTCTAGACAGACTAATTTGTCAGCATTCTGTTTTAAAACATAGAACTGTCAGAAGGAAATGATTATAGCAATTCATTAAGAGAGGTTAAATTCTTTGTTCAGCTAATGTGTGTCAGGGAGCTCCTAAAAACCAGGTGACTCCCCAGCTGAAGCAGGGTCAGGATTTTTAGGGATCAGAAATGTACATGTGTCCTTGCAGGTTTGGCTTAAGTAGCAAATTTTAATTTTAACTGAAATTCAAGGCTGAGGTTTGTTCCTGTTATCATGCCCCTTGCTTGAGGTCCCAACAACCAGCAGATCAGTATTTTCTAAGAACTATTTTTGCAATGCTTGCAATTTTTCTGGATAGTCAAAGTTTATGGGATTGGAGAGGTAGATAGTAAATTTTTTTTAAAAAAGAAGCAAACATAGAAATCATAGAGGAAACCCTGTCATGTCTGTTTTAGTATTCTTATAGAAACAGTTGTTCCAGCTATACTTTGATGAGTAAAACAAGGAGTGGACATCACCTACCTTTATCTTTAGTCTTATTGGTGCCAAGACTACATTTATTTTTTTCATATTATTTAAAATGTTATCTTATAGTGGTTTGAGATCATCTGATATGCTTAAGTGTTATCTATATATCTCTTTTATTTTGAGAAATATACAAAATCTCCCAAAATTGTTTACTGCTATAACACTATACCCATAGTCCTCATTCATTTTATGTTTCGTTCACTTAAGATAAATACCATTGACTGGCAGAGACTCCTACCCAACGCAAATTTCTTATCTGAACTACCACCAACAACCAATTGCTTTATCCTTCAATCATATTCTTATGGCAAGATGAGCTTTTGATATTATATCTGCACTTTGATTTGTCTGCCTCCTACTTATCATATTCTAGCAAGAAGTTTATTTTTAGTGCATATTAATGACATTACATGTGCAGTTGTTAAAATCAGTCTTGGAGTTTCTGCCTATTAAACTAGTCAAATAGAGGGTTTTGGTCATGATTCTTGAATGAATGTGTAGGCAGGCAGATCATCATACATTCTGGTGTTGCTGGTATCATTCTGATTTATGCTTGTTGTTCATCCTAATTATGAATAGTGCCTCCTTTTATTTGCAAAAGAATCCCAGTTTGAATAACAAGTTATATATTCACACACTGATAACTTGGAATAGGCAGTGGCATTATCAAGTCAAATGCAGTAGGACAGAGCTGAGAGGTAGAGGACACTACATGAAAATCATTATGATAAATGTCAGATCTATATCTGGCCACTAAATCAGAAAAGACTGTTACACACCCTCTCAATTTGGTCCAAGATTCTTAATATTAATTGCTATGGCTAATTCAATTATTCAAGAAGCATCCCACATCATTAAAATTGCTCAGATGGCTGTGCTAAAATGTTATACAGATCTGACCTAAGGCTTACTCTAAGTCAATTTGTTATGCCAAGTAGAGAGCTGTGTTATTTCCCATAGGTGTCTTTCCAGAAGTGGAAAAAGTCAGAATTGTAAGAGATATATGTGGGCAGATAAAAAAAAAAAAAAAAAAAAAAAAAGCAGCCATACCATAGAAATGCTGCTCTCTGCAACATACACAGAGACCAAATTTAACAAGAAATTCCTCTCAGTAGGAATCTAGAGCAGACATAAACATCACTTCTGCTTCTTTCAGAATTACTGCTTTCAAGTTTCCTGTTAACTTATTTTGTATCAACCAGCACAGAGGCAACCCAATCTGTAAGGGCTCTGAGGAACTTTACGCAGACACTACTAAACAGTGCCTTACCTTATGCCTGCTCCCCATAGCTTTCGCTTCCATTCCCAAGACTAATCTAAGGCATTAAGGCATGGGAGGTTTGTGGGACCTTCTTGGGGCTCACACATGTAGAACCTGGTACTCTAAGAAAACTAATTTCAGGTATGAGAAGATTCCAAGGGGAATGTGAAGAAAAACAGAATATTTTACAGGACTTTAGCAAGAGGAGGTTAAGCAAAATTCCGGAATAGAGGAATTGTGCTTGTGGATGTACAGTACAGCCAATTTTTTGCCAATTTGAGTTTTATCAAGGGGGGAACAGAGGAGCAGCTAGAGGTTCAAGTAATGTTCAAGAGGGGATGGGAAGAAAAAGCTATGGAAAACAAGGACATATGAGGGCCACAAGTGAAAATTCTCAGCTTTTCCATGTCTTGTTCTTTAGTATCTCTTGAAATATGCTATTCTAAAAATAAAAAGTGAAGCAGATGAATAGCTCCAAGCTAGAAAGAAGGAGAGGCAGAGAGAACTGTGGAAAGATATAAAATCAGGGAGTCCTGGAACCAGGAAGGGTGAGGGGGGTGTTGAAAGTCAAAGAAGGGGAATTTAGGTTGGCAGTGTGGCTGGAGACAGACTGGTGGGTGGGTACATGAAGAGAGGGGATTGATTAAAGGTATACTCTTATGGGTGTTGTGGGAAAGACACATTCCCCTGTAAAATATTAGGAAAACTCGACTTGTTCACTAATGTTCATGAGGAAGGTTATGTGTGTACAAGAAATGAAATAGAAGTATTAACTCCTTCAAGTTATGGGAGCATAAAGTAGTTATGAAAGATGAGGGGTTTCCAAATAAGAAGATGAACAACTAGAAACAGGAATAGTCTACAGACTTATTTTTTATGAATTGGGCAGACTGTCATATTTGAGAGGACTCATGGAAAATAAGTTCAGTGGACAAGTGTGCTTTCATATGTAAACTTCTATTCGATTTTTGTGGCTATCATCAGAAATTACTACCAATTTAGCAGCTTAAAGTGGCTCATACCGGTAATCCCAGCACTTTGGGAGGCCGAGGTGGGTGGATCACCTGAGGTCAGGAGTTCAAGACCAGCCTGGCCAACATGGTGAAACCCTGTCTCTACTAAAAATACAAAATATTAGCCAGGCATGGTGGTGTGCTGCCTGTAGTCCCAGCTACTCTGGAGGCTGAGGCATGAGAATCGCTTGAATCTAGAAGGCGGAGGTTGCAGTGAGCCAAGATCACGTCACTGCACTCCAGCCTGGCGACAGAGGGAGACTCCATCTCAAAACAAACAAACAAAAAACAGTATCCATTAATTATCAAATAGTTATTAAGGTCAGAAGTCCGTTAAGCTTGTCTAGGTACACTGCTCATGGTCTCAGCAAGCTAAAATCAATATATTGGCCAATTTAAGCTCTTATCTGGAGGTTCTGTGGAAGAATCCACTTCCAGGTTTATTCAAGTTGTTGACAGAAACTAGCTCCATTTGCTTATATGGCCCAGTTTGTTTCCTTGCTGAATATTGGCCAGATGTTCTCTGCTTCTATAATAGATGCCAACCTCAATTTTTGGCTCGTGGTCCCCTTTCTTCTTCATAACCACAATGGTGAATGAAGTCCTTGTGACACTTCTACTCTTTCTGACCACTTCTTCTGCTTATCTCTTCTTCTCATCTTTTCTGTTGCATCTCTCCTTTCTCCAACTGGAGAAATGCCTCTGCTTTTAAGAAATTGATTAGAGTAGGACCATCCAGATAACCCATGATAAATCCTTATTTTAGGTCTGTAATATTGATTACATCAGTAAAAATCCCTTTGGTAATGTAACATTTTCACAGGGTCTAATAATTAGAGTGTGAGCATCTTTGGAGGAGTCATTACTTACTCTATCACAATCTGCATATTTAATGTTCTTTATAATCTTATCTGTATGCATTTATAAACATAATTCAAATATCCCTTCAAATGTATGAATCTGTAGAGAAAGCAAAATTTATTTTTGAAGAAACTCTACAGTGGAAAGGCTTATGTCAATAAGAGTATAATATCCCCTAAAACATGAGAATTTTTTATTAGAAATTGAGCCAATTTGTGTAAAATAAGTGATTTATATCTATGTGCTTGAACCACTGCGGTACTCAGAATTTTTTTCTAAATGTTTTTGATTAGTCCCCTTCTCACTCTCCTTGCTGACTCCTTCTAAAACCTTTGCCACTCTCTTATGCCCTTTACAATTTTTATTATTCTGGATCATTAGAAGAATGACTTTGCCTTCTAATTCACAAGGAACAGAAATGTATGTGCCATCCACAAAAAATCTAAATATTATGCATAAATATATTCATTAGTATTACAGTTTCGCAATTCTCCACTATAGGAAATGGCCTACTGAAGATGTAATGACTCAGTAAGAAAAAGAACACAGGAACAAGTTGCCATTGCATAGCAATAACATCCTCATGTGTTAGATCAATGCTATCCAATAGAACTTCCTGCAATGATGGAAATGTTCTATCTGTGCTATCCAAGTGGTAGCTACTAGCCTCTCATAGCCACTGAGCATTTAAAATTTGGCTAGTGAAACTGAGGAACTGAATCTTTAATTGTATTTAATCTTATCTAATTGAAATTAATTGGCCACATGTGGCTTGTGGCTAGAGGCTACTGTACTGGAGAGTGCAGTATTAGAAGATGGAAGCTTCAGTCCCATCCCATCCCCCTGACTATTCGGCCCTGAATTCCTCTGGCCTGGAAGTTGTTTCACTCTGCTTGGATTGCATTGATCACCAAACTTCAGCGCATTGCCGTAAAGAAGTTTTGGGAAGCTGTGCCAACTCACGCCAGTTATTTTCTTAACTACATCCTTTACTCTGTTTCCAGTCTACCAGTAAAATAACTAGAAAGCAACCATAAGCAAAGCAGGAATCATCAATCTGTTTAGTTTTGGAATCAGAGCCACCATTTCTGGTCTGACCTACCTTCTCGTACACAAATGGAATTGAAATATGGATTCATTTCTATTTGGGAATCTCTTTAGATTTAATTTATCTGAATTTATTTATATATTTACCCTTTATGGAGTTTTCTAGACATAATTTTTTCTTCTAAATTTCTTGTAGAGCTGAGATATAAGCTCCAAAAAAATAGAGTTGATCATGGAAACACCAGCCAAATCTTAACTCTAGCCACCTAGCCATAAAGTTTGGCAAGAATTACACTCGTCTTCAAAAGATTCTTTATTCTTCTATGTGTAGTAATTCCACCTCTCTAATAGATCTATGCACGATGCATCTCAGTGCATCACCTACTTCTAAGAATAAATCATAGAAATGTTACCCTCCACTTCTTTCAAGCACTGAGATACTTTGGGTTATGATACTATTCTATATAGTTTGACAAACTTCAAAGAATTTAATGAAGCAATAATCCCACTCTGGGATAGCAATCATAAGGAAAAAAATCAGTCATGCGTTATTGTTGTATACAATTTATATGGGCAAGCATTACTAAGTCATCTTAAATACATATTATTTTATTTTATAACTGTTATTCATATTCCAAAACTTATTCTCCAGCCTTCATTTCTCTTCTCCTTTGAAAAAAAATTAAAATAACTGATCTGCCCTCTGAGAAAATAAGAAGGTATGCTACAAATATAGACAATGCTGGCTTAATGCATGGCTTCAAATTTCCTGAGGGTACTATTTTCCTGATAAGATGAAAGGAACTTTTATACTTCATCCAATCTTTTGTTAACTTTCTGATTTCTCTCTCGATTACTCTACACTAAGTGTGTTAATGGTCATGATGGGCATGATGGAAGCTCATCCTTGGGAATTTATGGTGAGAATACAAACTGTACAGGGTGCAGAGCTGCTGTAAGAAGAGAATTTTTTTTTAACCTAACCTGCCTGGCTTAAAGACATCCTATTGAATTGCCTCTGATCTAATTGGTACAAGGAAAGAGAAGGCAAAAGGAGTACAGAGAGAGGTATTATTCAAGAAGAGCAATAAGGAGAAATACATGACAATAGATATATTCTTTTCATAATCTTTTCTTTCATAATTTCTTTGTAGATTTTTGTTTAAAAAAAAAAGAAAATGGCTATAGAAAACCCAAATGAAAGACATATATTTCTGGTTTCAAGATAATGGCACCAAATATGTTAGCATTTTGAACTTTATATCAAGAGATTTTCTAATATTAAGGACCTTGGTAACATATTATTTGAAATCCAAAAAGGAAAAAAAAAGGTAGCCTAAATTGAAAGGACTAAACGTCTTAACATTGCCAAAGAGATTTTCGTTTGGTCAAATATGTCGTCAAACTCTTTTAGTCATGGGGCTGAAACATCTAAGAAGCTACATTACTTATAACACTGTGCAGACTTACTAAAATCTCTATTTACTCACAAAAGAAATGAATTAAAATTAGATGAGAGTTTATTTCCCTGAATCTTTATACTTTAATATTGACTACACTTGAATTAGTAGCAATATTGTAGTCATCTGATATCCTGATATTATCCACTCTGAGTTTTTAAACTACAAAATGAAAATAAATGTATTTTTAAATATCAATTAATTTGAATCAAGGAACTGAATTTGTAACCCCGATTTAGCTGCTAAGTGACAGATCACACTGTAAAGCTGCTTCTTGATTTTGGATTTTAAACTAATTATCTTAAATATCATCTCCTTAGAGAAGGACTTTGTTGACCACCATTATTGGCTACCTCAATTTCTTGTTCATTTTCTTTGTAACCCTTGTTGTACACTCATAATTATCTTATTATTGTTTTCTATCTTCTAGATGGTTTCTATCTAACTCTGTATTTTGGATCAAGTAATTCAAGAACCTGTCTGGCTTTCAAAGCTTCAAATCTATTTAAACTAACCCCTGCCACTAAGTAGGCTCTAGATAAAGATGTGTGAGGAGGATAAATTATTACACATATTAATTATTATTAATAATTAAACATTAATTAATCATTATGTATAAATAATTAATTACATATAATAAATTAAGGCTGTCAAACTACATTATATCTAAAATCCCTTTAAGTTCAAAATTATATGACTATAAAACAGTAACTAAGAACTCTTAGAGACTAATTTTAATGGTAACTCATTATCAATTTTTCGGTAGTTTTTCCTTATATAAAATTTGTATTAACATGATAGTTGAAAAGTAAAATACATCATCTTACTTTAATTTTAATTACTAGTAAAGTTGAATCTTTTTTACACATTTACAAGACAATTTCCATTTACATATATTATATGTTAAAATGCCTTCCCTATTAACTGTCAATTTCCACTGTGTGCTTTAGTGATTTTATCCTTTATTTTAAATGATCCTAATATATTTTACCTATATGTTAGAATTCCAACATTTTAGTTTCTTTTTAATTGTGTATTAAACAATAGGTCAATATTTTAATTTGTGTTTTAACCTTATACGAACCCACAATCTTTTATTTGATATTTTTAAAACCAAATTTCAGAATTCAGAATTTTCTCCAAATTTAGGAAAAAATTTTTAATCATACATAATGAAACATCTCTCTTCACCCAGCATCACATAACTAAACACATTACCTTCTGAAGTAAAAAGTACAAAGTGTTCATGCTAGGCCTTCCAAATGAGTTTTGGTGTCATGTAAACAAATAACCACAAACTCCAGGTTTACATGCCTTTCTGAACTTTGCAATTGTGGAAAAGCAGTTATGAACCTATATTACTCGTGAATTTCCAAATCATACCTTTCTTAAGGTAGTCCCATGTTACTGATGACTCTACAATTTTAGGATTGAGGATGCAGAAAATATTTATTTAGAAAGATTTTTTTATGTTGAAGGTTTTTAAAAGTATATTCCCTCTACATCCTTGTTTTTCTTGGTTTGCCTTATTATTTGTCTAACTCTTTATTTTCCTTATCTTAAATGTAAGGTTTTTCCTGACCTATTGACTGGAATAGAAAACAGCATCCTTTCTTTCATTTAATCCACAACAATTTATCATTGTTTTGGCCAGGCATATTGACTCACGCCTGTAATGTCAGCACTTTGGGAGGCCAAAGTGAGTGGATTGCCTAAGCCCAGGAGTTTAAGATAAGCATGGACAATATGGCAAAATCCAGTCTCTAAAAAAATACAAGAATATTAGCCAGGTGTGGTGGTGTGTGCCTGTAGTCCCAGCTACTTGGGAGG
The DNA here is from genome assembly GCF_006542625.1 of Nomascus leucogenys. Lineage (NCBI taxonomy): Eukaryota > Metazoa > Chordata > Mammalia > Primates > Hylobatidae > Nomascus > Nomascus leucogenys. The sequence goes on from NC_044387.1 coordinate 25,790,285, forward strand.
CAGAGGCGGGGGGATCGCCTGAGCCCCAGGAGGTGGAGGCTGTAGTGAGCCATGATTATGCCACTGCACTCCAGCCTGGGTGACAGAGTGAGACCAGTCAGTGGTGATACAAAAATAAACACAGCAGGGAAATTTTCTACTTTGTAAGCCTAACATTGTAGAAAGTAAGAAGAAATAAATGTATAATATAATATAATGTCAAGTAGTGATCTGTACTCTGAGGAAAAGCAGATCAGAAAAAGGGAGAGAGAATGATGGAGGTGAATGCTGTTACAAAATCTGCAGAGAAGGCCTCTGAGCAGATAAATTTAATCCTTGGAGGTGTCAGGAAACAAGGCTGAGATAAGCAAGAAAGAGTGGTGAAACATGATTCCTTAGCACCAGCCAAAGGACAGATCTTGATAGGTATTATGACATATGTCTGTATCCTTTTATTTCATTCTTCCATTTTTGTAGTTGAACTCTGAAATCCTGCAAACCTGAATAAAGTACATAAAAATATATGGTTCATATTTATACCTGTGTCAAGGTATTGGTTGCTCAGTAAATGTTTGCTAATGAAATGAATAAATATATTTCAAATAATAGCAGAAAGCAATAAGATTTTTTTCTTGGTATTTTAGAAGTAAAAATAAGAGTTCCCTTCAAAAAGAGAATACAAGCAGCAAGCCTGGTAGGTAAAACATGCAAGTTTGGATGGGGATGTTTGATAGAGAAAATATCGATTAATACTAGATGCTAAATTGAATAACTCCTATAGAATCTCAAAATAGATAAGAAAAAGTATGACATCAAACTGACAAAAAGGAGATGAGAACAGAATAAGCTCTAATAATGAATGAAGTTATTTACTGAAATCAATTCAAGATTTTCCATTTAAACAAAATATCACAAACTGAGTGTTTTTTGAATTGAATGTAATAAAGAGCTGGAAATCCAGTTCTCTAAGTTTCAATTTTAAATGTGTCTGTAAAAACAATTAGAAACTTAGGTGAAATGAACCTAAATTAGGGATAATGAAGCTCTTTAATTCCAAGGGTAATTAATTAATAAGTTCATAATGATTTTTATTTTATAATTATCTTGGCAATGAGTCCTGTCTGCTGAAAGAATAAGATAATATCAAGGCACATAAGTTAATAAATGAAATATTCCTTATGAATGAACTATGCACCACTCTAATATTAAGAATTGCAGGCAAAGTGAATTTCTCTTCTATGTCCTATTCTCCAGAGCAAATTATTCACACTTATATTGTTTTTTGAATGGGATGTTTGACTAACTTTACATTCAGTATTTGAGGTTACCAGAAAGTTTCCTTAACAAACATCATACCTGTTAGGAAATCTGTCACGTGACAGTTTGTTCTATGTGCTGTTTGATGAGCTTCTAATACATTGTTTCTAACTCTAGCCATTTCTGTATTTGCAACTACATAATTGGTGGACACTAATGAAATACTTTGTAATTTAGGATGAATCACATAATCTCCCCATATAGGACATATGTTATATACTTTTTCAATTATATGGATTAGAACAGATTATTTAAACCAGGATTCCCAAACTTTTGGCACTAGGGACTTGGTTTCGTGGAGGACTATTTTTCCATGGACCAAGGTTGAGGGGATGGTTTCGGGATGATTAAAGAATATTACATTTATTGTGCACCTTATTTCTGTTATTATTATATTGTAATATATAATAAAATAATTATACAACTCATCATAATGTGGAAACACTGGGATCCATGATCTTATTTCCCTGCAACTAGACAGTCCCAGCTGGGAGTGATGCGAAACAGTGATAGATAATTAGGCATTACATTCTCATATGGAATGCACAACCTAGATCCCTCACATGCGCATTTAACAATAGGGTTCACGCTCCTATGAGAACGTAATGCCATGGCTGATCTGACAGGAGGTGGAGCTCAGGTGGGAATGCAAGTGATGGGGAGCAGCTGTAAATACAGGTGAAGCTTCACTAGCTCAGCTGCCGCTCACCTGGTTCCTAACAGGCCACAGGCCGGTACTGACATCTGCACTGGACCTCTAATGTAAACTACACTTCCAAATCCAAGATTCTATCATTTTCTGAAATTTGAAGGAATCAATACCAATTGTAGTTGTTTCAACTGTTTGAAAATCTGTTAATGTAAATCTTTTTATTTTTATTTTATTGTATTTATTTATTTATTTTTTAGAAGGAGTTTCACTCTTTTTGCCCAGGCTGGGGTGCAATGGCACAATCTCGGCTCACTGAAATCTCCACCTCTCAGGTTCAAGCAATTCTCCTGCCTCAGCCTCCCAAGTAGCTGGGATTACGGGCATGCGCCACCGGGCCCAGCTAATTTTGTGTTTTTAGTAGAGACGGGGTTTCATCATGTTGGTCAGGCTGGTCTCGAACTCCTGACCTCAGGTGATCCTCTTGCCTCACCCTCCCAAAGTGCTGGGATTACAGGCATGAGCCATCACTCCCGGCCTCCAATTTTTAATGTATTAGTAGTGCCAATCTTTTACTACATCTAAATGGTAAAAGTTAATTATTTTTCTAAATCTTATATTAAGATGTTGTATAATTTTCTTATAATGTAGTTGCACACATTTTTCAGTTTACCTTGTATACACATTTTTAAACCAATAATTTCATCTTTATTTTTACATGTTTTAAAACAAAGAATTCTGAGTCATTGTCAAAGATTTTTAGTCATTTTTTTCAATCTTTTTGTAAACAAATCAAAGAAGAGGAATATAGAGAGCATTTGGTTTATATAAACATAGCATATGTTCATATTTATATGTAAAAAAGTCTACACTAAAGTCAGAGTTCTTTAATATCATGCCTTTAACTGTCAAATTTAAATATTCTTCTGTAATTATGTGCTTCAAAAATTAAACAAAGATTCTTTCTCATCTCCCTAAAATTATCAAATTCAAAGAATTCTAAAGTCTTATGAGCCTCTCAAAGTCTGTCAAAAGACAAAACAAAAACCAACGTGAAAAAAAAATCAACATTCTGTGCTCGTGAAAGCACTTGTAGAAAAAGGCTTACTAACGTGCTTATTTCCAACCCTTCCTTTAAACAACATGTCATGAAATTTCAGGCAACACAATGAAAATTGGATGTAGAGAAGGTGGTGATCAATCTTACATTCAAAAAATGTTTTCCTTCTTCATTGTGTCTATGGTTTGGCTATGGTTCATTTGTCCCCAATAAAACTCATGTTAAAATGTGATTCGTAGTGTGGTAGTGTTGAAAGGTGGGGCCTAGAAGGAGGAATTTGTGTTATGGGGCCATATTCCTCATAAATGGCTTGGTCCTCTTCTCACAATACTGAATTCTCACTCTGTCAAGACTGGATTAGTTCTCAGAAGAAATGGATTTGTTCCTGCCAGAGTGAGTTTCTACAAAGCCAGGAAGCCCCCTGGGTTTGGCCTGTCTTTGCACCCACATGGCCACTTTCCCTTTGACCTTTTCTGCCACATTTTGACCTACCATGAGGCCCTCAACAGAAGTAGAGCAGACATAGGTGTCATGTGTCTCCTACTTCCCAGCCTGCAGAACCATGAGCTAAATAAACCTCTTTTTTAAATAAATTGCCCAGAGTCAGGTATTCTGTTATAGCAATACAAAACAGACTAATAGTCAAATATATGTTTAAATGAGGTTGTCATTGTTTTTACTATAACAATGTATGATAGTTTCTAAACTTCTCTATTTTACCTCATCATCCACTAACATTTAAGAATGACACATTAATTTAAATAGCCAACTCTCACATTTTCCTTCTATTTTCTGAGATTCCAAGTTTTATTATCTCATTGTATGCTCTTCTACTAGTTACAAATAATAGAAAGTAAACTTTTCAAAAAAAAAAAAAAACCCAAAATCCAGGACCTGCTCCTAATGAAATAAAATATGTCTCCTGAAAAATTAAGGTTAGTGGATACTTGTAACAACTTTGTAATTTTTCTACATTTTCTGACAAACTCATTTTAGAATTTGGAATTAGTCCACATAGTAGTAAATGAAACACAATTATATGCTGAAAAGATCTTTTGTTATAACAAGCCAATAATACCAGGAACCTTAAATTAAGTTTACATATATATTCATTTTAAAAAACTCTTGGGTGTGCTACATGTTTGTTTGGTGCACTGAGATTGTCTACCCTGGTTGGTAGTTACATATTCTTAGTATCCTTTAATGGCTGCCTTTAGATTACAATACTTATTCTCAATTTATCAAGTTCAAATATATTCTAATTATCTATCACTGCATAGAAAACTATCCCAGACTTACTGGTTTAAAACATCACTGTTAGTTCTCAAAATGTTATCAGTTTACTCATTGCTTCTGCTTTTCCCACTGGAGCTCATTTATGCAGATTGTTTCACTCAGCTGGTACATACATGGGCAGTGGTAGAAGGTTCAAGATGTCCCCACTTGCGTGTCAGAAGCCTTGGTGTTTGCTCTCTGGTTGGGTGTCTCTGTTTTCCTCCATGTGACTTCTCATCCACCAGTAGGCTTGGCAGAATGTCTTTGCTTCATGGTTATCTCAAGACTTCCAAAGAATGAGAAAGGAAGCAGGGTCTCTCAGAGATTGAGATCTGAAACTCACTTAATGTCATTTCCATCACATTCTATTGAAAAAAGAAAATCCCAATTCCAGTTCAGATTAAAGAGGGTGATAAAAATAGACACTGGCCAGGGGCCTTGGCTCATGTCTGTAATCCCAGCAATTTGGGAGGCCAAGGTGGGCGGATCACGAGGTCAGGAGTTCCAGACCAGCCTGGCCAATATGGTGAAACCCCGTCTCTACTAAAAATACAAAAATTAGCAGGGTATGGTGGTGTGCACCTGTAGTCCCAGCTACTCGGGAGGCTGAGGCAAAAGAATCGTTTGAACCCAGGAGGCGGAGGTTGCAGTGAGCCAAGATCGTGCCACTGCACTCCAACCTGGGTGACAGAGTGAGATTCGTCTCAAAAAAAAAAAAAAAAAAAAGACACCATGTTTTGATGAGTGGACTGTTTTAACATTACATTGCAAAGGGGTATGGACAAGCATAATTCATTGTGGGGAATTATAATTATCTACTGCAGTTAATACTCAGCTCCCAATACAAAATATACTCAACTTCTTTTCAGGTCTGTAAAGTTTCAGCCAATGACAGCAACTGTTTTAGGCTCAGAGTTCTGGATCTCATTCTCTAAATCAATTACAGATGCAGATGAAGCCCATCGAATGTATTTTCCAAGTGCTGCCCCTCAAATATACTTGTTAATCCAGTGACCTGTAAATGGAACAGAAAAATTACCTGATCCCACAACACAAAATGAAATGGCAAGATAAGGACAGAATAACTGCAATAGATACTACTGTTCTTCAAAATAATCAGGGGAGTGGAGAAGATTATCCAGAATAGACACAAATCCATTGCCATCCTCAGACTCTTGGGATCAGGGACAGTTCCTCAGTTAGAGCCTGATTCTACCCCATAGGCATAGTTCCTTAATCTGCTATTCTTTCGGGGTCTTGAATTTTCCCTCTGGGATCGCTGAACTCTCAGTAATCCTTCCTGGTTCCTAAGAAATGGCTCATATTTGCGTGGTTTCAGGCTGCTCCTTTCTTATGGAAAATTGGGGGCCTAGAGTCCTCTTATTCCTTGGAACCATCTCAATCCCTTTTATTCTAAGATGGTATAATTCCCTTAAAAACTTTTACTGTTTTATAGTCTACCCTATTGCACAGTGCCTCACATACCACTCTTTTTGAGGCAAACTCCTTTCCACTTTGATTACCATGTCATGGAGCTGGAGAATAATTCCCTTAAAATTCTTAGAATCTCCTTTTGTATAACTTAAAGGTTCTGTTATCCACTGCCTTAAATTACTCTGTAACATACCCTTGATTTGATCTTGACCCGGAGCTCATTTCTTACTTTTAGAATGCTTTTCTGGCCGATGAAATTATCCTGTACTCACTTTATTTTCTCTAAATTCTGCTAAGAAATGGAACACTTCCTTCTTTAATTGACCTCTCTTTTGCAATGTCTGATCATTTACATCTAAAATAAGCCAATTGGTACTTTAAACATTCTGCCTGAAAATCTTATTAGCAAGATCCAATAGTTCACTGAGGCATTTACTGTAGGTGACAGATTTGCTAATTTTTCTGTTATTATATGACACAGGCTCCCATTGCCCCCACTTCTACTAATGGTGCCTGAGTGAACCACTATTTCTCTCTCCAGCCTTTACCTGTTGATGGCCTCAAAGCAAATGCCAAATATTTCACATTTTTGTATCAGAAACTACTCCCGTAATCAGTGCCTGTTTCACTTATTTATGGCTTCATAGCAAACTACCCCTAACTTAATGGCTTTAAATAACAACAAGCTTTCCTTTATAAAACCATTCCTGAAATCAGGAAGATTTATCTAGGCATGGCAATTATCAATAGAGTGTATTAATTCTTCTTGGCTCCTCTGAATGAGCACAACTAGTGCTTAAATATCCATAAGAATGGAAACCTCTTGGTCATGGTGTATAGCTCTTTTTTGATATTTCTGAATTATCTTTGTTGGTGATTTGGGCGAATTTTTTTGTCTTTGTTTATGGGGGATTTTATTTTGAGACTTTGTTTTGTTTTTGTATAGTGTTTCCCTCATTCGGTGTCAGGTTAGTGCTGGCCTCCTGGCATGAGATGGGGGTTGTGCCCTCCTTGTCTGTATTCTGAAGAAGATTATGTAGAATCAATGTTGGTTCTTCTTTGAATGTATGGTGGAGTTCTCCAGTGAGGTTATTTTGCCCTGGAGATAAATTTTTGAGAGTTTTTAAATTATAAATTTGGTTTCTCCAATGCTTATATAGCTATTTGGATTGTCTGTTTGATCTTAGCTGAATTTTGGCAATTTGTGTTTTCCAAGGAATTCATCCAATTCTTCTAGGTTGTTGAATTAATAAGCATAAAATTATTGATAGTATTCCCTTATTAACTTTTTAATGGCTATAATAATCTGTAGTAACTTTTCAAAATGAAGTAAATCTCATCAAAATAAAATATTTACATATACATATATATATGTCAGAATTTCACAAATGAAGGTATAAATTGATAAGCTCAATTCACCTTCAAGCTTAATCCAAACATTCTCTTGACAGTCATATCATTATGACAATCATTTGAAATTTACAAAACAGGATGATTCTACATATCACAGTAGACCATTCTCAAATATTCGGCATTTAGGAAATTTATGAACTATTATTCACAAATGAATGGCCACCAGACTATGTGCTGGTTTCGCCCATCCTTACTTATAGAAAACACCCCTTACACATCAAGAAACCACCCTTAGTACAATCTCTCACGCTTCCTCCCTGCTTTCTTATTCTGTGGATCTGTTTTCACTGAAGAACTTTAGTAAAAACTGGAATTTGAGAACAATAATTTAGTTGTCTCACAAAGCATTTCTTATAAATTTCTAGTTGGCCAATTTTCTGATAACAGAGATACTAGGTCTCTGAGTCAAGTAACAGACATGTGTAGAGTTATAAAGTATAGTCTTTGTTTTTACACTCTAGTTCTATTGTATAAATTGGCAAAATAATTAAATGCAAATGAAATTTTCTCATGGGAGATGACATCACTAGAATTCCCTCTTAGGTCTTATATGCTCTTATATTTGTTCTATTTTGACAGAATTTGTATAAGATGTACATTTATCTCTACATTTTCTTAACCAAATAAAGCAGTGGTCTATTCTACTCCATAGACATAGGTCCTTAATCTGTTATTCTTTGGGGATCTTGGATTTTCCCTCTGGGCTGGCTGAACTGTCAGTAATTCTGTTTCTTAAGAAATGACTCATATTTGCGTGGTTTCAGGTTGCTTCTTATGGAAAATTGGGGGCCTAGAGTCCTCTTATTACTTGGAACTATCTCAATCCCTTTTATTCTAATATGGTATAATCCCTTTAACAACTTTTCCAGTTTATATTCTACTCTATCACACAAGTACCTCACATACCACTGCTTTTGAGGCAAACCCCTTTCTACTTTGATTACCATGTTGTGGAGCTGGAGAATAATTCCCTTAAAATTCTAGGAATCTCCTTTTGTATAACTTAAAGGTTCTGTTATACACTGCCTTAAATTACTGGAGAGAGGAGTGTTGTCTCCTTCCTTCCCTTCCCAAACACTTACCTCTTCCTACCTTCCCCACATCCATCATTTTGCACTTTTTGTTGTCACAGCCTGGGGGTGCTACCACCATCTAGAGGGTAGAGGCTAGGGATGCTGCTAAGTATCTTAAAATGCACAGGACAGCCCCCTAATACAAAAGATCCACCCCCAAATGTCAATAATGCCAGGGTTTAGAAACTGTACTAAAGCAATAAGCTGTCTAAAATAAGTGACTAATAAATATTTCTTCAATCAACAAAAGTGTCAAAAATATTAAGTAAACAAATGTTTCAGCAAATAATTTCACAAATGCCTCTCATTTAAAGTGTACATTATGAAATATACTTTTAAAAGCGGTCATAGTTGGCCGGGCACAGTGGCTCATGCCTGTAATCCCAGCATTTTGGGAGGCCGAGGCAGGCAGATCACCTGAGGTCAGGAGTTAGAGACTAGCCTGGTCAACATGTTGAAACCCCGTCTCTACTGAAAATACAAAAATTAGCTGGCCGTGGTGGCAGATGCCTGTAATCCTAGCTACTCAGGAGGCTGAGGCAGGAGAATCGTTTGAACCCGGGAGGCAGAGGTTGCAGTGACCCCAGATCGTGCCACTGCACTCCAGCCTGGGTGAAAGAGTGAGACTCCATCTCAAAAAAAAAAAAAAGTAATAGTCAAAAGGCAATGAATAACATTTATTGAGTACTCATTCTACATAACATACACACAATTATATGTTATAGTTTCTTACTCTTGTGTAGACAAGTAGTTTCACCAAACTTCTGGTGCTTTCCATATGTATTTTGGAGCATTTTGTACATTATTACTGCATTATATTCAATAAACTGTTTCATAATAAAAATGTTTTGCTTTAAAGATTTCCAGTTACCATTGAGAAAAACCAATACTTATTTTTCTCATAAAGGATATACAACTTACCTTCATGAAATTTGAACTACCTAACTTGAATAATAAACTGGACAATATGATGCTTCATGTTATACCTAATTCTTTTCTGTAAAATTCCTTATCTAAAGCCATCAGCCAGGTGCATTCCATGTGATTTTGTGCACACACCCCAAATGAAAAAAATTAATTGCAACTTTTTGCAACTCTGAAAAAATATAAATGGTTTCAAAGTAGAACAGTATCTTAAATTCATTTTATTTCATACTTTTGTGTACATTTATTCACTCATAAAATATTTTTGATTTTTAATAAAGTCTTTAGAGTTTGTTCTTGTGAAGGAGTCTACAGCCTTATGAGAGAGTAAGTGTACTAAAAATGCTGAAGTTTAAGATTATATGCACAACTAGCTACAAATATAAGTGTAACTGATAAATACAGAACATCATCACAACAGGTTGGTGCAACCAGTAAAAACTTTATTTACTTAAAATAGTGGCTGATGTACAGTAAGATCTCAATTAATATTAATGAAAATTGTAATCCATGGTATTTTAGTCAGGCTCTTAAGAAAGACTAGGCTTTACTGAATGGCTGTAAGTATACATATTCCAGGTTCAAAAACCTGAATGAGGATAAGCAAAAAGAATTGTAAATCATGCTGGGCGCAGTGGCTCACATCTGTAATTCCAGTACTTTGGGAGGCCAAGGCAGGTGGATCACCTGAGGTCATGAGTTTGAGACCATCCTGGCCAACATGGTGAAACCCTGTGTCTACTAAAAATACAAAAGTTAGGACGGCCATGGTGGCGCACGCCTGTAATCCCAGCACTTTGCGAGGCCGAGGCTGACGGATTGCCTGAGCTCAAGTGTTCGAGACCAGCCTGGGCAACACAGTGAAACCCTATCTCTACTAAAATACAAAAAATTAGCCGGGCGTGGCAGTGGGCACCTATAATCCCAGCTACTCAGGAGGCTGAGGCAGTAGAATCACTTGAAGCTGGGAGTTGTAAGTTTCAGTGAGCCGAGATTGTGCCACTGCACTCCAGCCTGGGCGACAGAGTGACATTCCATCTAAAAAAAATTAGCCAGGTATGGTGGCAGGCACCTGTAATCCCATGTACTTGGGAGGCTGAGGAAAGAGAATTTCTTGAACCCAGAAGGCAGAGATTGCAGTGAGCTGATATCACACCACTGCACTCCAGCCTGGGTGACAGAGCAAGACTCTGTCCCAAAAAAAAAAAAAAAAGAAAGAAAACAAAAAAACAAAGAATTATAAATCAAAAACACAATTAAGAGGCTATATATGAATCATTTTTGGTGAGCATTGTCTTAGATCATTTGTGCTGCTATCACAAAGTACCTGAGAATGAGTAATTATAAACAACAAAAACATAAATTTATTTCTTACACATATACAGGATGGAAAGCCCAAAACCGAAGCACCAGCATTTAGTGTCTGGTGAGGACCTTGTTGCTGTGTCCTTACATGTCAGAAGAGCAGAAGAGAGCAAACTCATTCCCTCAAGCCCTTTTATAGGGGCTCTAATCCCATCCATAAGGACTGCATCTTTTAAAGTCTTTTAAAGTCTCACCTCTTAATGCTACATTGAGTGTTTCAGTTTTGACATATTAATTTGGGAAACACAATTCAGATTGTTGCAGGCATTCAAGTCATATAATAAGAGAAAAGGTTGGAAAGATAATTAGAAACATAATTATAAAGTGTGTTAAAAGTCATGAAGGCAATAGATACCATGGCTGTTTAGGAGCCAGACATCATCAGAAATTTTAAAGACTATTCTGTCAATAGCATGCAGGATGAGTTGGCATTGGGGTAAATGTCAGAAAAATGACATAGGTAGTTACTAACCTCATCTAGTTATGATATAAGAGTCTAGTCTAAGATAATAGGGAGTTAGTTAAGTATAGACAGACAGAGAGAATCAAAATTTACCTCATCTCGTGAATAAATGAAATGTAGAAATGGAGTAAAGAGAAGCAAAGTAGTTTCAAGCTAAGATGACTAGAATATTGTTGTTAAGCACTGGCACAGTATAGGAAAAAGAAACACGGTTTTCTGGAGAAGGGTGAGAAGTTAAAACTTGAAGTTGTTAGCCAGTAAATGACTAGGCAAAGCTTTATACTTCTGCCCAAAGCTATTAGTAACAATCCATTAGTTAGGGCTACTGCATTGTTAACATAAGTGTACTTTTTGTGTTAAAATACTATTTAAAACCATAAAGTGACATTATTAATTTAAATTATATAGAATGTACAAAAAAGTGCAGTTAATTTTTTTCTTTTATCAAAATAATTTATGTGTCCCATCGAAGAAATCAAATGTTAAAATTTACAAGGAGAAGCAACATTCTTGTGCCCAACCCCACCTCTCTCTAGCCTCCCATCTCCAAAAGCCACAAATTTTAAAAATTTCTGATTTTAATTCTTATGGTAACAGATACATCTCTGAATAAGGTAGTAACATTGCTCTTTAATTGATTAATATTGAATATCTGCAGACATTCCTGCTATGCTAGATGAGAGTTGAATTCATCTACATAAGCCCTCATCATCCTTCCATCTTACGGTATAGTTATAACAATATTCTAAGCTCCTCCACACATTAACACCGAACACCAAGTAGTACACTAAAACATTCATTTATTTTTCCATTAACAATTATCTATGCCAGTTGTCTCTCTGTTCTCCAGATTGTGAGCATTGCAAAACATTAGATTCCTTCCCTGGTCCTGGGAGTGAGAGACTCATTGTGGTCACCAGCACCCATTTTTTTCCACTTCTTTCTTGTGCACATATCTTGATCACATTTTCCAGGCTCCCTTTAAGTTAGGTATTATCTTACTTCTAGCCGTGAAAAGTTACCACAAATAGGGGATGCCAGGTTCAATTTGGTTTCTAAAACCTTTCTATATGTTTTTGTTCTCTTTCAATGCTCACAGGCTGAAGAGAAAGAAATCTGAGTGCAGATTTTGGGAAAAAGAGGGAGTCTGTTTCTCAGAATAATTCGTGAAGCCCCTTTCTCTGCCAAATTGTGATGTGAAGAAGAAAGTAACTTTCATTTTGTTTAAATATTGAAATTGGTGAATTATTGTTCCAGCACTTAGCCTACCCTGACCAATATAAATATCATAACTTAGAGCTCAGTACTACCAAACAACATCATTCGATAGCGTTCGGAAAGAAAGGATCAAGGAACACTGGTGATTGGAGAGCCTCATTAGCCAAATGTTTGGTAAAGCTATAGCCCACAACATCTTAGAAGATAGATCACATATTTACCAGCTCAATGGGAAGTGATTGGAAAGAGACATAATAATAGTGTGTTGATTATAACTGGCCAACTTTAGTAATGTATCATTAAAAAGGAGTAAACTCAGGAAAAGGATTGGTGGCTTACAAGCAAAAATGAAAGAAAACAGGGAGAGTTGAGACAGTTGGGGCTCTAAAGGATTTGAAAAGCTGACTGCATCTAAATCTAAAAAGGAAGAAATAACAGTTAAAATTGCATTCAAGCAACAAAATCTGTTGAAATCAAGTATTGCAGCAAAGATCAGTTGAGGAGATTGGCTTTTTCACCTAAGCCTGATGGTTTCACTGTGAACTTCACTAAGTTAAGGAAGATTCCTGGAGTGGGAAAGCAAAGACATAAACCAGGCTTGAGGATTAGGTGTAGAAGAGCAACTTAGGTATGGCTACTGACATATGGAAATAAACATGTAGAGCTTAGAACCATATTACTTTTAAAGGGAATTCATATCCAAATATGTTATAAACCTAAGTTTAAAATAAAAAGCCTTTATTTAGATATGCCTGTATGAGTCGAATTGTGTCTTCCCAAGACTCATATGTCCTAACCCCCAGTACCCTAGAATGTAATCTTATTTGGAAATAGGGTCATTGCAGAAAAAATGGGTAAAGATGAGGCCATACTGGAATACAATGGACCTCTAATTCAGTATGATTTATTTTCTATAAAAAGAGAAAATTTGGACAGACGAACATTTATACATGGAAACACCATGTGAAGATGGAAGCAGAAATCTACAAGCCAAGGAATGCCAAAGATTGCCAGTAAACCACCAGAGGCTAGCTGAGACAGGCATTGAAATATTCTCCCTCATCACCTTAAGAAGGAACCAGTTCTTCCAATACCTTGATTCAGACTTCCAGGCTCTAGACTGTGAGACAATACATTTCTGTTGTTTAAGCCATCTAGTGTGGGATATTTTGTTACAGCAGCCTTAGGCAACTAATACAATGACTCATAAAACAACAAACAAACATAAAATACCAACGTCCTGCTTCTTCTTTTATCAAAATTTCATCAAGGAGCTCCAGTTAGTTCCATTAGTAGGGGGCCTCTATCACTGCTGCTCAAAAAAGTTACCACATTACTATGAATAAGTAACTACTGTTTGAATCATTCTTCTCCCTAGTGACAGTAAATTTCTATTATTGTCATTCTATGACTGCCAGATTTTTTTAAATGGTGAAACAGATAATTTGTCTCTTTGGTTCACAAGTTTGCCAAGGGACAATCTTAGGACCTGATATTCATCCTGAAAAAATCTTGGATAATTTGCTAGATGCAATAATTTGATGGGACTTCAAATTCTTCCCCTGGAAGACAGATGAAGGTGTTTTATGTGGAGGAGAATATGAACTCTATTTTCATGAAAAGAGGAGTGGATTTTTCAGAGATTGCTTCTGTTTTTCAATATTATTTTCTATCCTTCCTAGGAACCACATGATTATATTTTTCAGCTTTACTTGCAATTAGGTATAGCTTTCTGACTGCATTCAGTACAATGAAATCTTAACAGAAGTGATACATGCTACTCCCAAGTCTGGTCCATGCAAACCATCCTTGCATGAATGTCTTTATCTTTCTCCATCCACATATTAAATGGAGAGGATTCTGAGGCTGGCAAGATCAATTGCCCCGGCTTGCATCAGCAATCTGCTGAGGATACTGAGGAGTGTACAGAAAAAAGAGGGAAAAAGGTGGGATCTCCGAATGACTATAGAAAGCAGAGGTTTTGTTTGTTTGTTTGTTTTTACCAGTGCACACTAGATCGTGATATAAGGAGAAATGAACTTTTGTTATGTAAATAACCTAAAGTCCTGGAGTTGTTTTTAACAAATCATAATACACTCGCATCTTCCATATCTCCTTTAACTCATGCCCATATTTTTCTACCTTTCAAGGTATTAGCTCTACTTTTACTTTTTGATCATAACTAACACTAATATTCTGTCCTGTTACCTTAATTATCTTTATTCTTTGTAATTACTTAAGTTTATTGTGAAAATTGGAAACTATATAGATTCATTGAAGAAAGTTAAAATAGAGATTATATACATATATATATATACATACACTAAGCAGGAATAAATTTAACAGCAGGGATTTAAGAATGTACACATTGTTGAAAAGGCTGAAAAGAATTGTGAATGGGTCCATTGCAATGACTTCCAGAAAAATTCATAATTAGTCCACTGTGGGAGTACTGACAACCCTATCACACTCTAGTGGACCTATTTATGTCTATACCAGAAACTACCATTCCACAGGCTATCACATCTGAAGATGAAAAATGAACACCCAAAGCTATGGCCCAAATTTTAGGGAATCAAACCAAGAGGTTGCTGCTACTGACACATTTTCACAAAATGCAGAGAGTATGGGAGAAAAAGGAAATTCATTGTAAAAAACAAAAACAAAAACAAAAAGCATTACCTTGTTAGCCTTACTTAGGTAATGCTAACTACAAAAAGTAAACATCTGTATCTCAAAGTATGACACAATATAGGTTAGTATAAGTTTTCTTTCTTGTTTCTGTAAAGAGTGGGCAGCTCTTCTTCAAAAGGTCATTTAGGGACCAAGTCTCCTTTCATCTTACATCTCCTCCATCTTAAACACGTTTTCTAGGGATCCTGAAAAAAAGCATTTGATGCCAGTTTTACTGTTTTTCTTTTGTAGGTGGCAAGCTATTTTTATATGTAAATATTTATAATCTTTTTTTGAATGTTAGGGTTATAAATTACAAATTTATGTTTTAGGTCTAAATCTTTTTTTCATTTATTATGTTAGAAATTTAGTTGAATTTTGATTTGGACACATAGATTCTCATTCAGCCTTGGAACTTACCTCATATCTAATTTATTTTTAATAAGTCCTTAGAAGGGTGCATGGAGCACAGCAAGAGAAGTAGACAAAAATACTGATGGATGATTAAGGCTAATAAAGGCCACAGCAACTACTCAGGGAGAGTGCAGCCCTGGCATCAAAGGAAATGCAGTTGAAAGTTCCAAAGATAAGAGCAATTCTGCAAAGATCCCACAAAAGCAAATGAGGAGAGAAGGCAACTCTCTAGGACAAAACTGCTTAGACTCGCTTAGACTGCATGAATCAAGTAGGAATCTTCAACGTCCTTTGCCCTCATTCATATGCCCTGACCCTTCCCAGAAAGGTCAGAAATTTTGGTAAGCAAGCTAGGCTAGAAGAAATAAAAGTAACAGGATGGGAAAAATAAAAATCTAACCAAAGCCCTTTTACTCATTAGCAGATTCAAAGAGGGAAATGACATATTAGTTACTAAACAGGAACACTTAGCACTTGAGAGTGACTAGGAATTGTCTTAATTTTTTGTTAGAGAAGCACAAACCCACTAACTAGGTTTGAAAAGCCTGGGAAACAAAATTAAATCACTTTATAATAACATTCCTGAAGTCTTACTTTTTCTAAAAAGTGGTTTTAAAAATGCACTATGTATTATTGAGACATTATTCTCTGGCCATTTTATCAAATTAATTTTTAAACACCCATTGTGAACAGTTGAAAAGAGAAAGAAACAAGCAGAGATTATAAAATTTATCCCAGCTTCATTAAAAATAGGACAGGAAAACTGCATAAGGACTCAACATATAATTGTACATATAATTGTACAAAGCCCTTTAAAAATTTTACTATTTCCTTTGGAAAAGGTAAAAAATTTGAATGAACTAAATAATAATGTGGGTATAATAATCTGTAGCCAATTTTATAGCCACTCCCAAAATGTGTTAAGCAATGAATTAATACCAGTAGAATAAGATATTTTACTCCTGCACTTTTGTATATTTCTGTATCTTGGATGACACATACATGGCAGCAACATCAAATGGGCAAAATAGAACAGTTTGGAATAATCTACCTAGTATATTAGATCCAAATATTCCCCAAATCAGGTAGGGTTAAACTTTGATAAAGGCATATAATTTATCCAGAATAAAAATACTATTCCACATTTCAGTTTAAACATTTTATTTCATAGAGATGGTTTAGTATATCTTAAATAGGTTGCAATGAAAGTGATAATGTAGATGAAAATTATTTTGTGCCTACTTTGTGGAAAGTTATTGATTAAACATTTTCATATAGTATACTTAGCCCTCACAACAGTACTGTCCAACAGACATTATGTATACTCTCATTTTTGTAATGTTAGGAAACAGGCTTATACAAGAAAAAATGAAAATTCTAAATTACAGTCATTCCCATTGTGAGAAACAATATTTTGCTGTTTAGTGGCCTGAAAGTTCAAGCCAACTGCATTCTCTATTTCTCCAGCATGGCTTAGGATTAATGGTAGATTGCTTCTTGAATGAGAAACACTAGACTCATACAATTGCAAATTTACTTCTTCTCACCAAGCCACAGTCTTTCTTTATTGGTTACAAATCCATAGAAGCAAGCTTTATTTGCTTTCATGAGCACTCTAAGTACAGCACTAAAAAAGTCTTCTTTTACTTTAGGCTTTACTCCTCAGAGTACATCTGTACAATTGCTCGTACTTTCTATTTTCTATTAAAAGTGATACCTTTTACATGGTTTTAGATTGAATGTGGGACCGCAGAACAAGGAGAAAGAATAAAAAGGGGTGACGTGGAAACGAATGTTTCTTTTGTTTATTCTAATTCCCAACTTCTCTTTCTGAAATTGCATATTAAAAGGGCATACTCAGCCCTGTCATTTTTAATGTGGGCTTTCATTTTACTTTGAGCATTTTATAATTTATGATGAGACACTATAGGGGATAAGCATGTAGCTTAATTTTGTTATCTCATTGGAAGTCCCAGGGAGATACAATGTAGATTATGAATGAAGAAATAAAATATTCAGGTTAGTTTTGTGATCCAATACCTAGCATCTCTAAAACTTAGCATCTTCACAACTAACTATACTTGACGTGGAATAGCCAACTCCAAATAAATTTTCTTGAAATGCAATAATTCAGGTTTATCCTACAATCAGATTTATTAGGAGATGGTTATTTCCATTTCCAGATCTTTTTCATTATTGCTATTATCACTTGATGTAATAATATCAAAAACAGATGCTCATCTGACAGCAGATCAAAGTCAGAGATTATGTTCTAGGAAAAAAATAATATAAGCAGTAATATAAGCATTTTCTACTATATGTCATAGAAAAATATTAGAAACTTTAAAAATATATAATCAAATGAAGGAAATTAAGTGCTAGTTATGTAATATTTTAGAGAGCACTGTAAAAATAAATCATCATGAAGCATAAAAGCCACAGAACCTTGACAATTTATATTATTATGACATTATATTTTAATACATAAGATGTATCTGTTAAAAATTATCATTTTTTCCAAGCACACTTTTTCCAGTGTTAAAAAGCTAAGCTAAATAGGAATACAGAGTAGATAAGGTGCCAGCCAGAAGAGAGAGTTTTGGTATCATTTGTCTGATTGTCACAATATTAAGCAAGGCATTTAGAGTCCCTAAGAAAAAGTTGTCTCATTTTTGAATAAGAGAATCAGATGTGTTATTTATAATCTCTTTTGGATCCAATTTTTTATTGTTCAATTATTGTACTTCAGTATTAAATAAAAAATTATTCAATGATACTTGTTAAAGTATGGTAAGGAAGACCATATTCAGGACCGTTGCAATAGGTACAGGGACCCCCGTAAAGGGGTCTTCAGTGTAGGAGGGAGATTGAACTTAATTCCAAATATAGCCTGGGCAAGCAGAAATGTATAGCCAAAGGGCAGGGGGGGTTCAGTGGATGGAATATTGCTAAGAGGAAACTTCAGGAGTGAGAGGGAATTTTGGCAAACTAACCTAACAGAATTCTTACTGAAGACAGAATAGAGTGATCAGATATCATCTGGGGGATGGTGGAGCATGAGGAACCTGTCATATATGGAAGGTAATGAGACAGAAAAGGTTTTTGCTCAACTGACTTAGCAGGTTCTTTACTAAAACTGGATTTTACAAGGAAGTGCACAGATGGGCACAGAAGTTTCAGGAGCCTAACTTAAGTTTGGCCAAGTAAATAAATGTTGCTATAAGAGTGAAAGTTAATTACAATCAAATTGTTTTTTTTTTTAAAGCTGCTTCATAAAATGTTTTACTTTTTAAATTTAAAATATTTGTTATGAATTTCACATTGGGTCTTATCCTACACTGACCTAAAATAATGTTAGGCTTTCCTAAATGGAAATACTTGCTCAGAATAGTATCTGTTTTCCTGGTTCCCAGTCACTTTGCAGAAAGGCATCACAAATAGAAAAGCATCATAATCTGCTCAAATAAATTAATGCTACTTTGCATTGTATTTAAATCGAAAATGCATCTCTCATTTCTCTTGCACCTTGAAGCTATACAATGTTCCTTACTAATCACACAGTTTTGTGGGATTGTGTCCCCTCTCTTCATGAGAGCATCCATTCCTGGCTGAGCTCACAGGGGAAAAGAAGAACAGAGGAGAGGAGAGAGGAGAGAGGAGAGAGGAGAGAGGAGAGAGGAGAGAGGAGAGGAGAGGAGAGGAGAGGAGAGGAGAGGAGAGGAGAGGAGAGGAGAGGAGAGGAAAAGAGAAAAAAAGCGAAAAGAAAAGGGGAGAAAGGAGATAGGAGAGGGCAGGGGAGGGGAGGGGAGGGGAGGGGAGGGAAGGGAAGGGAAGGGAAGGGAAAAGGTAAGGGAAAAGGTAAGGGGAGGGAAGGGAAGGGAGTGGGGAGGGGAGGGGAGGGGAGGGGAGGAGAGGAGAGGAGAGGAGAGGAGAGGAGAGGAGAGGAGAGGAGAGGAGAGGAGAGGAGAGGAGAGGAGAGGAGAGGAGAGGAGAGGAGAGGAGAGGAGAGGAGAGGAGAGGAGAGGAGAGGAGAGGAGAGGAGAGGAGAGGAGAGGAGAGGAGAGGAGAGGAGAGGAGAGGAGAGGAGAGGAGAGGAAAGGAAAGGAAAGGAAAGGAAAGGAAAGGAAAGGAAAGAATTTGCTTCCTTGCAAGAAGCACACCAGGCAGGGCCTATTTTCCCAGGTCCTCCAGTTTCAGTGTCTTTGGTTTTAAATTAAGTACTTGGTCCCTGAATGGGTTCTTGGATGTTTTCAAATGGGATGTTTCAGTTGTGGAAATAAATTGTCATCTCATGTCCACAAATTTGGAGGATTACCAGAGCTTAATCTACATTATTATCTACATTATTATTTTTTAATCTACATTATTAAAGATACTCCTTTCACCCACTCAGCATCCTACCTAATCTTCATTGATTAGAACCAGGAAGGAAGGAAGATAATTATATTACTACCCCTAAAAAACTATAGTGTTACTATTCTGGGATATTTTAGTAAATTAGGTACTTTTAGCACTCCCAAAGAAGACCTCTTTTTATGTTTTGCAGTAAGACTCCTGTTTAATGGATTTGTATTGGATAATGTTTCTCTGCTCTGAGAAGTATCACTGCAGATATGAATGTACATTGTTATGCATTAGTGGACATTTTAAACATCATCCAACATTTCAATAACTGGTAAACACAAAATATATTTTAGTTTAATTTTTCAAGCAAGATGATTTTAAACATCAGAGGAAGTGGGGCTTTTAAGAAAAGCATAATAAATTCTCCACTAGTGAAATGTGAAGTCTCCCATTCAGTACAAGCACCATTACCATGAGGGGACTGAATTATGCAGTGAAACAAGGCCCAGAGACTGAATCATTCTATTGAGTGACCTCATTCCAAAAATCCATTTCTAAAATAAAAAACATTATCTTTTGAATAACTAATTGTGAAAAAGCACTGAAAACCTTTTAAAATATTTCACAATAAAAGAGATTCAAGCCCATCAAAATAGGAAGCGATGGTTCAATGGCCATTTTAAAAATGACAAATAGTTTTCTTTTTTATGTAAAGTGTTTAAAGTTACTTCTGTTTTTCACTCACATTTCATATTTTCGAAAGTTTTTATGATAAACTTAGATAGTGTTAAACACAATAAATATCAATAAGGATATTATTATAAAATTAAGAAACCAAGATGCAAATAAAGATTTATATCATTTATTTGTAATGTATGAATAATAGTCTCTAAACTTCTTTATATAATGCATTCAATAAGAAAGATTTTCTGGGTATTTAGTATGGCAGAAATTTTTATTGCCTAATTAGGAGAGCCGTCAACCTTTCTATATTGCTGAAAGAAATACTTTATTTTTCCAGAAATTTATTCATTTGCCACACTACTTAGGGATGGGTAACCTCAAATTTAATTAAAGAGACCCTGATCAGCCTAGGCTAGTCATAATAACCACATTCTCCTTTGCCAGTGATTGACATGGATTGCTGTGTGACCAATCTTGGTCGATAAGATCTGAAAGAAAGTTGGTACTGAGTCTTCTGAAAAGCTATGTTTTGTGAAGATTGCTGTGAGGTGATGTTGGGATATGCCACAACCATTTTGCAAGCATGAAGAGAATCAGCCACTAAACAAAGCCAAAACAAAAAACAAAAACAAACAAAAAAAACGCCAAAGCAGAAAGATGGACATAACATTTCTATATAAATGCAATACACAGTATCATCAACCTTCCCACCTCCCATGCCTAGGAACATTTGCATATATGAAAAAATATATAATAAATATCACTGGTGTCTGTGACTTGTGACTGAGGACATGATACCTGATAAGCTGAGAATATACCTGGTTTTAACTCAGCAAAGAAGCAGTTGGAGATAGAGTGGCACTATGCAAGTCGTGGATCACTTAAAAATTTAATAAGAATTCAGCTAAAGAAATTCTAGAAATTCTAAAAATGTGATATTGTAATTGTTTATCAAGCAATATTAATAAGCAATTTTATTTTAATGTTCTCAGTAGAAAAATTAAAGAAGAAAAAAGTATAGTGGTCAGATTATTTCACCTTCAGTTTCAGGGAAGAGTGTAGAGACCATTGGAATCTTTGGTTGCTTAGTCATGCTCATTTGACAGTGTCTCAGCTAAATAAAGCTTTAGCAGAGAATTAATTATCCAATCCATTAGAGGTGCCCAGATAAATGATAGTTACAATTCAGGGTTTTAAAATTTAGACACAGTTCTTGAAAAATTTCAGGAATGTTTAAATTAGGCATTATGTTTTATTCATTCATTAATTTATCCATTCTTCATCAATTTATCATTCATGCATTCAATTCATAAATATTCATTTAGGTAATACATATGTAAGTCTCAGAATATGAGGCACATTAGATATATTGGAGAGTATGAAAAATGTTTTGCTTTCTTGGAGATAATAATCTAGAGGAGAAAAATATATCATAATTAATCAAATAATTAACTATTTATTTTAACTATGGGACCCACTAAGATAAAAGTTAGGGTTGTAAGGCAGTGGATCATAAGAGTATCTGATCCAATGTGGAAGTTGTCTGTGAGCAGCGGCTTAGCAAAGGAGATGACTATCAGTGGGGAAGAGTCGGCCTCATGGGAGAAATATTCTATCAATGACATTCCGAATTGCCAGTGTATTATGATAATAAAAAGCAGATCGACTTTTAGTTGGCTTTATTATTGCTTTAAAATTTTCACATATTCCCCAAATAATAGGCATCTCTTATTCCCTGCAGCATGGATGGGCTACTATTGCTCCCTTGTTCTTGGTAAACATTGTCCATAAAGTAGTAACCCCTATCTAAAATGACATCTTCACAAAATTTGTAACCATGTGACTCAGTGAAAAACTAGGATGCATGTCACCCATCTATCTATCCCACACCAAAGAAACTCAGTTTAAGAGCTATGAACAGATTTTAAATGTGGACATTGAGTCTATCTAATTTTCCATACTCTCATTTCTCTGAGTCATGTGCTTCCCTACCCTGCTCCTTTGCAGGTTGACATAGGGTCACTCTGAAATATGATAATGTACATTAGAAGGAAACAGATACACACACACACACACAATTATCTACTCCATTTTGAAAACACGAAGTAGCTTCTTAGACACACACACACGCACACACACGCACACAATCTTTTGAGGGGATCCTTAATATATTACATCAGAGGGATTGTCTCCTAATTGCATCAGAGGGATTTTAATTCATTTTTCTTGTATCTAATACAAAAGCCTTCTTGTATTAGATAAACTTTTGTTCCTTGGATTGGTTAGTTGGTAGAAAACATCATAGCTACAGAGATGAATGACTGGTGACTATATTTTTATTAAAATGTAGAACCAGGATTACATTCTGGAGAAGAGTTCTTAGTTGTCAGACATCTTGCCTTGCCATTCTTAACTTTGATTAAATTTTCTGTTCTTAAACTAGTGATAATTTTCTCAAATTTTAATATAAAATTTTAGTTTAAAATACATCAAGCAGTGAAGTATTTTATTTTCACGATTTTATTTTACTTCACTGCTTGATGTAGTACTAATATTCATTCAAATATTAACAAATGTTTCATAAGTGTTGGACCTGTTAATACTTTACTGTCCATCCTGAGAAACTGAAAACCATGCTGCCAACACTTAATTATAATCAAAATCTCATTTTTCTTCTTTCAAATTCTTGGATGCTTCTTCTGCAAGCCCCATAATGCCCTTACTTCTTATGTCTGGACTTTTGTTTTTAATCTCCCCATTTGGGGGCTCTTATTGCAATGTTCTTAGTGTGTGGAACCTTAAATGCTAGTTGGCAGGTTAATTTAACAACTAAAACTTTATATTTTGATTTTCATGGAAGGCTTTGCGTTATCCAAATTGTGTATTAAAACCCTTGTTGTCTTCCTGGATGGCCAATCTGTGAAACACTTGAACGATGCTGTGTTACTTGCTATCTTTAACCTTGTCTTCAACTTCTCTGGCACCCAGCTGAGCATGTCCGGTACGGTATCATCAATACCTGCCCTGACAGCAGGTCAGGATGTTGTTCAGGCATTTCATCCTTTCAATTACATGGCTGTAGGAAAATGTCCCAAGACCTTCAATGTCAACCTAATTGTAGTAAAGAAAACTCATCACCTTTCCTGCATTATTATTTTACCCATGTCTCTGAATAAAGGCAAAAATGTAGAAGCAATTCCATAACTCACCACAGTTCTTTGTATACAAATAGATTCTTTTATAAATGCAGGAGGACTCCATGTGATCATGAAGAATAGTACTGACCAGGTTCATGAAGGCCAATCAATTTTAGGGGGCCTAGAGAGCTAGATTTGGTAAGTTTTATGGAGAGAAAAAATTGACCATATTGTCAAAGATTTAAATCAAAAAGTAGTGGAATCATGGAAATTGTAACACGAACACCACACACAAGCATCAAACAAGTTTTAAAATGCCTTTTTGTATGTTATATTGATTTTTCATTATTTTGACCTTATACTGAAACCTACTTGTTTGTGATACTAATTTTCTACTCAATCTTTGTTTAGATCCCACTGGGATAGTGATATACTGTGATTACTCAGAAAGGCAGAGAAAGAGGAGATTAAGACTCCCTGCTAATGAGAACAAGGGAAAGAAAGAGAAATGTGCCAATCTAAGTGTTCTACTTGTAAATTGAGCTGCCAGACAGGAGGAAATAAGTAATGTTTCATCACAAATCTCTTTTTGATGCAAAAAAGAGTCTAAAAATAAACATAAAGCAAAACACACAGATTAGATTGACTACAGGGAAGTAGCATAAATTTATTGTACTACATTTTAATAATACAAATGTAAAATTATCTTCAGATTATTATTCTATGTGACTATAAACCATATTATTTTCTAAAGAATTTATTTTGTAAGGATCTAAATATGACACATTTCGGGTACATATGTACTAGCTTCACTTTAAATATGCTATGTTATTTATTATAGTATATATTACCATAAATGGCAAGTCAATTATAATATAGAAGTATTTGTATTTATACATGAAAAGTAAAATAATTACAAATAATCCATTAATACCCTATTCTTATAGTATGAGGCTTCTAACAAGTAATGAAAATAAACAATATCAGAATGTTACAACTTCTGAAATATATATGTGCATATATATTTCTATATCATCACTTCATAATTTTTATAAATACTTATTTTTGTATAAACTTTTAACTTTCATTTATTTTCTTTAATCTTCCCCAAAGTATCTCTAATATGATGCAATGTAAATAGTTGAATTTTAAAAACGAGTTTTACTATAAGGATTATAGACACTTTTAAATCTTGCAACTATTCAGATATAACCAGAAAACATATTTTTAAATGTCAATTATATTGTGTAGTTCTATATTCCATTTGGCTCCTCATGTTGAAATGGATATTCTGTGAATATTAATTAAATCCAAATGTTCAAATATACTACTCAGTTTTAATTTTCTCTCAAAATTGAGTTTTCTTCTGTATTAATCTGATTTTTGAGAAAAATTTAAATTGCTTT
Source organism: Nomascus leucogenys (assembly GCF_006542625.1). Classification (NCBI taxonomy): domain Eukaryota; kingdom Metazoa; phylum Chordata; class Mammalia; order Primates; family Hylobatidae; genus Nomascus; species Nomascus leucogenys. The sequence continues at coordinate 25,815,113 of NC_044387.1, forward strand.
AGCCACTCTCTTTGAATAGGTTACTAAGTTAATAGACATGAACAGGATTTGAGTTGCACTGGACACAAAGAACCAAATAGTCTACTCTGAGGATGTATTAACCATATACGTTTAAGTGGACCAAACAATGCCTGGAGCCTTCTGCTTGCAAAGCAGTCTGGTGTAGTTGCTTAGTTTGGGAACAATGAAATCTGATGGATTTAGGTTGGGAAGCACACTGTTGCTTCCTAGATATATGAATGTGGTCAAATTACTTAATTTCTCTAAGCCTTAGATTCTTTATCTGTATTAGTGCTAAAAATGCCTCTTTGCTTTATAGGGAAGTTGTTGGATTGCTATAAGAAAATGAATATACTTCACTTAATTGCTTTATATGCATTTATCATGATGACGTTACAGTATTATTATGTTTGAGTATCCTGTTTATCCTCTTTTGGAAGGAAATAAAATGAAACAGGGGCAAAAGCTCTCTGGTTGAAGTTGGCACTGATTAGAGTGAAATAGTTCAGAGGCAGAAGAAAAGTAAAATGAAGAAAATTCTGCTTCTCTGAAATTGGTATTTGTCAATGAAAATGGCATCCTATTTTGAACAGGATTTTGACACCATCTGGAAATGTTATATGTGTTAGTAATTATGGCATCATGGACTTTTAGGACTGGTTAAATACTATGTGCATAACTCTCTTCATAATAATGTTCTCCTTAAAAAGCCTCTGACATTCTTTATAGATTGTCACTTAGAGTAGTGACATGCTTTCTAGTATAAATTTCTGAATCAGAGGCTATCTATAAATCCACATATAAAACAGCAATTGTGTATTACTTTTGAAAAAGAAAAACTACACTTTACAAAAATCAAAGACAGATTTCAGTATTAGGACTGCTTTTACCCCTTCAAATATATTTATTGAATCATTGAATTGACATTTTCAGTTAATTTGAAAATGGTGAAAGGATTTTTATTTGTGATACATTTCAAACTGCAGTAAAACAAGTTGAGGCCTATAAATACACCCATTTAAACATGTTAGTATTTTTCTCATACTTGCTGTAGATATTGTATAGATATTGTATTTTTGGTACAGAAAGAAAATCATACAGATGTATTTAAATCTCTTATCTCATCCACTTCTAACATCTCAGAAGTAATCATTATCTTAAAGCTGATGTCTATACTTTTTGTTCGTTTTAAATTGTTTACTTAATTTCATATTTTATTATTTGGGGTATTTTGATACTAAATAAAGGCTATTTTAATTTTCATATCTTTTATAACAATCTTATTTTATGCAACATTATTCTTTCCAGATTTATGCATGTTGATAGATAGTTGGTCAAGGTTCTTCCACTTCAACAGCTCTAAATTATTCCATTGGTTAAATTAATCACAACTTTGTATCATTCTTATATTGGTGGACCTTTACATAGTTTCTAATTTTTTATATTATCACCAATTCTTCAATGAATATCCTTTCTTCATGGTCAAAATTTTCTCTAGAGAATATATATTTTATTATGTATGTATATATAATAAAAACATATATGTGTATGTATAAACACACACACATACATATATTTTTAATATATGTGGGCAGAATTGCTTGTTAACTATAATATTTTCAACAATAATTTCCACATTTCTCTTCTAAGTGATTGTACAAATTCACATGCCCATGTGCATAAAATTTCTTTTTCTCCATAGTCCATTCACACTTTTAATCTGTTGCTTTTGACTGTGTTGTTGTGCTTACAAAAATTTAGGCTGGTCCCTTAGTCACTGTTTTCCAGTTTTCTCATCTGTAAAATTTGTGTATTCTTAGCTGTAGGAATCACCTATAAGCAAAATAATAATCTAATTCAAATGTATTTAACTTTCTCATTTAATATTGAGAGAAAAATTAATTGAAAAATAAATATCTAAATTATATTTTGAATTATCTATATATCTACAAGGCACTGCTGAGATATATTGGCTTACTGCATACTGAACCAGTCAATTAACAACATTTAATGAGCTCTTTATTTTGGTTCTCAAATTTTGGTGCTGTATGTGAGTAAAGAAGATGTCGAAGTCCTTGCTCTTCATGTAGTCTAGCTAGTCTAGTACCTTCAATATAGCAGAGTTCTGATAGTGTGTATGGAAAGAATGGAAAGCGAGTCTTTACCTACTAATAGCTTAGAATCTAACATGCATAGAAAGAAAATTATTCTATAATAATTTTAGAAAATTAAAATTAGGAAATTAAATATTATATGCTCAATTCATGGTTGTACTACATTCTTGGACAAGTTTCTTAACCTCTCTGTGCTTAATTTTTTTATCTGTAAATTGTGGATGATTATATTACCCGCCTGACATACTGTGGTGAAAACTAAATGAGTTAATACCTGGGAATTATTGACAATAGGATCTCATACATAGTACCATAAAATATTTGATGTTATTATAGCATTTGAACAAAATATTGACTGTCTTAAGATATGACTCTACTATTTCTAAGTTTAATAGCTCTTTCATCTTTAGCTTCACTGTAGTCCATCTATCCAATAGATCTTTTGAAAATGTAACTGCAATAACTAGTGACCACCCACCCTGCCCACCCATAGAAGAATTGATTAAAACCTCTTATTCTTCCCATTATGCCTTGAAGAGAAATTCAAACTCCGTACTGTGATCTACAAAGTCTTCTGTGGCCAGAGGTCTGCCAATCTTCCCAAACTCATCTCTTCCTCAGTCTGTGGCTCACAGGTTTCAGAAGCTCTTTTGTATTCTTTAACCATGCCAGTGCCTTTCAGGCCTCTAAACCCATGCACTGGCTATTCTCTGCTTTTCCCTAGACCTACACTTGGTTTGCTTTCTTATTAGGTTGATGCAAAAGTAATTGTGGAACCATTACAATCAACACGTTTTTGCCAACAAGAAATAAGTTTGTTTATTCCTGTAGTGTAGAAATCTATGCCTCATGATTTAATGAACTCTTAGAAAGCATTTTCTGCATCCTGCTGGTTGTGGAAGCGTTTTCCCTACAAAAAGTTGTTGAGATGGTGGAAGAAGTGGTGATCGGTTGGCAAGAATTCAGGTGAATATGGTGGATGAGGCAAAATTTCATAGCCCAATTCATTCAACTTTTAAAGCTTGGTTGTGCTACATGCCTTCGAGTGTTGTCATGGAGAAGAATTGGGCCCTTTCTGTTGACCAATGCCGGCTGCAGGCATTGCAGTTTTCAGTGCATCTCATCGATTTGCTGAGCATATTTCTCAGATATAATGGTTTCGCTGGGATTCAGAAAGCTGCAGTGGATCAGACCAGTAGGAGACCACCAAACAGTGACCATGAACTTTATTTGGTTTGGCTTTGGTAAGTGCTTTGGCTTTTGTAAATGCCTTTGGAGCTGCTTCTTGGTCCAACCACTGGTCGTCTCTGGTTGTCGTATAAAATCCACTTTCTGTTGCATGTCACAATCCGATCAAGAAATGGTTCGTTTTTGTTCCGTAGAATAAGAGAAGGTGACACTTCAAAATGACGACTTGTTTTTTCACTCAGCTCATGAGGCACCCACTTATCAAGCTTTTTCACCTTTTCAATTTGCTTCAAATGCTAAACGATCGTAGAATGGTTGACATTGAGTTCTTCAGCAACTTCTTCTGTAGTTGTAAGAGGATCCGCTTTGATGATTGCTCACAATTGGTCATTGTCAACTTCTGATGGCTGGCCACTACACTCCTCATCTTCAGGGCTCTTGTCTCCTTTGCAAAACTTCTTGAACCATCACTGCACTGTATGTTCATTAGTAGTTCCTGGGCCAAATGTGTTGTTGATGTTGCAAGTTGTCTCCTCTGCTTCACGACTGATATTGAACTCAAATAAGAAAATCACTCAAATTTGCTTTTTGTCTAACATGATTTCCGTAGTCTAAAATAAATATAAAATAAACAGCAAGTAATAAGTAATTAACAAAAAAAGCAAGAAATGCACATTAAAATAATGTATAACATAACCACATTTTTAAAAGAAAGTATTCCAATATCAAATGGCAAATTTCAACAATGCAAAAACTGCAATTATGTTTCCCCTACCCTAATACTATCTTGCGGATGCAACTTAAGTGCTGCCTTTGTATAAGGTCTTCCACTGACCAACATATTTAAAGTTCTCCTGCATTTGACAGGTACCATCAATGTATAGTTTGTTAATATAAACATGTTTTAGTATATAATATATTAATCAATTATATAATATATATGTATACATATATGCATTTAGTTATAAATAAAATATTTAGACCCAGAAAACTATAGAAGAGGTATTCAAATTTAAATGACAACTAATAAGCTTGAATTCTACTTCAACAGGCCTAGGAGTAAATTAAGTCTGTATAAAATTTTTAAAAAACAGTATACAGAATAACCGTACTTGAAGCATACTACATCATCTACTGAAGAACTGCTTCAGTAATATTTAATATTCCATACAACATACTTATAGAGGGTTGACTAACTAAAAGAAAGAAAAAGCAATGAAACCTAAAACCTTTCCACTTTAACAACATTCTTAGTTGCTTTATAAAATAATCTTGAATATATTGCCAGTATATTATTTCATGTCATTCATTTAAAATTCAATGGATTTAGTCTTAATTTAAATATAAAATGTAAAAAATTTCTTGCAGATAAATGTGAGTAATCAATTCTACTTATTAAATTAAATAAGGGAAGATTCGTTTATTTTCTCACCATGTCTCTATTAGAAAACCGTGCTCATATGAGTCTGGGAGACTCATATCTTACTCATACTCATAGGGGGTATTATCACCCTATCACAAGTATACATGAACCAATACCTCTTCCATTTATTTTAAATAGATTCTGTTAGCTTAAAAATTTTATTTTGTAAATTAGATTGTAAATTATGAAGAGATTGGAGCATGTTTTTGAAGGAAAAATACAAGGTTTGAAAGAAGTGCCTAAAGATACAGAGTTTCTAAGAAGTGTTGACTGGTATGGTCATGGAGAGAACTTTTTCTGAGGAGAAGATACTTGAAATAATTGTAAAAGAATATGTAGGATCTGAATGGGTGATGAGGAAGTGAGATTCTGTGTCATTTCCAGGGAATTAGTTGAAGTAGAATTAACCAAGACATGTTTGTGGAAGCATGAAGAGAACTGTACGTAATATAAAAAGTGTTGAGTTAAATAAATTTGGCAGTCTGTGTACAGGTCTATTTCCTCCTACATCTTCAGGTATGTTACTCTACAATTCACAATCATGACTCTTCAGTATCTTGAAATTCTCAGCAATCAAAGAAAGATAAAATAACTTCTAGTGAATTGCGCTTTTAAAGTATACCATTATACTTGGAATAGGTTTTTCTTCATAGAAAGTTTTAAAGGACCATTATTCAAAATTTATTTGAGAAGATTATACAAATAATTCAATCTACAAGTAACCAATTTTTTGTTGTTGTTTGGAAGCATTTTATTCAACTATAACGTCATAAGTAAAAGAGTTAAAAAATAAAATATGCAAGTCCTAGGTAGTAGATAATAAGTCATTTTATTTATTTATTTATTTATTTATTTATTTATTTATTTATTTACTTTTGAGACAGAGTCTTGCTCTGTCACCCAGGCAGGAGTGCATGGCACGATCTTGGCTCACCGAAGCTTCTGCCTCCTGAGGTCAAGCAATTCTCCTGCATCAGCCTCCTGAGTAGCTGGGACTACAGGAGCGTGCCACCATGCTGAGCTAATTTTTTTTTTTTTTTTTTTTTTGTATTTTTAGTAGAGATGGTGTTTTATCATGTTGGTCAGGCTGGTCTCAAACTCCTGACCTCAAGTGATTTGCCTGCCTCCCAGAGTACTGGGATTATAGGCACGTGCCACCATGTATGACCAAGGTGATTCATTAAACATTTCTAATTTTAAAATTTGTGAATAAACAAAACTCATTTTCAAATGTAAAAATATTTTCTTAATTTCAAAGGCAACAACTTTAGTTGTATTCTAACTTTGGTGAGAGTTTTACATATTAACTTAGTATTTAATTTTTAAATATACTTACCTTTCAATAGGGTCAAAATATTATTGAAAAAGATACATATTCCATCTGTACCTGGCATAGAAATTGTGGTGTTAAGACTTCATGAAAATTTAAGTTTCTTAAAATATAGGCAGCTGTGCCTATTCAGCAGTAGGGATTCCACTGGATCTCTATATGACATTCATGTTTCTGACAATCTGAGATTGGCAAAAATTTCAAACAGCTCAATAACAACAAAAAACAAATAAAATAAGCCCATTAAAAAGTAAGCAGAGGACATGAACAAACATTTTGCAAAAGAAGACATACAATTGACCAACAAGCATATGAAAAAAATGTGAGACATCACCAATCAACAGAGAAATGTAAATTAGAATCATAATGAGATACCATCTTACACTAGTGAGAATGGGTGTTATTTAAAATGTCAAAAAAAATGACAGATGTTGGCCAGGGTATGAGGAAAAGGAAGTGCTTACATGCTGCTGATGAGAATGTAAATTAGTACAACCTCTATGGAAAACAGTATGGATGTTTCTCAGAGAACAAAAAATAAATCTACTATTTGATCCAGCAATCCCACTACTGGGTAACTACCCAAAAGATAATAAATCAGTGTATCAAAAAGGTGCCTCATTCATATGTTTATCACAGCACTATTCACAATAGCCAAGATATGGAATTAACATAAGTGTCCATCAATGAATAATTGGATACAGAAAATGTGGTGTACAAACACACACACACACACACATACACACAAATAGAATACTAATCAGATCTAAAAAGAGTAAAAGCATGTGTTTTGCAGCCACGTGGATGGAACTGGAGGTCACTGTCTTAAGAGAAATAACTCAGAAGCATAAAGTCAAATACCTCATGTTCTCACATGTAAGTGGAAGCAAAATAAGTATACACATGGACATAGAGAGAGGGATAATAGACACTGGAGACACAGAAGAGTGGGAGGGTAGGAGGGAGCCAAGGATGAAAAATTACATAATGGGTACAATGTATACTATTCAGGTAATGGCTACATTGAAAGCTCAGACTTCCTCTAGTATGTCCATGCAACAAAACTTCACTTGTACTCCCTAAATCTATAAAAATTTTTAAAAATTAAAAAATAGATAAAGCACCCAAACATACAAATAAGTTCTATGTGAGCCTTTAATATAAACATACAAGTTGTGTGGTCTGTTCTAAAGTCTATTAGGTCTAAATAATGAAGACTGTAAGATTTTCAGTTTTTTTTTTTTTTTTTTTTTTTTTTTACATCTCACAGATTCCATTAGCACAACAAATGAATAAAATATTCATATGCTAATTTTTAGTTTGATTTGAGGCTTCTGACATTTCTGTAGCTTTTTTTTTCCAATTTAAGATATATTTGTTGGCCGGGAGCAGTGTCTGACGCCCGTAATCCTAGCACTTTAGGAGGCCAAAGCAGGCGGATCACTTGAGGTTAGGAGTTCAAGACCAGCTTGGCCAACATGGTAAAACCCCATCTCTACTAAAAATACAAAAAATACAAAAAAAAAAAAAAAATAGCCAGATGTGGTGGCAGACACCTGTAATCCCAGCTACTTGGGAGGCTGAGGCAGGAGAATTGCTTGAACCCAGGAGGGGGAGGTTGCAGTGAGCCAAGTGCACTCCATCCTGGGTGACAGAACAAGACTCTGTCTCAAAAAAAAAAAAAAAAGATATATTTGTTTTCTTCAAAGGCATTCTTTATACCTCTCTCTATATAAGAAATTAAGCATATTCATATAAAATCATGATATGGTAAGATAAGCTATATGTTCCTTTACATTATGTGAACCAAATGTGGATATAATATTCAATATAATAATTCACTTACAATGAAGATTTACAATAAACCTCTAAATAGCTATAGGTCTTTTTCCAAAGTAACAAGGCCCATATAGTACATTATATGTATACTGATAAATTTATAATTCCCAGAGGGTCCATGATTTTATTCATAATTTATTATGACTATGATATCGAATGGCTCTAAAATATCAAATGGGATGCTCGGGAAATTGGAAACCATTTCTCTCAGACTTCATAATTTCTGAGCTTTATTTTAAAGACAATTAATACCCCAGTTCTTTGAGTTTATGGTATATTAAGTTTTAATTTACTTAAAAGTAAAGCAACAAGAAAGGGAAACATTTATTTTAATTACAAAAGAACTAAATTATATTTGTATTCATTTTCTACCATTTTAAGGCCAAAATAATCTTTCATGGGGAAAATATTCAAATTACCAGAATATAAAATATTTTGTTTATAGCTGTAAATAAAATATCAACTACAAGCAAACTACATTTCAAACATTAATTAAAAACCTCAGACTTACAGAGGATGGCAGGAAAAGCTTTATGTTAATTAAGCTGTTTTAATTCAATCTGACTGACTTCATTATACTGCTACACTGGGTTGAAATAGACATTTTTATTCTTTTGATAATTTTAAAATATGCAAAACTTACTATTCTTTTCTGAAATAATGGCGCAATCCACAGATTACTGACATAATATGTAAAAATGCAGAATGACGGTCTAATTTGTTTGCTAAATTCAACTATATATTTCATTTATATTTATGAACAATTTTCTCTGTGCTCTAAATTAAGAACTATCTGTGGTCCAGAAAAGGTCTATGCTAAGACATAATAAATGAAGAATAGCATTGTTTGCACACAATAATTACTTTTTCAAATTTGGTCAATATTTTGTTTATATTCATTTTGTTTATATTCATTTCTTGGCCATGTTGAAAGGATCTACACAGACAGATATTTGATCTTAGTTTGGACCTTATATGGGTTTACCAAGCATTTAAAGTTGTGTTTGTTTGTTTTTTTTTCATCTTTGCTTACTTTTCCAAAATCAGAGTTTGTTATTTGCTTACCAATTATACTCTTTTTTTTATAACTCGTTTCAGAGACAAAATACCCAAGATATTCTAGACTGCTCCAAACTTACACATCACTTATGTAATGTACGAAAGAATTATTTGATAATATTCATTAGTATTGATAAGTTTTCAGAACATAGGGCAATGGGAAAATATTTTAAATTTGGTAGTGATAAGTTTCACTCCAAACTCTATCATAAGCACCTCTCTAAACTCTCCAGTTTAGAGAATCACATTGGAATCATTTCTACTTTTAAATCAGCACATCTCCATGACAATAGACAGAGAAGTCAACACTTGTAATCAGGACTTGCATGTAGTGAACTTTGGTCACCTTTGGTTATATAAACCATCTATTAGAATATCTAGAATCCCAGAGCCTTAAAGATGGATGAAAATACAAATTTTTTTCTCACAGTAGATAACATAAAGATTCATAAATTTCACCTCAGTAAATGTCTCCACGTTATGTAGTTTGTTAGTGGAAGACAATAATTACAGTTTTGCTTAATTGATGCTCAGCATATTATCTAAAGATGATATGGCTATTTAAAAATAACATTCATATATAAGAATTTTTAATAACCATTAAACACAGATGTTGATTCCATCTCTGTTTATATTAATGTTTCTAATCAGATGACTTTAACCACATTCTCCTTCCTCAACTCTGACATATCCACAAATTATTTACTCATCAGATAAACTCAGCTGTGAATCCAATGAGAAGTACCATAAAAGCAACATTAATTCATGCTACACATTTCTCTTCTTCTTCATATCCATTGTCATTATCCTCCCACAACATTTAGACTAATTCAAATTGATGGATTCCATCAACAAATTAAAAAACAATACTCTCTAGACTTCAGTGATGAAAAATATACCCAGTGAAACAATATGTTCTTCTGAAATGGAGCACTTTGTTATCTTTATGGTGCAGAGTGAAAGACAAATTAAGGGAAGAATGCTGTGCAAGCGGTTTTTATTGCTTTTATGATAAGAAGAAGATAGTCCTTATTTGTTTTGATTGGGTGGTGCAAATTCATTGTCCTGCTAGAATTTATTGATTTGGTTAAAAATCAGTGGATGCCTGGTTGAAAACTTACAGGTGTTTTCTTCTGATAGTTTACATTTGCAATTTAAATTGCATTTATAGTCTTAAATGGCTCATCCACAGCTACAAGGTTCACTTCTCTATCCTTATAGACGATGTAGAACCTACATTTTATGAAGCAATTTTTTTTATTAGTGCTCAGTTGTAATTCATACAATGATTTCTTTTGATAAAGAGGTAAGTGCTATTTATTGTGAGAAAAGTTAAAATGAGAAACTAAGTGCAAAGTAATACTTATTACTTATTGAAGGCAAGGGAGAAATTACAATATTTTTACTTGTTTTCAAAGTTTTAAATTAGAATTAAATCTTTTTATTGTGCTACTCAGGGTACAATTAAAAGCAATCTCCATTTTTATATAAGCTTCTCGGTGTTGCCCATCTCTCTAAATTTCAGAAGTCAAGGTATAATTTTATGAGATTTAGATAAGGAGCCCAAATATAAAGATGATTCCTTGCAAAATGCAATAAATACCTATTGTTGGCACAGTGATTTTTTTACTGAAATCATCCTTAATCTCTCTAATACTGCTAAGTACTTCTTGTGCTTGTTTCAAGTTCTGGTATTGGCTGGACAAAAACACTGTAAGAATAAAATATATATTTTAAAACTACTCTGTATTGTTGCCTTGAGTTAGTATATATGGATTATCTTCATCAAGTTTTAAAATAGACTAACGATGCATAAATAATACTGGAAAAATAATGTTACTTTAAAATTTTGTACTCTATGTTTTTTTGAGGTGTTTCAACCAAGAATAGCAAAAATTTTCTTGCCATGGGAATTCAAAATAGTCCCGAACCTTTTATTCTCTGGTTATTTTTTGACTATATAGTAGCCTCATTTCAATGGAAGAACAAAACCCTGTCACCTCTTTCTGAAGCCACTGATTTTTTTTCCTCCCTGAAAAAATAAGTCAACGATGGCAACCAGCAATCATCAGAATCCCCCCATTCTTATACCAGGCACATAGATACTTTTTAACATGAATGACAGGACTCCTCAGCTGTCTGTAGAATCTGTAAATGAGAATGGAGTGCACAAAACTCTTTTCTAAGGTTTTGCTTTCCTTTGCTTCTACAAAGAAGTTCGGTTATTACTATAGGTAGAATTATAATTTGTTTTGGGTTGAAAATAATAATGTTTTTAATATTAATTCTCATTGTCAACTCTTCCTTGATTTTCATCTCCCATATTGGTTATGGAGCATTGTGATTAGACATATTACTCCCTTTCTCAAATATGTGCCATCATCAGACCTCACTTCATGATGCCTTACTTCCTGTGCAACATTTCGAGTAAAAACCCACATGAACACTGCAGCTCACTGACATCTTCTAAGTTCCAGATTAAGAATGCTTTAAATGGGGAATTTCCAGACACATTGCAAGTTCATGTTGAAAGGAATGGCAAAGTAGAATATTGATATTTTCCTGGATTATAGATCATTAGAGAATATTCATAGACACTGTCTTTCCTGAGAATCTTCATTTAGATCACTTCTATTTAAAATGAATTGTTTTCCTTATTCTTCTTAAGGGCCTGGAATATTTACAATCACTGATGTATTAGCAGTGCTTTCACATAGGAAAATAAGAGAGATACTAAAAGAATAAAAATTCCTGGCAATGAAAATATGGAAATTTGTAGTGTTACTTTCTAAGCCTACAAGTAATTATTTATAAACTACATTCATGGTGTAAAGACATGTCATTTATTTATTTAAATTCATTTCCATAAATTGTCATGTCATATAAGAATATAGTGACATAAAACTTCAAGTTATTTTGAAGAAAATCAAAGCACCAATGCAAACAAGAAACAAAATGAAGAGTACATGCTTTTGTTCTTGATTTAGCACAGCATTACAAATAATAGAGCAGTTCTTGTCATGTTGTTTCTAAATGATTTCTTTTTAGTAATCATGTATAGTCTAGAATAAGAAATTAGCTAGGTGACAGTGCATACACAAGAAATTGTGAAACTGAACGGGCACAGCTGTAACCATCAACTTCCATCAATAAGGGACTCCAATGTACTCATAAGGAATTAAAACACTTCGAGTTTCAATAGCTTTAAGGACCTATGTACCTCCAAGCCTTATGCAATATATATTAAACTTCTTACCTTTAGTCTTTGTCCCATCGTCTTTGTAATATAGCAGACTAATTTTTTTAAACAAAGGAGAATTAGAAAGCAGTCAAAGTATAGCTATTAACCACCAAATTCTGCACCAGACAATTTACAATTGTGAGAATTACCAGCAGCCATTTAAGAAACTTCAGAGAGTGCCAGTCAGTATGTTACTAATTCAGAGACACAACCATCATCTTTGGATTAAAAAAAAATCACAAGATCACAAGGGGTTTATGAAGCTTCCAATTCACCCATTGTGGAGCCACAGGCATTAAAAATGCAGCTGGAGTGTATCAAAGAAGTGAAAAAGCATAGCTCTGAAGCCCAGGAGGGAGAGAAGTTGGTAGTTTCAGGTCACAGTGGAGATAAAGAACTACGAATGTAAAGGTTTAGTTGCATATTAATGTTTTACAAAGATTCTTGGCATTACGTGTGTGTGTGTTTGTGTGTATGTGTGTGTCTAAGATAGATTTCAACAAGTAGTGGCCTTTCTCTACCTCCTTCATGTTGGAATTCCATGACCATTCATGACCATTGTCAGGGATCTCTCCCTTCCCAACTCCTCTGTGCTAGAGAGGCATAGCAGGCCAAAAAGATATGAATGCAGCCTACCCTTATCCTCACCAGTCAACCAAAGGAAAGGATCACTAAGCAACATGATAAAGGTTATTATACCATTCATTGATAACTGTCTTCCACTAGAGCCATTCCCACATAGACTCAATAAGTCATTTATGTTTATACAAAACTTTTAAGACTATGAAGTACACATTAGCAATATTGACGTCAATGCAGTACTAAAGCATATCAAAGCCTAATGCAGAATATTCTCACAGCACTCATCTCATGTAAATGAAAGTTTGAGAGACATTTGAGAGCAATTTGTTTCCATCTGCAGATAAAGACAGTTTGGGAAAATTGAGAAAATACATACAGAGTTGCTTGGCACCTGCCTCATTCTACAGTTATTAAAAGATTCAATAAATGAATCAATATATGAAGGACTGAATGAATAAAGTTGGAGTCAGACAGATACCTATTAATTTACTGTCTCCCAGCTATATGATGGCACATAATGGATTCACTCATTATTCATTTTGAAACAAATTATTAATATAATTGGAGGACTTTAAACAGTTTGAAAAGATGAAATATTTAAATTTGATGTCATATATACACAATCAAGGGTTGAATTATTGCTTATGATATTTTAGATTATCATTGCATATACAAACAGTGATTAAAAAGTAAGTCAAGTTTTTCTAAATACCTCTTGAGTATAAGTGTTAATTCTTAAAGGTTTATTGAGAAGTTATTGTGTGCATGATCAATTTAATGGAGATATTGGCACACTCTAGGGCTCTAGTGTCTTCTCTCTCTACAGTATTTTCCTTTCTGTCCTTCTATTTTCCCACTTGGCCCTCAGTCACCATGCTCTCACCTCTGCCTTTGATGTTTGTGTGGTGAGTACACTCTGCCCCCAGATCCATGTTGGCTCCTTCCTGCCATTCAGTTCTTAACCATTGTCTCACCAGTAAGATCCTCACTTAATAACCAAATGGGATTTTCAAATCTCTCTCTGTGTCATCCTTTTTTTTCCTATGAAGCCATTGACATATTTGTAATTAATGAATATTTATTTTTTAACTTATTTAATACCCTGCTTCTTCATTCATGGATTAGCAGAATGAAGAGAGAGACACCATCTATATTGTCACCACTATATTGACAATAGTAAATAGAGTTTAATGCATAATGGTTGTCTCATAATACTTTGTTGAAAAAAATGAGCATGAGTCACAGTTGTAGAAACTGGTGATAAAAGAGCAAATAAAAGATAGCCTGTCCTTGAGAAGCATATTGTCTATGTGGTTCAGTTTTGAATTAAAGAAGTCTCCAGACCATAAAATATATTTCAAAATCTTGTTATGTGAGAAAAAACAAAAGACCACTACACAATAAAATAAAGAACATATCCTACTAATGAAAAATTATCTTTAACCCTTTTTGTTTTACATTCCCATATCCCTGAGATGGGGAGACAGGGAGAGGAAGAGAGAAAAAAAGAATGGGATAGCATTTTCTTATCAATTAGAAAGGCAATACAGCTTCAGATTGTATTTCTACTATCTCTGAAAATTTAAAGATACTTTGGAATACACTGTATTTCTGAAACCAGACCAAAGTAGGTAGGAGGGATCTTGAGTCAGAAAATAAGCCACACTCCAGAAGGGACAATTAAGTTTAGAGTATTCATTAGCTCATTAGTCAACCAGTGAAAATTGCACTTTTAACTTAGTCACTTTCATATCTTGGCAAATAACATATTCTACTATTTGAACATTCATTTCCGCCTTAACTGTGTCAGTGTGTATATGTGAATATGTGTATACTTACGCAGGAAAGTATTTCTATGTGTATAGAAAAAGGATATGAAATATGCATTCCGTGGAAATAATATTCTATCTGTCTTATATACCACTGACATCCAGTTCATACCAGTATCTTTTTCAAAAGAATGTTAATAAGTAGTTGTTAAATATGTAAATAAGTGATAAATTCAAATTTATATATAACCTTGAGTGCATTTTATATTCCAAAATGAAGTGCTTTTCCATGAGTTTCATATACAAAGCAGAGATGAATTAAAGAATATACATATAAAATCAATTAGAATTAGAAGTCTCATTTGTCCTATGTATATAGGGAATAAAAAGTATTTACTATAAATGTTAATGATAAGGTATGGGTAGGAGTATAGAGATGTGGTTGTAGATAGGAATATTGCTGTGAATAAAAATAGACATGAATAAAGAATGACAAATGATAGATCAGTAGCTTAGATGGCACAATCATAGATACAGACACAGAGAGAGACAAATTGAAAGAGAGAGACTGAGAGATTGCTTTTAAGAATATTTTATTCTTGTATACACAAATAACTGATTTCATAATTTTATCTTTGGCCCCAACATTTTTTAAAAATAAAAATATTAGGGCAGACTTCTGCTTCTAGAAAGATAGAGTATATACTTATATTTATCCTGCTAAGTACAACTAAAAAACATGAACATTATATATGAAACAAATATTTTTAAAAATACTCTGAAATGTGAAGAGATAAAAGTAGACCTACTAGGGACTTTGTGACCCTTGACATAAGGTGGTTCTAAGTTTCCAAATTTTACTTTGCAGCAAATATCCCTGACTTGGAGCTCAATAAGTCAACAACTCAGATACAACAACAGTCAGGGGCAAAAAAAAAAAAAAAAAAAAAAACCAACAAAAGCCCGTTCTTTCTGAACAAATGACCCAAAAAGGGGCAGCCTAGAAACACAGAAAAATTTTGATAGAACGTCTTCTATTACACACACACACACACACACACACACACACACAATCTGTGGTCCCATGCCCATAAACACCATCAAAGCCATCAAAGATGAATGAAAAGCCCAGAGGTTCATCCTCAAGAAGCTGCAAAGAGGGTCCCCAATACTCCCATCAGAATGGTGTTAGAGAATGCCAAGTGAGATGCTGGAACTTTCGTTATTGTCTAGTAATAATAAGGCCACCAACACCATGGTATCACTGGAGAGCTTGTAGGGAGATGGTACTTTCACCTCTGCCCAGTTGAAATAAGAACTTTCTATGTTCAGTTTTCAAAAAGCCAAGTGAGAAGCCAGGATTTGTACCCCCACCTGGCAGTACAAGGCAGTAAACACACTTCCCTAGCCTGGGCAATGTCAGAGAAAACCAGATAAAATGAGTTATAAATCAAAAACAAAGTCTCATAAAATAATACTAAAATGTCTAGTTTTCAATGGAAAATCACTCATACCAAGACTCAAGATCTATTAAACTTGCATATATAAAAAGACACAATTCATAATGATAGCACCAAGATAACAGACATGATACAATTATTTAACAAATATTAAAGTAGCCATCATAAATAGCTTCAAATAAAAATTATAAGAACAATTGAAGCAAATAAAAAAATAGAAAGCCTCAACAAAGAATATAAAGTCTCGAGCTTTTCTCGTTTTCAAATGCCATTGTAGAATAAAGCTGACTTCACTTCTTCCAGCAGAAAATAAAAACCAAATACATAGCATGGAGTTTATCACCAGCAGTATCTCAGAATTCAAATATAAGGATGAGGCCGTTCTCAAAGTCACAGAGATAAGAAAAACACTCTGAACAGATGGTAAGAGAATCAGATTTCCATGTCCATGGTGCCTCTTCTCAAAATCTTCCCAACACCAAGTGAATTAAAAATTTCTACCAACTCATTGTTTCTACGCTGGAATAGGTGAGATCCTCCACTATTTTGGGTTCCCTGACAAACGACTTGTGCTTGCTTCTACCCATGGAAAGCATCACAAATGCCTGAAGGGGGAATTATTCTTGAGGATACCCAGAGACAACGGCCGGGAGGTGAGACTACCATTCTGGGCCTGCAAATTTTGCTCTACAACTTGGCCAAAGGAGACACAAAATCAGAGTGGCTCTTCATCAGCATTATGCCGTAAGAGGTATATTCCACAGGTCTCCTGGGCATGAAACTCTAGTCAGCCTTCCCACATCACTAGGATATACCCTTTGGCATCTCATCTATTCAGGACAAGCAGTGATCCAATTGTTTACCAAAGTAGAGGCAAACCAGGGCTTGAGGTGTGATCTGGTGCTGAAAAGGAAGTCATGACGTAGCAGAAGAGAAAAAAAAAAAGAAACCCAACAGGTAAATTACAAAAGAATATCTAAGCAGAAATATCCAATTAAAAAAAAGCCAGACAGAGAAGACTATAATAAATAACTCATTCTTTAATACAAAGAAGTACACAAGAAACAACAGCAAAAAGGGAACCATGACCTCCCACACAGACAAAGCAAGGAATCAATGAATGCCCCTAACAAGATAGTGATATATGAGCTCTCTGAGCAAGCATTAAAGAGTAATTTTAAGGAAACTCAGCAATCTCCAAGATAACAAAGAAAGCAACTCAGAAATTTATCAGAGAAATTTAACAAAGAGATTGAAATGCTGATAAAAAACAAAAATCTGGAAACTGAGAAATACATTTACTAAACTGAAAAATTTATTAGATCCTCCCAACAGCATGAAAAGATTGAGCAGAGGAAAAAAACAGTGAACTTCAAGACAGGCTATTTTAAAATATGCAGTCAGAGCTGGAAAAAGAAAGAATGAAAGGAAATGAAGATTGCCTACAAGATATAGAAAATTACATCAAACGACCAACTCTGAGAATTATTGCTGTTCAACAGGGAGTGGAGAAAGGTCATGGGGTAGAAAGCTTATTAAAAGAAATAATAATAAAAATATTTTAAAAACTTAAGAAAGATATAAGTATCCAGATACAGGAAGGTCAGAGAACATCAAACAGATTAGACTTAAATAAGACTAGCATAAGGCATATAATAATCAAATTTTCAGAGGTCAAAAACAAAGAATCCTAAAATCAATAAGATTATTAAAAAGCAAGTAACATATAATGGAGCTCCAATGCATCTGACAACAGACTTCTCAACTGAAACATACAGGCCAGGAGGGAGTGATATGACATTTTCAAAATGCAGAAAGAAAACAAACTACCAGCCAGGCGTGGTGGCTCATGCCTGTAATCCCAGGACTTGGGGAGGCCGAGGCAGGCAGATCATGAGGTCAGGAGATCGAGACTGTCCTGGCTAACACGGTGAAACCCCATCTCTACTAAAAATACAAACAATTAGCCGGGCGTGGTGGTGGGCACCTGTAGTCCCTGCTACTCAGGAGGCTGAGGCAGGAGAATGGCATGAACATGGGAGGTGGAGCTGGCAGTGAGCCGAAATCACACCACTGCACTCCAGCCTGGGTGACAGAGCGAGACCCTGTCTCAAAAAAAAAAAAAAAGAGAAAAAGAAAAAGAAAACAAACCAGCTTCTGAAAATACTGTATCCAGAAAAGCAACTCTTCAAACATGAGTCTTTCCTAGAAAAAAAAAAAAAAAAAGAGCTCTTGCCTCAAAGCAAAGATCAAGCCAGATGGCTTCATTGCTAAATTTTACCAAACATTTTAAAAAGTGCTAACACCACTTCTACTTAAACTACTCCAAAAAAAAAAAATGAAAAGAGGAAATACTTCCAAATTTGTTCCATGATGCTAGCATTTTTCTGATACAAAAACCAGACAAGGACACAACAAAAAAAATCAATAAAACTACAGGCCATTATCACTAATGAACACAGATGCAAAAATCCTAAACAAAATACTAGCAAACTGGATTTAACAACATATTAAAAAGATCATTTACCATGATCAACTGGGATTTATCCTGTAAATATAAGCCTGCTTCTACATACACAAATCAACAAATATGATACATAACTAAGAAATCTAAGAACGAAAACTCATCATCATTTTAATAGATGCTGGAAAACATTTGATAAAATTCAACATCCCTTTATGAGGAAAACTCTCAACAAGCTAGATATTGAAAAAAAGCATACCTCTAGGCTATGTGGTCCTCAAGGACCTCAGACAAACCCATGTTCAAAACTATACTGAAAAGGGAAAGACAGAAAACCTTTTATCTGAGATCTGAAACAAGACAAGATGACCACTTTCAATACCTTTATTCAACACAATACTTGAAGATCTAGTTAAAGCAATTAAGCCAGAGAAAAAAAAATAAGGAGCATTCAAATTGTAAAGATATAACTCAAATTAGCTTTGCTTGCAGATGACATGATTTTATATTTACTAGAACCTAGAGACTCCAAACAAAATCATTAAAACTAAAAAATTAATTCAGTAAATTTGCTGACAACAAAATTACATCCAAATCAATAGCATTTATATACACTGACAGTGAGCAATCTGAAAAGAAATGAAGAAAGCAATCCCATCTGTAATAGCTATAAAGAATATGAAATGCCCTTGAATCAATCTATCCAAAGAAATAAAAGATCTATACAAGGAAAATTATAAAACACTGGTGAAAGAAATAGAAGAGAAAACCAAATTTAAAAGATATTCCATTATTATGAATTACAATAAATAATATTGTTAACATGGTACTACTACCCAATGTGATCTACAGATTCAATGTAACCTCTATCAAAATTACCAATGGCATTCTTCACAGAAGCAGGAAAATCAATCCTAAAATTTATATAAAACCCAAAAGACATCAAGTAGACAAAGCAATCCTGAGGAACAAAAGCAAATCTGGAGGCATCACACTACGTGTATTAGTCCATTTTCACACTGCTATAAAAAGCTACCTGAGACTGGGTAACTTATAAAGAAAGGAGGTTTACTTGACTTGGAGTTCTGCATGGCTGGAGAGGCCTCAGGAAATTTACAATCATGGTAGAAGGCAAAGGGGAAGGAATATACATCTTTCATGGAAGCAAGAGAGAGAGAAAGCAAAAGGAAGTGCCACACTTTTAAACCTCCCTTACTATTACAGGAACAGCGTGGAGAAAACTGTCTCCATGATCCAACCACCTCCCACCAGGACATTCCCTCAACACTTGGGGATTACAATTCAAGATGTGATTTGGGTAGAGACACAGAGCCAAAACATATCATTCCACCCCTGCTCACCACCCCCACAAAATCTCATCTCCATCTTATATTTGAAAGCCAAATATCCCTTCTCAACAGTCCCCCAAAGTCCCAGTTATTCCAGCATCAACTCGAAAGTCCAAGTCTAAAATCTCATCTGAGATAAGGTAAGTCCCTTTCTCCTATGAGCCTATAAAATCAAAAACAAGGAAGTTACTTCCAAGATACAATGAGCATACAGGCTTTGCATAAATGCTATCATTCCAAGAGGGAGAAATTGGCCAAAACAAAGAAGCTACAGGTCCAATAAAGTCAAAAATCCAATGGGTCAGTCTTTAAATCTTTAGCTCCAAAATAATCTCCTATTACTCCATGTCTCATACCCAGAGCATGCTGTCCCAAGGGTTTGGACAGCTCTGCCCCTGTGGCTCTGCAGGGTAGAGTCCCTGTGGCTGCTTTCACAGGCTGGAACTGAGTGCTTATGTCTTTTCCAGGTATACAGGGCAAGCTGTCAGTGGGTCTACCTTTCTGGGTCTACAGGACAGTTGTCCTTTTCTCACAGCTCCACTAGGCAGTGTCCCAGTGGTGACTCTGCATGGGGACTCCAAACCCACATTTCTCCTCTGTATTGCCCTAGTAGAGATTCTCCACAAGGTCTCCCTCCAGCAGACCTCTGCCTGGACATCCAGGCATTTCACTAGCCCAACACCACATGGAAGCCACCAAGGTTTGGGGCCTGCACCCTCTGAAGCAAAGACGAGGGCTGTACCATGGCCCCTTTTAGCCATGGCTGGAGCTGGAGTGTCTGGGACACAGGGCACCATGTCCCAAAGCTGCACAGAGCAAGGAGGCCCTGGGTTCAGCCCACGCAACCATTTTTGCCTCCTAGCCCTCTGGGCCTATGATGGGAGTTGCTGTCGTGAAGATTTCTGAAATGCCCTGGAGACATTGTCCCAATCCTCTTGGCTATTAACATTCAACTCTCCATTACTCATGCAAGGTTCTGCAGCCAGCTTGAATTTCTCCCCAGAAAGGGCTTTTTTTTTTTTTATTTTCTACCACATGATCAAGCTGCAAAATATTTGAACTTTTATGCTCTGCTTCCCTTTGAAACATAAGTTTCAATTTCAGACCACCTCTTTGTGAATATACATGACTGTATGCTTTCAGAAAAAGCCAGGTCACTTCTAGAACCCTTTGCCACTTAGAAGTTTCTTCTGCCAGATACCTTAAATCATCTCCCTCAAGTTCCAACTTCCACAGATCTTTAGGGCGGGGAAAAATGCTGCCAGTCTCTTGGCTAAAGCGTAGCAAGAGTGAACTTTACTTCAATTCCAAGTAAGTTCCTCATCTCCATCTGAGACCACCTTGTAGGCCTGGACTTCACTGTCCATATAACTATCAGCATTTTGGTCAAAACCATTCAACAAGAATGTAGGAAGTTCCAAACTTTCCTACATCTTCCTGTATTCTTCTGAGTTTTTCAAACTGTTCCAACCTCTGCCCATTACCCAATTCCAGAGTAGCTTCCACATTTTCAGTTATCTTCACAGCAATGCCCCAAACTCCCAGTACCCATTTTCTGTATTAGTTTGTTTGCACACTGCTATAAAGAACAACCTAAGACTGGGTAATTTATAAAGAAAAGAGGTTTAATTGACTCAGTTCCACAGGGCTTGGGAGGCCTAAGGAAAGATAATCATGGTAGAAGGTGAAGGGGAGAAGCAGGAACCTTCTTCACAAGGCAGCAGGAGAGAGAGAGTGAAGGAAAATGCCACAATTTTAAACCATCAGATCACATGGGAACTCACTCACTATCAGGAGAAAAGCATGGGGGAAACTGCCCCCAAGATCCAGTCACCTCCTACCAGCCCCCTCCCTCAACTCGTGGGGATGACAATTCAAGATGAGATTTGGGTGGGGGCACAGAACCAAAGCATATCACTACCTGACTTCAAAATATACTACAAAACCATAGTAACCAAGACAGCATGATACTGGCATAAAAACAGACAAATGGATCAATGGAACAGAATAGACAACCCACATATAAATCCATGCCTTGCAGCCAACTCATGTTTACCAAAGTTGCCAAGATCATACAATGAGAAAAGCACAGTCTCTGCTTTAAATGGTGCTGGGAAAACTAGATAACCATATGCAGGTATGCAGAATAATGAAATTGGACACTTATATCTTACTATATACAAAATCAAAACAAATTGGATTAAAGAAAAATCTAAAGCTTGAAACTATGAAAGTAGTGGAAGAAACATTGGGAAAATGCATCAGAACATCGGTCTGATTGAAGAGTTTCTGGGTAAGTTCTCAAAAGCACAGGCGACCAAAGCAAAAATAGATAGATGAGATGATATCAAGCTAAAAAGATATCAAGAAAGGAAACAGTCAATGGAGTGAAGAAACAACATTCTCACAGAATGGGAGAAAATATTTTTATACTGTCCATCTAACAATGGATTAATAACCAGAATGTATAAGGAACTCAATTAAATAACATAATAATAATACATAATCTGTTTTAAAATGGGTGAAAGATTTGAATGGACATATCTCAAAAGAAGACATATGTATGATGAACAGATACATGAAGAAAATGCTCAGTATCACCAATCATCAGGGAAATGGAAATCAAAATCCTGATGACATGTCATTTCACTCCAGTAAAAATGGCTTTTATAAAAAAGACAGGAAATAACAGTTGCTGGTGAGGAGGTGTTGAAAGGGGAAACTTTTTACACTGGGAATATAAAGTACTACAGCTGCTATGGGCAATATATGGAGGTTCCTCAAAAAACAAATAATAGAAATACCATAAAATCCAGAAGTCTCACTGCTGAATATATACCTAAAAGAAGAAAAGTTGCTGGGTGCGGTGGATCTCGCCTGTAATCTCAGCACTTTGGGAGGCCAAGGCAGGGGGATCAAGAGGTCGGGAGTTTGAAACCAGCCTGGCCAACATAGTGAAACCCCGTCACCACTAAAAAGACAACAAATTAGCTGGGGAAGGTGGCAAGTGCCTGTAATCCTAGCTACTCAGGAGGCTGAGGCAGAATAGTCACTTGAACCCGGGAGGTGGAGGTTTCAGTGAGCCAAGATTGCGCCACTGCACACCAGCTCAGCTGAAAGTGTGAGGCTCTGTCTCAAAAAAAAAAAAATAAGAAAAGTCAATATATGTAGGCACCCCCATATTTATTATAGCACTGTTCACAATAAGGAAAGTATCAACTCAATCTATATGCCCATCAATGGATGAATAAAGAAAATGTGCTGTCTATACACAATGGACTATTATTAAGCCATAAAAAAAGAATGAAGTTCTGTCATTTTCAGTAACATGGAAGGAGCGGTAGATAATTACATTAAGTGAAATAAGGCAGGCACAGAAAGACAAATATTACATGTTCTCACTGTCTTGTGAGAGCTAAAAAAGTAGATTTCATGAAGATAGACAGTAGATTGTTGGTTATAAAGTCTGGGTAGAGAGAGGAGGAATAAGTAGAAGTTGATTAATGGGTACAAATGCATGGTTAAATAGAAGAAATAACAGAAGGTGTTCAGTAGAGCTATAGGGTGACTACAGTAAACAATGTATTGTGCATTTCACAACAGCTGGAAGAGAATAAGTTCAATGTTCCCAGCATGAAGAAAAGACACTTATTTAAGATGATAGATATCCCAAGTACACTGATCAAATCTTTACACATTACATGAATGTATTAAATTATCACAAGTACTCTGAAAATATGTACATCTATTAAGTATCAATAAAAAAGCAATCTCATGAAAAATTAGAAGATATAAAAATAACCAAATGAAAACTTTAGACTTGAAAAACTTAAAGAAAAAAATAATTTTAAGTTGAATTGATTTATCTTGAGAATTCTACCAAACTTTAAAAGAAGAATCAGCAAAAATTATGTACAATCTCTTCCCAAAAACAGAACACTTCTTAATTTGTTTATGAAGCTAATAGTACCCTGATACAAAATCAGAAGTTGACAGGACAAAGTAGAAAAGATCACTGTTCAAAATTTCTTCTGAATAAAAAAGAAAAGTTTCTAACAAATTATTGGCAAATATTGTTCAACAATATATTAAAAATATTATACAGCATGGCTAAGTAGGATTCACTCTAGGGTTGCAAATATGTTTTAACATTTGAAATTCATTCTGTATAATCTACCACGTGAACAGACCAAACAAAAAATCACATGATCATAAAAATTGATGGCAAAAGCATTTGACAGAATTGAACACCTATTCATGATAATTATTTTTAGAAACCTCTGAAAAATAGAAATATATAGTAAGTTCCTGAACATGAGAAGGAACACCTACAAAAAACTATTATAATATATACTTAATTATAACATACTGAATAACTTAAGGATATGCATAAAAACAAAGCATATGTCCGTTCTCCCCAATTTTATTCATCATAGTTCAGGATTTTTAGCCAACACAATAAGCAATAAAGGGACATATAATGCACCCAGTTTAGAGTGAGAAAAATAAAGCTGTCCCCATTTGCAGATGGCAAAATTGTCTACATAGAAAATCCCAAAGGATCTATAAAAAACAAAACTCTTAGAACTAATCATTGATTATCAATTTAAAACATGTACTCGTTTCTAATAGATGAATTTAATGCTATAAATTTATCTTCAGCAAAGTGGCAGGATATAAAATAAACATGAAGAAATCAATTGTATGTCTGCATTCTAGCAGTACATATTTGAACACTAATTTAAAAATACAATGCCATGTGTAATTGCTAGAAGAAAATACTTATGTGTAAATCTGCCTAAACTTGTATAAGAATGCTGAAAACTATACAATATTGACAACACTGATGAATGAAATCAAATGAAGACCTGACTAGAACAAAAAGTCTGATTAAGAGGGAACTCCTGCCTAACTGCCTGAGCTGGAGCTCTGGTCTTTTTCCACATTCACACTCATATTAAAACATCAACTCTTTTTGATTCATAAGCCTGCCAGCTTTCATATTGGAACTATACCATTAACTCTCTTAGTTCTCAAGCCTTCAGATTCAGATTGGAACTATACATTGGCTCTTTTAGATTGCCAGCATGCCAACTGCAGGTCTTGGGACTTTCAGCTTCCATAATCAAGTGAGCAATTCATAATAATAAACCTTTTTATATATATGCATACATATCTATCTTATTGATTCTATTCTCTGAAAACCCTGAAACAAAAAAAATTAGGAAGGTATTTTAAGTATATAACTTAGCTTCTAAAAAAATAGCACTGCACACCCCTTTTTATATACTCTCACAGAGAAAAAAAGTAATTAGAACATTATTTTTACTTGATTAATATTGTGTGTGTACACATTTGTGTGTGTGTGTGTGTGTGTGCGTGCATATGTGTGTGTGTGTAAAGCCTAGTAACATGTTTTGGTGTGAAGTTAGAGGCAGCTAACGAGAAGTAGGAAGGTTTTAATTAATAAAACACATACCCATAGAAACTTAAGACACAAAAGGGGCAGTTGATCCTTCTTAAATAAATACCTGTGTTCATTACCTATTCAGATCAGCATGTGGCAATTTTTATTTGTCAGTGAAAATTAATCAACCTCCACTTAAAAAAGAGGTAGACTATTTTGGGTCATCAGTATGATTCAAGTGGTATTCTATTTTAGAAAAGTCATTTCTTTTTAAAGATGTTTTTAATATTCATGATTTGAACATTTAATTATGGTTGATATTAAATAAAAAAGAATGAGAGCACATTTTGACTTGCAAAGTTTGTAGTTCACTGAGAATTCATTAGGCCATACTCAGTAGTATATAAGTAAGTCTTCAGCTTTATGAAATTCAGGTAAAGTCTATTTAACTATAGATAAATCTAATTGTAAAACTTTTTAGAAGTTTTTTTAAAAAATAAGACAAAATTAAAGACTATGTCTCAATTAAAGTGAGTATAATTTATATTTAAGCAATGTTCGTGTTTCTTATAAAAATTTAAACCAAACTTCTGCACATCATTTACACGTCATGATATACCAAATTCAGATTTTCTTGAAAAATACTACAGAAAGGTAAAAAATATTTCAAAGTCTAGGAGATTTTTATTCAAATCACTCATCCCTACCTATTCTGGCCTCTACAAGACAGTAACACACAGCGGCTACTCATTTTGAATGTCTAGTATATGCCAAGTAATTTATATGTGGTATCTCATTCTACTCTTATAATAATTCAGAGATGAAAATATAGCTGACCTCATTTTACAGATATAGAATGAGGCTCAGACTACTTGTAAGTCCTTGGGTAGTTACCTACATTTTCTTAGTTTTAGTTTTTTCATTAATGAAATAGAGAAAACCTCATCTACCTCACTTTATTATAAATTATAAGCAACATAATATGTGCGATACATGAAACTCAGTTCTGTGAACCTAATAATCACTAAATAAGAGAATATCCCTTCCATTTTATTTAAAATACTCTTCAGGTTCACTTTATACTCAGAAATAAGTCAGGATCTGTCTATAATGCCAGATTAGGAGACAGAACATTCACTATGCGGCTGATCAGGGTGGAGAGTTTACAGAGTTAGGTTACCTGACTGGGTCAACTTCATGTGCAGCAATATGTTTCCCTTTAAAAATAACTATGATGTATGAAGAATTAAATGATCCATCCAGGACTTTGATTTTCAGGTAGAGAAAGTTTGTTTCTTATGGTACGCCGTCTGTAAGAAATGGCAAACAAGAAAAGGCATTGTGCCTTGTACATTTATTAAATTAAAAATAAAGTCTTGGATTCACATTAAGATAAAACAAAATTTTTAAGCTTCCTAAAATTCAAAACTAAAGACTTTTTATGCTTTAATATTCAGAGCAGCACTAAATGACTCCCCTGGGCTCACTGCTAATTTTAAAGCTGTTAGACGTTAGGACTGGATTTCAAGGAAGGTATGCTACTGAATTCATTCTTTTTCCTTTCCAGAGGGACACCCATAAGGCTTCAAGATTTAAAGTCAGTCAGCTCAACAGACCATGACAAGTCTTGAATCTTCTTGATGCATACAAAAAACACATTAAGAACCTGTTTGACAGGGCTGTGTTGAAAATGGCTTTGAGCAAATCTTTGATTATTTAAGATTCTTAAGTCCTAGAACAACAAAGCAATCTCTTATTTATCTCAATATTCTGAAATTTTTACGTTGTAATGTGAGTCCTGAAAATCTGAGACTGGTCTCAGTTCATTTAGAAGTTTATTTTGCCAAGGTTGAGGATGTGCACCCCGATACAGCCTCAGGATGTCCTGAGGGCATGTGCTCAAGGTTGTCGGGGCACAGCTCGGTTTTATACATTTTAGGGAGATGTGAAACATCGATCAATATATGTAAGATGTACATTGGTTCCATCTAGAAAGCTGGGACAATTCAAGCAGGGAGGGGGCTTCTAGGTCACAGGTAGGTGAGAGACAAGGGATTGCTGAGTTTCTGATTAGCCTTTCCTAAGGAGGCAATCAGATATGCATTTATCTCAGCGAGAAGTGGGATGACTGAATAGAAGGGGAGGTAGGTTTCCCCCTAAGCAGTTCATAGCTTGACTTTTCCCTTTAGCTTAGTGATTTAGGGGCCCCAAGGTTTCCAAGATTTATTTTCCTTTCACAGCAAATACACTTAGGAACATGGTGAAAGATATTTTTTAGATTCATGTAGCTGCATCTCAGATTAATGATATCTTACATAGCAATCTGCATTATTTTCTAGTGATATGTAATTTCTGATGTCATTATTTTTGCACAAGATTAAATAACCAGTGCGTGACTTTTTGATCTTAACGAATAATCTAAATAACTTTTTAATTTATAAAATCATATGCTTACATAATGTGTGGTTACACATGATGCATTATGTGTGAGGTAATGCTCTTACCACATTTTGCTTAAATTATCATTAAATATCAAAGAAGTCACTGTAATTTGAAACATAAATTAATGCCAAGGGAATTTTCTACCTCAAGATAATTAATGAGATTTTTTAATTACACCAAAAATAAATTTTGTATGTCTTTCAAAGTATAATTATTTTAGCTCAATTAAAATTGAATAAGAGGTAGTTTTAATCACATAAGTAAAGACCTGGCTCTGTGATTCGAGGAATGCCACTAACAAGAATCAAAATTATTTTGCCTGTCTGGATATTTCAGGCAAAGGTGTCTTTCAGCTCAACTTGTTTTGGAAATTCCCTCAGTGGAATTGGCATAGGAGATATTCTAGGCAATGTGAATTATCAGTTTTGGCTGATGTAGATTCTATTTGCATCTAGAACATACAGGCACATTGGATAGACTGATCATGACAAATTCAGCTGTAGCATAGCATGGCCAAAACCCATCATAAAAAAGATGCTTGCACACTGAAACAAAACTAGAAAAGAAAGAAACATAGCTTTTGACAAATTACTAGGCATTTTATTTTAGGTAGTCACTTCCTTTAGAATGCCACTAGGGTTTTACTGGCTCCATTATCTTTAATTTCCCATAGCAGTGATTCATTCACGTTCCCTTATTCAGGCTTCTAAGATGAGTGGTATGAATCAGAGAGATGCCTTGAGGGATGATTAGGAAAGCATTTGCCCAAGGAACGTGGTCACGAGTTCCTTGAGGGATTGAACTCATGTCCTTGGTCTCCTTAATATCAGGCTCTAAAGAACTGTGATAAGTGGCCAGACATTACCATTCTATAAAGTCAATTAAGCTATTATTTCCTAGAAGAACTTACAAGGACACTTTTCAGCTTCATATGCCTTCAAAGCTCTCTAAATTTAAAAACAAAGTTTAAGAATATTAAAAGCACTAAAATTTATCTTGATTTCCTACAAGTGATATGTTTCATTCTACGTTTAAACTAGGTAAAAGGCAGTCAGATAAACAGAAAGTTTTTTTCTTCTAAATAGCAAAATGTTTATTTTGGTAGATAATCTCTTTCCTTAGTATGCCTTCGTTTTCTTTACTTTAAAATAAGAAATTTAGAAGCTGTGATGTTTCCTAATAATTTCTATAATAATATATTTTATTTTCTTTATTTCTTTGTCCTTTCGCAGACAATTTTCATCCATTGGGCTAATAATGTTCTTTGCTTACCATCACCCATCACCCCTGACTTTCTTTTTTCACTTCTACAATAAAAAGATAGAAATAAAATATGTATTTTAACCAAATATGAAAAGGTGATCACAGTCTTTATATTTTATTCTTTTTGGTAAGCTAGCTTGCCATAGCAGAAGTTTTTGCTTACCAAAGAGATTTATTTCCAATTAGCAAAATTTGCAAAACAGAGAAAATGTGAACTTAATTTTTTTCCACTAATAAAGGGAATAGTTCACATAAAGTCTCTCCCACATTATGTGGTGTTTGTAAGCAAGTGCAAAGTAAGCAAGATCGTTATTTAGCAGTAATAACCTATGTACAAACATCCATAAATAAAGAAATCAAGTATTCCAGGCTCTATGAGCCTTATTTATATAACTGAGCGTGATATCACTAAAATTTACACTTTTGAGGTATCTGAAGATACATAACATTGCTTTAAGAATGTGTGTGCCTATATATGTGCTTAGTTTATGAATTGACATTATCTTATAAATTCTGATGCTGTACTGTACTTCCTTGTAGGCATATATTATCATTTACCTACTCCCTTAACTGATAATAAACACCTAGACTCAGCCTGGGCACATAGCAAAACCTAATCTCTACAAGAAAATACAAAAATTAGCTGAGCATAGTGGTACCTGCCTGTAGTCCCAGCTACTCGGGGGGCTGAGGTGGGAGGATTGCTTGAACCTGGGATCGCACCACTGCACTTCAGCCTAGGTGACAGAATGAGATCCTGTCTCAAAATAAATTAAAAAAAAATAAAATAAGTAAAGATCCTAGATTGTTTTCACATCTTTGCCACTGCAAACAATGTTCATATTGGTTTTTGTGAGAACATAAACAAGGATTTTGCTGGTACTAAATGTACTAAGGATTACCAGATGGCTTTCTAGAATGGCTGCCCTAGTTATACTTCTCAAATACACACATGCCTGCACCCATACACAAACATAATGTATAAGTTTAGATCTTATAGACAGTTGGATTTTTATTCAATATCATATTTTTATTTGCATTTTGAAATTTAATTCAATATTTCTTATGGATTAAAAAATTAACATGAAGGAAAAACCTATGAAGTTAGAGAACACATAGAAGAAAAATAATTTCTTAACACACAAAGGAGGTATGCATAAATCCTGAAAAAATTTATCACCTAACTTAATAAAATTATCTCTAAATTAAAACCAATATCTAGATATTTTATCAAGCTAATAAAATCGGGTTTTTCTTTAGTTCCTGGTAACACCTCAAATCTCATGAAAGATAATTTTAGAAAATTTATCCTGAGAATTGCATGAAAATAATCCACTGTTTCATGTATTGTTGGTTCTTCAGTTTGACTATATTTATTTGTCATGAAACACTTAAAAGTTTTATTCGTGAGTAAATACTTAAGCTGACAGTATATAGCTATTAAAATAATAACTATTATATTTTGAAATATGTTGACACCTTAGGGGATAGAGAAGTCTAGCAAATATGTCCTACCCAGAAGTTACACATTCTTAATGCCCAAAGAGAAGGCAATAACATACATGGTTTCTCTCAGGTTAATTTGATTGATTTTGATAAATTGATCACAAAAATCAAACAGTTTTTTATTTCCAAAATGCCAATTAATCTCTTTATACTGAAATATCCTTTAAATATATGTTTCATTTTCATTGCTTCACTTTCAATGCCCACACAAGAAAAGATAATGTAAGCAGTGGCACATGTTATTATAATAATAATTATAACACTGTAAGCATATTAATAATAATATAGTGATAGGTACATTTATTAACTACCTACTGCATGTCTAGGACTTTCTCTTTATTACCTCATCTAGTCTTTAGAACATCACAAATTGGGATTATTATTACCATCATCAGAAAAAAAAGCACTCAAATAGGTGGAGTAATTTGACAAATGTCTCACTCCTTATAAGAGACAGAAGCTTGACATGATGGTTCACACCTGTAATTCCAACACTTTAGGTGGTTGAGACAGGAGGATCACTTGAGCCCAGGAATTCAAGACCAGCCTGAACAACACAGGGAAACCCTGCCTCTACAGAAAAATAACAAATAAACAAATTTGGCAGGTGTGATGTGCATGCCTGGAGTCCTAGCTACTAAGGAGCCTGAGGTGGGAGGATCACTTGAGCCCTGAAGGTTAAGGCTACAGTGAGCTATGATTGCACCACTACACTCCAGCCTGGACAACAGAGTGAGACCCTGTCTCAAGAAATAAAAATAAAAAAATAGGCAGAGCCAGAACACTATGATTTCCCCAACTGTACTTTTTTCTCCCTATGTACACTTTCAGACATAATCCTGTGAAGGTTAATTTTATGTGTCAACTTGACTAGGTCATGGGGCCCAGATACGTGTGGTCAAACCTAATTTTGGTTGTTTCTGTGAGGGTGTCTTTGGCAGAGCTTATCATAAATTGGTGGACTTTGTGTAGATTGTCTTCTGTAATGTTGGTGGGCCTCATCCAATTATTTAAAGATCCAAATAGAACAAAAGACTGACCTCTTCTAAACAAGAGAGAATTTTGTCAGATGATAGCCTTGGAAATTGAACTGAAATATCAGCTATTCCCTGGGTCTGTAGCAAGCCTGTCTTGCCTACCCTGAGTAACTGGGACTTGCCAGCCTTCATAATTGTGTGAGCCATTATTCAAAATGAATTTTCCTTCATAGATAAAAGATAGATACCTACCTACCTACTTACCTACCTTCTTACCTACATACATGCATAGATACATAGATTCTATTGTTTCTGTCTTTCTGGAGAATCCTAAGACAAATGTTTGCAGTTATAGATGTGTTTGTGAACTCCAAGTAGCTTTATTTTATTAACTCCTCTATTTTATATTAATTCTTTTATTTTCCAAACAAGAAAGTTGTGACTCAGAAAGCTAACTTAGCTGAGGTTATATAGTTTTAGTATCAAAGTCAAGATGAGAGACCATTTTCTTTTTCTTACAGGTCGTTATACTTTCTCCTAAATTATTACCCTTTTGCAACATGAACTGTCTTATAAGGATAACAAAAGACTTTGTAACTCACTTTATTACGCAGATAACTGACAAGTGATTACATGATATTTTTTCCTCACAAATAGAAAGGTATTTCACAGTTTTATAACTCTGTTAAAGTTATTACTTAAAATTTCTTAAAAGCAAAATTGAATATTTGCCAATTCAAGTTCTGACTATGTTAATTTAAATTATAAATACATTATTCTTTCTCCTCCTCCTCCTTTTTCTCCTCCTCTTCTTTTTCTTCATCTTCTTTTTTTATTTAAAAAATATGATTTTGTCATGTAAAGCAACCACATTTTTTTCCTCAAAATCTCTGAAATTTTATTTTATAATTTTATGGTTCTTTTAGCCCAGGCAAGAAAGAAGTCCAGACCAAGACTTTGTTGTCAGCTGTTCCATGGCCAACCTGTATTTGCTTTATCACTGCAAGTGGATTCTAGATGTTTACCTATTCTCCTATTCTTACCCTTCATATCAGAGGAGATAACATAAATTCTCTCTATATTTCCTATATCTTATTATTTAGTTGAATCAATTATTGCCTTGTCTTATTTATTTATTTATTGGTAAAGAAGGAGTTTCACCATTTGGCCAGGCTGGTCTAGAACTCCTGACCTCAAATGAGCTGCCAGCCTCGGCCTCCCAAAGTGCCGGGATTTCAGGCGTGAGCCACCACACCCGGCATCATCTCTTTAAATCGTCGGTCAAATATTTATTTTTAATACTGACGTTTTAAAGCTACATTTTAAGCTATGTACATATCAAAATCTTTGTCCCACTATGTATTTCTGACAGGCTTTGACCTCATATAAAAACCTCCTATCTACTTTATGTATAGTTCATATTGTAGGATTAAATTTGTGGACAGAAACTCTTCAATAAATTCCCTGTAAAATAAAAAAGTGCAGGAGTGTTTTGCCTTAATATGGCCAGCACATTCTTCTGAAAGATCTTAGGTCTTATACTTTGATCAAGGCCCCTATCACCAGCCAAAAAGGGATGCACTAATAATTGATGACCTTATTTTTTCTTTCATAGATTGGTGGTTTATCTTTTTTGGGTGGTAACAGTGACAAACATTGAAGAAAGATCTTGGAGATTTTCTACTAATCTATTCTCTAAAATGAAATATAAATCTTAGTTTTACTAAAGAGAGGCTGTCTATATTTATATTTATTTACATTTTTCCTGATGCTTGGGGATTTCAAAACAATATCAACATAGTGTGTAAATTTAACATGATCTCAAGATAAAAAGCTGAATAAAAAGGACATTGACAATTTTCAGAAAGTCATTTTAATTCAGTCAAACTGTAACAAAAATTAATAGTTTTCAGGTTGAATTTTAATAAATGATTTTAGCCTCAGGGCCAACAAAAATATCTGTCTGGGATGACAGATACTTCTGAGTTTAAACCATCATGATGAAGTGGCCATAGCAAAGGCTAATGAAAGAGAAGCTATTAGTCTTTAAATTTTCCTAAGGAAACGCTATGTCTTTATCTTTGGATCTTCCACACTTAGCATAATCTGTAAATATATTTAAAGGCATAACTTTAAGCTTTCCCATTCTTCATGTCTACTTTACAAGCCTTTCTATATTCTATTTGTTCTAGATACTGTGCCAAGATGGGAAATGAATCAAAGACACAATCTAAATTTAGCACAAAATGTTTAATATATTTGCTAATCATACTTTCTTTGGACCATCAAAGATAATGAGGTAATTGAGCTTGTAATAGAATTTACTAATTTTTAAAAGAATGGAAAATTTCAGAATCAATAGACAAAATCCTTTATTTTCCAAAGAAGAAACTTGAGACCCAGAAAGCTAACTTACTGAGGTTATAGAGTTTTAGTATCAAAGTCAAGATGAGAGACCATTTTCTTTTTCTTACAGGTCTTTATACTTTCTCCTAAATTATTACCCTTCTGCAACATGAACTATCTTATAGGGATAACAAAAGATTTTGTAACTCACTTTATTATGCAGTTAACTGACAGGTGATTACATGATATTTTTTCCTCACAAATAGAAAGGTGTTTCACAGTTTTATAACTCTGTTAAAGTTATTAATTAAAATTTCTTAAAAAGAAAATTGAATATTTGCCAATTCAAGTTCTGATTATGTTAATTTAAATTATAAATGCATTTTTGAGTGTTATCATGTATATTTAAGACCTTCTGATTGTTAAAGTACAAGGAATTGGAGAAAAGTGTACTTCAAATGGTAATGCACTCCACATTTTTAGTGTAATGCTTTAACCCAATGTTTATCTTTAATCCCTTCATAATCCTTTAAAAAAATGATGTCTATGACATGTTAGTAATAAACTAGTTTAATTGCTTATAAATATATATGATCTATAATTGGATTTTCCAATACTATGTCAAAAGCATTTATTTCATAACTCCTTTTAAGTTCCTAACATAAGAACACTTTGTACAAGTAATTAAGGGAATGGAACATACCTAAATTTAGTTACATTCTAAAAACATTACATTTAATAAATTATACATCTAGCTACTATGTGACCTTTGAAAAATTTCGCAATGTAGCCAAGTGATCAGGAAAAAGGGTTGTCCTTGAAACTGATGTGATTCTTAAGGATATGGAATACGTTTAATACATAAATAATTAACTTAAAATAAAATTGGTATTCTCTCCTTCCTGTAATTTTGAATGCTGTAGTTACAGTTATACACATCCTTGGCCTCTCAAGCTGCCAGGTAAGGAAATTTCATTTTTCCCTGCTAGATTCTTGACACTTTATTTGGCAGGAGCTAACAAGTTTGAGAATTGGGAAATTACCAGACATACTTAGTGAGAGAGAGTGAGGGTTGTGGGGGGAAGTAGATAGATATAAGGGGACAAGAATTTTAAGGAAAAAAGATATAGATTTCCATAAAATAGAAATAAGAGAAGCAAAAGAAGATCAATTTGCCATTGGACTAATGGCAGATACATGAAATAGACTAGTTACTGGTATTTATGGAATGCTTGTTATTCTTCATTCTAAGTAATTTTTCTGTGCTTCGAATCATTTAATTTTCAGAACAACCCTAAAATATAGGTATGTTTAGTCTTATTTTTTGCAAAAGGAATGGTATTCACCAAAGGTTACAAAAAGTGTTTAAGGTCACAACTGCTTATTAATGTAGAAATTAGAACTCAAATCCAGATATATGACTCCAGAGTTTACATTTTTAATGAAGACATCAAGAAAGATCTTAGAAAAAATTATGTGGTATTAAAGTGCAATTCTTCTTTGAAATATTGAGAAACTATTGGCAAAATTAAAAAGTTAATCTCAAGAACTTCTTGATAGATTGTGGTTTATTTAGTGGGATAGCATGCCAATACTGTGTCACATGGTAGTTCATCATTATAAAAATTACATATATATTATTTGATGATACTTATCTAATGTCTTAATGTAATGCGCTTGGCATGCCAGTGAAATTAATCAAATCAATTACAATTAATTGTATTGAAATGCCTTAAAATTTTACTCTATTCAAGGAGAAATATAAACCACTGCTCAATGAAATAAAAGAGGACACAAACAAATTCAAGAACATGCCATGCTCATGTATAGGAAGAATGAATATCTTGAAAATGGCCATACTGCCCAAGGTAATTTTAGATTCAATGCCATCCCCATCAAACTACCAATGACTATCTTCACAGAATGGGAAAAAACTACTTTAAAGTACATATGGAACCAAAAAAGGGCCCGCATTGCCAAGACAATCCTAAGCAAAAAGAACAAAGCTGGAAGCATCATGCTACCTGACTTCAAACTATACTACAATGCTAGAGTAACCAAAACAGCACAGTACTGGTACCAAAACAGAGATATAGACCAATGGAACAGAACAGAGGCCTCAGAAATAACACCACACATCTACAACCATCTGATCTTTGACAAACCTGACAAAAACAAGAAATGGGGAAAGGATTCCCTATTTAATAAATGGTGCTGGGAAAACTGGCTAGCCATATGTAGAAAACTGAAACTAGATCCCTTCCTTACACCTTATACAAAAATTAATTCAAGATGGATTAAAGACTTAAATGTTAGACCTTAAACAATAAAAACCCTAGAAGAAAACCTAGGCAATACCATTCAGGACATAGGCATGGGCAAGGACTTCATGTCTAAAACACCAAAAGCAGTGGCAACAAAAGCCAAAATAGACAAATGGGATCTAATTAAATTAAAGAGCTTCTGCACAGCAAAATAAACTACCATCAGAGTGAACAGGCAACCTACAGAATGAGAGAAAATTTTTGCAATCTACCCATCTGACAAAGGGCTAATATCCAGAATCTACAAAGAACTTAAACAAATTTACAAGAAAAAAAATCAAACAACCCCATCAAAAAGTGTGCAAAGGATATGAACATAAAGAAGACATTTATGCAGCCAACAGAAACGAAAAAATGCTCATCATCACTGGTCATCAGAGAAATGCAAATCAAAACCACAATGAGATACCATCTCACGCCAGTTAGAATGGCGATCGTTAAAAAGTCAGGGAACAACAGGTGCTGGAGAGGATGTGGAGAAATAGGAACACTTTTACACTGTTGGTGGGAGTGTAAACTAGTTCAACCATTGTGGAAGATAGTGTGGCAATTCCTCAAGGATCTAGAACTAGAAAAACCATTTGTCCCAGCCATCCCATTATTGGGTATATACCCAAAGGATTATAAATCATGCTACTATAAAGACACATGCACATGTATGTTTATTGTGGCACTATTCACTATAGCAAAGACTTGGAACCAGCCCGAATGTCCATCAATGATAGACTGGGTTAAGAAATTGTGGCATATATACACCATGGAATACTATGCAGCCATAAAAAAGGATGAGTTCATGTCCTTTGTAGCAACATGGATGAAGCTGGAAACCATCATTCTGAGCAAACTATTGCAAGGAGAGAAAACCATCTATTTTTAGAAGTATTATTTGCCTCATAGTGATTATAAATATAAAATCAATTACTAGATATAGACAATATAACATTTTTAGAATAGAATTGTGCCCAGCACACAGTGTTAATGTTAGCTATTATTATAAGAGAGGAATATATTCTTGGAGAAAATGATGATTTGAGAATGATGTATTGAAAAAATAAGTAAAAGCTATTCTCTGTGTGTCATTTCTTTTAACACTTACAGGAAACCTAATAAATTAAGATTGAAAAGGTAAAAAAAAAAAAAAAATTCTGCCAATCGAGAATACTACATTAGATACAACTACCCTTCAGAAATGGAGATAAAAACTTTTGTGAACAAACAAAACCTAAGGAAGTTCATTACCACTAGACTAAACTTTCTAATGTTAGTTCTTCAAGCTGAAATGAAAGAATGCTGATTAACAATGCAAAAATACATGAATATATAAAACTTAACAGTAAAATTAAACATATAACCATGTCAAAATTTTCTAATATTGTAATGATGGTGCATATATCACTTTAAACTTTGGTGTAAGAGTTCAAAAATGTACTAAGAATAACTATAGCTACAACTACTTACTACTATATCCATGATGTAAATAAGGGATAATTTATAATACTAATTACATAAATTATGAGGCAAGAAGAAGTAAAAATATAGAATTTGTGTATGTGAACAAAGCTAAATTGTTATCAGCTTAAAATAATAGGTTACAAATATAAATATTTTATATAAGCCTTGTGGTAAGGCTTACTCCTTTCTCTTACTCTTTTGTGTATCTACTACAGGTTTAACCTTTGAAAAAGAAGTCTAAGCATATCACTAAAAATGCCATTAAATCACAAAAGAAGACAGCAAAATAGGAAGAGACAAACTACAAAACAATCAGAAAATAATTAACAAAATGGCAATAGTATATTCTCTCTTATGAATAATTATTTTAAATATAAATGAATTAAGCTCTCCAATCAAAAGACAAAGGGGCTAAATGAAAAAAAAAAAAATAACAGATTCAACCATTTGCCACCTACCAAAGACTCACTTCAGTTTTAAGGACACAGGATGCTGAAAGTGAGAGATAAAGACAATCCATGCAAATGGTAACTGCGGAAAGCAGTAGTAGCTATACCTACATAAAACAAAATAAGCCTTAAGCAAAACGCTCATAAGAGACAAAGAAGGTTATTGTAATGAGCGATTCATCAAAAATATAATTGTCAATATGTATGCCCACATCAGAGTATCTAAGTATATAAAGAGTAGAGGACATTAATAGTTTACTCTTAACAATGGATAGACCATGCAGACAGAAAATCAGTAAGAATATAGCAGATTTGATCAAGACCAGATGTACCTGACAAACATATATAGAACATTAAATTTAACAGAAGCAGATAATGCATTCTTCTTAAACATGCACAGAACATTTCCCAGGATAGATCATAAGATAGGCCAAAAGCAAATTTTAATAAATTTAAGATTAAAATCATACCAAGTGCCTTTTCTGACCGAAGTAATATAAAACTAGAAATCAATAATTGGAGGAAAATGTAAAAATTTACATATATGTAGAAGTTAAATAACACACTCCTAAATAAACATTGAGACAAAGAACCAATCAAAATGGAAGTTTAAAAAAAAATCTCAAGGTAAATAAAAATAAAAATACAACATACTGAATTTTTAAGAGTTCTAACAGGAAATTTTATAGCTTTAAATGCCTACATTAAGAAAAAAGAAGGCCGGGCGCGGTGGCTCATGCTTGTAATCCCAGCACTTTGGGAGGCCGAGGTGGGCGGATCACGAGGTCAGGAGATCAAGACCACGGTGAAACCCCGTCTCTACTAAAAATACAAAAAATTAGCCAGGCGTGGTGGCGGGCGCCTGTAGTCCCAGCTACTCGGAGAGGCTGAGGCAGGAGAATGGCGTGAACCCGGGAGGCGGAGCTTGCAGTGAGCCGAGATTGCGCCACTGCACTCCAGCCTGGGTGAAAGAGCAAGACTCCATCTCAAAAAAAAAAAAAAAAAAAAAAAAAAGAACTTAATGTTACATTTCAAGAAATGAGAAAAGAAGAAAAAGCTAAGCCCAAAGTTAGCAGAAGGAAGGAAATAATAAGATTATACCAGAAATAAATGAAATAGAGAATGAAAAGCAATAGAAAAGATAAAGAAAGCTAATAGTTGATTTTTTCAAAAGATAAATGAAATTAACAAAACTTTAGCTAGACTAACACAGAAGACAGAGGACTTCAGTAAATAAAACTATAAATGCAAGAGGAGATATTACAACTGATAGCACAGAAATACAAAGAATCATAAGAAACTACTATAAACAATTATCTATCAAAATTGATGTTTCAAGAAGTGAATAAATTCCTAAAAAAAAAAAAACCTACCAAGAACTGAATCATGAAGACATAGAAAGTGTTAACAAATGAACACTGTGTAAGGAGATCGAATCATTAATAAAAAAATCTAACAAAGAAAAGTCTGGAAGAGATGGTTTTACTGCTGAATTTTATGCAACATTTAAAGAAGAGTTAACCATTAACCTTACTGTGTATGGAGATTGAATCATTCTCAAACTCTTCCAAAACAACTAATGAGGAGAGAACCCTGTTAAACAAATGGGATATAGAAGGATTTTACCTCACCACAGTAACAGCCATAATGACAAGCCCATAGCTAACATCATCTCAATAATGAAAAGCCAAAAGCTTTCTTTTAAGATTAGGAATAAGACAAGGATACCCACTCTCACCATTTCTATTCAGCATAGTACTGGAATCCTAGCTAGAGCAATTAGGCAAGAAAAAGAAATAAAAGACATACAAATAAAAAAGAAAGAAGTCAATTGTCTTTGTTTGCAGCTCACAAAATTTAATATATAAAAAGCCCTGTAATGAAAACTGAGAAGAACTGACAAATAGAGAAGCAGAACAGAATACAGAAACCAGAAACTGACCTACATATGGCCATGAGCTTTATGCAAAATGTGATGATGTAGTTTAATAAATCAAGAATTGTGTTTTCAACAAATAGTTCTATGTAAATTGTATATCCACACAGGAAAAAAATGTCCCTTACCTCACACCATACACAACAATCAGTTTCAGTAATATTGCATATATAAATGTAAAAAGTAAAACAACAATTTTAGAAGAAATTATCCAATATTAATCATCTTGAAGTGATAATGACAGCTCAATCATTAAAAAACTAAAAAATGATAAATTAGAAAATATTAAAATCTATAATTAATGATCACTATAACATAGCATGAAAACAGTCAAAAGGGGAATCAGAAAGAGAGAATATATGAGAGAATATATTTTCTATACATATAACGTGGAAATGCTCAAATTCAAAATATATGAAGAATGTCTACAAATTATTATAAGCAATTCAGCCAATGTAACAGAAAAATCAGCAAAAGACTTGAATTGTCAGTTTGTTGTAGGAAGAGGAAGTAGTCCCAATCCAGACTCCAAGAGAGGATTCTTGGACCTTGCACAAAAAAGAATTGGGTGGATCACGAGGTCAGGAGATCAAGACTATCCTAGCTAGCACGGTGAAACCCCATCTCTACCAAAAAAAAAAAAAAGAAAAAAAAAATTAGCCAGGCATGCTGGCAGGTGCCTGTAGTCCCAGCTACTTGGGAGGCTGAGGCAGGAGAATGGAGTGAACCCGGGAGGCGGAGCTTGCAGTGAGCCGAGATTGCGCCACTGCACTCCAGCCTGAGTGACAGAGCGAGACTCTGTATCAAAGAAAAAAAAAAAAAAAAAAAATTGGGCACATGTCCATAGAGTACATCGAAAGCAAGTTTATTAGGAAAGTAAAGGAATAAAGAATGGCTGCTTCATAGTCAGAGCAGTGGCATAGGCTGCTCCACTGAGTAGACATATGGTTATTTCTTGATTATATGCTAAACCAAAGGTGAACTATTCATGAGTTTTTTGGGAAAGGGGTGGGCAATTCCCAAACTGGGGGTTCCTCCCCTTTTTAGATGATATAGGGTAACTTCCTGACGTGGCCATAGCATTTGTAAACTGTCATGGTGCTGGTGGGAGTGTCTTTAAACATGTTAATGCATTATAATTAGTGTATAATGAGCAGCGAGGAAGACCAGAGGTCACTTTTGTCACCATCTTGGTTTTGTTGGGTTTAGGCCAGCTTCTTTACTGCAACCTGTCTTATTAGCAAAGTCTTTGTTGTTGTGGGAAGTCAGGGACCCCACATGGAGGGACCGGCTGAAGCCATGGCAGAAGAAAGTAGATTGTGAAGATTTCATGGACATTTATTAGCTCCCCAAATTAATACTTTTATAATTTCTTATGCCTGTCTTTATTGCAATCTCTAAACATAAATTGTGAAGATTTCATGGACACTTATCACTTCCCCAATCAATACCCTTGTGATTTCCTAGGCCTGTCTTTACTTTAATCTCTTAATCCTGTCATCTCATAAATTGGGGAGGATGTATGTTGCCTCGGGACCCTGTGATAATTGCATTAACTGCACAAATTGTAGAGCATGTGTGTTTGAACAATATGAAATCTGGGCACCTTGAAAAAAGAACAGGACAACAGCAATGTTTAGGGAACAAGAGAGATAATCTTAAACTCTGACCGCAGGTGAGCCAGGTGGAACAGAGCCATATTTCTCTTCTTTCAAAAGCAAATGGGAGAAATATTGCTGAATTCTTTTTCTCAGCAAGGA
This sequence comes from Nomascus leucogenys, assembly GCF_006542625.1. Taxonomy (NCBI): domain Eukaryota; kingdom Metazoa; phylum Chordata; class Mammalia; order Primates; family Hylobatidae; genus Nomascus; species Nomascus leucogenys. Next base: position 25,856,793 of record NC_044387.1, read on the forward strand.
ACATCCCTGAGAAAGAGAATACACCCCTGAGGGCGGGTCTCTGAAATGGCCCCCTTGGGTGTGGTCATCTTCTATGGTCAAAACTGTAGGGATGAAATAAACCCCAGTCTCCCATAGCACTCCCAGGCTTATTAGGAAGAGGAAATTCCCACCTAATAAATTTTGGTCAGACCGGTTGCTCTCAAACCCTGTCTCCTGATAAGATGTTATCAATGACAGTGGTGCCCGAAACTTCATTAGCTATTTTAATTTCACCCCGGTCCTGTGGTCCTGTGATCTCGCCCTGCCTCCATTTGCCTTATGATATTCTATTACCTTGTGAAGTACATGATCTTTGTGACCCACACCCTATTCGTACACTACCTCCCCTTTTGAAAATCCCTAATAAAAATGTACTGGTTTTGCGGCTTGTGGGGCATCACGGAACCTACTGACATGTGATGTCTCCCCCGGATGCCCAGCTTTAAAATTTCTCTGTTTTGTACTCTGTCCCTTTATTTCTCAAACCGGCAGATGCTTAGGGGAAATAGAAAAGAACCTACATGACTATCGGGGCAGGTTCCCCGATACTTGTGACCTGTATCTTGTGCTGACCTCCATTTCATCCTGTGACTAAATGCCTTATCCTCCTAGGAAAGCAGCCCAGTAGGTCTCAGCCTTATTTTACCCAGCCCTATTCAAGATGGAGTCACTCTGGTTCAAACACCTCTGACAAATTTTCTGAAGAGGACATACAAATGTTCTATAAAATTGAAAAAAATGGGAAACTATAATAGCCATTGAAAACACACTAATTAAAACACCATATTTTATTAATGCCCACACAGATGAATGACTAAGATATAAGAAGTCAGGCAGTACTAACTGTGGCTGGGGAGATGGAGAAATTAGAATGCTCTTGTACTACTAGTAAAATGAATTTGTACAAGTTTTTAGAAAGCATTTGACAAAATTTACTGAAGTTGAAACATGCATACATTATGATCCAGAAATTTACTCTTAGAATATACATGATGAAAATGTGTACATGTATTCACCCAAAAGCATTTACATCTAGAATCATAGCAGAATTCTTGACAATCACCTCAAATTGAAAGCAACTCCAACACCCACCAGCAATAGGACTGTTAAATTAAGTGTAGTACTCTATTCACACACAAAAGGATAATATAAAGCCATTAATATAAAATGAACAGACTTCAACTATAGGCAGTAGCATATATAATATCTTCAAACATAATGTTGAGTAACATAAATTAGAAGCACACTGCATCATATCATTTATATAAAGTTTAAAAATAGACAAATATATTGTATATCATTAAAATTCAGATACTGATTCACCTTCCAAGGGCAAGCAATTGGAAGGTGACTGGCAGGGGTCTACTTCTCTATCTGGGTTCTAGTTCCATAGATATGTTTACTTTGCTAAAAATTATTAAACGGTACATTTATGACCTTTATATGTTTCTGTATGTTATACTTTAAAAAACAAACACATTCAACAAAAGGAGATCCCTTATTTTACCTTTTCTAGCCAACTTCATTACTACCATTCTATATTTGCTGTACATATTTTATGAAATAACCTTCTACTCTTACTTTACAGTTTATTTTTGTTGTAATTATAAATGGAGATTGAGATGATGAGATCTATTCAAATGATTATATATTTATATCCTATATTCTGTTAATATGGTCAACTGATTAGCCACATTGATTGATAGCACTTAACGAAATTAGCATATGCATGCATGTATTAATAATACCATCTTAATTTTTTATTATTTTAATATCCTAGTTATTTTTGGTAGAATTATGCTGGCCTCATAAACATTTTGGGAAGTATAATATTGCTCTTATTTTTTTAGTGTAAGAATTTTTATATTTTTGGCATTATTTATTTCTTAAACGTTCGCTAGAAATTATTCATTATGCCAAATGGACTTACAGGTTATTTTATAATTTTTTTGTTTTTTAATTAAGAATTGAGTTAAATTTTAATTAGTTTAGCAAATGTAGGACTATTTGGATTATATATTCATGACATTTTAGTACTAATTTAACCATTTTATCTAACTTATATTTATCAGCATAAAGCAGTTTATAAAATCCTCCTGTAACCTTTAATGTCTATTACCTGCCAGGATGCTTCCTTTTTGAGTTATAATGCTAATTATTTGTTCCATAACTTTTGATGTTTTATCAATCTTGTCAGGTGTTTATATATTTTATTAATCTTACAAATCACATTTTGTTAATCTTCACTAAATATTTGTTTTGAAATTTCATATTTATGTTCTCATTTTACTGTCTTTTTCTTCTAATTTCTTTAATGTACTTTCGTTTCTAACTTTATCAGATTGATGCTTAACTTCATTATTTTCCCATTTTTTTCCTATGCAGTATAACTTACAAATTTCTGAGCATAGCTTTAACTATTTCCCATACATCTTGGCATATAGTATTTTAATTACTGGGTAACTCAATATATTTGTTAATGTCTATTATAATTTTTATCTTGAATCATGTGTTATTTATCCTGTTTAGAATATTTTGTCTTATTTTTGTCACTTTTCTATTATTGATTTTAATCTCAATTATGGTCAGAGAATTATAAAATGTCAATCTTCTGAAAATTGAAATAGCTTAACACCTCAGCATCTACTCTGAAAAATAAAATAAAATAAAACTTGGTAAAGTAAGAGCAGAAAAAGACCATCTCAGAAAATATCTATGGCAAATATACTTAAAAGTGGGATGTTGTTGAAGGTACATTGAGACATACGAACTTAGACTGATTATCTTAGTGATAAACTCATTTTTAGGTGCTCTTCTTTCTGTCTAGTAAATTTTTGGCATCAAGATCTATTTCATCTGATGTTATTATATCTATATGTGCCTTTATTTGGTGAATATTTTTTGCCCGATATTTTTCATCCTTTTACTTGTCACCTTTTATATATTCATATTTAAATGTGTTTTTATAAGGAACAAGTTCTTACCTCCATTTTTATTCAGTCAATCCACATTTATGTTTTCTTTTTAGCATATAATCCAAGTTTATTCAACATAAATCCTGATATATTTGGTTTTAAGTCCATAATCTTCCTATTGCTTTCTTCTTTTCTTGTTGTGTCTATATTCCTTTATCTTTTTATAATTTTTTAAATATGTGGTTTTTAAAAACTTCATTTTCTATTTCTTTCTGTGTAATAACTATATACTATTTAATTGGTTACCCTAAGTATGGCAGCATGTATTCCTGACTTAACAAAGTCTGTGGTAAATTTCTATTTTATCACTTCCTGGAGAGTGTTAGTAAACAATGATTTAACTTCACCATGTCCTATATAATTGTAATCATAGTCAATTTCCTTCTACTTTAATAATACATATGTCTAATAAAATTGTTCATTAGTTTTTATTAATATTCATTCAGACTTAAATCTTTAGTATTGATTTTTTTTCTTTGTGTCTGAGCTTTCATCTGGCTTTTTCCTTTATCCTTAAGAAAATCTATGCCTTTCCTTAGTGTGTCTACTAATAAATAATTTCCTGTTTTGTGATTACCTTTATTTTGCCTTTATTCTTACAGAATCTTTCATTAATTATAGAAATCTTGTTTAGCCAATGTTAGTTCCATTTACTGAAGACACTATCTCATTTTTTTGGCTTACAACTTTTCCCTTTTGTTTTGAGAAGTCAGCTATCTAAATTATTCTTCAATAGTAACATTTTTCTTTTTTTCTAATTTCCTTAGGATATTCTATTTTTCTTTATATTTCAGCACTTTTGATATGTTGTGTCTAGTTGTTCATTTCTTTGTATTGTTCCTGCTTGGTTAAGAGTAAATCTGATATTTGATTTATTTTATAATTTCTGAAAAATTCTCTGATTATGGCTTTGGTCTTGTTTCTGTATCATTCTTTTATGCACTTTTTCAGGGAATCAAACTTCAGTTAAACTTTTCAGTCTATCCTTTGTATTTCTTTCATGATTTTTATTAAATTTTTATGCTTTATTTTGAACTATTTTCTGATTTATCCTTCAATTCACTAATTCTCTCATTAGCTATAAGATTATGCTATTAAACCTATTCCTTCAGTTATTAATATTAGGTGTAGGGTACTAGAGTTGAAGAATTTCAGAATTTTAAGACTCTGCCAAATATTTAATTAAAAAAACACATAATTAGTAGTCATTTTAAAGTCTATGTTCTACATTGTCTTTGAATCAGTTTTTATTTTTTCTTGATTTTTCTATCATGTTGACTTGTAACCTGGTATGCCTGATTATTTTTCACCAAGGTAAAGAAAGTATATATTAAATATTGTAGAAGAAATTTGAGATTTTTGATGAGTTTATGTTTTTTCACAGAGAAAATTGCTTGTAATTTCCAGTGATCCAGACACATTAGCAATCCAGCATCACCTTTAACAAATATAGGTATCTGAAGTTAGGCTTCACCTCTTGTTGTTACTCGTAGAGATAACGCTTTGCAGCCTTAAGACAGCTTCTCTTTGAAAGGCCTTGGACTCCTATTTCCATCTCCTTGCTGCCAAAAGATTGGCTTAGGTTTTCAAATTCTTGTCTACCCTTTAGATTCTCTTGGGAAAAAGAATGACCTAAGTAGTGGGTTCTTTTTCTAGACTTTCTTCCTTGAATTTTAGCCCCATAATTTTTCACTCCTCTTTTTAATTCTTCTATGCTTTCCAGCCTGTTTTTAAACAAATATGTTGTCCAAATGTGCTTGTTGTTCTCTAGCTGTGGAAGGACTCCTTCAGCAGTATTCAACCTGCTTTTAAAAAAGGCAGAAGTTCTGAATTTTCCTTTCCTCAAAAGCGTTTATCTTCTTCTGTGATTTCTTACAATTTTTCTATTTGTTGTGGTTATTGTTTAATATCTCTATCCTCAGTTAGAATAAAATATATATATCCACAGCAAGGTCTCTATCTCTTTACTTTATTGATGTATTTCTGGTGCCTGAAACAATGCCTGAAACATGTAGTAGTAGTCATATAATGAGTAGCTTAGTATAATTCATATAATCAGTAGCTTACTAATTATTACTCCAATAAATAAAATCCAATACATAAATAAACAAATGGAAAAATTGATTTAGGTAGCAATTCTGGGTTTTCATGTGTTTATTATGCTTGATATATTTCTGTGGTAAAAGGCTATAAATTAGAAGAGATAAAATATTACTAAAAAATCAGTATCAGTGGTACACATGGTAGACAATAAGTGTTGAATGAAGAAAAAGCAGGTTTACAAAGAGTAGAGAAACATTTTTGTTTAGGTAGCACATAGCTACTTATCAAGACACTGAGTTTTTATTTCTTCTCCCCTAGGATTGTCTGGCAGGCATCACAAAGAGCTGACTCAGTAAAGAATACATTGTAGATGCCTGATAAATACTTGTTGATATTGATATTGGCGCTTGGCCAGTGTACAAAAGCTTGCATTTCTATGTACATAAATGCCTTACAAAACAGAATATTTATGTATTAAATACACATGTCCTTAAACAGATGAAGACAGTTAAATAAAACTATTGCATAAAATTTATTATTCGAATATAATTCAATGTATTGGCAAAACTGTTAACTGTGTCTATAAATTAATCTTCCTTTATTCATGCATTCATTCAATAACTGTACATTAATTTCAAATACTTGTCAGGTATCTGTCTAAATTTTAGATATAGAATGACAAAAGAAATTAAAATCCATGTACTCAAAGTGCTTAAACTGTACCATACATTTTAAGAAATAGCAGGCACTTATAATGAAAATTTTATATTTAAGAGATCCAAAATGCTAAAAATAGTGTCATTAGTTCGACAATTTTTAAAATGTAATTTGAAATTAGAACCTAAAGAAAGCTTTAGAAAGAAACAAAAGAGCAGTTTACACTTGATTACGTGATTACTAAATATCTAGTCTCCTGTATTTCTTTCTTCATTGTTATCATGTATAACATTTTCCAAATACACCAGTCAGAGATATCTTTTCTAATGTGAATATCATGAAGAACCTGTCAAAATAAAAAGAAAAGGCATTCTTTAAAATATGTTTTCCCAATTATTTTTACAAAAACATGGATAACTGAACAAGGAAAAAGGTTAAATATAAATTTAGAAAAGCCTAAGCAAGTGAAACCAAAATACATGACAGTACTCAATAATATAAACTGATATCCAAGCAGCACATTATTTTTCAATAGCTCTGTCATCTCAAAAATGAGATGATTTGATGAAGTAAACAGTCTCTAATATTCCTATAGCATAATAGCCAAGATTAGTAATAGTTCTCTTTAAAGGAGGAATTACTGTGTAATCAACTGTGGTTTCTTTTGCTTCCAATAGTAGACTGTTCTCTGACAGCTCTTATGTAACTGAATTCCACCCATTTTACCTTTCAATTGTTCCTGCTTTTAAAATTACTTACTTTTCAATTAAATGAATAGAAACATAGTATTATTTAACAGGTAAATAATTATTATACAAATATATACGACTCACTAATGCTGATATAGTAAATCTGAAGAGTTAACATTTGTAGCCATTTCATAATCATTCAATAAGTAGTATTTTTATTTTATCATGTAGTAGGTAGTCTATGTGAAAAATTATTACAAAAGATGTGAACTCTGACTTCAAACTCAAAAGCCTCATTAGTTTGTGGTCAAGAGTTGGTTTTGCTCTAGAACAAAAATAAAATAATTTATTCACTTGAGAAACTTTAGGTGACTTTAAGCATATTCTGATAACCCTCCCTTGTATAAAATACTTTAGTACTGGCCGGGCACGGTGGCTCACGCCTGTAATCCCAGCACTTTGGGAGGCCGAGGCGGGTGGATCACGAGGTCAGGAGATCGAGACCATCCTGGCTAACACAGTGAAACCCCGTCTCTACTAAAAATACAAAAAATTAGCCGGGCGAGGTGGCGGGCGCCTGTAGTCCCAGCTACTTGGGAGGCTGAGGCAGGAGAATGGCGTGAACCCCAGGGGGCGGAGCCTGCAGTGAGCTGAGATCGCGCCACTGCACTCCAGCCTGGGCGACAGAGCAAGACTCTGTCTCAAAAAAAATAAAAAATAAAAAAATACTTTAGTACCTCTATTACATTTTCCATAAAAAACATTTGCCTTCAGATATCCAGCAGTATTTAATCAGTTTACAACTTATAATACTCCTGCTTAGACTATTCAACAAAGAAAAGCTTTTTAAAAATATATCTAAATTGTAGTTTGATAAGCCTACAAGAATTTTCAACTCTGTTAAATTCCTAGAAGATCTAGCCAACCAAAATTTCTCAAAATGTGTATTGTAGGCAGACTAATTTCAGATCTGCCGAGAAAAGGAGTCTGAACATTGAGAAATTAATGCCAAGAGTTAACCTTATGTAAATAGTGAAATGAGTAAGAAATTCAGCCTAATCTAAGATGGATCTTCCGCAAGTAAAAGGAAGAAAAAAAGATGCTTGTCATTTAACATTCGGTAACTATTTTTCATGTGACTAATATAAACAGGTGCTATTTATAGGATAAGTATATCAAAGGAACCAAAACAAATTAAATCCCTAACTTCCTAAATTTTACATTCTAGCTTTTATGGGAGGAACACAGAAAAATAAAGAAATTTTATAAATAAATGAGTTATATAGAGTAATAAATATTGACGAGTGTTGAGGGGAAAAACACTGGCATAGAGAAAGGATATGTGTATGAAGAAGCTGTCATTTTAAAGATGGTGTACAGGGAAGTGCCCATGAAAAGTCAACATCTAAGGAAAAGGAAATCCCTGAAGAGGTGCGTGAAAAGACCATATCAATATCTAGGGGAAAATTACTGCATGCAAAGAAACTAAAATGGAAGCTATTAGATTATTTTTGGCAGAATTATAATTAAGATTATATTAGTATATCATCAAGGATGATGATGCATTAGTATAGATCAAGATGGGTAATGACAAAAACAGAGAAAAAAATAGGAAGATACTGCAAAAATTTTAATGAAAACCAATTATGGCTTGTACCAGGGTAGTAGTGGTAAGGTGGTAAAAATTTTTCAAAGTCCAAGTATTTTTTTTTAATCATGCAGAAAGAATTTGATGTACTATGTAAAAGACAGAGTAGAGTCAAATGAAATTCTCAGAACCAAGGCTTAATACCTATAAAAATAGAGTGACCAACAACAAAACTTGGTAAAGCTTAAGAAAGTAAATTTTGTTTGTTTGTTTGTTCATTTTGTAGAAAAGCCAGAGCTTCCCTTAGGACATATTAAGATTCCTATTAATACTCCCATTAAGGTTGTTGAGTCAGCCTGCTGTATATATGAAACCAGATACCAGAGAAGAGATCTAGAGAGATATATATGTTTGGGAGTTATTGGTTATAAATAACTTGAGGGTTTTCCATGAAAATTGAAGACAATATGAGGGGATTTCTTGTCAAATGAAATTATAGAGACTCACTGGCTAGACTCCGAGACTATAGAAAGTTAGGAGGTCTGAGATATGAGGGGGAATGAAGGCAATAAACTGAGAAGGAGTGGCCATAGAATTAAGTGAAAACACAACAGATTGTGGTATTCTAAGAGCCAAATGAATATAACATTTGAAGGAAAAGGGGAATAATCAACTTTGGTGCTGCTGTTCAATTAATTAAGATAAACAGTAAGATATTTCCATTGTTAAAAGTGGCTTTTCTAGAATTGTAAATATGATAGCTCACTTGATGCAGGTTGATGTGAGAACAGGAGGACAGATAATGAAGACAGGGGGTATAGCAATTCTTTCAATAAAGGCAAAGGAAAAACATAGTGCAATATCTAGACAGGAAAGTGGGATCAAGAGAGTTCATTCTTCCCCCAAGAATATATTGGTATATTTATAAAGTAACACTATCAACCAAAAAAGAAAAATCAGTGGTGCAGAAAAAGAGGAAATAAAGAGGAGACATGAGTTGGCTTGAGCCATGTCCCTATAGAGGTTAGAAAAAAGGGACAAAAATTGAAGGAGGGCTGTTTCATAATAGCAACAGAAAAAAGACAAATTATATGAAAACTTATGTAGTTAGATGAGTAGATTGTGAAACTTGTTGAAGATTTTTTCTGATTACTTTGAATTTTTCAGTAAAATAAGGAGCCAGTTTATCAGCTCAGAATAAGGAGAGGGGAAGACATGAAAAACCACAGGGAGAGGAAAAGTTAATGGCTGGAAGAATACCTTTCATGTAACATTAAAAAAAATCAATTGAAGCTGTTGTCATACATTCAACTTACAATTTGTCAGCAATATTGTATTATTTCCCAGTACTATTTGATTACAAAATTACTTGTATGGGTTAGACAAAGACGATGGTTGCCATAGGCTCTGGTTTAGCAAAGTAATCCATCCAGAAATTTTGCTAGTATCTCCTCTCTCCTCTACAACTTTTCTTCTCACCTAGTTTGGAAAAATGTACCTAATTTAAAAGTAGGTAACCTATACATGACGGAACCAGGATCTTCCAAACTTATTGTTTATACTTTGAGTTATCTCTAGGATTAGGCCTCAAATGTCAAAAACTTAGATTTTTAATAAACTTTTAAATCTTAGAATAGTTTTAGATTCACAAAATTTGCAAACATAGTACAGAGTTCTCACATATTTCACACAAACTTTCTCTTGTTAAAATTTGTCACTTTTGTTATAACTAATAGACAAATATTAATATATTTAATGCATAATATATTTAATACTATATAAAACCTTTAATAGATAATACAACTAAACTCTATAATTTATTCAGATTTCCTTAGTTTTTACCAACTGTATTTGTTTCTGTTTCAGGATCCCACTCAGGAAACTATACTGCATTTAATCATCATACTTCTTCAGGCTCCCCTTGGCTGTGACAATTTTAGTTTTTCCCTTTTTGGTGGTCTTTCAATTTTAAGAAGCACTTGTTCAGTATTTTGCAGAATGTTCCTCAGATGGGATATGTCTGATATTATTCTCATGATTAGACAATGATTGTATCTTTTGGGCAGAAAAATCACAAAGGTAATATGCCATTCTCATCACAACATATCAAAGGCACAAACTATTACCAGGACTTAATAACTGTTGATATTAGTCTTGCACCAATTGAGGTAGTGTTTATTAGTTGGCTCCATTGTAAAATTACTCTTTTGTCTTTCTTTCCATGATGTAATCTTTGGTAAAAAGTCACTATGCATAGTCCTCATTTAAGGAATGGGGAGTTATGCCCACGTTTCTTGACATCAGAATAGCTACAAAAATTTCCTTTGGCCTAGGAGATTTATTAATCTATTCCCATTATTTCTTTCATCACTTGTTTCTAATAGTTTGAGTTACAGTGTAATACTGTGTCACTTATTTTGTTGTTCACATTTTCCTAGCTTTGGCCATTGAAAATACTTTTGGTTGGTTCTTCTTTCCCTTTGACATATAGTCATCATTGTGGGCTTTTTAATTTCTGTTTTGGTTTGTTTTGGTTTCAGTTTTGGCTTTTGAGCACTTTCTCACTTTCTGGCACTACAAAATGCTCTCGGCTCATCTGGTATATGTCTCACCCCAACCCTAGACTCAGCCATTTCTCCAAGGAACCTGAAAAATCCAGATATTTTACATTCAAAAAGAACTAAATTTTTTTCTCTCCTAATATTCTTCTCTAAGGCAATGAATTTTTCTATATAAATTTCGATTAACAGAAGTATATATAATATTACAAATTATCTCAACACTAATAATATGAAAAATAGTAGGAAAAGCTTGCATATATAGGGAGCCTTTTGAGACCAGATAATATTATCAGTACCTTACAAGTATTAAGCCATTTAATACCAACAGCAACCATGTAAGCTAGTGTAATGGGCACTGTTAAGTGTTTTATTTCATATAATCCCATAATAAAGCACCACGAGATAATTTATTATTATTATTTCCATTTGGAAGTTGAAGAAACTGGATCCCAGGCTCACATGGATTTTAGTTTAGGGATATGAATTCAAGTTTATCACCTTCTTAAATGCAAAATCTTAATTTTTAAAAAGAATTGTCTCCTTGGCTATATTCATGCAGGAAAAAAAATCAAATTCTCTTTGTTATTTCTACTGCAAAATGATGGAATTGAATGTTAACACTGAAAAGTTCTTTTATAAATGCTGTAATTTAGTGATTTCTTTGATTCTTCTGATGGTGTTAGATGCCTTTGTCTCTGTGTTATTTTCGTATTCTGTATATATATCTAGGAAATGATTTATCATAAGAAACCAAATTATTCCTTTACATGTCTCTTTCTACATGCTTTGTCTATATAACCCAAATCATTTTCTTGTATCTATCATAGATAAGTTACAAATTTTAGTTTAATGATTAAATAACTAAATGAATGAGTCAAACATCAATGATAAGATTAACGCAATGCACACACAAAGTCGTTTTTAAAAATATTAAAGATAACTAAACATAATTTCTTGTGAGGGTTCTCAGGTTATGGATAAACTCTTACAGTTAGTCTTGAAACTAGATATTTTAACAAACTTAGACATTATAAAAGAGAGAGAAATTTCTAAAAAGGTAAAAGACAACAGGCATTTCTCTTACTTCACGTATTAAAAGCATATGTAAGATACAATACTCAAGGGGGAGGGAAATAAATGTTGCTTTCTAAGTAATAGAAATTTACATAGTGATTGATTCCAATTTCAACCTAGTTTTACTAGCATATATTTTCAGTATAATTTATGACTGCTTCATTTTGAAATACTTATTGTATGTTTAAAGGTAGATTGGTAAAGATCAGCCCAATTCTCTGTTGAACTTATCTAATGCCTGAGCTTTAATTGAGTTTATCCATCAAAGTCACATTTCATTTGGAGAATGGATGGCAGACTACAGCACTTAGCAATGATGAAGGAGGGGACTTTAAATTAACTAACAATAGTGTCTTAGGACAAAACGTCTATATTCATGGACTGCTTCAAACTTTAATTCAAAATTTTTTAAAAGTTTAACACTGAATGATCCTCAAGTATTGATTAAAATTAGTATCACTATAAATTGAAGGCATATGACAGCAGGACATTTAAGCCTGGTTGTGTATATGTCCTGGCATGTCATTTTTAGAATTGTATCAATATGTAGATAAAAATTTTAAGTCAGTAGCTTTATATATAAATTATGTTAAATTTAATATGCTTTGGTTTGCATATTTAACACACTCATTGATGGTGTTATAGTAGTTTCCCTTTATCCATCATTTAGTTTCTATCATTTCAGTTATCCACAGTCAACTTGGGTCCAAAAATATTATATGAAAAATTTCAGAAATAAAAAATCTGTAAGCTTTAAATTGCGTATCCCCTGTTTCCTCACCCAGGCTATAAATCATCTCTTCGTCTAGTGTATCCACTCCATATACACTACCTTCCTGTTAGTCACTTAGTAGCCATCTCAGTTAACAGATCGACTGAAATCGTGTATATAGCGTTTGGTACCATAGCGGTTTCAGGTATCCACTTGGAGGTCTTGGAACATATTTCCCACAGATAAGGGTGGACCACTGTATAATTGTCAATGTAATTAGATGCAAAATTATTTATTTTGATAATTTAAGCAAAAATAGCTTAGAGAATGAAGAAACCGAAGGAAGGAAAACATACATATTGCCTGTGCTTTCCAGTTATCACTGCCCATGGCTAGTGTGATTATTTCCCCAATTCTAGAATGCGTAGTTAAAATAAACACATTTGGCTAAATGACAAAATTCCTATATTTGTTGCATGATCAATGGACTAAGGGCTGCTATGGTAGGAAAAACCAAGTAGAAACTGTTATCTATTAAAATAATATACCAAAGCAATGTCACCTATCTGGAGAGATATCAGAGATCCATGCCACCATACAGGGCTTGACAAATGCAGGAGTGTTGATTATCACCATGTAGCCATTTAACTTGGTTATTTGGCCTCTGTAGAAGACAGAAGTATTTGGAGAAAGGCAGGGTATTTACATATACTTGAAAATGTGATTTCATTGTAGTTGTTCTGGATGTGTGTTCTGGAAGTTCTGGATGTGTGTGCATGTGTATGTGTGTGCACAAACATATCTGACATATGATTATTGATCTGACCAAAGCATTATTTTCTGTATTAAGACAATATGAAATAGTTTGCATTCAGCTGGTATAGCCAGCAATGTACCTTTGCAGTCTTACTTAAAGGCTATCTAAATTTGCCACCTCCATGCCAAACCTAGTCTGCAAAGAATTGATCACTTCTCCCTTCCACAGAATATTACCCTGGTCCACTGATAATTTCATGGAGCTAGAACTGGGAAGAATGAAGCAACAACTACTTATATACCCTGCTAGGGCATATGTGAGCCAATTAGTAGAAAATAATTCTCGTGAGAATTCAAGTGTCTGCCACCTCAGTGACATTTCTAGGAATTCAGTGATCTGAGATGTGTCAGTATAATCTAAGGTAAAGGTCAAGTTTCTCCATCTGGCCCCTCTTACCACTGAGAAAAAAATATAATGACTATTGCTCTTTTGTAGAATTTAGAGGAAACATAAATCTCATGTGAATGTGCTACTCATACCCAATCACTAAGTAACCCAACAGTTTTTAGCAGAGCCCAAAACAAATAAGGGATTTTCAACAAGTCCAAAATGCCATACAAGCTGTTCTGCTACGATTTTCTTAATCACAAGATCTCATGGTGTTCTAAATGTTGGTAGGAGACAGAAATGTGCATAGCAGGTTCTCAGAAGTGAATTAAAGCACAGACCTTTACATTTTAGTTCATACCTATACCAGTCTCTATATACAATTATTCTCCTTTGAGAAACAGCTTTTGGCTTTCTATTGAAGTTCAACAGAAACTGAGTATTTTACCATGAGCCCCTGAGACACCAAGTTGCTCTGAATGAATTTATGCCAAAGCCTTAAATTTGTTATGCACAATTGCTTCTATCTTCAAATGGAATATGAGCATGAACAATCAGGTTTTGAAAATAGAAATAAGTTTAATGAGTAGGTTGCCCAGATGTCCATGACGTCTATTTCTAGTACATTGCTATCTCTTTTCACAAATATATATGGTCTCCTGGGGAATTCCCTATAACCAGTAGTTTGTGGAAGAAATTATTCAGATTTTATTTACAAATGGTTCTGCTAGATATTGTTTCACCACCTGAGTAAATGACTGTAGAATGACAGTTCAACTCTGAAGTGACTGTAGTGACATGAAGGAGAGTGATGAAGAAAAATCTTGTCAGTGGAAATAACTTCAAATAGTGTACTTGAATGCTCATTTTTCCTGGACACAAACAGAGCCAGAGATTTAGACCTAACTGATTCATAGCTCTAGCTAATGGTTTGGCAAGATGACCAGGGACTTGGAAGGAACAAAGTTCAATAATTAGATAATTGGAGACAAGTTAGTATAGGGAATAGGTATGCAAATAGACCTCTTCAAATGGGCCCAGAATATGAAAATATTTGTTCCCCCATATGAATGTTCACTAAAGAGTGATCTCAGCAGATGAGAATCTTAATGATCACACGGATAAAGTGACAGTTTGGTAGATGTCAGCCAACATATTTTTCTAGACACCTCTGTCCCTAATCAATGAATTCATGAACAAAGTGGCCACCGCAGAAGGGATGGAAGTTCTGCATGAGCTAAGCAACATGCATTATTTCCCACAAAGGTGGATAAAACTACAGCTGCTGCTTAGTGCCACAACAGCCAACAGCAAAAATCATACTGAGCATATAATATGACATCTTTCCCTTGGGGAATCAGCCAGCTACCTGGTTCATTTTCTTGGACCTCTTCCATACTGGAAAGGGTAGCACCTTTTCTTAATGGAATAGACAGTTTTTGTGGACATCAAATTGCTTTTTCTGCCTGCAACGCTTATGCACAAAAACACAATACATGATTTTATTGAATGCCTTACTCTTCACCATGTTATTTCATACAGCACTGCTTTCAACCAAGGAACTTATTTTATGGCTAATTTAGTGTGCCAGTGACCCATGCTCATGAAATTTACTATGTTGCCAATCACTCTTGAGCAGCTGGCATAATAGAAAGATGGAATGATCTTTTAATAACATAGTTACAATTTCAGTTGGGCAACAAATTGCCGGGTTCAGTAATGATATTCAGGATGTCCTCTATATTGGTGACCAATGTGCAGTGCTGGTTCTCCTAAAGCCAGGTTTATGACTATAGATATTAAGGATGAAAATATGATTAGCTTCTATTACCTGTTGTGATCCAGTAGTGAATTTTTGTTTCCAGTCCCCAGAATTTTGAGTTTTGCTCATCTAATATCCCTTGTTCCCAAAGGAAAAATGCTTACACTAGGGAAAACAAAAATGGTTCAATTAAACTGGAAGTTGAGACTGCCTATGGGAAAAAATAAAACACTCATGTCAGTGACTCAAACAGGCAAGGAAGAGGGTGTGACTCCTACTGTCTAGTCTGCGGCATATTTATCCTGTTTATTGAGGGGAAACTGGGTTGCCAACTGACAATGGGTGCAAAAAGCAGAATGTCTAGATTGCAAGAGAACCACTGGAGAACCTTAGTACTCCCATATTCCATGATAAAAGCTAATAGAAACTATAATAAACTTAGTACAGAAGGAATTGCAAATGGGACAGGGCATGGTTGTGAGATTTAGTAAATAAATACAGAATGTCCACTTACAATTGAATTTCAGATAAACAACTTTTTTTAAATTTAAGTATGTCTCATGCAATATCTGACATATACAGTTGACCCTTGAGCAATACAGGTTTGAACTGTGTGGGCCTACTTATATTCAGATTTTCTTCTGCCTCTGCCACCCCTTTTATTTCTTTTTCTCTTCAGCCTACTCAATATGCACAGGAGGAGAATGAACACCTTCATCATGATCCACTTCCACCTAATGAATAGTAAATATATTTTCTCCTCTTATGACTTTCTTAATAACATTTTCTTTTGTCAAGCTTACTTTCTTGTAAGAATACAATATATAATATATGAAATATGTGTTGTTTATGTTATCAGGAAGGTTTTCAGTCAACTTACATTTAAGAATAAGATGATTTTTTGTATATTTGTTTTCTTTACTTTTGATTTGAATTTTGCCTGTTACTGAGCGTGTTTGTGTATGTGTATATAAAATGACGTGTTATCATTACATAATCATATAACTACAATTATATATAACTCATTATACATCATACACATGTAGAGAGTTTAGGAATGTTCTCATTTGTAATCTTGATTTATTTTCTATATCTTATTATTATGGAATTTTTTTAAATTCTATTTGTATGATTTTGATTGCCTGTTTAGTTATAACTCTAGCCCTTTATTGAATATCTGTTCCTTGACCTCATCTTTTATAATCACTCTCTTTTTATTTTATTGGTGTTCTCTCTTATTTTGAAAAATTTCAAAGTTTGTTCTCCAAGTCACTGACTATTTTGGAAGTGTCAATTCTGCTTGATAGTGCCTTAGAAATAAATTTTAGTTATGCTGAGACCAGCTCAGTCAGGGAGACCCTAACCCAGCAGTGCTAGAGGAATTTAAGACACACACACAGAAATATAGAGGTGTGAAGTGGGAAATCAGAGGTCTCACAGCCTTCAGAGCTGAGAGCCCTGAAAAGAGAATTACCCACATATTTATTAACAGCAAGCCAGTCATGAACATTATTTCTACAGACATTAAATTAACTAAAAGTATCCCTTATGGGAAACCAAGGGATGGGCCGAATTAAAGGAATAGGTTGGGCTAGTTAACTGCAGCAGGAGCATGTCCTTAAGGCACAGTTCGCTCATGCTATTGTTTGTGGCTTAAGAATGCCTTTAAGCGGTTTCCACCCTGGGCGGGCCAGGTATTCCTTGCCCTCATTCCCCTAGCGTGGAAGTTATGGCCATCATGAACATGTCACAGTGCTGGAGAGGTTTTGTTTATGGCCAGTTTTGGGGCCAGTTTATGGACAAATTTTGGGGGGCTTGTTCCCAACAAATTACTTGTTAAAAGTTTGAGTTTTGTTGTATTTTCATCTTATTTCAGTCACTTACCTTTCTATATCATAGTTTATCTCTATATGGTGTTTCCTTATGAATTTCCTTTCTTTGTCAGCAGAGGGGGTATCATATTTAATTATTTTTTGGAAATCCAAGTTGTTCCCTTAAATTTACTTAATTATTTTAGTATAGCAGCAAAGTTATAGTTTTGAATGTATATAAGGTTCATGTTTTCCTCAAAAGATACTAAGAAGATAGCTGAAGGTTAGATCTTATCTTTGACTTCATAGACTCCCTGTACCTTTCAAAAGCATTCCTCTTCCATCACCAGTTTTTCAGCAACTATTTCTCTCAGCAAAGCAAGAGAAATCAGAGTATAGTAGCTACTTATGGCATTTAGGTTTACACTCTACACATTTACATAGTTCCTACAAGGCTTTATAAGTGAATGAGTTTTGTAGCTTTTGCAGAGCTGGGTAGCTGTTACTACAAATGGTCCTGTATTTTCTTTTCTTTTTTTTTTTTTTTTTTTTTTTTTTTGAGACAGAGTCTCACTCTGTCACACAAGCTGGAATGCAGCAGAGCAATCTCAGCTCACTGCAACTTCCACCTCCTGGATTCAAGCAATTCTCCTGCCTCAGCCTCCCAAGTAGCTGGGATTACAGGCATGGTAATTTTTGTATCTTTAGTAGAGATGGGGTTTCACCATGTTGACCAGGCTGGTCTCGAACTCCTGACCTCAGGTGATCTGCCCACCTCGGCCTCCCAAAATGCTGGGATTACAGGTGTAAGCCACAGTGCCTGGCCCACTCTTTGGTTTTCTAAGCATATTTTAATGTTGAACTGCCTATTGAAAGCAAATATCTCAGAAGTACTTTCTTTCATGCTATAATCCTTACTTTCATTTTTGAATGGCAAAAGCACTTACCATGGTCCACCCCTGACAAGATTTGATGCCTGAAGTGTAGCATCTCTTCTCAGTGTCTACTCTAATATTGTCATATTTATCCTTCCAGGTCTAATCCTGACAAGCAGATTGATATACACAACCTATTGTTTAATTTATGATGATTAGTTGTCAATCATCTGTGATTGGTCACAAGGGCTCCTTTAGCATCTTCTGCTCTACTGTGGTTATCCTGATGTGCTGGAAAGATCCATTGTAACATTCAAAATAAGAATAGTGCTGTATACAAAATACTAACAGCTCCCAATGTTCATTGATCATAATGCTATTTTCGTATTTATTAATCCTTAGTAGACTGTTCCTGAGTGAACATTTTAGAATGTTGTAGAATGCATCAAAGATATAGTTGCACCCTACATCTTTACTTTTTAAAGATTTTATGTGGCAAAAACTGTATTGTTGAAATGCTGTAAGAGAGGTGAACAAATGAATTCATAAATTTAGTTCTAGCTGGCTCAGGAGTAGTACCCAAACTATTTCTTTTTAATTTTGTTTTCAATTCAACATTTGAAATTATTAAAATTTTTCACAGCTCCTTTTCAAGTCTTGTAAGAATGCTTTGTCAATTGTTATTTTGATTATCTTCATTTTGTCAATTCAAATATTTTAGCATATTTTAAACGGCATGCATTATTGTAGGTAAGGAAAAAAAAAGGCATTCCCAGAGAGAATGTGTTGATTTTTTTCTTATAGCTGAGTTTGTGAGCTTGTAGTAGTCCTGGGATTGCAATGTTGATGTTCTAGTCCTGGCAACCTGGCAGTATTATATTTGAGATATGTGAATGTTTTCTTGAGATTTTTTTCCTCATCTTTATCCAACCCTTCCCTCAGTGACAAAATTCACTCAAGCAGCTGCTAATTTTCCTGGCTAATTGCCTCAACGAAGGAGCAACTGCTAAAGCAAGAAACTTAAGAATATTATCCTTGCTTTTGAGTTTCAAATGCCTTGCTCTCAAGAAAATGATTAATTCATTTAGTGGAGTGATGTAAACAAGATGTCCCATGAAAAATCCCGAACATTTCCACAAAGACAGCCAAACAATGAATAAACAACTATATTTTAATAAAAGTAACAAAAAGAATGTTCCAGAGTATATCCAAAGATTAACAAAATTCCTAGGTAGCACAGAAAATGAGAATAAATACATTGATAATGGAAGGAAACACTCGGACTCCATCATATCTCCCAGCCAGGATCAGCCAGGAACTAGGAGGATTCCCTCTACAGTGCAAAGGTGAGTAAGAGGATCCAAACAACCCTTACCAATATTTTGGACACCTACGGTTCTCATCCTCAGGGTCCTTGCAGTTCTCACAGGCACTAAGCCCAGGTGAAAGAGTTCCCAACAGTGCACACCACTGTGCTCCTGCCAGAGAAGGGGTCAACACTGTTCCCTTCCCACTGTGCTCCTTGCAGCTACTGTGATACATCATCTTCAAACCAGAACTATTTCTGGAGTGTTTCTTGCTCTAGGGGCAAGTAGCTGCAGCACTCTTTCATTTCTGAGGCTAAGTCACCACTGAACTACTCCCACCCAATGACCCCACACTCCCAAACTGAACTGCCAGCAGCTATTACACCTTTCCCTATGTGGCTAAGCAGTAGTTGAACCAGTCCACTTGCCCCTCCCTCCCTCCTTCCAGCAGGGAAGTTTTGGGAGTATACATACACATTCCATCCTGGGAAAAGGGTTCTTTGGCAAAATAGCTCTATCTATCTTTCTCAAGTGTGTCTATGCCCTGCTTCTAGAGGCCTTAGCTGAAACTGCACACTGCCTCCCCAGGAAACAATGTTTGGTGAGCTCTGTATCCCAGGAAAATGGTGCCTGGACTACCCAGAACAGTCACACACCTAGGACCTGAAGTGAGGTGGCATATCACCCCCTGGGAAATTGGTATCTTGGTGGAGCTGAACAGATGCACATCCCAGGGCTGAGCTGACACAGTACTTCACGTCCTATGAAAACAGAGCAGTAGCTGCACTGAGGCACCCCAGAGTACAGGACAAATAACTCTAGTATCCTGCTTCCCTGAAGCTAGACTAGCCCCCCACAGACTGAGCTGGTGAGATACCCCTCTCCCTGGGGAGTGGAGTCATCACTGTGTTGCTCCCTGTCCCACAGCACCCAAACAATAGCCATGCTCAGCCACTCTAGGGTATTTGCTGTCACTTTACATGGCCTCACAGAATCTGGAATACTTCAGAGCCCCAGCATCCCAGAGTATAGAGTTACCACTATGCAGTGCCTACTATCCAGGATCTGAGGTGACACTGAGCCATATTGGCTCAGGCTCCTGAATTACAGCCATATCTTCCCTCACAGACTCAAACTTCCAAAGCACTCCTTATCTGAAATGAATCCAGGGTTGTGCCCTACCCCCAGGGCTAGAATCAGAGTTATAACCTGAATCCCTGGACTTGAGCTGCTAGAGGGTTTGAGAGTCACAAATCCTGGTGCTACAGTTAATTTGCACCCCAAGACCCATGTGTCACAATAGATTTGTGAGACTCTGAGCCTGGGATCCTGGCCTCATAACTGCTCTGCACACCTATACCTAGAACCCAGTGTTGTAGCAGCTGCTTTTAGACCATGTCAGCCCTATTATCAAGAGGCACCCCTCATCCAAGTTTCCTCATTGTAAGAAAAACGAATGGAAGGAGCCAAAAAGCCCTTGCCACTGAAGACATTAACAACCTATTCTGCTACCACAAACTTCTACAGCCTAGGCTCCTGAAATACCCATAATTATTGCTGATATTGAACATAGCTAAATAAGCTGCATGGAGACTATACTACTGCACCTCCCTGGCAACGGCCACCATACCTTTCCCAACAGAAAGACCCCCTTTGCAAGTGAAAGATCAAAATTCACACTAACCTCAAATTCAGGTGAAAGTCTTTTTCTGCTAAAGTCACTCTAGAAAGTTTGGAAGAGGTGATTGTTCCACCAGATTTACAGATATCCATGCAAGAACATAGGAAACATGAAAAAGCAAGGAAATATGACACAGTCAAAAGAACGTAATAACTCTTTAGTAATAGACCTCAATAAAAAGGAAATCAATGAATTGCAGAAAAAGGAATTCAAAACAGTAATCTTAAGGAAACTCAATGGGATACAAGAAAATACAGGCAGACAATCAACAAAATCAAGAAAACAATTTATGATATGAATGAAAAAGTAAACAAAGAGACAGACATTATAAAAGAACCAAACAGAAATTCTGCAGCTAAAGAATCCAATGAATAAACTAAAACTACAATAGAGGGTTTCAACACCAGACTTCATAAAACAGAAGAAAACGTTTCTAAAGGTAAAGATAGATGGTTTAAAATTACTTAGTCAAAGAAAAAAAATGAGAATGAAAAAGAGAGTAAAGAAAGACTGAAAGATTTATGGAACATCACTAAGTAAATATATTCACATTACAGGTGTTGCAAAAAGAGGTGAAATAGAAAAAGGCTTAGAAAACCTGTTTAATGGCTGGGCACAGTGGCTCACGCCTGTAATCTCAGCACTTTGGGAGGCCGAGGTGGGTAGGTCACGAGGTCAGGAGTTCAAGACCAGCCTGGCCAACAACATGGTGAAACCCAATCTCTGCTAAAAATACAAAAATTAGCTGGGAGTAGTGGCAGGTGCCTGTAATCCCAGTTACTCAGGAGGCTGAGTCAGGAGAATTGCTTGAACCTGGGGGGCAGAGGTCGCAGTGAGCCGAGATCGCACCATTGCACTCCAGCATGGGCAATAAGAGCAAAATGTCATCTCAAAAAAAATTATTTTTTTATTTATAAAATAATATTTTTAAAAAATTATATTTTTTAAATTATTATTTAATAAAATAATAGCTGAAAACTTCTCCAATCTGAGGAGAGATATGAACATCCAGATTGAGAAAACTCAAATTTCTCCAAGTAGATTAAATTAAAAATCATCCTTTCTGAGGCACATTATAGTTAATTTTTCAAAAGATAAAAATAATTTTTAAAATAGCAAGACAAAAGCATCATGTCACGTATAAAGGAATTTTTATTAGGCTAATAGCAGATTTTTAAACAGAAACTATATAGGCCAGGAGATAATAGAATGATATATTCAAAATACTGAAGGAAAAATTCCCATACAAGCAGAAACTTAAGAGATTTGTCACTAATAGACTGGCCTTTTAAGGAATGCTAATAGGAGCCCTGCATCTCAAAGTGAAAAGATGAAAATCACCATCATGATGACATGTGAAAGTATAAAACTCACTGGTACAGCAGATATACAAAGAAGAAAGAAAAAGCAATCAAACCTTATTACTACCGAAAACTACCAAACTGCAATGATAAACAATAAGAGAAAGAAAGAAACAAACAAAGGTTATACAAAACAACCAGAAAACAATTAACAAAGTAAGAAGATAAACTACTCACCTATCAATAATAATCTTGAATGTAAATAAATTAAATTCCCCACTTAAAAGATGTAGAATGGCTAATTGGCCAAAACAACATAACTGAACTATATGCTGCCTACGAAATGCTCACTTCACCTATAAAAACATATAAACTGAAAAAAGATATTCCATTCAAATGACAACCAAAAGTTAAAAGGAGTAGCTATTCTTAGATCAGATATTATGAAATCTAAGTCAAAACTATGAAAGAAAAAAGGAAATGAAAGATATTATATAATGATAAAGGGATCAATTCAATAAGAGGATATAACAATTATAAATATATATGCACCCAACACTAGAGCACCCAGATATAAAAAGAAAATATTTTTTGATCTAATGGAGTATATAGGCTCCAATGCAGGCATATTTGGGAACTTTAACACCCCAGTCTCAGCACTGATCAGATCATCTAGATAGAAACTTACAAAAGAAACATTGGATTTAAACTGTGCTTTATACCAAATGAAGCGAACAAACATTTACAGAACATTACATCAAACTGCTGCAGAATGCACATTCTTTTCATCAGCACAAGGAGCATGCTCCAGGATAGACCAAATGCTAGGCCATAAAGTAAGTCTCAACAAACTTAAAAGAAATGAAATTATAACCAGTATGTTTTTTTAATTACAATGAAATAAAACTAGAAATCACTAACAATAAGTAATTTTCAAACTGCATAAATACATGGAAATTAAACAGCATGCTCTTGAATGGTTAATAGATTAAGGAAGAAATTAATAAGAAAATTATAAAAATTTCTTCAAACAAAAACATGTACACAACATATCAAAACCTAAGAAATATATCAAAAACAGTATTAAGGGAGCAGTTTATAGCAATAATGCCTACAACAAAGAATAGAAAGTTTCCATATAAACTATCTAGTGATGCCTCTCATGAAACTAGAAAAGCAAAAACAAAACAAGCTCAAAATTAGTAGAAGAAAGGAAATAATAAAGATCAATGTAGAAATAAAATTGAGACACAAATACAATGGATCAACAAAACAAAGAGTAGTTTTTTAAAAAAAAATCAACAAAACATTAGCCAGACTAATTAAGAAAAAAGAGGAGATCCAAATAAGTAAACATGGAAACAAAAAAAGGGGCATTACAAATGATAACACAGAAATACAAAAGATCATTAGAGATTATTTTGAACAAATGTATTTCAAGTAATTGGAAAACCTAACAGAAATAAAAAAAAAATTCCTGGACACACACAACCTACCAAGATTGAACCAAGAAGAAATAGATAAACCCAACAGGTACATTTTAGGTAAAAAGATTGAATCACTATAAAAAGTTTATCATGAAAAAAAAAGTTTATCATGTAAGGAAAGCTCAGGACCTGCTGACTTCACTGCTGAATTCTATCAAACATTTAAAAAAGAACTTACATCAATTCTTCTCAGTCCTCCAGAATATCAAAGAGGAGGAAATCCTTCGACACCCATTCTGAGGCCAACATCACCGTGTTGACTAAACCAGAAAAGAACACAATGAGAAAGAAAACTATTCACCAATATTCTTGATGAACATAGATGCAAAAATCTCTAACAAAATATTAGCAAACAAAATCCAACAGTACATTAAAAAGATTATTCACCATGATCAAGTGGATTTATTCAGGGATGCCAAAATGATTCAACATCCATAAATCAACAAATGTTAAACATCACATCAACCAAATAAAGGACAAAAAGTGATCATATCTGTAAATGCAAAAAAAAGTATTTTATACATTCAAAATCCCTTCATTATAAAAACTCTCAACAAACTATATATAGAAGGAACATATCTCAACACAATGAAGACCATGTAAGACAGACTCACAGCTAACATTGTACTGAATGGTGAGAAACTGAAAGCTTTTCCCCCAAGAACTTGAAAGAGACCTCCAAGGCAATGATCAACACTTTCACCACTCACATTTAACATATCACTGGAAGTCCCAATCAGAACAATTAGTCAAGGGAAAAAAATAAAGAGCATCCATTTGGTAAGGTGGAGCTCAAAATATAATCTTCCATCTTTCCAAATAGATGTTCTTTAGTCCCTTCCTTTTCTTTTCCAAAATATGTTTGCAGAAAATATGATCTTATAAATTAAAAAAACCCCAAAATGCCATCAAAAACTGTTAGAACTAGTACGTATATTCAATAAAGTTACAGGACAAAAAATTAACATACAAAAATCAGTAGCATTTTTATACACCAATAATGGTCTAGCAGAAAAAGAAATCAAGAAGGAGATCCCATTTATAATAGATAAAAGAAAAGAATTAAAATACCTAGAAATGAATTCAACCAATGAGGTGAAAGATCCTACAAAGTAAACTATAAAATACTGTTGAAAGAATTTGTATAAGTCACAAAAATAATGGAAGGGCATCCCATCTTCATAAATTGGAAGAGTTAATATTGCGAAAATGACTATACTACAAAAAGCAATCTACAGATTCAATGCAATCCCTATTAAAATAACAACAACATTCTTCACAGATATAAAAACATCCTAAAATTTATATAAAACCACATAATAGCAAAAGCCATCATGTCAAAAACCCCAATAGCAAAAGCCATCTGGAGCAAAAAGAACAAATATGGAAGCATTTCCTCATCTGACTTCAAAATATGCTACAAAGCCATAGTAATCAAAATAGTTTAGTACTGGCATATAAACAGACAAATAAATCAGTGGAAGAGAATAGAGAGTCCAGATATAAATCTTTGTTTTTTCAGCCAACTAATTTTCAACAAAGGTACCAAAAAAAATAGTGTGAAAAAGATAGTCTCTTGAATAAATGGTGGTGGAAAAACTGGATAACTACATGCAGAAGAATGAAACTATAGCCCTCTATGTCACCATAAACAAATTTCAAATCAAAATGAATTGAACACTTAAATCTAAGCCCCAAAACTATGAAACTACTAAAAGTAAACATTGGAAAACACTTTCAGTTTATTGGTCTGGGCAAAGATTTTTTAGGTAACACCTCAACAGTACAAGCAACAAAAGCAAAAACAGACAAAATTACATCAAGCTATGAAGCTTCTGCACAGCAAAATAAATAATCAATGAAGTGCAAAGACAACTTCCAGAATAGGAGAAAATATTTGCAAACTATACACTCAACAAAGTTTTAAAAACCAGAATATGTAGGAACTCAACTCAATAGCAAAAAACTGGTCGGGTGCAGTGGCTTATGCCTATAATCCCAGCACTTTGTGAAGCCAAGGCAAGTGGATTGCTGGAACCCAGGAGTTCAAGGTCAGCCCGGGCAATATGGAGAATTCTTATCTCTACAAAAAAAATACAAAAATTATCTGGGCATTGTGGCATGTGCCTGTAATCCCAGCTACCTGGGAGGCTGAGGAGGAAGGATCACTTAAGCCTGGGAGGCCAAGGATGCAGTAAACTGTGATTATGCTACTGCACTGCAGCCTGGGCAAAAGAACAAGATCATGTCTCAAAAAAAAAAAAAAAAAAAAAAAGAACAGCACAGACCAAAGAATATTATTTTTAAAAAGGCAAATGATATGAATAGACACTTCTTAAAAGAAGACATACAAATGGCCAACAGGCATATGAAAAAATGCTTAACATCACTAATCATCAGGGATATACAAATTCTAACCACAATGAGACATTGTCTCATCCCAGTTAAAATGGCTATTATTAAAAAGACAAAAATTAACAGATGCTGGCAAGTATGCAAAGAAAGATAAACTCTAGTTGACTGCTGGTGGGATGTAAATTATTATAGTCACTATGGAAAACAGTATGGAGGTTCTTCAAAAAACTAAAAATAGACATACCATATGATACAGCAATCACACTAATGGATATTTATCCAAAATAATGAAAATCCTTCTACCAAAAGATAACTGCATGCCATGTTTACTGCAGCACTATTCACAATAACCAAGACATGAAATCAAACTAAGTGTCCATCAATGGATGAATGAAGAAATGTGCTATATATGCATAATGGAATATTATTAAACCATAAAAGGAGTGATATTCTATCATTTGCATCGACATGGATGAAATGAGGTCATTATTTAATGTAAAATGAGCCAGACACAGAAAAACAAATATTGCATGTTCTCATTCATATGCAGGAACTAAATAATTGATTTCATGAAGGTAGTGAGTAGAGTGATGGTTACCCAGGGCTGGAAATATTGGTGGGGGGTGTGGGGAGTGGGGAGAGTGATAAAGAAAGGTCGTTTAATGAGTAAAACATACAGTTAGATAGAAGGAATAAGTTCTAGTGTTACATAGAACAGTAGGGTGACTATAGTTAAGAATTATTTATCGTGCATTTCAAAATAGCTGGAAGAGAAAATTTGAAATATTTTCAATACAAATGATCAATGTTAGAAGCAGTGAATATCATATTTATCCTGATTTGATTGATACACATTGTGTGTGTATCAAAATATCATATATACTCATAAATATGTACAATTATTATGTATCAAAACAAGAAAATGATTAATTAGTAAATTAGTACAAGATATAAGTTCATAACATGCAATGTATACCTAAGTTAATAAGAGAACAATCAAATAGAAGCACGTTTTTCTTTTCACAAGGAAGTCCAAGTTTGTATGGTATGTAGTTCTGCCTTTCAGAAGCATCAGGGATCAAAATACTTCTGTTTTATAATATGTCATCCCTTTCTTACGAGGTCTACAACAGATGACCACCACATCTGTCAATGAACATGCAGGAAGGAGAAAGGGTAAAGGTGAAAGAGAAGTTATATCCATCTACTTTAAGGCATAACAAAGTGGTTAAGTATATCACTTTTTCTCACATCTCATTGTCCCAGAAAAGTGAGTGTGCTTGACCAGATTTTGCAGGTGCATAATAATTGTTAGTGACAAAATATTTTATGAAGAAAAACTGTCATTTTCAGGAAAACATCTTAATGAGGAGCATTAGTTGGAAGGAAGCTTGCTTGTGAGAACGGAGTAGCAGGAGAAATGACTCCAAAAAAAGCAATTACATTGATGGGCATTACCAGTGACAGGGCATTTCAGGCTGGAGAGAATAGGAAAGCTGAAAGAGATTCACTGGGCCACATAAAAAGAAAAGGATAAAAAGATTTTTTTAACACAAGAAAATCAGGCATTCAATATTAACCAGCCTGTGTCCCTATGTTATAATTTATGGCTTCTATCTCTTCAGAAATGTTGAACAATTTCAAAAAAGAGTCATGTGTTTAGGCTTTTGGAGGGAATTAAAGGAAAGGGCTGAGTCCATATTTGGGTTGACACAGCAGTAAACATAAAGCAACAGCTGCAAGATGCATGAGTGGAGACTGAAACACAGAAGTAGCAAGAAGGAATCAAAAATACGACAAAAATATGACAGTTTGAGGAATTTATAGAATTTCTAGGAAGGACTTTAGGTTTTTCCATAGAAAAGAGCATAGAATAGATATTAATTAACTTGTAAATTAATATAAGTTAATATGAGAACAATCAAATAGAAGTACAGTATGTCTTAACCTAGATCCTAATGGGTGGACAAGCCCTGCTGATAGGCGATTTACAAATCTTATGACGCTTTTAGAGTGGAAAGCACTATAAATTTCTTGCCAAGTAGTGTGAGTAGGGAAGAAAAAGAAGTTCTTTAATTCTAGCTAATCAGAAATCAATTAGAAGAACAAATTCAAATTATATAATTATTTCAGCAATGTAGTGAAATCAGCATATTATTTAATAGAAAACAGAGTTTCGGAGTTAAGTACCTTAACTAAGATTTTGTAACAGAGTTAAGAACAGGATTTCAGGTCTGTGGCACTTGTTTATATGTCCTTTCCATAGTGTTAAAGCCCTCTGATCATAAAGTCTTCTTAGGTGTTTAGATTTATTAATTAACATCTGCTTGCCTGTCCTTATTTTTCTTCATGCAAAATTATCCTTAAGTTTTTAAACTGAGGAAGCTAATTGATTATTATTTAGTAGCTGTATTAATGACATTTTTCATAGAAAATAAATTACCCATAAATATGTTGCATCTGTGTATATATCTGTGTGTGTACACATATGTGTATATATATGCGTGTGTGTGGGTATACATGTATACCTGCTCTCTTACAGATAACCATCCATCATTCATTCTTTTATTCAGTCAATCAAAAAATATTGAATACCAATTACAGGTCTAAGCACTGTTCTAGATACCAGAAAAAGAGTAAATGGAACAAACAGATATATTCTTCATGTATGGTACATTGTTTTGGGAACAGCAAGCAATAAATCCACTCTTCAGAAGTCATTTATTTCTGAAGCATTTAATTGGTAGCTCCTTATCCATACTATAGGCATAGCATCTAACATTTATCTAATACTTAATCGTTTTTGAAGACTACCTGCTGTGCCCTAAGTCCTTAATTTACTCTTCATTCTAACCCTCTGAGATTAGTACTTTTCTCAGTTTTACAAATGAAGGAATTGAAGGATAGAAAATTGAAATAACTTGCTCAAGGTTGCATGGCAAATAAGTGGCAGAGCCGGGAATGAAAACCAGAGGATCTGATTCCAGCACATGCTTATTATCACTATATATGACCTCTGTTTCTCTCCCTTGCAGAATGATGGGAAATATGGATATAGAATATTTCCTGATAGGACTTTCCTTCATGCATGTATAATCTTATTTTTCTCTTGAAGTTATCATCCTTATTTTGGTGTATATACATATTTAATGCCAACCATTTATACAGTGTTTATATGATGAAATCATTAATAAAACTGAATGTGAGAAAGTGTGACCACTCAGCATTCTTAGACATAAGCAAAAGTGATGACATAAAAAGAAAGGAAAATACTCCTCTTTATTACCAGAAAGTGCATTTTCTCCTGCTTTACTGAAAAATGAACAGCCAGAAAACACTTGGCTAGATGAGCCTAAAAGCAATCATCCACTACTGCTCTTTTTAAAATGAAATATTCAGTAGAGCAAGATAAAATAAGGGACCATGAAAAGGGGTTTGGGAACATAAAGCTAGAAGGTAGATTCCGTTGGAGCATTTCATGGAATCGGAAAAAGATCTCCCCTCCAGGCCTGCCAGTGGTGATGAAGCTGGAAGTGAGAGTTCCAGTAATCAGTCTCAGTACAGCTGCAAAGGGAAGAGCCATCAGAATTATGTTTTTTTTTGTTTTGTTTGTTTTTTTTTTTTGTAGTTCGGATTACAAGAGAAAAAAAAATAGATGTGTGTGTCAATAACAACCTCTATTTGCACCTGGTAATTCATTGTCCAAATAATAATTTTGGAAAAACCAAAAACTTTGTTAAACTTTAAGGAGTGATTTCTACCTAGTTTAGCTATAGATTTATATTATGCTCTTTTCAAAAATGCACTTAGGTTTATTTAAGACCTCTTTATTTTGGAATGGATGGGTGTTTCCAAATATCTTACATAGGAGATTTTCTAAAAATTGTGAAATAATAGATGAATAAAAACAAGGGAGATAAATGTCTTGTACCTTTCTATCAGACAGCAGAGAAATACAGGCATAATTTTCTGAATTAATTTCTAAAGACAAACATAATTTTATTTTGTTATTATTATACTTTAAGTTTTAGGTTACATGTGCACAATGTGCAGGTTAGTTACACATGTATACATGTGCCATGTTGGTGTGCTGCACCCATTAACTTGTCATTTAGCATTAGGTATATCTCCTAATGCTGTCCCTCCCCCCTCCCCCCAGCCCACAACAGTCCCCGGAGTGTGATGTTCCCCTTCCTGTGTCCATGTGTTCTCATTGTTCAATTCCCACCTATGAGTGAGAACATGTGGTGTTTGGTTTTTTGTCCTTGCGATAGTTTACTGAGAATGATGTTTTCCAGTTTCATCCATGTCCCTACAAAGGACATGAACTCATCATTGTTTATGGCTGCATAGTATTCCATGGTGTATATGTGCCACATTTTCTTAATCCAGTCTATTGTTGTTGGACATTTGGGTTGGTTGCAAGTCTTTGCTATTGTGAATAGTGCCACAATAAACATACGTGTGCATGTGTCTTTATAGCAGCATGATTTATATTCCTTTGGGTATATACCCAGTAATGGGATGGCTGGATCAAATGGTATTTCTAGTTCTAGATCCCTGAGGAATCGCCACACTGACTTCCACAATGGTTGAACTAGTTTACAGTCCCATCAACAGTGTCAAAGTGTTCCTATTTCTCTACATCTTCTCCAGCACCTGTTGTTTCCTGACTTTTTAATGATGGCCATTCTAACTGGTGTGAGATGGTATCTCATTGTGGTTTTGATTTGCATTTCTCTGATGGCCAGTGATGATGAGTATTTTTGTATGTGTTTTTTGGCTGCATAAATGTCTTCTTTTGAGAAGTGTCTGTTCATGTCCTTCGCCTACTTTTTGATGGGGTTGTTTGCTATTTTCCTGTAAATTTGTTTGAGTTCATTGTAGATTCTGGATATTAGCCCTTTGTCAGATGAATAGGTTGTGAAAATTTTCTCCCATTCTGTAGGTTGCCTGTTCACTCTGATGGTAGTTTCTTTTGCTGTGCAGAAGCTCTTTAGTTTAATTAGATCCCATTTGTCAATTTTGGCTTTTGTTGCCATTGCTTTTGGTGTTTTAGACATGAAGTCCTTGCCCATGCCTATGTCCTGAATGGTAATGCCTAGGTTTTCTTCTAGGGTTTTTATGGTTTTAGGTCTAACATTTAAGTCTTTACTCCATCTTGAATTAATTTTTGTATAAGGTGTAAGGAAGGGATCCAGTTTCAGCTTTCTACATATTGCTAGCCAGTTTTCCCAGCACCATTTATTAAATAGGGAATCCTTTCCCCATTGCTTGTTTTTGTCAGGTTTGTCAAAGATCAGATGGTTGTAGATATGCGACATTATTTCTGAGGGCTCTGTTCTGTTCCATTGATCTATGCCTCTGTTGTGGTACCAGTACCATGCTGTTTTGGTTACTGTAGCCTTGTAGTATAGTTTGAAGTCAGGTAGCGTGATGCCTCCAGCGTTGTTCTTTTGGCTTAGGATTGGCTTGGTGATGGGGGCTCTTTTTTGGTTCCATATGAACTTTAAAGTAGTTTTTTCCAATTCTGTGAAGAAAGTCATTGGTAACTTGATGGGGATGGCATTGAATCTATAAATTACCTTGGGCAGTGTGGCCATTTTCACAATATTGATTCTTCCTACCCATGAGCATGGAATGTTCTTCCATTTGTTTGTATCCTCTTTTATTTCATTGAGCAGTGGTTTGTAGTTCTCCTTGAAGAGGTCCTTCACGTCCCTTGTAAGTTGGATTCCTAGGTATTTTATTCTCTTTGAAGCAATTGTGAATGGGAGTTCACTCATGATTTGGCTCTCTGTTTGTCTGTTATTGGTTTATAAGAATGCTTGTGATTTCTGTACATTGAGTTTGTATCCTGAGACTTTGCTGAAGTTGCTTATCAGCTTAAGGAGATTTTGGGCTGAGACAATGGGGTTTTCTAGATATACAATCATGTCATCTGCAGACAGGGACAATTTGACTTCCTCTTTTCCTAACTGAATACCCTTTATTTCCTTTTCCTGCCTAATTGCCCCGGCCAGAACTTCCAACACTATGTTGAATAGGAGTGGTGAGAGAGGGCATCCCTGTCTTGGGCCAGTTTTCAAAGGGAATACTTCCAGTTTTTGCCCATTCAGTATGATATTGGCTGTGGGTTTGTCATAGATAGCTCTTATTATTTTGAGATACATCCCATCAATACCTAATTTATTGAGAGTTTTTATCATGAAGGGTTGTTGAATTTTGTCAAAGGCCTTTTCTGCATCTACTGAGATAATCATGTGGTTTTTGTCTTTGGTTCTGTTTATATGCTGGATTACATTTATTGATTTGCGTAACACAAACATAATTTGAATGTATTTAGAGAATATGCCTTTCAATTCTATTTGATAAAATTAGACCATAATGCAAGTGTAAGTCTCTATGTGTGGATTCCCTATGAGAAAAGGCAATAAGTAAGCACAGTGTGAGCTCAGTCTCACTGTGGGAATACTGAGAATCAGAAGTTAAAAAATAGTCAAGTCTGTAAATTATGTACATAATTTCTGATTATTTTATTTTGAAAAGGGAAAAAAATTTTGACCCACTTTCTTTACTTTTTCATTCTAGGCTAGATAGTATATTGGTTCAATTAATGGTCATATATTTTAATTTAGCCTGGCTTTGTCACTTAAAAACTTGTTGAGATTCAAAACCTCTGCTTTCTCATAGGAAAACATCAAAATTATTTTTAATGTTTTGTGAGGTTTAAATAAGAAAATACCTATAGAATGGTAAGTGTAGTGTTCTTGCTGAGTGATCAACTAAATGATTAAGTAGTTACAAAACACAAAAATATAAGTAAAATAAATGAGAAAAAGATCAAGTGATAACAACAAATACCCTCCATTACAAAATACATTTTTTCTTTGTCATCTGAGTCTGAAAGAATATGAATACTCTCTGTCTCTCTCCCGACAAAATGAAACTATCAATCCACCAAAACATTTCTATATTTGGATGCAGACATGCTTTGGTTTGCTTATAGCAAAACATTTTCTATGTAAATGAATTGCTTCTTCTGAAGCAGTATTCTTGTCAAATGTATATCTCAGACAAAATAGCTAGAATTCAGTCAATAATAGCACATTATCTCACAGGCTTGACCTTCATTAAGAACAATGCAGAACATCATTAAAATGTGTGAAGAGTAATTTAAAATATAACTTTTTTGATGTAATAATAAGAATTTGTCATATTTATAACAAGTACAGACTCACTAACAACAAAAATATATGTATTTCTAATCATTCCATAGATAACCACAAAAGATTTTTTTTGTATTAATTAGAGTTGAGAAGTTGAAGGTAGGAGAAAAGTAGAAAGATTTGGAAAACATTTACTTTCATTTTAGAGTGATAGCTTTTAAAAGATAGGATTGAAGTCTTTATCTTTTCTACTTATTTTGTTCCCAGCCTAACTGCTTTCTAGCTTTCCAATTTGGGTTCCTATTTCAGTACCTTGGTGTTAATATTCGAAAGATCATCCACATTTTGATACATTTTAAAAAATAAAGCCACTTGAAGCTAAATAGCATATTTCAGGGCTTGAAATGTAGCTTAGTTCCATCATTAGGTATCTGCTGCATAACTTGAAATTTTACATTCTATGCCACTTCACCAACATTTCTAGAAACTTTTAGAAATGGTTAGAAATACCACAGGAGAGAACTCAGTACTATTAGAGAAGTTTAGTGATTCAAAGAGATGCTATGGAAAACAACATCCAAATGACTCAGAATTAATTTTCCCCTGCTAGGAGATTGCAGCTTCTGCTTTTCCCCAGGGAAAGTTGCATTACTCACACGTAGTACTTCCAACTGGGCTGCTTCTGTGTATTTTTGCTATTGAACAAACACTGGGAAATGGCAGGGGCACATCTATATGTACTTTACGGTAGTCCTCTGTGGCTGTTGTTATGTCTCCCTAGCATCTCCCTAGCAGCTTTTTCCTACCCAACTTTTTACAGCCCCTCCAGACCTCAGGAGTAAGAATGTGAACTGGGCAAGACTGGCAGCTGTCCTCCTTCAATTTTTAAAGTTGGAATAAGCAGGAAAGTCTGACTTTGCTTCATGACCCCATGACCCTGTGAACAGGACACCAGACTCACCTGTTTCTATCCATTTAACAAATGTTGTTTGTGTCTTCACCATGAGCCAGTAACCATTCTACATCCTGAGGACTGAGCAATTAACATGGCAATTGTCTTGGAGCTATGATCTCTGATCTCAGTCATGAGGAAAAACGATAAAATGAAAATAGCCCAAATGAAGAAACATTTTAGGTGATATTTGTGACCTATCTTATTAGGTCCTCCAAAATTTGTATCTTATCTTCAAACCCCTATTTGTCCTATATTGGGTTTCAACAAGTTTGCATGCAGTAATATCTTGTAGACACAAATTTCCAAAAAACAAATTAAAAGTTCACTACTATTAGAGGTATCACAAATTATAAACTTATGTGACTATTAAATTCTTCACTCTTCTGTTAATTCTCTCAATTTGTATTATGAGAAAATATATTACTTGTGATACTCACCAAAATGAAAAAAAAATCATTTATTACCCAAGTTTTAATTATTAGAAGAACTTGAGAATTAAGCTAAATGAGCAATGTCAGTTAGAAGGAATGATTGACATCATCAGCTTCTGTTTTAAATATATCTGTAAACCAGGAGATATTTTCTAAAGTCACAGAAATATATTTACATATTTCCTTCTCTGACATGCAAAAGTGAGATAAGGTTTTGACTATATGTTCAATATATTAAAAGATAAAATAAACACTATTTATACTAGCAGCTGAATACCCATAGAAAATAATGGCAAAGTTAAATTATATCAAACAAAAAATATTTATTGAGTCCCTAATTCTATACGGAGTGCTCTGTGAATTATTTTCAGTTGTTTATAATAACCTAAGAAAATGTCACGTTTTCCAAGGATCTAACAAGCTAGTTGGGGAAACCAGATAGTTAACTACAAACTGAACAAAAAGGACTTAAATTAACAGTTCAAGAAAACAGAAATATTTTTCTCTAAAGCACATATTTAATTACTACATTAATTTTAGCAGTAAATGATTAAGTGTTTTGCAAAGATATTTTCACAAGTTTTTTTCTGTTACTATATATTTTAATACATGCTCTTTCTATTCTATTATATAATGATTAAATATAACCTGCAACATTTACAGTATAACATTCACTTATTGCTGAATTAGCCAAAGATTTATAGATTTGTGTATTTTTTCCATACATATGTACTTCTGTGTGTAATAACCTTTCCATATGGGTGTATGCACCTTTTCCATATAGAATAGGGGGATAATCAATAAATGCATCTTTTTTTTAACTTACCCCTTTAAATTTGAATGTTTAGTTTGAGCACTTGGAAGCATTTGGGTTGCCTGAGAAGACAGGTTAGGGTGTCTTCCATGCTTTTGAATGCCGAGGAGCAAGAGATATCCTAAACACAGTCACCTGTGTCTTAAGGAAATAAGAAATGAAATTAGGAAAATTTGTTGTTGGTAATCTAGCACAATATGAAAAGGTATGCTAAAATTTGGGAGATTTATCTCTAGGAAACAGAAAACCACTAAGGGTTCTTTGAAAAAGGAAGCAAGAAAATGGAATATTTTAAGGATAAATAGTTACTCAAGAGGGTCTCTCTAAAATGAGGAAATCTATAGGCAGGGAAACCATTTAAGAAGTTATTTAAAAAGTAGAATTTTGATGCAATAAAAAGAAAACTACTTGAGAGATCAGTAAAAGTATATGGGAAGTAAATAGGATAAACAATCTACCCTAATAATTCTGCTTATTATCACATATTAGCAAAGAGGACATAAAAATTTCAACATTCAAATGAAAAAAATGATAAAAGAAAGACGCAAAAGTATATATTTATAATGATTTTAAGTTACATCGACCTACTTGTATACATGATTAATCTAGGATTTTTTTACATAACAAATCTTAAAATTGAATTTATCCATATTTTGTATAAAATTTAACATATTGCAGTAAATAATAATAATAAACTAATATTGACATCAAGAAAGTAATTCTCCACGCAAAATGTGTCTATAATTCAATGACCTTTCACATTTTGTGTTTCATGTCAACATAACTCAAGTATTTGTTCTTTGCTTAAAAATTTTTCCAAAGTTATTACATATGAGGTTAGTAGTGAGAAGTTAAATATGTTGATTTAATTTTTCTTTATCTATTACCCATAATTACAGCATTCACTTTTCAAATGATATTTAAAATCTCAAGGAAGATTAATATAGTACTGAATAATGGTGGCACACATGTAAAACATTAACACTGCCCTTTACCCATCTTGAATATTTCACATTTATTTATTTAAAATATGAGCAGTGCCACGTGGCTTTAAGCATCTGGCATACAGATGGAGAATTGTGGGTATCAAAATATCAGATCTATTTTGGTGGAGTAATGAATACCCCTGCGTATGTTGTCTTTGAAAAAGAAAGTTTGATCGTTTTGTGCAAAGTGCAAGAAAAAAAAAAAAACTAGAATGTTATGATTAAGTTGGAAAAATAATGTGGATGCATTTAAGGCATTTCATATAAGATAAATGTGTTTGGATAAGACACACCATTTCAAATAAAAATTCAAGATTAAAATAGTACTTGATGAGAAAATGGCATGGTACTGGTGCCAAAATAGAGATATAGACCAATGGAAAAGAACAGAGGTCTCAGAAATAACATCACACATCTACAACCATCTGATCTTTGACAAGCCTGACAAAAACAAGAAATGGGGAAAGGGTTCCCTATTTAATAAATGGGAAAACTGACTAGATATATGTAGAAAGCTGAAACTGCATCCCTTCCTTATACCTTATACAAAAATTAACTCAAGATGGATTAAAGACTTAAATGTTAGACCTAAAACCATAAAAACCCTAGAAGAAAACCTAGGCAATACCATACAGGACATAGGCATGGGCAAGTACTTCATGACTAAAACACCGAAAGCAATGGTAACAAAAGCCAAAATAGACAAATGGGATCTAATTAAACTAAAGAGCTTCTGCACAGCAAAAGAAACTACCATCAGAGTGAAGAGACAACCTACAGAATGGGAGAAAATTTTTGCAATCTACCCATTTGACAAAGGGCTAATATCCAGTATCTACAAAGAACTTAAACAAATTTACAATTACAAGAAAAATTCAAACAGCCCCATCAAAAAGTGGGCAAAGGATATGAACAGACACTTCTCAAAAGAAGACATTTATGCAGCCAGCAGACACATGAAAAAATGCTCATCATCACCGGTCATCAGAGAAATGCAAATTAAAACCACAATGAGGTACCATCTTATACCAGTTAGAATGGTGATCATTAAAAAGTCAGGAAACAACAGGTGCTGGAAAGGATGTGGAGAAATAGGAACACTTTTACACTGTTGTGGGACTGTAAACTAGTTCAACCATTGTGGAAGATAGTGTGGTAATTCCTCAGTGGTCTAGAACTAGAAATGCCATTTGACCCAGCAAAGGATTATAAATCATGCTACTATAAAGACACATGCATAGGTATGTTTTTTTTTTTTTTTTTTTTTTTTTTTTTTTTTTTTTTTTTTTATTATACTTTAGGGTTTTAGGGTACATGTGCACAATGTGCAGGTTTGTTACATATGTATCCATGTGCCATGTTGATTTCCTGCACCCATTAACTCGTCATTTAGCATTAGGTGTATCTCCTAATGCTGTCCCTCCCCCCTCCCCCCACCCCACAACAGTCCCCGGAGTGTGATGTTCCCCTTCCTGTGTCCATGAGTTCTCATTGTTCAATTCCCACCTATGAGTGAGAACATGCGGTGTTTGGTTTTTTGTCCTTGCGATAGTTTACTGAGAATGATGTTTTCCAGTTTCATCCATGTCCCTACAAAGGACACGAACTCATCATTTTTTATGGCTGCATAGTATTCCATGGTGTATATGTGCCACATTTTCTTAATCCAGTCTATCGTTGTTGGACATTTGGGTTGGTTCCAACTCTTTGCTATTGTGAATAGTGCCGCAATAAACATACGTGTGCATGTGTCTTTATAGCAGCATGATTTATAGTCCTTTGGGTATATACCCAGTAATGGGATGGCTGGGTCAAATGGTATTTCTAGTTCGAGATCCCTGAGGAATCGCCACACTGACTTCCACAATGGTTGAACTAGTTTACAATCCCACCAACAGTGTAAAAGTGTTCCTATTTCTCCACATCCTCTCCAGCACCTGTTGTTTCCTGATTTTTTAATGATGGCCATTCTAACTGGTGTGAGATGGTATCTCACTGTGGTTTTGATTTGCATTTCTCTGATGGCCAGTGATGATGAGCATTTCTTCATGTGTTTTCTGGCTGCATAAATGTCTTCTTTTGAGAAGTGTCTGTTCATGTCCTCTGCCCACTTTTTGATGGGGTTGTTTGTTTTTTTCTTGAAAATTTGTTTGAGTTCGTTATAGATTCTGGATATTAGCCCTTTGTCAGATGAGTAGGTTGCAAAAATTTTCTCCCATTCTGTAGGTTGCCTGTTCATTCTGATGATAGTTTCTTTTGCTGTGCAGAAGCTCTTTAGTTTAATGAGATCCCATTTGTCGATTTTGGCTTTTGTTGCCATTGCTTTTGGTGTTTTAGACATGAAGTCCTTGCCCACGCCTATGTCCTGAATGGTATTGCCTAGGTTTTCTTGTAGGATTTTAATGGTTTTAGGTCTAACATATAAGTCTTTAATCCATCTTGAATTAATTTTTGTATAAGGTGCAAGGAAGGGATCCAGTTGCAGCTTTATGCATAGGTATGTTTATTTGTGGCACTATTCACAATAGCAAAGACTTGGAACCAACCCAAATGTCCATCAGCGATAGACTGGATTAAGCAAATGTGGCACATATACACCATGGAATACTATGCAGCCATAAAAAAGGATGAGTTCATGTCCTTTGTAGGGACATGGATGAAGCTGGAAACCATCATTCTCAGCAAACTATTGCAAGGACAGAAAACCAAACACTGCATGTTCTCACCCATAGGTGGGCATTGAACAATGAGAACACTTGGACACAGGGCGGGGATCATCACACACTGGGGCCTGTCATAGGATGGGGGGAGGGGAGAGGAGGGAGGGGGGAGGGATAGCATTAAGAGAAATACCTGATGTAAATGACAAGTTAATGGATGCAGCACACCAACATGGTACATGTATATGTGTGTAACAAACCTGCACGTTGTGCACATGTACCCTAGAACTTAAAGTA
This sequence comes from Nomascus leucogenys, assembly GCF_006542625.1. Lineage (NCBI taxonomy): Eukaryota > Metazoa > Chordata > Mammalia > Primates > Hylobatidae > Nomascus > Nomascus leucogenys. The sequence goes on from NC_044387.1 coordinate 25,896,148, forward strand.
TAATAAAAATAAATAAATAAAATAAAATAGTACTTGATGGAAGAAGAAGTGTTACTTTTAGGAAGAAGCAGCTGATAACGGGTATAAGAACACAGGTAGTGGTGTTCTCTCTCACAAAGACTGATGCGTCTTCTGGTAAGCTATAGAAAGAGAAACATCAGTACGCAAGTTGGATGCAAGATCATCTACTAAGATAATTTAAGGAAGATGAGTGAACATATCAAATCAAACCTTCATAACCAAAGTTGCTAGGTATTAGAAACCCAAATGGAGATGTTGCAAAAATCACTATGCACTTTTTCTTCTCTAGGTGAAGCAACCTCAAAAACTTCAGATTTATTTACCACTCAACTCCCTTCCTCATGTTTGTTTGTTTGTTTTTAGCCTTATGTGTTAGAATTTGTGCCTCTAACTGATTCCCACTGACACAAACTCTTTCGAAATGCACTCAAGATACTCTACATTGTTTTGAAAGAGAAGTGTCACATACTACACACAACAACTAGAATTCCAAAATCAGGGAGATTGGAGAGGCAGTCTGGGTGTTATGTAGTAACTGTGTGAGCCACACACTGTGTAATCACACTGGAGTAAGGTAATCATAAAAAATAGAAAATACATAAAACTTATTAAAATGCTAGAATATATGTTTCCAGAGTGGCAGAAAAGTGTTTAGTTCTCATGCAAATTAGGTGACCTGATGACAAAAAAATTAATTAAATTATATGAGAAAATACGTGTCTTTCTTGATTAGTCTATGGTATTTGAATCAAATTATTTGTTTTGAAAGATTTACCAGTTGAAGCTTTTTTTCAGGTACATATGAGTCCAGAAATAATAACTCAATCTATATTTATATCAAAGCATTTGATCTATAAAGAAGATAAATAGATCTATTAGTTCCAGGAATTTCACTAAAAGTCACTTGGAAGTCAATTAAATTGAGGTAATATGTGTTGAACAGTGAGTAACTTTAGACTTCCAGTAAATTTTTTGTTTTAACTTTAGTATGCCATTGTGCTTTTCTTCTCTGACTCTTCAAGTTTTTCATCATTTTTCTTTATCAATTAATTTACTCCACTTTTTGGCAAGGACAGTCAGGCAAGGACTATTTTCAACCTCAAGGGGTTATTTTGGAAATTAAATCATGGTGTCTGTTGTCCATTTCTTGGAATATTAACCTCAAAACTCTTTATACAACATTATATGTATATATGTGTACACATACACACACACACGAAACATTTTCTGCCTTTAAGTTAAAACCTTAATTTTCCTTCACTAGACTTAACAGAACAGCTATAGAATTAGGACAAGTAATTGTCTCCCTTATAAAGGAAAGAAACGATTAAATTCCTTTAGATGGGATTTAATTGCATTTCAGCCCCAGAAGCTCCCCATATTCCATTTGAGTCAATATTTTACTAAAGAAAGAATAAAACATTTCCAAAGAAAGATTTTCAAAAGAAAATAAGAAATTAAAAAATCGTTTGATATAAATGAAAAAAATTGTTGAAGTTATACTCAACGTTAGACTGTATATATTTGTTCAAAATACTAGTGAACAAGAGAACTTGAATCAGTATGCAATTTGAGAAGAATGCATGCTTCTAAACTGCTAATATAACAAACAATTGATTAATGAACAATTATTTGGCCAATTATAACTACTTCCATCCTCAAAACATAAACCAATATTTACTCAAAACAGCCTTACTTTTATTGTTGCTGCTGTGTTTTCTTTCTGCTTTGTTTTTTTTCTTAATCTGAGGTATCCTATTCCCTCATTTCTAGATCTAGAGATTTTAGGCAAGTGAATTATCCATTTAAGTTATTTGAGTATATATTATTTTACTTCCATTAACATAATAATTTTATAAAAATAGGAAATATAGAAGAATTGCTTGCAAATTAAATAAAGCTTATTAAAAATGCTATCTTGCTGTTAATAAATATTTCATAGTATCTTTAAGGTGGGATAGGATTTGCAAAATCTACGAAATCCTGGGTTTGAAACTCATTATTGCCATTAACTAGTTATTTATATTGGACAGACTTAGGGCCAAATACAACAGGTGTGATCGTTATTTCTCCATCTAATGATTATATAATACAGTTATCTCTCGTTATACTCGTGATTGGTTCCAGGACCACCGCATATACCAAAAGCTGCACATACTCAAATCCTGCAATTGGCCCTACAGAACCCTTGTATATTAAAAATCAGCACTCCATATAAAGGAGTTTTGAATGCCACAAATACTGTAATTTCTATCTGCATTTAGTTGAAATAAGGTCCAGGCATAAGTGGATTTGTGTCATTCAAACTCCTGCTAAGGGTCAACTGCATGTTTTTTGTCTAATCTGATATATCTTCCACTTCTGATAATGGCATTTAAAATTTTCTTTTAGAAATTTCATCCATGGGATTCTAGTGGACTTGTCGAGGGCACATTTGAGTTGAGCATGTGACTAGGCCAGCCAGATTATTCCACATATATGTACACAGCTAATGTCTAAGAGTAAATGCTAATCCACAGCAGGGCAGTCTGTGTACTTTTCTGATACTGTTTGCTGTGAGGGAGAAATAAACCTAGAATTGTCAGAGGTATTCTGCTGCATATGGAGGAAGCCTGCCTAAGAATTAAGCCAATACAGAGTAAAGTGGAGTCAAGCTATGAGAAGAGCAATGTAGATTTGAAGTTATTTTGCTAAAGCGTTTGGATCTACCCCTTTCAAGGCCAGCATCAAGGCCTCACACACTCTCTATTGTGAGCTACACGGCCTAATGTTGTTACAGGATCCTTGGGGTGTCAGTTTTCTGGCCAGAAATCCCTGTGGCTGGTGGCCTCTTTGCTTGAGTTTCGCTCAAGCCTGGTGGGCTTGTTTTGCCCACTTGGCTTGGCAGGCTGTGCTCAGCTCATGCTACCAGCCTGGATCCCACACTCTCCAAGGATGAGTCAGGCATGGAGCTGCGAGTGTTTGTGAGTGAGCATGGGGTCCAGCCACTGACACAGTCAGACACGCTGGCTGCTGCAGCAGGACAGGCAGTTCCAGGTGCCAGCATGGGCAGCTGCTCTTTGAGAGACTGTGGCTAGCCCAGGCACACAGCAAGCAACTTCCACAGCTGGCACTGGGGACAATGGTGGTGCCCGGAAGCTTGGAGATGCCAGGAACTGCAGGGCCCTAAAGAAGGAGTCACAGCCCTGGCTCCAGGAGCTCCCAGGACTGGGTTCTCCAAAGGGCAAAAGCTCTTCTCTCCTTCTCTTCACCCACGATATGGTGAGCAATGGGCATGTTTCAGCCTTGATTATGTTATAGCTCTTTTACCTCCCTATTCAGCAGATCCCCAGTTATTATCCTATAACCAGGAAGAATGAGGTAGGCAGATAAATGAAAGGTGAGCAAGATGAAGAGGAGCTTTACTGAGTGACAGAACAGCTCAGAGGAGACCCACAGGGGTAGCTCTTTTCTGCAACCAGGGTGTCCCATCAAGTGTTTAGCTCCCAGCATAGAGAGAGGGTAGTGCCTCTCTGCAGCTGGTTGCACTGTCATCTGCTCAGCTCTGGCTGAGCCCAGAGCTTTTGGGAGGTGAAGCCAGCTGGGCTTCTGGGTCGTGTGGGTACTTGGAGAACTTTAGTGTCTAGCTAAAGGATTGTAAATGCATCAATCAGCACTCTGTGTCTAGCTAAAGGATTGTAAACACACCAATCAGCACTCTGTAAAAACACACCAATCAGCACTCTGTAAAATGGACCAATCAGCACTCTGTGTCTAGCTAAAGGATTGTAAACGCACCAATCAGCACTCTGTAAAAACACACCAATCGGCACTCTGTAAAATGGACCAATCAGCAGGATGTGGGTGGGGCCAAATAAGGGAATAAAAGCTGGCCACCCCCCAGCCAGCAGCAGCAGCTCTCTCAGGTTGCTTTCTGCACTGTGGAAGCTTTGTTCTTTTGCTCTTGAAAATAAATCTTGCTGCAGCTCACGCTTTGGGTCCGCATTACCTTTATGAGCTGTAACACTCACTGCTCCTGAAGTCAGCAAGACCACAAACCCACCAGGAGGAACAAACATCTCCAGATGTGCCACCTTTAAGAGCTGTAACACTCACTGCGAAGGTCTGCAGCTTCACTCCTGAAGTTACTGAGACCACAAACCCACCAGAAGGAAGAAACTCCAGACGCATCTGAATATCTGAAGGAGCAAACTCCAGATACCACCTTTAAGAGCTGTAACACTCACTGCAAGTGTCATGGCTTCATTCTTGAAATCAGCGAGACCAAGAATCCACTGGAAGGAATAAATTGTGGACATATTTTGGCACCCAACGTGGGGCACACTTTTATGAGCCTCAGAGGAGGAGAGGAAGTGTGCACTGACTGGTCCATGGACAGCCATGGGTGGGCCACAAAAGGCACCACAAGTTCACACTTCTGTCCATAGACGGGCAGCCTGGCTGGCAGCCTTCAGACCCTGCCTGGCCTGAAGATGCTGCCTCACCAGGGACCCGCCCTACCCCCTTCTGCCCAGGAACCTGTCTACTGTCATCCCTGTAGCACCCAGGCTGCTGGCACCAAGGAACAACTGCAGGTCAACACAGAGCAGCCCTCAGCCTCCACTTGGCTTCCCCTCATGCTCATTGGCACCCAAAGTCAGGAAGAGGCTGAAGCAGCAGGAGGCTGCTGCATCAGCACTGTCTCAAGTGTGACCACACCCACTGGGGCTGTGACAGTACCTGGGCTTGGCAACAACCCTACTCTGAGACTGGAGAGGGCATCAGTAGTGGGGAAAGTCCAGGCGGTGGAAGCAGACACCCCTGAGCCTGCAGGGGAAGGAAAGGCCTTCCCGGCCCCCACGGGTGCAGAGTGCAGAGACGCCCATGTCCTTACAGCCTAGGGCGGGGGCTCCAGGTCTTTGCTGGGCCCCTCTCTGCCTGCCCCCCTGTGCTTGACCACACTGCTCCCCTGCCAGATGTAGGCTTGGCCAGCCCCATTGCAGCAGCCCCCAGGGCACTGGGCTTCACAGGGGATCCCACTTGTCCCTGCCTCCCTCTGGGTCCCTGAAACTTGGCAGCACTCTGGGCCCAGCTCCACCTCCTCCCTGTGCCCTCCCTGCAGCAGTGACGGGCAAGAGCAGTGATGCAGGGTCAGGCTCCAGAGCGGTGCAAGTTCCAGGCCTGGGAAAAGGTCTCACCTGGCTGCGCAAGGATGACAACAGCACAGTTGGCTGCCTCAGGGAAGCAGGGCACAGGGGACCCGCTGCTGCCATTGCTGATCCAGCAGCTGCTCCTGCCACCATGCCTGCACCTCCCCACTGCACCCGGCATGATGGCAGCAGCTGTTCTGGACGGCCCTCTGCTGCCATCAGTATTTTAAACATGATTGAATTATATTTCATTATCTGAGTAGGAGAGTCCTGACTATTACCACATTGGGTCTCCTTTCCTCTCCTCTCCTCTCCTCTCCTCTCCTCTCCTCTCCTCTCCTCTCCTCTCCTCTCCTCTCTTCTCTTCTTCTCTTCTCTTTTCTCTTCTCTTTCTTCTCTTCTCCTCTGTTCTCTTCCTTTCCTTTCCTTCCTTTTTTTCTCTTCTTTTCTTCTCTCTTTCTCTCTCTCTCTTTCTTTCTTTATTTTTTTGAGACAAGGTCTGTCTCTATGGTCCAGGGTGGAGTGTAGTGGCCAGATCTCATGCTCACTGCAATCTCCACCTTGTGCCTTGAAGCCATCCTGTCACCTCAGTCTCTCAAGTAGCTGAGGCAAGTGTGCACCACCACACCCGCCTAATTTTTGTATTTTTTGTAGAGATGATGTTTCACCGTGTTGCCAGGCTGGTGTCTACTTCCTGAGCTCAAGTGATCTGCCTGCCTCGGCCTCCCAAAGTGCTGGCATTACAGGCGCACCCAATGTATACCACATAGAATTCTTATAAAAAGAACACATGAAAAGTGTTTACCAGAGAACGTGGATATAGTGAGCCCTCAATATAAAAGTATCAAATTATAAATGTGTATCCTACTATTTCAATCATATTAATAATGATAGACATGATCAATTGCATGGTTATGTGAACCAGAATGCCAGGATGTGAATACAACTATTGCTACAAAATTACAATGACTTTGAAAAACTCAGTTAACCACACTAAATTTCAGTTTCTTCATTAAGAAAGTAGGGGAGGAGTGGAACATGATACTATCATGAATTTAGGGGAAAAATAATTAAATGCTAAAATACAAAGGAAAATTATGTAATAGAACTGTTATTTGTATTGTTTTCTTGTATATGTTATTTACAAACTATTGTATTGAAAGGAAACTTAAATATCCTTTAATCCAATCATCCATCTGATGCTTAAATTCCCTTGCCAAAATCTGACAAGTTTTCTTTCATCTATAGTTAAATACCTCCAATGACAGTAGTGTCACCTCATTTAAAGAGAGGTTATCTCCCAATTTTAAACTGTCCTTTCTATACTGATCCAAAAAGATGTGTTCTTAAAAGCTTCTACTCATTGAGCTATTTCTATCCTTATCTCATGCAAATTTATATTTATGCCTCCTCCATATGACAGTCTTTCAAGCAACTAAAGGCATGTATCATGTGCCTCATAAGTAAGGTTGCCATATAATTTGCTGCCACAATTGAGACATTTTTGTGAGCAAAAGCATTAGAAATTATGCCAGGATACCAGGTATAAACGCGGATTATACCATGGAAACTGGGTAAACACTATTTTCAACTCTTTTCATGATACAGGACTGATTTTACTTTAATGTTACTATTTTGATATGTTTGAATCTTCATTTTAGTTTACAGTCCCCTATAGCCGAATACAGCACTCCAGTAGAAAATATGTATGTTCAAATGCTCTGCAGAAGAGTTTATCAAAGCAACTCTGTAGGCAGAACAAATACTCAGATAATCACAGCATTTTGCAACAAATGGCTTTTTTTTTGTTTCAGTAGATTCCGATCACTCAGCTGTGAGCTATGTGAATGTGATTAAGACCTTAGAAAGAATATAAGATTTGATTTTATCACTACACAAAGGGAAAGACTATGTATGAGCTATGAGTAGAAAAACAAAATTGATTATGTTCAAAGATTAAACAGGGAGAAATGAATATATAAATGACATGACTACAGAAGCCAGAGCAACATCTATCTATAAATCTTCTATTAAGCAGCTGAAAATTTAGAATGAACATTTAAATAACTTGCCAAAGAAACAAAAACATTTATATGCATATCTTCGTTTGTGTGTGTGTGAATGTGTATGTGTATTTTACTGTATATTCTTACCAGTAGTTCACATTTATAGAGTAGTTTTATTAGTGCTGTATATTATTGGTAAATTCAGCTAGTAGATTCTTTCCTAAGATTATCTTTGAAGGTCATTACACAACAGCATTCAGTAGTTATTAGTTGTAAGTGGTACTTCAAATGTTTCAAATAAAAAATTACAAAAAAAATGCTAATTATATAAAAAGTCTAGGATTTCCTGAATCCCATTTTGTAGGAGGTAAAATTAAGGTAAATCAAGTTTTGATTTTCTCCCATATGATTTATCTCTCTCCCTTTCATTCTCATTTGTATGTATGAAAGATCAATTGACTTCATATATTTCCATTGATAATTACATTTAGCACTAATTTGTAAACATGCTGTGTTCCTTCTTGAAATCAGCAAAGTAAAATTTCATAACAAGTTTGGATTAATTCATATCAGAGAACTCACAGAATGCAGAAAAACATTAATAATTATAATCTATAGTTTACTATAAGAATTATCCTTAAGATGAATTTTAAAGTATTTCTAACATTTATTTAATGTAAATCATAGTAAAATATAATATACTGCCATATTCTGGAGATAATCTTGATAGGAAAAGGTTAAGAATTAATATTTGAGTTCGAAAACACTTCAAAATACAAACTTTTGAGTCACTAACTTGCTTTGAATTTTTTAAATTGAATTTTTTATTGAGATAATTATAATTTCACATGCAGTTGTAAAAAGCAGTGCAGATTCTACGTTTCATCCAATGGTAAAATTTTGCAAAGTTATAATGTTATATAACCAGCACAACATTAACACTGATACAATCCATCAGTTCACTCAGATTTCTCCTTTTACTTGTTCGCGTGTGTGTGTGTGTGTATGTGTTTAGTTTGATACAATTTTTTTATATGTGTAAGTTCATGTGTACATGACCACAGTCAATATACTGAACAGTTCCATCACCACAAGGATCTCTCATGTCGCACCAATCTTTCTTCCTTCCCAACCCAACTCCTACCTAACCATTGGCAAGTAACACTCTTCTATTTACAAAATTGTGTCATTTAAAAAAATGTTATATAAATGGAGTCATATGGCACGTATGTGTTAGGCATCGACTATATTCATTCACAATAATTGGATATTCATTCAAGTTGTTGCATGTATCAATAGGCCAATTTTTGTTGCTATGTAGTATTCGGTGGTATGCAGGTACCACAGTTATGTTTTGACATCAACTGTGGACACTGAAGGACATCTGGGTTGATTCTCATTTTTGGCTATTACAAATAAAACAAATATTACAAATAGTGCTGTTAACATTTATGTACAGGTTTTTGAGTGAACATAAGTTTTTGTTTTTCTGGGATAAATGACCAAGAATGCAATTCCTATGCCATATGGTCACTGCATGTTTAGTTTTATACAAAAATATCAAATTTTTCTAGACTGGCTGTCTCATTTTTCATTCTACCAGCAAGGCATAAGTGATTCAGTTTCTCCCAATCCTTGGCAGCATTTGATGCTGTCACTCTTTATCATTTAAGCTGTTCAGCTAGTTGTAGAGCTATATTTTATTGTGGTCTTCATTTGCGCTTCCCTGATGGCTATTGATGTTGAACTTTTCTTTATGTGCTTATTGTCTATATGTAGATCCTCTTCTGTGAAATGTCTCTATTTGCCCATTTTCTATAGGTTATTTTGGTTGACTCTTGACAGTTCTTATATACTCTAGATACTAGTCTTTTGTCCAGTAGCAGCTTTGCAAATATTTACTCTCAATCTGTAGCTTGACTATTGATTATGTTCTCATGCACTTTCACAGAGCATAAGATTGTAATTTTTTCTTTTTTTTTTTGAGATGCAGTTTTGCTCCTGTTGCCCAGGCTGGAGTGCAATGGCACGATCTCAACTCACCACAACCTCCGCCTCCCAGGTTCACGCGATTCTCCTGCCTCAGCCTCCCGAGTAGCTGGGATTACAGGCATGTGCCATCACACCCAGCTAATTTTGTATTTTTGTAGAGACGGGGTTTCTCCATGTTTGTCAGGCTGGTCTTGAACTCCTGGCCTCAGGTGGTCTGCCCATCTCGGCCTCCCAAAGTGCTGGGATTACAAGCATGAGATTGCAATTTTGTAAGATTCAATTTATAATTTTTCCTTTTATACATTATGCCTTTAGTATCAAGTTTAAGAACTCTTTGCTTAACCCTAGATCTAGGAGATTTTCTCCTGTTTTTTGTTTGTTTGTTTGTTTGTTTTCCCAAGAGTTTTATGGTTTTACATTTTGTATTAAGGCCTGTGATTCATTTTGAGTTAATTTCTGTACAAGGTGTGAGACTAGCTCTAGGCTTTGTTGCAGTTGTCATTGTTTGCCTATAGATTTCCAGTTGTTCCAAGCAGTATCTGCTGACAGGACCATCTTTCTTGAATTGAACTACTTTTGCATTTCTGTCAAAAATCAGTTAAGCTCTTTGTATACGTCTATTTCTGGGTTCTTTGTTCTATTCTAATGATCTATGTGCCTAACTCCCAACCAATAACACACCACACTTATACCACCTAATTACTGTAGCTACATAGTAAATTTTGATGTCAGATAGAGTACTTCTTCCCAATTTATTTTTACTGATCAAGATTCTTTCAGCTCTTTAATGACCTACACATTTCTATATACAGTGTGCTTATCTATATAAACACATATATTTGCTGGGATTTTGATAGAAATTACAGTAAAAATATAGATCATTGTAGGGAGCATTGACATCTTTACTATATCCAGTCTTTCAATCAGTAAGCATAGTACAATTCCCATTTCTTTGGTCTTCTTTTATTTATTTCATCAACATTTTATAATTTCCAACATACAGATAACTATACCTATTTTAACCATATGCGTAAGTATTTCATGTTCTTTGGAGGCATTATAAATGGTATTGTATTTTTATTTTGGTTCATGAATATTCATTGTTAGCATATAGTGATATAATTGAATTTTTGTGGCGGTTTTGTATCCTTATGTCTTGCTAAACTCAATTATTTTATGGAAGTGTTTCGGTAGATTTCTTGAAATTTTCTACAAAGACAACCATGTCATCTACAAATATAGTGGGATTTTTTAAACTTCTTTTTCAATCTGCATGTGTTTTGTTTCTTTTCTTTAACTTTTTGCAATGGTTAGGACTTTCAGTGCCATACAGAATAAGAATGATAAGGGCAGACATGCTTGCCTTATTCATAAACTTAGATGGCAAAGATTCAGTTTTCACCATTCTGTATGAGGTTAGTTATACATTTTTTTGTAGATGATCTTTGTCATGTTGAGTATTAATTCCCCTATATTGAAAATTCACGCTGAAAATTACTCAGATTCTTTTTCTGTGTCAACTGATATGAACGTATAATTCAGGTTAGCTTATTGACATTATTGCTTATATTGACTCATTTTCAAATGTTGACTCAGACATGAATACCTGGAATAAGTTCTACTTGATCACGGTATATAAGCCCTTTTATACATTGTTTGATTTGATTTGCTAATGATTTGTTAATGATTTGCTAATGATTTGCATCTAAGTTAATGAAACATGTCAGATTGTAGTTTTCTGTGTTTGTGTATGTGTACGTGAGTGTGTGTGTGTGGGTGTGGGTGTGTGTGTGTACTCCTTATCAGGTTGTGGAGTCAAGGTAAGATTGGCCCCATAAAACAAGTTGAAAAGCCTCCTTTTTCTTCTATTTTGTTAAATGTTTGGTAGAATTCTTAAGTTTGCTGATTCTGTCCTCAGTCATTTACTATTGAGCTTATCTAGCAAGTTTTTTACTTTTGTTATTGTATTTTTCAGTTTTGTTATCTTCATTTGATTCTTCCTTATAATTTATATTCATTTGCTTAGATTTTTCTCTTTTTTCATTTGTTTCAAGATAATTTGTAATTAATTATTGAAACATTTTTAAAATTACTGATTTAAAGCCCTTTCCAGACACTTTCACCTATGATTTATCTTGGGGCTATTTTCAATTGATTGTATTTTCTCATTCAAGTCATGGTTTTCTTGGTTCTTACTATAATCCATATTTGTAAATTGTGTGCTGGACATTTTATCCCTTCTTTTAGAAGCCTACGGATTTTATTCAAATATATTTTAGCAGATGATTCATCTATTTAGGTTTGGCACACATTTTGATTTAATTTTGTGAAATATGTTTCCAATAGTAGTTTAATTTTCAGAGTCTTTGAGGTATTATTCAGGTTTCCTTGGTTTACCTGGTGTAACTGGGGCTTTCTGGATATCTGATGGTACTGCCAGAGAGGATGAAAAGTGTTTTCCCAGTCTGGGGTGCCGAGTGTCTTAGTGGTGAAGCAGGGGTATTGGAATCTTTTTACTAATTCTACTCAGCTGCTTTAATTTCTCTAGACAGAGAAAGAGGATTTAGGCCCATGGGGTCAAACAGGATTTTTGGACCAGAATACTTACTGTTGATATGTTCCTTCACTGGTTCTCCCTGCCTGCCAGTGTCTCTGGGTGGAGGAGAAAGGTCTTGGGCTATAGGTTCAAAGAGCAAGTGGCTGGGCCACTTGCTGTAAGTAACCAGGTTCCTTTTACCAGTTCTGGCTGTATGCTGAACCCAATTTCCTTTTCAGGGTTTCAACATTCATATAAAGATAGCAAATATAGCACACTGAGCTAAAAGGATTAAAGGATTATTAGTTCACTTATTAACAATATCTTCCAAGTGCTAAAGTACATGTTGACAATGTCATATTGTCAAAAGATTTAATTTTATGACATCAGACATTTTGTGATTTTGCAAAGAATATATAACATATATATATTTCAAGAAAATATGTTATATAAGAATATATAACATCACAAATTAACATATATCACATATATAAATCATATATAATATATAGAATATATAACATGTATCACATATATAATATATAATTATACATTATATATGCTTATATATAAATCATATATGTGATATGTTATATTCTTGAATCATATATTTATTTCAAAAATATATGTTATATTTCAAGAATATGTGTTATATATATTCTTGAAACATATATATGATTTTTTCTATTTACCAAAAATATGTATTTATATGGAGCTATCCAAGTATGTAATAGCTAGGTATTACAAACTAAATATACAGAAAGTCCAAAGACTAGGATATTACAGAGTACCTTACTTCCTTTATAAATCTCTTTCACAATGTTAAAAATTAAAAATTACTTCTTTATTTTAATCTGACCCATTTCCTGTAGCTTCAATTATCATTCTCTCCCATAGAGAAAGGGAAATTAATAAGCAGTCTTCTGATAAAAACAACTCTTATGTTTGTTGTCATTTTTTAAAAATTGTCATAAAAATTTAGAAGGGGTTTGATAAAATCAACGTTTTTATCCATGAGTTTTGATATGTGCTTGTGTGTGTGTGTGTATGTACACGTGTGTCTAAGACACAAATAGACATGCTCTTCTTCATCTGACTTGAATTCGTATGAATTACTGCAGTCTGATATAGTGTATGTCTGCCTATTATTATAACCAGGTGAATGCTTTTTACAATAAACCTGGCCACCTTCATTTACACTTTGCTATGAGATCCTGCCAAAGAGTATAAGAGCCACCTTGGCAGATAATAAAAGCAGCACTAGTGAGTGTGAATGGATCTGAAGAGTTCATTTAACAACATCTTGGAGAAAATTATAGGGAGGGACTAGACAGAATAAGAGGCTCTTAATAAATATTATTAAATACATGAAGGAGTTTTAAAAAGGCACCAGTTATGAAGCTAAATTTTCTTGTTCAATTTTATTTTTTTCTACCCTTCACCCCAAAATTATGAAGTCCTTTTATAATATTTGATCAATTAAGAAACTATTATTTGAAAAGAAAATAAGATATCAATATTACATAGCTGTCTTGGAGAAGAACCAAGAATTAACTCAAAACTTGAACTCTCAGACTTATAAACTATCTATTCCACAATAGTGTAACAATTTTCAATAAAAAGAAGTTTTGAAAATTTTAAAAGCCAATAACGTTCTAAAAATTTGTTCACATTTGCTCTTGGTTTGTGATGACATCACATATTTTATAACTTTATAGTCTTATAAAATTGTAGCCTGCTGCGGTGGCTGATGCCTGTAATCCCAGGATTTTGAAAGACTAAGGCAGGCAGATTACTTGAATGGGAGCCTAGGAGTTCAAGACCAGCCTGTGCAACATGGCGAAACCTCATCTCCACACACACACACACACACACACACACATATACATATATATAAATAGCCAGGCATGGCAGAGCACACCCGTAGTCCCAGCTACTCAGGAGACTGAGGTGAGAGAATTACTTGAGCCCAGTAGGTGATGTGCCACTGCATTCCAGCCTGGGCAACAGAGTGGGACCATCTCAGAAAAAAAAAAAAAAAAAAAAAAAATTGCCCATATTTTGAATTATACATCTCATTGTTGCAAAGTAATGTTTATATTCCATCTGTGTTCTAGGTTTCCAGTTCTTTATCCCCGATAAAAATTTGTTCCAAGTTATGCTGACTAATGATTTTCAGTAGAGACTTTGTACAACTCCTATCTCTAGGTAGTCATGCCAGGGCACCCTCTGCCTTTCTCTTCAAGCTGTTCTCCTAATTTCAGGAGGATAATTACAATCCCATTCAAATAGTAAGTATTCAAATAGTAAGTGTTCAATACTGTAGCAATATCTGTTTATATCATTATCTATCTCATAGAAACTGGGAAAAACTTAAACAAGTTAATCTGTCTCACAGCAAGTGCTCTAAAACACATGCTAAAAGTAGTTGCTGTTGATGGTGGTAGTGCCAAAAACAGTAAGAGGGATTGATATGGTTTGGCTCTGTGTCCCCACCCAAATCTCACCTTGCATTGTAAATTCCCATAATCACCTTATGTCAAAGGTGGAACCAGGGGGAGGTAATTGAATCTGGAGGCAGTTTCCCCCATGCTGTTCTCATGATAATGAGTGAGTCTCGTGAGAGCTGATAGTTTTATACGTGTCTGGCATTTTCTGTGCTTGCACTCATTCTCTCTCCTGCAGCCCTGTGAAGAGGTGCCTTCCCCTATGATTCTAAGTTTCCTGAGGACTCCCCAGCCATGTTGAACTATGAGTCAATTAAACCTCTTTTCTTTATGAATTACCTAGGCTTGGGTATTTCTTCATAGCAATGAGAGAACAGTCTAATACAGTAAATTGGTATTGAGGGAGTGGGGCCCTGCTATAAGGACACCCGAAAATGTGGAAGCACTTTTGGAACTGGAGTCCACAGGCAGTGGCTGGAACAGTTTGCAGGGCTCAGAAGAAGACAGGAAATTGTGGGAAAGTTAAGAACTTCCTAGAGACTTGGAGGGCCCAGAAGACAGGAAAATTTGGGAAAGTTTGGAACTTCCTGGAGACTTGTTGAATGGCTTTGACCAAAATGCTGATAGTGATATAAACAATGAAATCCTGGCTGAGGTGGTCTTATATGGAGATGAGGAACTTATTGGGAACTGGAATAAAGGTGATTTTTGCTATGCTTTAGCAAAAAGACTGGTGACATTTTGTACCTGCCCTAGAGATCTATGGAACTTTGAATTTAAGAGGGATAATTTAGGGTGTCAGACAGAGAAAATTTAAGCATTCAAGAAGAAGCAGAGCATAAAAGTTCAGAAAATTTGCAACCTGGTAATGCAATAGAAAAGAAAAAACTATTTTCTGGGGAGAAATTCAAGCCAGCTGCAGAAATTTGCATACGTAATGAGGAGCCAAATGTTAATCACCAAGACAATGGGGAAAATGTCTCCATGGCATGTCAGATATCTTCAAGGCAGCCCCTTCCATCAGAAGCTCAGAGTTCTCGCAAAGAAAAATGGTTTCGTGGGTAGACCCAGGTCCCCCCAACTGTGTGCAGCCTTGGGATTTGGTGCCCTATGTTCCAGCTGCTTCAGCTCCAGTCGTGGCTAAAAGGGGTCAAGGTACATTTCTGGCCATTGCTTCAGAGGGTGCAAGCCCCAAGCCTTGGCAGCTTACATGTGGTGTTGAGCCTGAGGGCGCACAGAAGTCAAGAATTGAGGTTTGGGAATCTCTGTCTAGATTTCAGAGGATGTATGGACACGTCTAGTTGTACAGGCAGAAGTTTGTTGCAGGAGTAGAGCCCCATGGAGAAACTCTACTAGGGCAATGCAAAAGGGAAATGTGGGATTGGAGCTCCCACACAGAGCTCCCACTAAGGCACTGCCTACTGGATTGGTGAAAAGAGGGCCGCCATCTTCCAGACCCCAGAAAGATAGGTCCACTGACAGCTTGCACTGTGTGCCTGGAAAAGCTTCAGACACTCAATGCCAGCCCATGAAAGCAGCCAAGAGGGGGGCTGTACCCTGAAAAGCCACAGGGGCAGAACTGCCCAAGGCCATTTGGGAGCCCACCTCTTGCATAAGCATGACCTGGATGTTAGCTCTGGAGTCAAAGGAGATGATTTTGAGCTTTAAGTTTTGACTTCCTCGCTGTATTTTGGACTTGCATGGGGCCTGTAGCCCCTTTGTTTTGTCAAATTTCTCCCATTTGGAATGGGCATGTTTACCCAATGTCTGTACCCCCACTGTATCTAGAAAGTAATTAACTTGCTTTTGATTTTACAAGCTCATAAATGGAAGGGGCATGCCTTGTCTCTGATGAGACTTTGCACTGGGACTTTTGGGTTAATGATGGAATGAATTAAGACTTTGCAGAACTGCTGGAAGGTTATGATTGTATTTTGAAATGTGAGGAAATAAGATGTGGGAGGAGCCTGGGGCAGAATGTTACGGTTTGGCTGTGTCCCCATCCAAATCTCACCTTGAATTGTAATCCCCATAATCCCCACGTATAAAGGGAGAAATCAGGTGGAGGTCATTGAATCAAGGGGTTGGTTTCCCCCATGCTGTTCTCAAGACAATGAGTGAGTCTCACAAGATCTGGTGGTTTTATGTGTCTGGCATTTCCCCTGCTTGCACTTATTCTCTCCCCTGCCACCCTGTGAAGAGGTTCTGTATTAGTTCATTTCATACCGTTATGAAGAAATACCAGAGCCTGGGTAATTTACTTAAAAAAGAGATTTAACGGACTTACAGTTCCAAATGGCTGGGGAGGCCTCACAGTCATGGTGGAAGGTGAAGGAGGAGCCAAGTTACATCTTACCTGGTGGCAGACAAGAGAGCATGTGCAGGGGAACTGCCCTTTATAAAGCCATCAGATTTCATGAGACTTATTCACCATTACATGAGCAGCATGGGAAAAGCCTGCCTTCATGATTCAAGTACTTCCCACCAGGTCCATCTCAGTACACTTGGGATTATGAGAACTACATTCAAGATGAGATTTGGATGGGGACACAGAGGCCCAGAAATCTAGGAGGGAAAAATGGTCTTGTGGGCAGACCCCATGAAACTAAACACTATCAGGGGCCTTCTGTCATGATTCTAAGTTTCCTGAGGCCTCCCCAGTCATGTGGAATTTTGAGTAAATTAAACCTCTTTTTTTTAAATAAATTACTCAGTCTCTGGTATTTCTTCGTAGCAGCATCAGAATGGACTAATACAGTGATATTACTGGGGCGGTATCATTCCCTACGGCCCCAAGTACCTAAAATCTGAGGAGAGTTAATGTTTAATCAGGATGTTAGGTTATGCTGTAGAAAAAAAGTTAATGGCTTAATCAAAAAAGATTTATTCTTCTCTCAAATAATATTTTAATACAGGTGCATGAGAGCAGGGGTAGGAATTTTGATCCTAGTAATCAGTCAGGGACTCAGGCTCACAGAGGCTTTCTCTCAGGTTAACGACAGCAGCTGGTGTAAGGGACATGTCAGCCCCTAAGACCTTCATCAGGACATAAGACATGCCACATGATTAATATTTCATTGACCACAATAGGTCACCTGGAAATGCTTACCTTCAGAATGGGTGAGATGTGAAATCTTGCCCTATACCCAGAAGGAGAACTAGTTTATGTGTAAACAGTCCCAATCATGGGATAATTGGTATTATCTATAACTCTCCCATTGTCCCCATATTAAAAGGATTTATTTCTTTCACTTGCAGAACCATCAGTAGTTTGTAACCTTGCTTCTTGCATGAATTTGTTACAACATCTGTGAAACAATTAACAAGAAACTTGTCCCCTCTGCCATATGGCCAAAGAAAGAATAATTACATATGTGCACCAGAGCAAATAATAGCAGGTTATATGCCATTGCAAGTTTCAGTGACAAATATATCATTGCAAATTTTGGACCTTATATTTTTCATTTCACCAAATATTTATCATGCAAATACACCTTCAAATGTTACAAAGAAATAAAACACAAGCTCTGTTCCAAAAAAGTTAAAATCTATTAGGGAGCAAATACTAGCATAGAGATCATCATAACACAAAGATGAATATCGAAACCACAGAAGAACTAAAGGTGAATAGCATATCAGAGCATAGGAAGAACTATCAAGCTGATGGTGTTGAATGCAGTGTTCATGAGGTTGTAGGAGACCAAATATGCCACTCTAAAATGTGCCTCTTAGGCATAAGAACTGTTGATCTGAAGGCAATTAAGAAGAAATGGATGAAAGAAATTCTTCTGTTTTATATCTGTTTATCTAAAAGCAGGACATAAATTTACAACGACAAAAGGTATACCACCCCCCAACTTCTTACCATGGAGAATAAAGGTTAAACACTTAAGACAACATTAAATGTTTATGGGCCTGGAGGTGGCACCAGGCGCCTGGTGATGGCACTGGTGTGTCTACGTTAACAAGCTTTAGGAACTAGCCTTTATCTGCCAGTGATTTGCCTTCCCCCCAAGGTACCACCCTTAGAGATTCAAAGACTTTTTTCATTGTCTTGTCGCTCTAAATGTTTACTATTCCTTGTTGAAGATGTTATCTGAGCTGGAATTCGAAGCTACCTCTTTGAGAACTATGCATTCCCTAGGTGTCTTCCATGTATATTTGAAATACATACGTTAACAAACTTCTGTTTGGTTTTCTCTTTTTAGTCTGTCTTTTGTTACAGGGGTCCATTCCAACTAATGACTTACGAGAGCTGTGGGAAATAAAAATACAATTTCTTTCTCTACAAATTCCAGCAGATAAAGGGTAGTTAGTAAAGCTTGTTAGAGTAGATTCCTCTGTTGCCATTTCCAGGCCCATAAGGGTCTGAAGTTGTATTAAGTAGTTAACTTCTGTTCTCCATGGTAGAAAAGGGGTGGGGGGATATATATTTGGTTTATGTAGATTTATGTACTACTTTTAGGAAAATAAAAGGAAGGCAGAGAGCTTTCCTTCATCTGTTTCTTTTTAATTGCCTTCAGCTCTAAAGTCCTGGTGTCAGAGATATATTTTGGGATGGTGTATTCTGGTATCCCATAGGGGCTTGAGGATTAATAGGATATCGATAGGCAATAATAATTGCTAAACTTTTGTATGTTTACTATATGTCAGGTATTGCTTTGCAAGATGTTTTTGTATTATCTCAGGTATTTCTCACTGTAGCTTTCATACCATAATTTATAGGCAAAGATACTGAGGCTTTGACAGATGTTGGCATACCACCCGTTTGGTAAGTAATAGGGCCAGGATTCAAATTCAAGAAGTCTCACTCTAGCCACTATATTCCATTGCCTCCAGGCCTGTTGAACTGGTAATTGAAAGAGAAATTAGGAGGAAAAAAATGAAGCACCAATGGGAAAAGTGTTGCTATGTTACGGGAGCGACACTGAGGCCAGTTTGCTATTGGCTAAGGTATTTTGCACGGAGAAATAGCAAAAATGGGTTTAGAAAGAAAAATTTGAGACATTCTGATATAATAATATATCTGATCAAAGTCATTGGAAGCAGGAGAAAAGCATAGAAAGATAATGTTAGAGGAATTTGAGAATAAAAAATATTGATATGAGAAATTCTGTCACATGACTTGCTTACTAAATTTATATGTATAATGACCAGGTTCTGGAGTGAGGTCCCTTGTCACTCTTTATCCTGCTCACTCTAAACCTGCCAGAAAGATGTGCTTAAAATCACAGAAATATAACAATATAGTATATCTGGCTGGGAAAATAGGTTTTAAGTGGTTGTTTAAATTTCTAAAATACGGTATATGAAGTAGGCATCATGGTGAACTTCCACTGTGACATATACATTAACGTGTTACTTGACATAGAGTATTTTGTACTTTTGCATAAATCATTCTAATTATGTTGTTTCACGAGATAATTAGACCTTTTGTTTGGCTTAATCTTCTTTTAATTTGAGAGAAAACATTTAACCTTGCTCCATTTTCCATCTCAGTAATATCTGACAGACGGTGTAGAAATCATGAATGTGGCACTTTTCATGTGTATGAAAAGGGCTTGGCTTTATCTCATATCTTTTTGTGCCAACCAAACATGCCAGTATTCAAATTCCCAAGTAGGCCATCAGGGCCATATGCCTAATTAAATATGACTGGTCTTCTAGTAGCCTAATTATAATTATTTTAAGAGAATGTTGGCATGAGTGTATGTATCTGTAAAACTGACTTAAGCTATTAGAGATTGAACATGAATTTGAGTTAGTGCTCCAAAATTACTTGTCCTTAACTTTATGTCTATGGCAATGATCACATAAAACTTACCTGTAAAATAGTGGCTAATTATTCCATTTACAAACTCATTTAATCCACAAAACTATTTATTTCATTTTTATGAGGTAACTATTTTCCTGCCTATTTGCTTTGAATTGAAAGAAAAAATTGTTTTTAAATGGAGTAGCCATGTGTATAATTTATATATATATATACATATGCAAATCTACTATCTAGATCACCATCATTTCTTGAAAGGAAATACATTTTAATAACAAAATGTGAAATAACCACAGTCACGCATTTGGGAATAAAAACTTTAAATTGAATGAATTAAGCATTGCACAGTGTTTCTCTCTCTCTCTCTTTCTCTCTTTCTCTCTTTTCTCTCTTTTTCAGTACCAAATTCTAAAACAAAGAGTTATAACACCAGGCTTGGGTACAAAAATTTTTACCCTAATATATTTTATGCTTGAAATAAATTTTCAAAAAATATTTATGCATGCATGTTCAGGTGACATATATGTTAATGATAATGTTAAATGAGAGACTTTATAATGTATTAATTCAAATAACCTAAGGATGATTATGAAATGAGCAAATAAGTCAATTCTAAAGAAGCACTGCAAAGACAGAAACATTTCCGACTTGTTCACCACTAAATCTCCATTTTCTACATCATTTATACATAGATTATCTATAAGCAAGACTTGAATAAGTAAACGAAGTAACTTCTAATAGACTGTTGAGTACTGCAATTTTATTAAAATGTTTTGAACGCTCTCATGGCCTAGTAAAACACTTAAGTCCTCTAAACTTTCTAACTTCTTGAGAAAAAAAAAGAGAGAGAACAACATTCCATAGGTTTATAAATTTAAAACTTATTTGTTAAACTATTAACTACTAAAAGTGTTTATTAATTGCTTTATTGAATTTGTACTTATTTGGAGGTATTAATGTGATTATATAAAACTGTGATATTTAGGGAGAAAGGAGTTCTAAATAACCCATGAACAATATAAAATAAAAAATAAAATAATTTTAAAGTATTGTGTTATTCTGTATTAGCTGAGGTAGTTTATTAAGTGCTAAGGCAAGGGACCGTAAAAAAATTAAAATATTTACCATAGGCTAAGTGCAATTGTCACAAGTTCTCAACTAACTGCTGTATAAAGCTGAACATTAGCATTTCAAAATGAGAACATTACTCGATTGAGTGAAAGGTTGAAAGAAATCAGATCAAATGGAAGATCCCTGAATAGAATACCAAAATGCAGATCCAGGTGTGAAGTAAGGAAATATATCACTGGTGAGTTAAAAGAAAATAAGAACATGGCATTGTACATAAAAATCTAAGAATTTTAAGATTAAATAAAGAAAAAAGTCATTTGAACAATTTAGTGTTATTTTCTCTCTCTTTTGGAGGAATAGTTAAAATATTGTCAATAACTTTAGATTAGATGATATGTATTCCAAAAGAGATATGGGAAATCAAAGTTTTCATGTTTTATTGTTTATGTCCTTTTCCTAGAACTTGATATAATCTCTGATGCATGAATTACTTTTTTCTTTTATCACTTCATTTGTGAATTATTTAAAGCAGGATAAAGTTTTGCATTACAATGGCACTGAATTGGCTGCACTGCAGGGATTAAACCACCATAGTGTGGGCACACGGAGCCCTGTTCAGAAAGAGAATGTACTAGGCTTAGAATTTTGAGAACAATATAGGTTGCATTTATTGCTTAACTCTGTATAGCTAGTAAATTTTTCAACAACCAGAGATTAACTTCATTAGACATTTGTATCCTTGTATTTTTTTAAATTAACTTTTATTTGCTCTCCTCCTTCCTAATGTTTTTTACAATGTGCTAATTAAGTTGTTATCAGACTTTAAATAATAATGATAATCATAACAATATTAAGAGTAACTGTGCCAGGCGCAGTGGCTCACGCCTGTAATCCCAGCACTTTGGGAGACTGAGGCGGGTGGATCACGGGGTCAGGAGATTGAGACCATCCTGGCTAACATGGTGAAACCCTGTCTTTACTAGAAATACAAAAAGTTAGCCGGGCGTGGTGGCGGGAGCCTGTAATCCCAGCTACTTGGGAGGCTGAGGCAGGAGAATGGCGTGAACCCTGGAGGCAGAGCTTGCAGTGAGCCGAGATTGCGCCACTGCACTGCAGCCTGGGCTACACAGCGAGACTCCGTCTCAAAAAAAAAAAAAGAGTAACTGAATAAATGGTTAACATGACTGCCCTGAATTAATTCTCAAAACAAATGTTAGGTATATGTAATTATTATTAGCTTTTACAGGCAATAAAACCAATTTTCAAGGTTATAACAGCCTGTCTCAAAGATTATACAGCTTAAGAACATAGGTTTTTCTGTCTCTTAAACATGTGCTGTGAACCACCATGCTTGACTCTTCAATCTAAAATATCTTTTAAAAGAGGTTCTGCTTTTCTTTTAGTGCTGCTAAACATGTGTGGCCAGTCCTTGGCTGGATTCTTGATTCAGTGGCTTATGTACCTTTTCCACAAGGCTTATTATTTTTTACTGTGTATGCAATCTGGGGTCACTCATCTCATCTTAGATCCTCCAGATACCATAAATTCACTAACTTTACTAAGATATCCTTGATATAATGGGATAAGAGGTTACCTCTGCCTACTTAATAATTGGTCAACATTTGTTAAATGTTGACTAAGAAGGACCTCTTCTAGATAATTCACATTTATTAACTCATGAAATTCTTTCAACAACTCTATGAAGCAGACAAGCCAGCTTTATGTGGGTAATACCTGTGCAGTTGCTCAAGGTGTCATGCTCAGAAAGGCCTGTGCTTGATTTAATGAAGTGCTGTCACCATTTTCACATTCTAAATAATGTTATCTTTGAACATGTATTTTTAAGTAAAGTTTCATGGGATAATGAATGATATGGTTTGGCTGCGTCCCCACTCAAATACCACTTTGAATTGTAACAATCCCCACATGTCAAGGGCAGGCCCAGATGAAGATAACTGAATCATGTGGGCAATTTCCCCTATGCTGTTCTTGTGGTTGTGAATTAGTCTCACAAGATCTGATGATTTTATAAACAGAGTTCCCCTGCACAATCTCTCTTGCCTTCTCTCATGTAAGACGTGACCTTGCTCCTCCTTCAACTTCCGCAATGGTTGTAAGCTTCTCCAGCCATGTAGAACCCTGAGTCCACTAAACATCTTTCCTTTATAAATTACCCAGTCTCAGGTATGTCTTTATTAGCATCTTGAGAACAGACTAATAAAATGAAGTATGCACACGAGCACAGAAGGTGCATCATGCTCCTTTTCCTTGCCTCCTAATTTGCATACATGTTCACAATCCCTCAAGAGTACGGAGTTCCAGTGGACTAATACAGCACAGGAGTTTAGTGAGACTCAAAGCAAGTACAAACAAAGCATGTTTCATCTGCTAATGAGTAAGTGGAGAAACTGAGAACTGTGAAATGCCATGCTTTCTCTTGGAACCAAAACTTGCTTCAAACACAGAAGGAAGCCAAAGGCATTCCAGAAAACGTAAGCAACCAAGGAATTTTTTCATATCCTTTCTTACTCATATTACTTCCCTGGATTAACCAACCATTTATGCTAAAAGGATGACATAACAAGAAAGGGAATGATAAGTCGAGCCATTTTTGCTTTTCCTTTTAATCCTTCCTTAGTCATCAGTAAGTCACAGTTAGAGAGTGTTGGTAGGAGAGTGTTGGTAGAATATATATTTATCAAGAAGTAAAATAAAAACAATTGAGTTAGTTTTTTGCATTGTCCCCACTTTGGGCAAGGGTAAGATACATAGGCATCTATGAACTATGGAATAAGAATTGTGTAACAACAGCAATTCCATATGCAAATTAAATACTCATATTAATATTTGAAACTAGTGTTGTACAATACAAACTGATATAATTTATGCTAATAATTTAATTTTTAATTTTTTTCTTTAAATAGAATGAACAATATGTAGAAATAAAAGCATCATGACGAGTCAAGAGAAACTGTAAAAGGAAAACGCTTTATATTTTGGTACCTTAACTGCAATCCTTTCCTGCTTGTTGAACAAGGGATCTTGCATTTTCATTTTGTAATGGAACATACAAATTACATAGCCAGTCCTTTAGGGAGATATTATTATAATCATTTCTATGTTACAGATGAGGAAACTAAGACCCAGAGAGAAGAATTAACTTGCTGAATGTCAAACAGCTAATAAATGAGGGAAGAATTTGAAGCCAGGCAGTAAGGTGTCAGAATCTATGATAGACATCACTAAATAAAAACAGCATAGTATAGAGGAAATAACAGAATTTAAAATCACAATATGTGAGGGTACATCGTTACCTCTCCACTTAGTTTCTGAGAGAGTCCCTTAAAGTAACTCTGATGAAAAGTTTCACACACACAAAAAGGATTATTAATATCTATCTCATAGGTTTGTTGAGATGTACAAATAAATAAGGTATATTAAATTAATTTAAAAGCAGAGAAGCACTATGCAGATATTTCTTACAAGTGTTGATGCTATTTTGAATATTTGCATGCAGTCAACTTGCATGTAAATAAAATGAATCTTTTAGGAAACAATTAACGATTGGGTGCTACTGCCAGAAGAAAACCTAAAACAAACAAACAAACAAAAAACAGAACAACTGAGGGACTTTTAAAAACCTAAGCACAATGAGAAGGAAAATCACATGTGTTATCCACATAATTCAGTTTGGAAAATTAATATATGCATCATTTACAAAAATAATCCAGATAAATACTTAATTTGCTCTTTTTTTCAACACTCATACTATCTGAAATAGGGATTCTGATAAAAGCATAACTTTAGCTCATAACTAAATAGATAAATCAAAACACCTCTCTATAAATAATCCTTCTTTAATAAAATCAATTCTTAATTAGGTCTTATATGTTCACTCATATTTAAATGTAGTGTTTTTTTGTATCAAAATGCCTATATTTCCACATTTATATGATATTGAAGTGGATATCATTAAAGCAAGTTTACTCATCACCTATTCAGTACATGACACAACTCAAGAGTTTTCCTTATTTAAAAAAGTTTACATTTAAGTTTCTCGCCTAAAGTCCAAAAGTGATGTTTGAACTAACAATCTATTCAAAAAATACCAAACATTTCAAAAAAGACTAAAATTTTAAATGTTTAAAATGGAAGGCAAATAAATTGTACATAATAAAGTCAGTTAAGTTCTCCACTTAAATTTGTCCTATTTGTAAGACAAAAATTAAAATATGAGATCTCAATTTATATTTGTGCAAACAGCTTTGAGAATGTTTGCTAAAAATAGCTTGAAGGCCTCTCTTGGGAAACATTTTTTTTTTTTTTCATTTTTAGAGAAAACATCGACCACACTTTCTAACACTCAGAGAAAAGAATGTTAGTATTTTTCCATTGACAAGAGGAGAAAGATAAAGTTTCAGCCTTTTTTTTTTCTTTTTTTGAGACGAACTCTGTCACCCAAACTGGAGTACAGTGCCACCACACCTGGCCAATTTTTGTGTTTTTTGTGGAGATGGGGTTTCACCACGATGGTCAGGCTGGTCTCGAACTCCTGGCCTCAAGTGATCCACCCGTCTCAGGCTCCCAAAGTGCTGGGATTACCGGCGTTGAGCCACCATGCCCAGCCCTGTTCAGCTATTCTTGATTCCAGGTGTAAAAACAGGCACTCTTGCTGGGAAACTCCTGCAAATCTGACTTTTGCTTTTATTCTGAGGGATTCTATTTCCTTTAATGAAACGGAATATTTAGTAACTTAAAAATGACTTTGAGTTTCACCTCTCAGTGTTTTACGAAGATCAAAATTGTGTATTCCCAAAATTCAGTCAGGATAATTTGCAATTTCTGAAGTAAAGTCCATAAAGTTAGATGATACCTATTTTCTGCTATTTGAAAAATGTATCCCTAGTGTTAAAATTAATTTTGTACCTCCCTTTCCATTTTTAAATATGCCTAAATCTTCTTTTTTATGTCCTTATTTATTATTTTTACTTTTCACTCTCTCTGATTATTTTCTCTAAATGTGGCCTTAGGTATTGCTTATAAATTTCTGTTAATTACATAAGATATTTTATAATGTTATTCTTCACATGTTCTCTGTGCCAAGCACTTTCACATATTTACAGCCTACCATTTATTAAGAGAGACTCGCCAGACTCAAGTGTATATGTCCTTTCAAGACAAACATTTTATTCCTCCTGTTGGAATGTCTGTATGTCTTTATTTCTACCCCAATCTTAATTGTCTCTTGCACTTACTTTTTGCACATGTGTGTGTTGTCCTTCCCCTTTTTTCTTTTTACTTTCTCAAATTTATTTTTCTTTCTCCTCTTATTCTTGTAGGATCACTATCTGAGCTAGTTCTATAACACATCTGGTGGGGTTTTTGAAAATTATTGAACTAAGTTTTATGCATAGTGTCAGCATTTTTTTTTTTTATTTTTTTTGAGACAGAGTCTTGCTCTGTCGCCCAGGCTGGAGTGCAGTGGCGCAATCTCAGCTCACTGCAAGCTCCGCCTCCCGGGTTCACGCCATTCTCCTGCCTCAGCCTCTCCGAGTAGCTGGGACTACAGGCGCCCGCCACCACGCCCGGCTAATTTTTTGTATTTTTTTTTAGCAGAGACGGGGTGTCACCGTGGTCTGGATCTCCTGACCTCGTGATCCGCCCGCCTCGGCCTCCCAAAGTGCTGGGATTACAAGTGTGAGCCGCCGTGCCCGGCCTAGTGTCACCATTTTTAAAGCATGTGAATAGCCTTTGCCCCCAGCTTTTGTTTCCACCATAAAAAAAGAATGACGTGTGGTTGACTTGCAAGACTCCATGATATTCTTCGCTCCTACCTTTTCTTTCTTCTCATCTCTTCCTTTTCACCTCTTTTCCTTAAAACTTTCATTAAGATCTGATTTTACATCTTCTCTGCATTTAAATATAACAAGAAAGAATTCCCATCTAGATCAGTATAATTATTAGACAAAAAATGAAAGGTTAGAGTATAATAATTCCTATCACAGGAAATAATATAAGAATAATCAATACATTAACTTTCAAACTTCTACTATTGCAACTGGTTTTTACTCAGACTCTAAGTTCTAAATATTTAAAGAACTTATGTTTTTGAAGTCCCTTCTTCTAAAAATAAATGGTGATTAAAAAATAAAAAAAGGAACAGCGTGATATGGCATCATTTATGCCTCATCATTTTTTTCTCCCACTTCACTATTTTATTTTATTGTCATAGCATTTTTGTGTTTACTTATAAATAAAAGAAAAATTACTGGTCACAAAAGAAAATGACAAAAGTCTGTTCATTTGCAAAGAATAGACTAATTACTCAATTAAGTTATAACTGCAGGAAAGTAGAAAAAGTCATGAAATATGCATGTGAAATGCATTTATATATTTTTGAAGCTTCTGCTTTCTTTTCATTTGCATCTCTATATGAAAGATACTGTGTTGCAGAAACAAATAGTCACATTAGACATGCCTGCACAGCTGCTGGGCAAGTTAAGTTTATTAAAACCTTAGGGTAGATACTTAAAATACATGCTCAACTTTTTTAATGTCATGGGAACCAATGAAGTGAAGTATATGTTTTCATTACATCTATTCTAATTCACACCTTACACAAATGTATACATTTTCATCCCTAGATGTAAATATAGGATTCTACAGTTGCCAAATGCAGTGTTGATATATCTGTATGTGCATAATATATGTGGCAATGAATATTGCAAGTGAAATGTGGACAAAAGTCAAGCATAAAGATTCTTATACCAAAAGCTTCTCTCCATTTCTGGCATTCTGTAAAGATACTTTATGTGGGGGTGGGGGATGCAAACTCACGAATTATAAAAACAGACCTAAGCAAAAAATAAAAGGTTGCAAATGTTTTAAGTAGTCATACTAAAATGTTTCACCTAGTTTTGGGCAATTTCTGAAATTTAGTGACTTAAAGGCAATAAATTTGTCTGTTCTGTAAGTAATGGGCTCTAATTAAGAATACAGCCCTGGAATCTGAGCTGGGGGCCTGAAACCTGTCACAGGAGATGAAACATGTAAAGAACTTATTAATTACTACTACATTTACTTTATTGTTGCTATTATTATTTTATTATTAGAGGACATCATATATGGTGCTTTGGGAAAATATGTATAAGATTCATAATTACATGGATATTTACCAAAACAACAGGCGCACTGTGCTGCCCATCGATTGGCCTGTGTGTATCTATCATTTGTTGGATTTTTATATTTTGCTTATCCCCCGTGGTCATATGATAGAATCTGGAACCAGACTGTCTAAGTTGAAATCTCAGCCATGTAACTTATCAGTTGTATGATCTAGGGCAAGTCATTTACTCTTTCCCCCTGGCTTAGGTTTCATTTGTAAAGTGGAGATAAAGGACTACCTTTTTCATAAGAAAAATAGCTCTTAGCTACGTTCTATGTGCCTCTTTTTTTCTTGAATTTATTTTATAAAGAAAGATGATAAATGTGATGTGATACGTATAAAATGAAAAAATACATGTATAATATCTTAGAGTGGTCTGAATCTGCCATGCATTGCTTACCTAGTAACTGTGAGTAAACAAGCATCATACATTGAATTATACTGATGTATGTGCATGGCATTTTTAAGTGTCTTTATTGCACAGAAATATGTAAGTGAATTAATAGAGGAAAAATAATTATTTTATGCACAAAGTCACTGTGGAAAATATTTTTAGTTCTTTGAAGTGTTTTTCCTTCTCTCAACTAATTATCAAGTAGCTGCCTGATTGCTGATGATTGATGACTGATGGAGAGGAGGCTCAGCAGGTGCTAATAGTTCGGTTAGCATAAGTGATTCTGAGGCAGGAACAGCACATCTTTGAGGCAGCCAGAGCTACAGAAGATTCTCTCAAGGGTGGTGATTTGGAAGATGTGTGTAGGATTTATGTTACAAATGGAAAAGAGTGGGATCTGAAGATTGTCTTAAATATAATTGCTAATGATAATAATAGTTCTCCTGAAAATGATGCATAGGAAGGGTTTTTTGTATTTAAAACTTTGAATAGACAATAGAAAGTCAAGAAAAACTTCAATAGAGACAAATCTAACTTCTCGAATCAGATTTAAAGAAACATTTAGCTTCCTTTAAAAAAACTGTCACACATTAGGTGTTAAGTAAATCATAATATTGAGAAATAAATGAATTATAATTATATAATTTTGTATTAAAACAAAATGAAACTGTCACATAATTTTATTCAGTAAATTTTCACACTAAAACATTTACAATTTTATTTTTTGACAAAATAAGAAATTAATAAGTTATTTGCTTTAATGTTACTATATAACACAAGTAATATATCCGAAACTTAAATAATGGTAAGCAGTGATTTCTTTATTTCAAACGATATTATTTTAATAGGAGTATATAAATTAAAATTTCTACACACGTAACTGTTCTTGAAAACTTTTATTCTTAAACAGTAATCTGCTTATTTAGTTGAGGCACTCTCAAAAACAAAATTGAGATTCCTTTTTTTCTTTATTTCAATCATTTTTGGGAAACAGCTGGTTTTTGGTTACATGGATAGGTTCTTTGGTGGTGATTTCTGAGATTTTGGTGCACTCATCCCTCAAGCGGTGTACACTGTACCCAGTATGTAGTTTTTTTATCCCTCACCTCCCTTCCACCCTTACCCACTGAGTCCCCAAAGTCCATTATGTCATCCTTATGCCTTTGCATCCTCATAGCTTAGCTCCCACTTATAAGTGAGAATATACAATATTTGGTTTTCCATTTCTGAGTTACTTCACTTGGAATAATAGTCTCCAGTTCCATCCAGGTTACTGTGAATGCCATTATTTTGTTTCTTGTTATGGCTGAATAGTATTCCTTCGTGTAAATATACCACATTTTCTTGATCCTTCCATTGGTTGATGGGCATTTAGGTTAGCTCCATACTTTTGCAATTGCATATTGTGCGCTATAAACATGTATGTATATGTGTCTTTTTCATACAATGACTTCTTTTCCTTTGGGTAGATACACAGTAATGGGATTGCTGGATTGAATGGTATATCTGCTTTAAGTTCTTTAAGGAATCGCTATACTGTTTTTTTTATAGTGGTTCCATTAGTTTACATTCCCATTGGCGGTGTAAAAGTGTTCCATTTTCACCACATCCCTTTCAACCAATATCCATTTTTTTTTATTTTTTAATTATGGCCATTCTTGGAGGAGCAAGGTGGTATCTCATTGTGGTTTTCATTATTTCCCTGATAGTGACATTGCACATTTTTTATGTATTTGTAGCCATTTGCATATCTTCTTATAAACCCAATATAGGAATGGCCCCTAAAGTACACAGAGTCAGCCAAAAACAGAAACATGTCACACTTATAGGATGTGAGTGAGAGCCTGTGGATGGTAAGTAGACCCCTGCCTGCATCTTACGTGTCTAGAGAGTTTCTGAGTGTGCTTAACACAAAGGGAAGAATATTAGAATGGAAGTCATATTTCTACAACCAGCTGCAATACTAGGCCGAATTGAAGTAGGTGGCCCCAGGCTAGCTTCTAGACACAGCATCCACCTCCTTGTGAGCCCAAATCTAAATTATATGATTTCAACACACTTTCTTCATGCACATAAGAGAAAAAATAAACATAACAGAACTTTAGAAAACAATGTGGAGGTAGAGAAGGAGTTGTGGGCAAAATGGCCTGGGATACGTAGCCTTACATCCAGCTTTGCATCAAGCTACATGCACAAAGAAGACAGAATGGAGAGAGGAGACCATGATGGGCATACATTAAGGATCCAGGCCTAACCTAGACCTTCCTACAGGGTAGAAGCAGGAAATAACATGGATGACCCCATAGGTGTTAACTTTTCAATCCATGGTAAACCTGCTCACCAGGGAGGTGCCTACTAGTAACTGTGACCCAATTAGACTCTGACAAACTTTATCAGCATTCTTCTCCCTGAATATGTTCCCAAGAAAACATCTGGGCACCATTAGCCGTGGTAGCCTCTCCCTAGTAGTTGAGTATGCTTTTTATCTGTGGCATAAATTACTTTCCTCATGCTACTAAAAGACATAAGTAGGGACAATAATATAATTAATGAAAAGATCATTAACTAATCTAATTTAGCCATTATGATATTTCAGACATTCTTCTAGGCAAATAAAAAGGGTTACCAATTTAATCTTCATAGCGGCTTCCTGTAGTAAGTACCATTGTTGCCATATTTTACAAACAATGAAATGCTACTTACAGAAAGATTTAACAACTTAATCAAGTTTTTATACCAAGTAAGTGGTAAAGCTAGAATGTAGTTTGAATCTAGTTTGAATCTAAATTTGTTCCTTTTAAAATTACACTCTACTATGTCCCACAATTACAGAGACTTAGTTGAAATCCTGGACCCTATGCTATCCTAGAAAAGTTACTTATGAGTGCAAATGCTGTTGCCTCCCTGATAGAAAATGAGGTTGAGCCATCTATAAGATTCATCTCTTTGGTCTCTCTTTTTTCCTTCCACAGTATTCTTAAACTCAAGTGCTTTTTTCTTGCTTGTCCCTCATCCCATAATACTTTGCCCATCCTACTCTAGAATGTGTTGATTGCTTTTGTTATAGAAATTTTCTTCCTT
Organism: Nomascus leucogenys; assembly: GCF_006542625.1. NCBI lineage: Eukaryota > Metazoa > Chordata > Mammalia > Primates > Hylobatidae > Nomascus > Nomascus leucogenys. Next base: position 25,927,763 of record NC_044387.1, read on the forward strand.
GATAAACAAATATCTTAATTCTATTTTCATCTTCAAGAACACATTTATTTTATCTCCCAACTTTAACTGAAATGTGTTTCCCCGACAGCATTCTCCAGTTCAATTTCTGATTTCTTCCTATACTCTGTCACCATGAACTCCTGAAACAGGGACTACAGCTGGAGTAGCGTGTATATAGACACATGTATAAAGAAACGATATATAGTATAATTCTGTATTATATTTTGTTAAATATGTTAATTTACATTTCTATTTTCAGTCTTCCCCAAATGTTTAGAAAGTCAGTGATAGTACATCTTTGTTTGTTGTGTGCACGAGGGTATCTCCAGAGTCTAAACTGGTGCTTGGCACTTAGCGGTTCTCAAAACATAATTGTTAAATGATTGAATTAATAAAAACTGAATTACCAGGTAATATATATCTTTTCTCTTAAAATTCTGGAGAAGGGGGCTGGGCACAGTGGCTCACGCTTGTAATCCCAGCACTTTGGGAGGGCGAGGCGGGCGGATCACGAGGTCAGGAGATCGAGACCACGGTGAAACCCCGTCTCTACTAAAAATATAAAAAAATCAGCCGGGCGTGGTGGCGGGTGCCTGTAGTCCCAGCTACTCGGAGAGGCTGAGGCAGGAGAATGGCGTGAACCGGGGAGGCGGAGCTTGCAGTGAGCCGAGATCGCGCCACTGCACTCCAGCCTGGGCGGCAGAGCGAGACTCCGCCTCAAAAAAAAAAAAAAAAAAAAAAAAAATTCTGGAGAAGGGAAAAAGGAAAACATAAACCATTTTACAACATTTATTTCTATAAATATGTGGAAATCCCAATAGTATATAAAAGTTCAATTTGTTTCATTTAGCTAAGCAAAGAACACTGGCATCTTTGATATTACTGTGCTTAAGATCTTTCATTTTATGAAAAGCACACCTAGCTCTAATTGCATCCAATTAAGATAAAATCAAAATACATTGTTGATGTTATTGACTTTGTAAATCTAATGCTCAATTACAAAATGACTCCAAACCACTGCCAAGATCTAGACAACTGTTGCCTCTCCCAGAATTAATTTTGCAAAAACAGCCTGTATTATGAATCACTTTTTAGGCAATGAAGGTCAACTGTCTATAGTTAATGGAATGTTTTCCTGTGGGATAATTTATGTATATTGCCTTTCTTTTATCAAACTATATTTCTGGCTACATATGGCCTGATATTGAAGCATCCCTATATTTCTCAAGACAGATATCTTACTGGATGTGACTTGGCTGAAAAAAACTGCAATAGATTTACTATATATAATTAAAGTTTTAATTTTACAATTACTAGTAATAACTATGTAAATAGTGGGCATGTTCATATTTCAAAATAAAAAAAGAGAATATCCTATGACATGAAACTGGATAAGAGAGTAGTTGAGCTGCGGACTGGGAGAACATTGGTTTTTAAAATAGAAAAAAAGACAAAGAAGTCTAATAGACTGTGAAATAGCTATTAAAATTTACATTTTAGAAGCCAAAGCTATGAAAACCTTATTACGATAAGGCATCTCTTGAAACCTCATTCACATAATATACACAGTTGTCTTGATTACCAGGGTGTAGAGCTTGGCCCAGTGACTTCTCTAACCCAGGATTCATTTCTCAGGGCAGTAATGTTAGATGAACTGAGTTCAGATCTCAAATCGAATACTATCAGAGCTTGATCAAATTTTCTTTACCTCATTTGTAAAATGAAAGTATTTTTCTTTTTGGGTTTTCATGAGGATTAAATGAGTTAATACATATGACATGTTTAAAATGGTATCTGATCACGCCATTGCACTCCAGCTGGGGCAACAGAGTGAGACTCTGTCTCATAGCAATTATTCTTTAAATGTTGACTCTTATTTTATTTTTATTGCTTTGGTACATATTTCTCCATGCCATAAATAGGTTGGCAATACTCACTAACATCAAAGTTCTTATGAGCCTTTTGAAGTCATATCTTGACGTAAGTCAGAAATGGTAAAGGTTTTAAAGAATTAAAGATAAATATGCCATTACTTGTTCAGGTATTTATTAATCATATAACTTTAGAAAACATACTAGTCATGCCTAAAACACTATTTTTACCTGTAACTAGCTACCACATACTGCTATTTGAGATGATTATTTTACAATCTGTGCTACCTTTTTACTTAACTTCAGGCAAGAATACAAAGGAAACAATAAATTAATAAAAATGGGCTTATAAGTGCCCTATTTTGTAGTATTTTCAATGGTTGTAAATACTCCTACCATAGGTAATTTTTTAGCTGCCAAAATGATGTCAATGAACATGGCATTGGGAAATTATGCAAACAATTGACTCTCTTGGGTCAGTATAGCTGGCTTCAGCACATTACTGTTTCTACCCAGCAGAAGATTATTTGTCAGTTTGTGCTCCATGTTCAAAGGAACTTCCACCAGGGGTAGCAAAAAACTTTGCCCCATCACAACATCTGTAGAAAAATTAATGATACCAAGAAGAGTTTGCAAATTTCAGAGTGACCAGTAAAAGAAATGGCTCAGACTTAGTCCTAATTATCTAAAAGAAATTTGCAGGGTGTAGTGGAGTGAAGAGATAGCATTCAACAGGACTTAAATGCTGAAAATCTATGTTTGAAAATATTCTACTTAGAAAAAGTTCAATAAAATATACGGAGTAAATAATAAAATAATGGAGTAAATACTAGTTTTAATAAAAAAACTAAAGGCAAAAACTGGGCATCAAAGCACACACTAGAGAGTGTAGAGTAAGATCAATACAAACTGGAGAGAAAAAACAGTCTGCATTGTTTCAGCATTTCTCAGACTTTAATGTGCACACACATCACTGGAATCTCTTGTTAAATGTAACTGCTGATTGATTAGGAATGGGATGGGGTCTGAGATTCTGCATTTCTAATAGTTAATACTGATTCCTCTGGTCTCTTAATCACATTTTGAATTCCAATGTACTATGTTATTTTAGTTACCTTCAGTTTCTCAATGATTAAAAAAAAAGACTCATTCTGAGTAAGTAGCCAACACTGAATTGTTTTAGAAAGTGAAAATTCAGCCATTTTCACAGGGTATAAGGTAGGAAGGAGTTTCCTTGGTTGTTTATTTATTAGTTCGCTTGATGACTTATATAGGAAGCAACGTCAAATAGTTTGGAAAGTGGGAACAACTTGATTGAGTTGTGAGAAGGGTGGAGCCCCCTCTATTCCCTGAAACTATTTTTGAAAGAGACAATCCCTTAGCTTATATTGTTAACTTCACAATGCCTCCCTGGATGAAGAAGAATGTCCGGCAGATGCCTGAGGTGAATCTCCCTCTGCTGCTCAGCAAAATGTCCATGAGTCAGCTTGGTGACTCTTCCTTCCACCACAAACACAGTTGGGAAACTTGAGAACTGTTGGCTTCTTTCTAGGCTTCAGTGGTATTGCAAGAGCAAGTCCATCTCAAAGCCACGATGTTCTCAGCCCACCTGTGGCATTATAAACAAAGACATCTAGCAGTAGCCTCTTCCAAAGGATATGAGACATTAAGCTTGTCTCTAGGTTTGAACCACAAGTATCATATTTATGCAATTCATCCCAACAGTGAATTTCAGGAGAATTGTGTTCTAAAGATGTGGGTTTAGGCTACTGTTCTCAACAAATCATTCTGCAAAGAGCTTCTCCAGCATATTAAGCTGGATAATGTTTTGATAGTTAATGTATCCAGTTTCTTCTTTCCTTTCTCTTCTGTGTAAATAAATAGCATGTGTAGTATTGCAATTGACTTAGGGAATATATATGGTCAACAGCACTGTTCTGAGCCATATTGGAGCCTGTGGTGAAATTAAAAAATTAGTAAAATTGATCTTATTTTTACTTAATAATCAAATACTTTGTTCATCTTGTATTTTCTGGCTTTAATTTTGATTTTTAAAAAATTGCATTACAATCTTACTGATCGTAAGATGATTTTTTTTGTGTGTCCCTTTAACTTTTGTGCTCAAGATTATTACTCACTGATCTTTCACAATTGGCTAGGTAGAAAGACTCCAAGACTTCCTAGTTTGGGTTTTGCAAAAATCTAAGCCTATTGCATAAGATATAGTTTGCAGGAAGATATAGAGAAGGTGTGGAAGAATTTTCTACGTGAGTAGGAAGAAAATTCTTGAACTAGGAGATGAAAACAGGTCTATATGTTTTAGAGCAACTTGGATACCGATTTTAACCTCAGCAATACTTTATATGGGAGGCATATCTTAAAGAGAAATATACTTTTGTGCTTCTAAGTAGATTCGATTTTAGCCACTGAGATATTAGGCTTGGAAAATATTCTTATTTCACAAGGATAGTATGAAAGCAGCAGAAAGCCTTGAGCTTGGGAAAGACCATGGAGGCCCAGTGAGATGTTAACATGATTTTAGGATTGTTAGGGGGACTACTTAAATAGGGTCAAACTTTTTCATAATTTCAGCAGGATTTGTGTGTGTCTCTGTATGTTTGCTAAAGAGGGTGCTTAGAAAAAACTAAAATAATGTGATATTTCTTATACATCTTAAACCAAAGTTCATATGAAGTACATATACATACACCGATTGATGACCTTGCCTATTCAGTAGCATCCAGATCCTGGTGTACACAGTGGAAAAGCCTAAATACTCCCTAAAAAGTTACTTACAATTTGGAAGACTATTTCTGAATGAGTATATAAGATACTTTAATTCTTGGTTCTTAAACTAGTGTCTAAGAATATTACTTCTTCAACATCATTGAAAAAAAGAGGATCCATTCACCATGATTATGTTATTGAACCACAACCTTCAGGCCTTGGATGATTAAATTTGGATGGACATTGTATTTTCAATAAATTAATTTATGGGTTAAGTTGACAGCATTAAATTATTTTGAAAATTTGTGATTAGGACATCCTGACTGACACAGTAAGACCTTTAGAATGTGGAGGGCACTTGAATCTAATGATTATGTGAAATCAAGGACGAAGTCAGTGCTATGACTATGACTCTAGAAACCAGAAAGGCAGAGTCACAGGTGATAATAATAATAACTGAAAATTGGGTCAGCATGCACATTAATGTTGAGTACCATAGAGAAGGATGAAAATGGGTATGGGATTTGATTTTTTAATTTCTCCCCAAAGTTGAAAAAGAACTTAAACTATGTTTTTAATCATACTGACTGGGCCTGAGGGAGAAATAGCCAATAAGAGAAAAGAACATTGTTCAGAGATGAGACCAGGGAAAGGTCTCCCTGCAAACTGCCATGCACTGAGGGCTACAGTATAGAGTGAAAAGGCCAAATGAAAAGACTACATGAAACACAGGTGCTTGATATCACATGCATAATACTTCTAACCTAAACCACAACCCTATCCCTCAAGTTACTTATAATAAACGAATTATGTTTATACTCCGAACTGAATCATGATATTTTTAAAAGGCATTATTGGATTAATAGGAAGCCACATCTACCTTAAAGGAAAAAGTGCTTTGGTCACAAAAATAAATTTGCAGAGGTGAAAGGCTGGGGAGCATATTGGAAGAGTGAAGTTGGCTGTCTGTATAAAATTTAAGCTAACCCAAAAGCCATTTTGTAGCCACATACTGGGCAACTCAATCATTCCACTGAAAATTATAAACCAGGTACTGTTTCAACTGCTTTTCAGATATAAAGAGATGCTTTTAAATGGTCTGTGCATTCTGTTTAATGTATATGCATTCTGAAAATCATGAGAAGATGTAGTTAGGGCATTGATGTTACGTTAGAAAGTAAAAGTGTACAGTCAAAGTTAAAAATGTTAGGAAACTTCAGAGAGATACTGCTGTATTTTAAAATTTTTGTCTCTTGTAACACTTTGTTAATCTAAACAAATCTTAAATGTTTTTCCCAAAAATTCACCAGATAATTAAACTACTAATGCCTTAGAAACATATTTCAAGTCATTTTCTTGAAGATCAATTGTTTATTAGATTATGCTGTGCATAAGCACACATTTTCATTATAATTACAATATCTATGAGGTGAACTAGTTAAAAGTAAAATGTTTAAAAGAAGTAGCAAAATTTTATTACAAAGTGTTGCAACGTCACCAAGACCAAAAATCCAATAGCAATAGACTTAAAGGAGACAAATATATAATAGCTGATCGTTTAGATATAAATTTAGCAAAATAATTATTTCAGAATCATGAATTAAAACCTAATTCACACAATTTATTGAGTGAATTACGCTGCAATCACGCAATTTATTACAAATGTTTCAATGTTTTTTCTCTTTTGATCTAGTAATATGATAGAAAATTTTTCTTTAGGAAAATCAGTACAAGAGACTTTCTGAGTCCTTTCCCCAGTCATTAGTCCTTGAATTATTACCTTTTTATTCATCCTCAGCAATTAAACTTATTTCTTACATTTCTGAAATTTGTATACCTTTCTTGCCCATATTGTAGAGACATTTCTGTGGTGGATTTTATCTTGCGCCTCCCCGCTATCGATCTTCATTGTCTTTGAATCTACCTGCCTAGATAAGCATTTTAGACAGATCACTGAGGCTACAGTTTGGACAGTGAATTTGAAAATGAGAAAATCTATGATTTTCTATGAGACCAATTAGGAGTATTGCAAGGGTTCAGAAAGAAAAAAATTAAACTCTGAACTACAGGAAAAAGTCGGAATGCTAAAAGGAAACATTTATGAGAAATGCTAAGCAGGAAAATAGTAGAGCACTTAGTGACCAACTGAGTATGGAAGTGAGAATGAACGAAGCCCATATTTTTGCTCTGGGAAACTGAATGGTGCCTTTCATTGAGATAGGGACAAAGAAAAGAGGAAAGTGTTTTATATGGCTGTAAGTGTCTGTGTGTTATGGAGGTAACAGTAGTGGCACTCTTGCTATGTGCATTTCATTTGATTTACGTATTTGTATATTACCTATATTTTGTCCAAAATATCCTTTTTTTCAGTATTATTCTCTCCCAGCGTGGTAGGGTTGTCTATTCCATTACTGTAACTTCCCTCACATGAAGGTCAATTGTAATCATTATAATTACAGGGAATTTTGTTCAAGACATATGAAAAGTTTAACATAATAGTTTCCTAAGTTTTTCCTCATAGATAGTCCATAGATTTAAAATATGTTGAAAAACTGAATCGAAAAGTACACCAGATTCCAATATGGAGGCCATCCCAACATAAATGGGAAATTTAACCCATCTGTTTACAAAAGCCATATCCCTCAGGTTCAATCCTGAAGTAAATCAAAAGCTGACTTTATTTTAAAAATAAGCCCAAGTTACCAATTTCTAAACTGATCTATTCATTTTTTTTGGTGAAGATGTTGATCAATATCTCTGCCAAAATATGGAAGTACAAAGCAACCAAAATAAAAAGAAAAGGACATTTGATAACCTGCTTCTGTGGGGCATGCATATCCAGAGTAGCTAAAAGCAGGCAAAATAGCATTGTGCAAGCATTCTAATTTTAGACCATCAAAGACAAATATAAACTCCAAAATTAATATCTATTTAATTTAAATTTGCTTACATTTGCTAAAACTTAGTTTTTCCATCTGTGAAAATAAGACAATAGTGATATCTACTTCCATTGAAGCTTTTTGAGGGTTAAATGACATGAAAGTAATTCAAGTTGTTTATCCATAATACTATATTATTGTAATTGGGCTACAAAACAATAAATATATCATTATACACGTCCATTGCCCATATGTGCATTGATAAAATTTTCTTACATTTGATAGATGACTGCTTTGTCAGTTATAAATGTGGCTGAAACTTTCCATACTGTGTCTTTTTTATCCTCGAATTAGTGATTTTAATGGGTAGATATTTGAAATTTTAATAAAACACATTTTTCAGTGTTTTCCTTGTCTCTTTCAAGGTCGTGAAAAGGAAATGAAATAATTCGGGGATATATGTTTATAGACTGGATGGGAAAAGATAAATCAAGGGTTTTGGGCATGAGTAATTGTAAACTCAGAGATATCTACTGTAATGGGGAAAACTGGATACATTGGAGACAGAAGCAAAATTTCTGTTTTGAATATGTTAGATTTTAAATAAGCCTTACTTATTTTGGAGATGACATGGTTGTGTATATGTCTCATGTTCAAGAGAATATTACTACCATAGATTTAAATTTGGCTGTATGATACTTGATATGGTACTAGATGAAGTCCCTAAGGAATAAGTATATATAGAGAAGAGGGGGTTGGAACAATGCTGGGATATGTCTAAATTTAAAGTTTTACAGGAAATAACTTGTAAAAGAGACTGAGGAGTAGTCAATAAGGCAAAAAGTCAGAACTGGTTAATAACATAAAAATCTAAGAAAGGAAAATGAGGCAAGGAGAATGTTCCTGAGATGTCAAATAAGAGAAAATCAAAGAAGTATCATTGGATTTGGTAATACAAAGGTTATTTTTGATCTTGACAAAAGTAGTTTCAATGAATCAGTTAGAAAGGTAGAAGCTGAGTGATTAGTATAAAATGCAGAAATAATGAGTTCAGATGAAAATTTCAGAAGGATATTCTGTAATAAGGTAGACAATAAAAACGGAGGAGTATTTAGAGGAGAATATGGAATCAAGAGAAATTTTTAATTTGACAAAAGGAGGAGGGTGAAGTTCTGAGATGGCAAAGTATCCAGAGTTCAATGAAAGAGGGATTTAGCTCACATATGGAAGGGAATATTTGTTCCCTTGGTTGGTTTGCAGGCAGAACAGTAACAAGACTGGATTTGTAAAAATCACTCTTGCTGCAGCACGAAGAATAATTGAAGTGGTTATTTTGATATTCCAAAAGAGATATAGTGAGAGCTTGATCTAGAGAAAGAACAGAGGTGATCAGAAAAGGGAAGCAAGTTGGTAGAAATTAAAAAGAGAATAGACTGGTGTTTATTACGGATTAGAGCACAGAAGTTAAAACTAAAAGAAAGAACTTGAAAGTGATTTCTGCTTACCTTCCTAGGGGACAGTGATGGCACCTTATTACCTAGCTAAAAAATACTAGAGGTAAAGACAATTTGCACCTTGCTTATATGAATTTTGAGGTGCCTGGGAACATCAAGTGAAGATATCCAAGTGGCTGTTATATATGCCATTCATTTAATTATGTTATTTTAGACCTATAATTTTAATTGAAATAAAACCGTCACAGCTTATATTGTGTGCAGGCAGTTTACACACAGTATAAGTTATGATGTTATTTCAAATAAAAAATTATGTTTTTATCTTAATTGAAACAAAAACATCATAGCTTATATTGTGTGTAGGTAGTCGACACACAATGTAAGCTATGATGTTTTTATTTCAATTAAAAATGATAGTGGCTATTTGCCTTTTTAATTATTTGTTCAGGCTCCAGACATATGAACAAATTAAAATGCATTTAACCAATAAATATAGAAGTTATTTTAATTAAGTTTAATAGACATTAAAAAGACCTAACTTAACTTTTCATATCAAGATAATGTAGCAATGCCTTATGAAAAAGTAATAGAGTTAGCCCCAGCCACACTACATTATAGTTGTTAAAATAACTTGATTATAATAGAATAGGTTACTTATCTAAAACTTTTAAAATATGTAAATTGCATTTCATTCATCTAATTGATAATGCGTTGAATGTATAAACAGGATATATTTAGAATATCCATTTTCCCTCTTGGCAGTTAAACATTTTCTATACATTTCACATATACATTGCAATTGTATGCAAATAATAGCCTAGAGAACATTTTTATAGAAATTAGATTTTTTGTGTTTCAAACATGCTTAAGATTGGAATGAAAGTAACATATTATAATTTCTAATGTGATTCTTTCCATTTTCAGAAAGATTGCATCTTGCCCAAGGAAGATATGTTTTTTATATGGATATTTCTCTTTCATGAATTTATTTATTTAGTTTCACCAAAGTTTAGGTAAGGAAATAGCTACGCATCAAAAACAAACATATTTTTGTGACTGCAGTGTAACCTTCAAGTTAATTATAACTTAATTATTATTTTAATATTTCAGTAATGGTTCTTTTCACTATTAGGCAACAATACACAGTCTACATGCAGATTTTGTGGCACAGTTCCAAATTTTAAGTTATTTTCTCTATAAGATGAATATTAAAAATTATCCTATCTCCCTTCCTTTTCTTCTCACAGAGATGACAGTTATGTGTGAAAAGAATTGTGATCAATGATATCACCTTAGCATAGCAGGCTCTGGGCAGGGGCAGTGGTTGAGAGGGGGAAAGTAAACTAGCCACTGTGTGCCAGTCACTGTAACAAATTCTATATAAGCATGATTATATCTAGCACTAACATCTCTGTGAAGTTGGTGTTGCTATTGATTGCTCTATATCTCATTTTAAAGGTGACAAAGTGATGCTGACAGATTTTTAATTATCTTCCTAAATTCACATAACTTACTGACTGAGCTTAAGATGTCAGCCTAGGTCTGCACAACATATGAACTCAAGTTTCGCCTACTACATTCTGCTGGAGTAAAACAGGAACTGTGTAGGGAATGCTGGGCTGGCCTTGTTTCCATGATTTTCTTGATATTCTAGTGGTATTTTACAATTTGTTGTGTGGTTCTTTCTCCAGGTCAAACCTGTTTGAAAGTAATCCATATAAATTAATTCAAAGTATAAAAGGGGTTTAATGGGAGAGAACATAGAGAACAGGTTTCTAATCAAACTCATCAATGGGGCAAAGAAGAGCTGGGTCACATGCAAATGGCAACTAAAAATCAAAACCCAAAATTATATTTTCTGTCCTTCCACAACCATGTGGTTTCTCTCCTCTCTAATTTTTTTCTTCATATCAGCTATATTCTCCTTCAGTTGATCTCCTTTTCCCAATGTACACATAACTAAACAGAGCTACCCATCTTAACTACTACTGTAATCTTCCAGATTTTTTGCTATCCAATGAGGTAGCCACTAGTCACACATAACTATTTGAACTTAAACTAATTAAATAAGAGAAAATAATCAATTTATCTATATCATTAGTCACATTTTAAGTTACCAACAGCCACATTTCCATCTTCACGGAAAATTCTATTCACAGCGACCCATGTATTCTAGTTCTTCTTTGCCCATTATGTGTTTTTTTAATTTCTTTTTCTCCTGGTTCTAATTCTCAACTCACTGTAGACATTTCATGCAAGTTCCTGATCCTTTGCCAGAATTTGATGCCCTTCCCTGGTCCAATCATTTTGGAGTAGGAAGAGAAAGATCCACTGTCAAATGTTCAGGGCATGTGGACGGGGGAGCAATGTATGTATTCTGTCTTTTCTCAATTTTCCATATACAATGTCCATATTGCACAGGATTATAAATTATCCATTACTATTAATTTTTCCCTTATGAAGGAAAATTAGCCTTAATTTTTTAATTCATCCCATTCCTCCTGTTCTTGTAAAATTTTTATTAGGTTAGAAATTGGTAACTAGTAGATATATAGTTACATTAGAAAGATTCACAATATCTCCTCTGATATTGCTTTTACAACAAAATTAAATAAATAGTTCAACAATAGAACATGTCGAGCTTAAAATTATTTTACCAGAAGGAAAACATTTTCCAACTATACTGGGAAAGCCAAAACAATTCATTATTTCCTTGTTTTACCTCCCTATATAATGTTCTCTAATGTTGCTCTCATGAGCAAACGCTCGTTTAATATTTTTGGCTGAAATGTATGCTTGCTCATGATACAAGTGAGGCAGTGTAAACTTCTTTTTCAAACTGTGACCACGAATGTCAACTCATCTACCCAGGGAGGAGTGTCAAGGGAGTTTTATTAGCCACATACATCATAGACTTGGGTATGATTTGCCTATGTCCCTGTGGACAGCACATTGATAGGCCCTTCTTACGGCCATTGAAGTAGATGTGCAAGTGAGGAACCCAAAAGCTTACACTTTATTGATTATAAGGAAAATGTGCCTCTGATCCTTGGCAAATCTTATTAGAGATTTTCTTTATAATTCTAAAGAAGGGTTTAGGAAGACTCTGTGGACGATGAAAAATTGACACCATAAAATAAAATTCTCTATTAGCATTCAATTTTACTGAGACTTAAGTTAATCGTGTGCTTCAAACTGTCTGATTAGCAGGTATATTGTTCTTTAACACCATTACCTATAAGTGATCCTATGAGAGAAGCTTGCATAAATGATTCTATCCCTCAGAGACTTTTAAAAGTAATTAATGCTTATGATAACTTTGAGTTTTTTTGGATAAAAGGAGCTTTTGAAATAAACTGCTTATGATGTTATTAAAGTGCTAATGATAGAAAAAAAACACATCTTAGAATGTGATTTGCATGAAAATTGGTACTATAGCTTTAGTGTGTGAATCAAAGGAAACCCAGTGATATATACAGTTTTGTATCTTTGAATTTTACTTTTAAATTGAAATAATATAATAAATGTACATATTTATGAGGTATATAGTGATGTTTTAATACATAAAATGTATAGTGATCAGATCTGTGTAATTAGCATATTCAATTTTTACTACTCTGTAATATAAAATTCTTCCTAAAGTTGCTTTTATGTGACTAATATAAATACTATAACCATTTCACAACTTTAAATTATGTTAATATTATGGATAATAACCTTGTACATTCTCATTAGGTTGAAATCAAATCATTGAATATCTATTATCACCAGTATTTTCCAATATGCTTCAAAACCAAACTTAATAGCAGATAAATTGTTCACTTTTAATAATTACAGAAACAACGTTTCATTATGCTAACTCAGTTTTCATTGAATCTTTCATCCTCTCTAACATAGGCAATTGCAATGCCTCCCCAGCAAGTGTCGTTACTCTTCTTTTAGTCTCTTTTCACTCTAATCACTCTTTACGCTGTTATCTTGGCCATGACAAGATAAAAAACATTCTGATGCATAAGGGATGGAATCTCAGCTCTGTCTCAGTGTAACTTGGCAGCATTATTTCATTTCTATAATATTGGCTTTTCTCATCTGTAAAATAAAAATAATTCTTCTCTCTCAGTATTATTATAATGATTAAATTACGTATTATATGGGAAAACAACATGCATATTATAGAACCAGAGATATTCTTTGTAGAGATTCGCAATGTCTACTCACTACCTGTGGATTAGGACCAATATCTTTATCAATGCAGCCTATTCCTGTATTTGATAGCACGTTAGGGTGGCTACAATCAGTAGTAATTTATTGTGCATTTCAAAATAACTAAAAGAGCATACCTAGAATGCTTGTAATGCAAAGAAATGATCAATACTTAAGGTGACGGATAATCCCACTCTCAGCCCCCCATAAATTGTACCCCCTCTCTAGGCTTTTTAACACTGGATTCTGACCAAATGAGAAGTCCACTGTGTGACTCTTAACCTATGGCTTTCTCTAAAGCCACACTTTTATAGACTCTGCCCCTTCCACCTGGAATGACCCAGCCCATTATTTCCTTTATCTAGATCATATCTACATTTAGTTTCCACACACTTTCCTCAAGACATTTCTGAATCACTGCAGCAGAAATCTACCCTCTCTTGGCCGGGCATGGTGGCTCACGCCTGTAATCCCAGCACTTTGGGAGGCCAAGGTGGGCAGATCACCTGAGGTTGGGAGTTCGAGACCAGCCTGACTAACATGGAGAAACCCCATCTCTACTAAAAATACAAAATTAGCTGGGTGTAGTGTTGCATGCCTGTAATCCCAGCTACTTGGGAGGCTGAGGCAGGAGAATTGCTTGAACCCGGGAGGCGGAGTTTAGGTGAGCGGAGATTGCGCCATTGCACTCTAGCCTGGGTAACAAGAGCAACGCTCCATCTCAAAAAATAAATAAATAAATAAAAATTAATCATCTACCCTCTCTTTCTATTACTGAGGTCAATAATACCCAACTCAGAGACGCTACAGCTACTAAATGAGATAAATTACAGTACATGTCCAAATATCATGATATCATGTGAGTTTTTTCCTCAAAAGTGCTAAATGGGGGTTTTATTATTTTATATATGGAGTCATAGAAAGCTTTTTGTTAAGGCATCTTTTAATCAAAGTTCTAAAGGAATCAAGAAGGAAAGGCTTGGGAATATCTGGGAAAGGGCTTTCCAAACTGAGAAAAGAGCAAGTATGAAGCCCAAATGACAGATATCCTATGTGGCTAGAGCAGTGTAATCAAAGTTTGAGAAGAGGGAGAAGGTACAATTCATGTAAAGTCTTCGGGCCACTATAAAGACTCCTGACTCTTACTTTGAGAGAGAGTAGAGATCATTGGATTTTGAGCAGATGATCACTTTAGTTGCTGTATGGGGTGTGTGTGTGTGTGTGTGTGTGTTGAAAACAGTGAGACTAGTGAGGAGTCTGTTACAACACTCTGTTAAAAATGATGGTGGGTTTTGCCTAGTGGAAGTGGTAAAGGTCTTGAGAAACAATTTGACCCTGGATTTTATTTTTTTAATACAAAAATGTCCATTAATAAAAAGAATTTGCTAATTTGGTGGATGTGGAATGCAACAAAAAGAAAATCATTGAATATAACTCCAAATAGTTGAATGTATAACTTTTTTTTTTTTTTTGAGACTGAGTCTTGCTCTGTCTCCAGGCTGGAGTGTAGCGCTGCAATCTCAGCTCACTGCAACCTCTGCCTCCCAGGTTTGAGCAATTCTCCTGCCTCAGCCTTCCAAGTAGCTGGGACTACAGGTGTGCGCCACCATACCCAGATAATTTTGTATTTTTAGTAGAGATGGGATTTCACCATGTTGGCCAGGATGGTCTCAATCTCTTGACCTCATGATCTGCCTTCCTCGGCCTCCCAAAGTGCTGGAATTACAGGCATGAGCCACTGTGCCTGGCCTAATGTATAACTTTTATTACAATTATTACAGGTATAGATTATATCCCTTTTGAGACTTGGAAATACTTAATGGCACTGATAAAATATTCTTAGGTTTTCTTCACCCCCAGTAACAAGGGTAGTATATTCTCACTAGAGTGAGTTTCCCAAGAATGTTAGTTTAAATGACCATAGTAATTGAAGAACCATATTCATGGTTCCATTAAAACTGATGGAAATTTGGGTGAGAGCATTGGGATGAAAGCCTGGTCCCTGATCTGGACAAATTTAAGTTTGAAATATATTTTTATAACCACTAAGTGAAAATATGGAAGAGAGATCACTAGAGTAACAGATTTTGAAATCCTTCTCATACTTGAGCGGTTGAATAATGTAATGAAATGAAATTCCTAGGCAGCATTTATAACTGTTACCAAAAAGGGGTCCTGATCCAGACCCCAAGAGAGGGTTCTTGGATTTCATGCAAGAAAGAATTCAGGGCAAGTTGGAGAGGAAAGGGAAAGCAAGTTTATTAAGAAAGAAAAGGAATAAAAGAAAGGCTACTTCATAGACAGAGCAGCCCAGAGGGTGGTTAGTTGCCCCCCCTTTTTTAGTTATATTTTAAATTCTGGGATACATGTGCAGAATGTGTAGGTTTGTTCCATAGGTATACATGTGCCGTGGTGGTTTGCTGCATCCATCAACCTGTCATCTACATTAGGTATTCCTCCTAATGCTATCCCTCTCCTAGCCCCGCACCCCCCGACAGGCCCTGGTGTGTCATGTTCCCCCTCCTGTGTCCATGTGATCTCATCGTTCAACTCCCACTTATAAGTGAGAACATGCGGTGTTTGGTTTTCTGTTCCTGTGTTAGTTTGCTGAGAATGATGGTTTGCAGCTTCATCCATGTCCCAGCAAAGGACATGAACTCATCCTTTTTTATGGCTGCATAGTATTCCATGGTGTATATGTGACACATTTTCTTTATCCAGTCTGTCACTGATGGGCATTTGGGTTGGTTCCAAGTCTTTGCTATTGTGAATAGTCCTGCAATAAACATACATGTGCATGTGTCTTTATAGTAGAATGATTTATAATCCTTTGGGTATATACCCAGCAATGGGATTGCTGGATCAAATGGTATTTCTCGTTCTAGATCCTTGAGGAATCGTCCCTGTCTTCCACAATGGTTGAACTAATTTACACTCCCACCAACAGTGTAAAAGCATTCCTATTTCTCCACATCCTCTCCAGCATCTATTGTTTCCCAACTTTTTAGTCATCTCCATTCTAACTGGCATGAGATGGTATCTCATTGTGCTTTCGATTTGCATTTCTCTAATGACCAGTGACAATGAGCTTTTTTTCATATGCTTGTTGGCCACATAAATGTCTTCTTTTGAGAAGTGTCTGTTCATATCCTTCACCCATTTTGATGGGGTTGTTTTTTTCTTGTAAATTTATTCAAGTTTTTTGTAAATTCTGGATATTAGCCCTTTGTCAGATGAATAGATTGAAAAAATTGTCTACCTTTCTGTAAGTTGCCTGCCCATTTTCCTGATTATATGCTAAACCAATGGGTAGATTATTCATGCCTCCCCTTTTTAGACCATATAGGGTAACTTCCTGACGTTGCCATGGCATTTGTAAACTGTCGCGGTGCTAGCAGGAGTGTGGCAGTGAGGACGACCAGAGGTCACTCTCATTGCCATCTTGGTTTTGGTGGGTCTTTATGACCTGTGTCTTGCACTAACCTCCTATCTCATCCTGTGACTCAGAATGCCTTAATCATCTAGGGATGCAGCCCCATAGTTCTCAGCCTCATTTTACCCAGTCCGTATTTAAGATGGAGTTGTTCCAGTTCAAATGCCTCTGAAATAACTAGAAAATGAATAGGACTGAGAAAAAAAACTTTGAAATCTGCAACATGTTTGAGATTATTCATAGACTTAGTGAGATAAATGGAAGGAGAACTAGGGAATAAGGTTGATTATATAAACGAATAAAGAGTTTTATCAAAAAGTAAGTATTGCCAATATGTCAACTCAGAAAGACTTTCAATATAAGTGACATATGACACAAGGGACATATAACAATTTTGACTGTTTTAGTCAGGGCTTTTCAGAGAAATAGAACTATTAATAATAGTAGATAGATAGGTAGATAGAGCCATAATACATAGAGATTTATTATTGGCTCATGTGTTTATGTAGGCTGAGAAGTACCACAATCTGTCATCTATAATCTGGAGACCTAGGAAAACCAATGGTGTAGTTCTGAGAACTGATGTAAGTCCTAGTTTGAGGGCAGGAGAATAATAATATTTCAGCTCAGCAGTCAGGCAGAGAGAGCAAATTCTCTCCCTTCTTCCATCTTTTTGTTCTATTCAGGACTTCAATGAATTGCATGATACTCATCCTCATTGAGGAGGGCCATTTGCTTTATTCGGTATACCAATGCAAATGCTAATCACATCCAGCATCACCTTGCACACACACCCAGGAATAACTTTTAGCCAAATATCGGAGCACCCCTTATCCAGTCAAATGGGTACATAAAATTAATCATCACATTGACCATATGTCATTGTCCAATATAGTAAGGTAAATACCATTTTCCCATTGAGAAGACTCATTTAAAATTTTGATGGCAATTTTAATGTATAAAGTCCAGGCTCCTAGATAATATTAATAAATAATTAATTTGTTAATTTAACTATCTACATAGTTATAATTATTTATAACAACAAATCAATTTTAAATATTATTTATCAAGTGTCACAAAATCATGAGTAGAACATTGATTTTTAATTTTTTTATGTTTGCGGACCATTTTACTCAGGGGACGTGGGATCCTCCTCTAGCCTTGATATAAAAATAATCTTGATATTCCCACAAGTTGTGGTGACCATGTAGAATGATTTTGGAAATTCAGGCATGTGAGGAAGTCCATTGAGGTGCCTTTGAAAAACAAAGAAAAAAAAAAAATGTTCTCCTGATAAAAAGAGAAACGAATGTAACGTAAAGGTTCCTCTCCCTTTTCCTGCCTTTTGACACAGTTATTTAAGAACACGATGCCCTAAGCACTGTTAGCATTTTAGGTGTATATGACTTCCTAACTTCCTATCTTGTAACTTTTAAGGGCTTAAACCTGAAGACAAAAATCAGCATATTTATGAAATAGCAAAAAGACCTAAGAACTTAGGTTTTTCATAATATTATTGAGCCACTGAACTAGCCCTGATACTGCAACCTCATGACGTTTTGCCATCACGGTTAACAGATATCCTTGCTGTTTAAGCCACTTGTACTCAGACATTCCCTTACCTCCACCTCAAAGTATTTTATATGATGCAATAAACAAGATGAGAAGTTAGCAAAATGGCAGCAGACTTGACTTAGTCATGGTTCAACACTAGATGCACATGTTTTCAAATGGGAGTTAGCAGTAAGAAATAAAAAAGACAAGTGATATTTGACAACAAGCAACTGCAAATGTCATGGTTTTGTGAAGCTTCTTAGTTACTATCTTATCACTAATTTGTTTGTTTTCTGAGTAGCTTCCAAGTAGGCAAATCATAATCACTTGAAGATGCTTGTTAAAATGTGGATTTATTGGCATCGTCACTTTCAGACTTTCAATCCGTAAGAGTTTATGAATCTACATTTTAAACAATCCCAAAGGGATTCTTGTGTAGATTAAAGTTAGGGCTGCCAAGAGAAAAATTTAGGGTATTAATCCCAACAGCTCTAAATAGGGGGAACTAATCACAGAGACCTGAGCTCTGTTTAGCCCCTCACCTTTCCTGAGCCAGCAGAGTACCTCCTGTGCTGGGTAAAATTAAGATTTCAGTTTCAGCGACTTAAAGGATAGGGAGTTATCATCATTGGCAGGTAATGATAATAATTACCCAGCACTGGAGGTACTTTGCTGGCTCAAGAAAGGTGAGGGGCTAAACCTTCCAATGGGGCTACACTTCTTCCCACTTGAAAAGACATGAGAACGAGGAACAAATAGAAATGCAGCAGAGATTTCAAACAAAATGATATTTGAAAAGAAATATGTTTTTCATAATTAAATAAGTTAGGAGCCAAGTAAAACAAATTTAAAATAGTAACAGAGGCAAAATCAAGATAGTTCAAAATAAAAAAATATGTGAAAAAGTACAGATAATCAGCATAGGTGACCCCATTTAAAAAATCCTAAACAAGAAGAGAGATACAGAACAGTGAACAGGGAGGCAATTCCATTATCAAAACAATGCCAATACTCTACTTCCTGGAAACACTTTTCCTTGTATCTAAAGGTGACAAATAATTCACTAATGTATTTTGTGTTACTGTATTAATAGAGAAAAATGTGTGGTGGATATTCAAGGCAAAGGAAAGAACTAATCCTTGATTCTACCACTCATTTCAGGATGAAAAAATGCTTGAGTGAATAAACAAATGAGTTCATAAATAGCATGTTTAAGATTAGTAACTCAACAACAGTTATTTAAATATGATAACATAAAACTTGCTTTTTTTGTTTTTTTCTTTTTTGTTTTTTCAAGACAAAGTCTTGCTCTGTTGGGCTGGAGTACAGTGGTGCAATCTTGGCTCACTGCAACCTCTGCCTACTGAGTTCAAGCAATTCTCCTGCCTCAGCCACCCGAGTAGCTGGGATTACAGGCGCCCACCACCATGCCAGGCTAACTTTTGTATTTTAGTAGAGATGGGGTTTCACCATGTTGGCCAGGCTGGTCTCAAACTCCTGACCTTGTGATCCACCCGCTTCAGCCTCCCAAAGTGCTGGGATTACTGGCGTGAGCCACCGCGCCTGGCCCAAAACTTGTTTTAAAAATAATTACAATTTTGGTTTCAGTGACTTAGAGGCTAGGGAAATCCTGATCCAAGGAAGACCTTTGATCTCATTGTTCTCCTTAGCCGTTCTTCAAACTACTCCTCCAGAAGTCCCTCAATAAAATGGCTCGACCCCTACCAAAAAAAAATTAACATTTTAAGGCAGGTGAAAAGAAAATTTAGAAACATAGCAAAACTATTCTGAACTAAAAATGAGCTGTTAATATATTTCCTAACTGTAGCAGGCAAATGTCAGCTTGATTTTCTTATCCAAACTGAGAAATATATGCCCTCCTTGTGAAGTGAATATTAGTCAGAATTTGATCTCTCCAAACTACTCTTGTAGTTTTTGTATAATAAATGAGTTATAAAATGATGCATCATTAATATCCTTGTTTATTCTCAGTGATTAAAGATGTCATAATTTGTGGTTTTTTTCAGTTTTATCATCAATATGGAAATTGGTGACCACTAATTGATATTATATTTTCCCACTCTGCCATTGAACATTCTTTTATCAGGAAATTATTCAAGATAGAAATTAAAGTATCTCAGATTTTTTTTAAAAATGCAGAACCCCTTGCAATTTTATTCTTCTAGGCAGTGTTTAGTTCATGACTATCTCTCAGCTGTTCAGGACAAAAATACTATCGCTTGAGAGATTCTCTGGGATTAGAGTATACTTTCGAAACATCAATATACAGGAGTCTTTAAAATGGGTTAAAAACAGACTTGATTGTAGTGGCGCCATTGCAAAACAATGGGCCATCTGTTTCATTAAGTCTTTAACAGTACTCAGTCCTTTACTTCCTCTTGGCTAAATCTGTTTTTATCCCCCTAGAATTGTTGAGTTTCAGCCAGCCTAATTCACAACCCTCTTCAAGAGTTGTTCTCTTGCTAAATAGCTGAGCATCAGCTGGCTCAGCCACTGAATCGCTACCAGAATATTATTGCCTCCCTCCTTTCCACATTCTCCTTATAAGTCTATTTTCTCTAGTAGTTGGAAGCAGCTGACATACATAAATTTGAACAAAAAAGTTTTATATAATATAATGAATTATAAAATACTGAAATACTCAATAGATACTTATTAAATATGCACTTGTACATGTGTGTGTGTATAAAGTGATGTCTCACTTTTCTTATTTCAATGTCGTTAACATTCCATGCTTGTTACCACTTAGAAATTGTCACCAAAATAATGCCATTGTGCGAAATACTGTTGATTGTCTTTTCACGATTCTATCTTAATTTTATTTAGTTAACTGCTTCAATTAACTTAGCTATTTGCCTCTGCTATCTCTCCAGAGAAGGTGGTTCTGATTAGATCTCAAAGACTGGCTGTTTTACTGGCTTATTTCACTAAAAAAATAATCTGGTAGAATTTATCATTTGTACATTCACAAAAATCATAAATGAGATACTATTGTACACCAGATACAGTGCCACTGAGCTCTCTAAGCTCTGGGGAGCAAATGCTGGGGAAACCTCTCTTCACAACACCACACTAAATATTCTGTATGATAACATGTAGTACATAATGGAAGCAATAAACAAAATGAAATCTGACTGGAAAGGTAAGGCAGACAGCTTCAGGGAACAAGCTCTCCTATGATAAGTAGGGGTTTTCAAGATAGCTAAAGAAGAAAATTACCTGTGGCTGGCAAAAGGAAATGTTCTCCTTTATAACAGAGTGCATCATAACATAGTGCATAAAAGTGACTGCTTGTAATTCTGCACGAACGTGTGATAAAGTATAAAAACAGACGGGCCAAAAATAATTATGCCCGGATCTAGATCCTGGAGAACTCTGTGAGCCAAGGAAAAGAAGTTATCTTTATCCTAAAGGTTTTAGGCTAAGAATGGGTATGAAGGAAAGACAGAGCGGTCATAGGCTATGATAGAGCCACAGAACTTGTTATTATCCGAGGAGAAAGAATCACAATGCAGAGGTAATTTCACTGGAGATAGAAGAAAGACCAATTTAAAGAATGTGTGAGAGGTAATTTCAACAATGTTGGTCAGCAAGTGGATGTAGGAAATTAAGAAAATGAAGATTTGGAATTAAATGTTGTTTTTATTTTTTTAGATTGAGCTTTTTATGATATTGTGTGGCCATTAACAGGGAGTTGAAATTGTATAGGAGAGTAGATTTGTAGAGTGTAAAAAAATGTTTCTTTTTGGACATACCGAGTTTGAGATGTCTGTGGTAGATTTCAACAGACAACTGGGTGCATAGACTTGAAGTTAAGGAAAAAGCTCCATGTTGGAGATAAGATTTAGGAGTCATCACCATAACTCATAGTTATAAAAGTCAATCCAAGGAAAGTTGAGAGCAAGAAGGTGCTGAGGCTGGGAAGCTCAGGACTATCCATACATGTAGGATATGAACAGACAGAAATTCCAGGACAACATTGAAATGAAAAATATTAGAGAAATGGGAGAGAAAATAAAAATTTGTGATGAAATAAAAATTTTTAAAAATGAAGAATAGAGTAATCATCATGTAAAAATTACAAATACACATGGAATCAATGCAAATGCCCATCAGTGATAGACTAGATAAAGACAATGTGGTACGTATACACCATGGAATACTATGCAGCCATAAAAGGAATGAGATCATGTCCTTTGTAGGGACATGGATGAATCTGGAAGTCATTATCCTCAGCAAGCTAACACAGGAAGAGAAAACCAAACACTACATATTCTCACTTGTAAGTGGGAGCTGAACAATGAGAACACATGGACACAGGGAGGGGAACATCACACACCGGGACCTGTGTGGGGAAGTTGGGAGGGGGAAGCATCAGGATAAATAGCTAATGCATGACGGGCTTAATACCTAGGTGCTGGGTTGATCGGTGCAGCAAACCACCATGGCAAATGTCTACCTATGTAACAAACCTGCATGTCCTGCACAGGTACCCTGGAACTTAAAATAAAATAAAAATAATTAGGTCAATAAAAATGAAAATAAAAGAAATATTCAACTCAAAAAGATAGGAATACAGCAAGAAGTTTAAAAAAAAAACCTAAATCACTGGGAATGGTGGCTCATGCCTGTAATCCCAGCACTTTGGGAGCCATAGGTCAGCAAATCGCTTAAGTGCAGGAATTCAAGACCAGCCTGGGCAACATGGCAAGATCCTGTCAAAAAAATACAAAAATTAACTCAGTGTGGTGGTGTGTGGTTGTGGGTGCCTGCAGTCCCAGCTACTATGGAAGCTGAGGTGAAAGGATCACTTGAGCCCCTGGAGGTAATGGCTGCAGTAAGCCAAGACTGCACCACTGCCCTCCAGCCTGGGTGACAGAGAAAGACCTTGTCTCAAAAAAAAAAAAAAACCAACCAAACAAACAAAAACAAATATACTTAAATCTTCTTAAGGGTGAGGAATATTACTTTACTTTTAAAAAAATTTTATTGATACATAATAATTGTATATATTTACGGAGTACATGTGATACATCCATGCAATGTATAATGATCAAATCATGTTAATTAGGATATCCATTGCCTCAAACATTCATTACTTTTTAGAACATTCTAAAACTTCTCTATTAGCTATGTTTATATACACAATAAATTGTTAATTATAGTCATCTTATGGTGCTCGCAAATGCTAGGATTTATTCCTTCTGTCTGTGTTTTTATAACTATTAACCAACCTCCCTTCCTTCCCTTCTCACCACTACCCTTCCCAGCCTCTAGTAACCATTATTGTGTTCTTTACCTTCAAGAGATCAATATTTTTCTAGCTTCCACAATTGAGTGAGAAAACACAGTATTAGGTTTTCTGTACCTGGCTTATTTCACTTAATATAATGTCCTACAGTTCTTTCCATGTCACGCAAGTGACAAAATTCCATTCTTTTTTATAGCTGAATAATATTCCATTCTGTATATGTACCATATTTTTTCTATTCATTTATCCATTAATGAATTATTAGGTTGATTTCATATTTTGGCTATGGGAAATAGTGCTGCAATATACATGGTACTACATACATCTCTTCCACATACTGACTTCTTTTCTTTAGGATAAATACTCAGCAGTAGGATTGCTGAATCACATAGTATATTATTTTTAGCTAGTTAAGAAACCACCTACTGTTTTCTATAGTGGCTGTACTAGCTTACATTTCCACCAACATTGTACTGAGATTTCCCTTTCTCTGCATTCTGGAAAGCATTTTTTATTTTTTCTGTTTTTGATGATAGCCATTCTAATTGAGTGAGATGATACCTTATTGTGGTTTTGATTTACATTCTCTTGTTGATTAGTGATGTTGAGTATGTTTTCATATACCTGTTGGCTATTAGTATGCTGTCTTTTGTGAAATGTCTATTCAGATCTTTTTTCCATTTTTATTTGCATTATTTGTTTTTTCGTTATTGAGGAGTTTGACTTCATTAGATATTCTGATTATTAATCCTTTGTCTGATGGATAGTTTGTAAATATTTTCTCTAATTCTGTAGGCTGTCTCTACCCTGCTGATTATTTCCTTTGTGGTGTGGGAGCTTGTTGGCTTGATAGAATCCCATTTGTCTATTTTTGCTTTGGCTGACAGTGCTTTTGAGGTCTTCCCCTCAAAATCTTTGCCCAGACTGATGTCCTAAAACATTAATCTAATATTTTCTTCTAGTAGTTTCATAGGTTCAGCTCTGACATTTAAGTTTTTAATGCATTTTGATTTGATTTTGGTAGGTAGTGAGAGGGATGTAGTTTTATTCTTGTCCATGTGAATATCCAGTTTTCCCAGGACCATTTATAGTAGAGACTGTCTTTCTTCAAAAAGTATATTCTTGGTGCCTTTCTCAAAAATGAGTTCACTGTTGGTGTATAGAAATGCTATTGATTTTGCACCCTATTTTTGCATTCTGCAACTTTATTGAACTTGTTTTATCAGTTCTAACAGTTTTTTTGGCAGAGTCCTCAGTTTTTTTTTTTTTCTAAATATAGGATCATATTGTCTGTGAACAATGATAATTTGACTTCTTTTTTCCTAATTTTGATACCCTCTCTTCGCTTCCCTTGTCTATTAGCTCTGGTTAGTACTTTCAGTACTATGTTAAATAAATGTGGTAAAGTGGACATTCTTGTTCCAGATGCTACAGGAAAAGCTTTCAGTTTTTTATCAGTATGATGTTAGCTATGGGTTTGTCATATATAGGCTTGATTGTGTTGAGGTACGCTAGTTCTATATGCAGTTTGTTGGGAGTTTTTGTCATGAAAGACTATTAAGTTTTATTGAATGCTTTTTCAGTATCTATTGAAATAAACATATAGTTTTGGTTCCTGTTTCTGTTAATATCATGTATCACATTTATTTATTTGCATATGTTGAAGCATCCTTGCATCCCTGAGATGACTCCCACTTGATCATGATGAAAGATCTTTTTAATGTGTTGTTGAATTTGGTTTGCTAGTATTTTGTTGAGAATTTTTACATCTATGTTCATCAAGATATTGGCCTGTAATTTCCTTTTTAGATTGTGTCCTTGATTTCGTTTTGGTGTCACACTAATGCTGGCCTTATAGAATGAATTTACAAGTGTTTTCTCCTCTTCACTTTTTTTTTTTTTTAAGAGTTTGAGTAGAATTGGTCTGGGTTCTTCTTTAAGAGTTTGGTAGATGTTCCCCTTCTTATGTCAATGTGTTCTCAATGTTCAACTCCCACTTATGAGTGAGAACATGCAGTGTTTGGTTTTCTGTTCTTGTGATAGTTTGCTGAGAATGATGGTTTCCAGCTTCGTCCATGTTGCAGGGTTGGGGGCTAGGGGAGGGATAACATTAGGAGAAATACCCAATATAGATGATGGGCTGATGGGTGCAGCAAATCACCATGGCATGTGTATACCTGTGTAACAAAACTGCACATTCTGTACATGTACCCCAGAACTTAAAGTGTAACTTAAAAAAAGGAAGAAAAAAAAAGATGGAAAAAAAAAAGGGAGTTTAGTAGAATTCAGCAATGAAGCCATAAGGTCCTGGGATTTCCTTTGATGGGAGACATTTTATTACTGCTTCAATCTTGTCACTCCTTATTGTTCTGTTCATATTTTCTAATTTTTCATAGTTCTACTTGGGTAGGTTGTATAGGTCTAGGAATTTATCTATTTTCTCTAGGTTTTCCAATTTGTTAGCTTATAGTTATTTGTAATAGTTTCTAATGAACTGATAGTTTCTAATATTTTTGTGGCATCAGTTGTAATGCCTCTTTTTTAATGTATGATTTTATTTATTTGGGTCTTCTCTCTTTTTCTCTTAGTCTAGCTAAAGATCTGTCAATTTTGTTTATCTTTCGAAGCACTAGCTTTTTAGGTTGCAGCTCTTTTATATTTTTTGTCATAATTTCATTTACTTCTGATCTGATCTTTCTTATTTCTTCTTTCTACTAATTTGGGGTTTGGTTTGTTCTTGCTTATCTAGTTCCTTGAGGTACATGATGAGTTTCTTTATTTACATCTTTTCATATTGCCTATTTCTTAACCAATTATAGTTGTTATTTTTAATCCATTTATGTCTAGTGTTTCCTTATTGGAACACTAAGCATATGGGAGTTATTTATATCCTACTGCTCAAGGTCATTGCCAAGGTCTGATTGCAAAAATTCAAAAAATTACAACGTCAGGAATAAATCGGTTAATAGTTTGTCTTTCAGTCTTCATACTTTCAATATAAGTGGTTTACTTAGCTGAATAATAGGTTAGAGTGTTCTGTATTTGTTTTTCTTGTACCACTGAGTTTAACCTTCAGATGTTTTCTTGTTACATGTTAGCATCCATTTCCTGCATTGAAGAACTCTCTTTAGCATTTCTTGTGTTGATGAATTCCCTCAGCTTTTGTTTGTCTGGGAAAGTCTTCATCTGTCCTTTGTGTTTGAAGTGTAGCTATGCTGAGTACAATATTTGTTGACATTTTCTTTTCCTTCAGCAGTGTAAATATAGCATCCCATTCTCTCCTGGCTTGCAGGATTTCTGCTAAGAAATCTGCTCAAAACTATATTGAGGCTCTGTTTAATGTAATATGTTTCTTTTCTCTTGATGCCTTGAATATTTTTTCTTTTCCTTTGATTTTTGCAAATTTATTTATGATTTGCCTTAGGAATTACCTCTGTGTTGAATTTAATTTGTGACCTCTGATCTTCCTTTACCAATATGGTGTTGTCTTTCTCCGGATTCAGGAAATTTTCAGCCATTATTTCTAATACATATTTTTTAGACATTTTTCTCTCTTGTTGCCTTGAAAATTCCTATTATGCACAGGTTAGTTAGTTCATTTGATAGTGTCACATAATTCTCATAGGCCTTCTTCACTCTTTTTATTTTATCTTTTTGCTTCTCTGATTGAATAATTTTATATGCTTTATCTTCAAGCTGCTAATTCTTTCCTCAGTTTGATCAAGTCTGCTCTTGAAGCATTTTAATGAGTTTTCAGTTCAGTTATTGTATTCCATATGTTTACATTTTCTATTTGGATTAGATTGTTTCTATTTGTTTATAAAATTTCTCATTTTTTTCCTGGATTGTTTTCCAAATTTTATTTAGGTTTCTACCCACATTGTTGTGATTTCCCGAACTTCTTTAAGAGGATTATTCTAAATTCTCTGTTCAGTATTTCATAGACTTTCAATTCTTCTGGGTCTCTTCTTGGTGCTTTGTTGCTTTCTTTTGGTGGTGTTATATTTCCCTGAGCTTTCACCAATCCTGTATCTTTAAACTGTGGCCTGCACATTTGAAGAAACACTCACCTCTTCCAGTTTTTGCAGTTGTTATTTAGCGGTGTTAGACTTTTGCTATATAACATCAAAACTTCAATGCTGGCTTGTTGTTTTCTACCATTCTGGAGAGAACTGTAAATAAGCACTGTAAGTAAAATACTCCTCTGGAATTAACTTGTTTCCCTACCATTATTTCCAGGTCTAGGGGAGACTTATAGTAGACACTGGAACTTAAACATCACTGCAGAACTAAATTGCTGCACTGATGTTGTTTGTTTCTCAATGTGAGGAAGACTTATAGTGAGCACTGAAAGCTGAATGTTGTCCCAGAACTCTATTGCTGTTTTGCCTTTGTTTTCCAGACCAGGGAATACTTAAGCGGGGACTTGAACTTAATCCCAACCTTTTAATTATTTCCAGGCTAGAGGAAGGTGCCATGGGAACACATGGACTTTGTGAAAAAAGCTGTTTAACAATTCAGGCCTTCCTGCGAATTGTGACCCCTGCTGTGCTAGTCTCTTCATTATGACAACGCTATTGATGGCAGCACAGAATAGCCTCCAAAATATGAGTGCCAGCCATTGTGATCAGTAC
Organism: Nomascus leucogenys; assembly: GCF_006542625.1. Classification (NCBI taxonomy): domain Eukaryota; kingdom Metazoa; phylum Chordata; class Mammalia; order Primates; family Hylobatidae; genus Nomascus; species Nomascus leucogenys. The sequence goes on from NC_044387.1 coordinate 25,955,790, forward strand.
CCTGCTCTTCGTTCCCAATTCATCGGGGCGGTTCAGCCCACCTGACACTCTCAGTGGTTCCTCTGGGACAGGACCAGAGTGAGCTTCCTGCAAAGATTCCCAGACTGGTGAGGAGATCAAACGCCTGCCTTCAATTTGCTTCTCTCACCTTGGCAATTGTGGTCTAGGGAAATTCTCTGTGAATGGCATTATGCTGGCTTATGGGAGAGGGCTGCACAGTCTGAAATGACCATTTCTTTTGCCAGTTGTAGCTTCTCTTGATTCCGTAAGCCCAGTGGGTTTCTTTGCTTCTCCCTGAATTCTGGTGAACTCAGGGTGTTATTTTTGTCTTTGAATTGTTTCTAGTTGTATCTATCTTTGTGGGAGGAATGAAGCCAGGAAATATTCTATTCCACTATCTTGCCGACATTCTCCCTGTACTACATTTTTAACTGCTTGTGGGTATGACCACATTGGTATGTTATGTTTTATCTATATATTTCAAAGCACTGAACCAATGTTTTGCACAAAATATGTGTGCTGAAAATCTGATGATAACACGCACAAACATGTTTTTAAACATCTTAAATCCATATATGTGAGTATTGAATAAAAAGTAGCACGGACAAGTCAAATAGCTGAAATATGTCAGCTAGGATGGCCAGGTTAAGGACAGAAATAGAAGAGAATGGTAGTATGAAGAGTGACGTACATGCAGTTTGATTTGGGAAAGACCACAGGTCACTGGTCTATTTGTGCAGTCTTAGATAATGACAACTTTGCCTGAGCTATTTCTGAATGACTAATGATAATGTCAATAACATGCAGCTCTACTCTTCACTGGAGTTATTGAAATCTGTCATCAGCATGAATTGATGTGCTTGTGCATTGGTAGGGAACAATATCCTTTAGCCATAGAGATTAAATCATTATTGACCAAACCTATAGCCCAAAAGATTATAGGTTAGGCAGAGTATTGTTAGGGGAAAAAAAGTCAAAACACCCTTTTTCTTCTTACCATTTTGTCAAGCCTCAGTTCATCTTGGGCTTTAGAACTAATGTTGCTCTCCTTACAGGTTTTCTAAGCTTAGTTTTTGTTATACTGTGTATTTTGATAATGTGAACTCATTAGAGAATTTATTGACAAAACTCTCAGATTCTCTAGGTATTTTTAGATTTTCTTTAACAGCTATAATATCTGTGTTTACATTAAAAGCATTGGGTATATTTCAAGTTTTAAATTAGGAAGCCTATTTATATTTTATTGAAATGTTATTATTAAAATCTTGGATAAAAGTCTGATTATAGTAATATTTTTCTGATATCACTGTTTTGGAAAACTTATATCATTTTATTTTAGCAAGTAATTCCTCTTCATATTCAAAGTTGATGCAAAGTAGTGGCCCTGCTTCAGTTCTCTATCTTATCCAGAAAACTACCACGAGAAATAACAAATGGCTTGTTGAAGCCCAGATGCACAGAGTTCAATATATATGCCTCATCAATCAATCAACTTTATTAAAAAGGTAATGTTACATAAATGTCACTGTTTTTATAGATAATCTATATCACTCTTCTTCTGCCATATATTAATGACCTTCTATTTATTCCTAGTATCAATATTTTAGTTGTTGTGCATGCAGATTACTTAATAACCTTGTTTACTCTCATTTCTACTTGTCTATCATATTAATTTCCTTCTGATAAACTCCATGTCTAAAGTCTTTTTTCTTCAGTATCTCTTTCTCCAGTACAGCCTGCACATTCCTATGAGATATGTCTCTTAAAGCTACTGCTCTATGTATTGCCCCGTTTAAAAGCTTCCATTGTTTCCCCATGTCTATTGAACACACTTCCATGCTTTATCCCTTAATATTACCATTCTATTTACTATATTTTGATTTTTTCAAAATACCTCAATGATTTGGCCTTTCTTCTCTTCACCTACAGGAAGTTCAATGGCATACTTAGGGCCAGGTGCAGGCAGTGTTCCCTGGATGAGGCAATGAGGTATGAGGAATAGAGTTTATTATCTGTAGGCAATTATTAAAAAATAAAATCTAACAGAAGTCCATTTGGTATTTATTATCACCTATTTAAGCAATTCTAAATGATGTCTGAAATAAAATACTCCTTTATTAAAAAACTGTACTTGGTCTAAATTCTGAATAGCTGCTGCAGTTATGATTGGGTTTTCATACTGTTTATGTAAGCTGTAAATTAACACTGTTTTATTATCCTATAATGAACATTGTTTTCTGTACAGAGTTAATTCATATAACTCCCAATTATTTAATCAGCCAAAACAGGTATGGACTCAAAGAAATGGATTCACTTTCAAGAACATGTATGTAAGTAACTATTCAGTAGGTTTGAGCTTGCTTTGGGCAAAATGGTAGTAATTTTCCTGGATATAAATGCTAGATTCAAATTAAGTGATAACATTATAATTATGAATACAAAGAAACAGAAGTCACTTTAATTCTGACAGTCTCTGTAGCTACTTAGAGTTCTTATTTGTATACAAACTTATAACTGTGAAACAGGGAGAACTGAAGTGAAATATATTTCTTTAGCAAGCACAATTTTTGGCAGAATTTAGCAAGCACAAATTATATGTGGAAGTAAAGACTTTTACTTCTGAATGCTACTACACTGTATGTATCATCCCATTATCATAGATATTTTCTGCCTTGTATTCTAGGTATTCATGTGCATGCATTATTATTCTTAAACTTATGAGTTATTATTATTCTTAAACTTATGAGTTTCTTGATGACAGGTAATATGATTGATTATATTATGAATCTCCCCATACCATTATCCTACTCCTTTGCACAATATATATTTATTGACTAAATGCAAATTTGTTCAGCAAAACTTTAATATTTGTAATTTTAGTGTATAATCAGTGATAAAGTTGGTACCCAATAATTAGTAATGTTTGTCTTATATTTAAATCAGTTTCAATGACATATCACTATTTCAGATGACTATAAAAGAAAAAAAAAGAAAAACTCTCATAAAATTATATACAGTAAGCAAATTTGGAAACTATCTCTACACTTACTAATTCAACAAAACCATTGAGTAAGCAAGTGTGGCAAGACCTCTTGCATATGCAAGAGAGACAGAGTTCCTGCTCTCATGGGGGTTGATAAAGCAGTAAGGAAAAGTTAGCTAGATAGTGATAAATGTTATAAAGAAAACAGGACAAAGAATGTGATACTCTGATAAATGCTCAGGGGAAGTTTAAGAATTTTAGAATGAGTTATCAGGGGTAAGAATTAACTGAGATCAATAAATTTATATATATGTTACTATACATATATTACATTATTATATATAATATATATACCAGACATATAACTATATATGTATGCCTATATATCTGTTTCTGTATCATGGTACCAAAGAAAACGAAGAAAGTCAATACATTTTTGGCTGATGAAAAGTGGATAGAGCTGCTCTGCAAAAGAAATTGTGAAGGGAATGAGAAGACTGGCCACAGATTGTGTGAAAACGTTTATAAAAGATATATCTGAGAAAGTACTATTCAAAATATATAAAGAACTTTCAAAACTCAACAATAGGGAAACAAATAGCTTAAATTTGAAAAATGGGCAGAAGAGTAAATAAACACCTTACCAAAGAAGACATAAAAATGGCAACTGATCACATGAAAAGATGCTCAATATCAGATGTCATTGGGGAATTGCAAATTAAAACAACAATGAGATACCACTATCTACCTGTTAGAAAGGATAAAATCCAAAACACTGACTACACCAAATGCTGAGGAGAATGTGGAGCAACAGGAACTCTCATCATTTTTGTGGGAATGCAAAATGCTACAGTGACTTTGGCAGACAGCTTGGTAGGTTCTTACAACACTAAACATACTCTTACCATATGATCCAGCAGTCACATTCCTTGGCATTTACCCAAATAAAGTGAAAACTTATGTCCACATAAAAACCTTCACATGAATGTACAAAGCAGCTTTATTTATAATTGCCAAAACTTAGAAGCAACCAAGATGTCTTTCAATATGTGAATGGATAAACTTTGAAACATCCAGAGATTGGAATATTATTTGGTGTTAAACATAAATGAGTTATCAAGCCAAGAAAATATATGGAACAAACTTAAATACATATTACCATGTAAAATAAGCCAATCTGAAAATGAACCTCTCTGTTCATTACCACTGCAGAGTAGATGATTCATTCCCTGGAACAGAAAAGGATGCAATTAAAAAATAGGAAGTAAGAGAAACATAATTTGCAGAAGTGAAATATTCATCATAGTAAACAATGTTAGAAATGTTAGAAGCTCAATTTAAGAAAACCTCCAAAAATGAAACCAAAGTAAAAAAAAAGATGGATAATATAAAGCACATGGGAAAAAGATTGATTTAAGAACAATCCAATTACATGAAGAAAAGTTTCCAAAAAAAAAAAAAATTCAAAAACATTTTGATAAGAAAGCAGATTTTAAGTGTTCTCACTACCCTTCCCCCATCACCCCCCCTCCACACACAATATGGTAACTATGGATGATGTTTGATGTGTTCACTGATTTGATGTGATCATCATTATACAATGTATACCTATATCAAATTATCCTATTGTACACCTTAAGTATATGCAATTTTTATTTGCCAATTTTACCACAACAAAGTTGTGAGAAATATTTTCATAAATGTAATGAAATAATTCATTAATCACTTAGAAAAAAATAAAACAAAACAGGCTCACATAAGTGTACATTTTAATAAAATTTTAGCATACGGGGATAAGGAAAAATTTTATTTTTAAAAAATTGCATAAAATAATTTATATACAAAAGGATGTGGATGCAAATTCTCTAACATTAGAAGATAGACTATAATAAAGCCATGAAAATTCTGAAAAACCAAATCAACCTAAAAATTCTGCAACTCAGCAAAGTAAGAGGAGAGGGCACAGAGGAAGGAATTTTCAAAATGAGAAGAAAAGCCAAAAAAATTTACCTACCTTACACCTCATTTCAAGAAGTTACTAGAACATATGTTTCCCAAATATGACAAATTAAATTAAAAAAGAAAAGACACTGGATCCAGCAGTGTGTTTGCCATAAATGAGTGGTAAAGAGAAATCTAGTAGAGAGTGGAAAGAGCTCTCAGCACAATGATTCTGTAGCAGGCTTGGAACTCAGTCTATCCAGACTGAACTAAGAGAACCAAGAGGACGCAGAAGAGAGGTCTTGATGAAAATTTAATTAAGTGATTTCATAAAATGTTTGAGAAAGTGGTAAGTTATATAAAAGTGAGATCACATCTCTTTTGGTAAGTTTGGAAAATTATCTGATACATGTATCTGAAAATACCCAATCTTTTAAGGCAATTATTATCCACAGGAAGAGCAGAAAGGAAATGTAATCATGGTAAAAGATTCATACAATATTTACATAGTTTTTCATAAACTATGTAAATGAAAGTTTACATAGGGGGAAAGAAACGAGTAGTAATAAGATTGATAATTATTCAATTTTCATAAAATGGAGTCAGTAGATAATTTCTGAAGCTCATACTTCAAAAGATAGCAGTAAAAGATACAATTTTAAAATATTGAAATAAAAAATATTTTAAAAATAGATGAAAACATTTGTCTGTAGGGAGTCACGATGGGATAAGTGAGGCAAGAGAGTTCTAATATTCTATTATAGCCTTGTAGGACTAGTTGACTTTTTAAACTATATGCATTTATTACTCTTAGAAGAATAAAAATGCTTAAAAGATTAAACAGAATAATAAGATCAGCAGGAGTAAAAAATTTCAAGGTTTGATGGTTTTGACAGTTCCCCACATATGGGTGCATATAAGGCAGTTACTAGTACTGTACAGCTATTGTTGGAACTGAGACAGGCACCCGACTTTTCTCTAGGCAGAATATTTAAAGAACAAAGACTTTCAGGTTATTATAATTATATTTAATATATAGTTTTTAGTATAAGAGAAGTCCTTCAATTACTCGTACTTTTCCAAGGTATTTGAAATATTCATCTGAACACACACATACACACGTATTCTATTTCTATGGCTCATATTAGCTTTATTGACCTTTCCATTTCCTATGATATCAAATATCTAAACTCAAAAATAAAAAATAATATTTTCATACTATATTAGTCATAATATTTTGGAACTGAAACTGTGTTCACTGGATTTTTTCAGTTTGTCATTCTTGAGTGGCTCTTTTCTCCTTTACTTAGTATAGTCACAGCTATCAATTAATGACATAACTTTTGGACATGCATGTATAAACACACAAATACACCTATATACATAGCTAGTGAATAATAAAGATGTTTAGTTATCATTTATTTATAATAATGAAATCTCCCTTTTAAATGATTAAAACAACTAATATTAATAGAAAAAAGAATGAAGTAAGGTGATTATATTTCAGATAAATGGGAACATACTTGCCTCATGAGCTATTTTATATCAATGATTTCAGGGACTGAGTTATCTTCTACTTAACGGTATACATGGATACAATAACAAAAATATATTTCCCCTTATATTTAAAAAACAAAACCAAAAGTTGCATTTTAAAAAGTCAGGAAAAGGCATATTTTAAATGACAGTTGTTTCAATTCAGCTCTAAAACACTGAAAACAATTTCTGTTAATATTGTAAGTTCAAGAATAATATAGATTTAACTGCATGTAGGCACAAATGTAGAGAAAAATAATGTGATAAAAATAGGATCTAGATGCAAAATACAAAAAACTATTTTATATGTAATTAAAAGGCCATTAAAAATCTATAGTAGAATAAAGGATCATTCAATATAGGCTGCAAAACTATTAATAATCAGTTAATTTACTCCTAAATTCAACAAATGTTTATTGAGTTTCTATTACATACTAGGCACTGTTTAGTATTGGAAATGTAGCAGTGAACAAACAAGATACCTAATACCATGGATATAACATTATGGTAAGGTGACAAGACAATAACTGAATTAGTAAATAAACTATTAACAATTGATATAATAAGAAAAAGGCATTTACATGACAGATGAGGTAGAAAGAATGAGAGGAGTTACAACAGATAAGAGTCAGACAAGTCCTTCATGAGGAGTGATGTCTTAACTAAGTGTTGAAGGACTAAATCAAGCAATCACAGAATTGCTTTAGTATAGACTACAGAACATCTATATTTCACTCAGTGAATTAGTATAAAGTGGACACATATAAAATGTCTAACCCGTTCAAGAAATGAAGCATTGCCAAGATCTCAAAAGCCCCCATAATGAACCTTCTCTATCACTAATTTTCCCTCAAAGACAAATTTATGGGAAACTGTAATGCAATAGTTTACTTCTGACTGGTATTTTAACTTTCATTTATTATGCATTTTTTTCTATGGATCCTTTTGCTTTTCCCAAATTGTCATATTCATATCTCTTGTTACATGAAACTGAACTTCATTAATTATATTGCTATATGTATATATATTGCCATCCATCATAAGAACATAACCCAATTTATTTCTGCATTCTAGTGTTGGACTGCTTCCAGTTTTTGTCTATAATGGATGCCACTATTATGGACATTCCTGTACTTACCTCTTGCTACAAATGTATTTCTGTTTATTATAAATCAAGAGTGATATGTTGGGTCATTGTGTATGCCTACTTTCTACTTGAGTAGGGTAGCAAGTTGGTTTTTTTGAAGCAGGTTTTGAGATAAAATACCTTTTAGAGGTATTTACTAGGCATCAACAACTGTGGAAGGTGGAGGAGGATGTAGCTTTTGGTCAGGGGAAAATCAAACTGTGATGAAGTCTAATAAAGCCTCAGTCAACTTCACAAGGAACTTGAGAGCATTAATAGCCAATCTGAGTTTCCTGCATTGGGGTGAAGTGACTACCTCTCTCTTGCCTTTCTTTTTATAAAATATTCTCTGAATACCATAAGTTAACCTCGAAGTATGCCTTTAGTTGTATTTTACAAGTTGACATAGGTAGTGTTTTTATTATTTTTCAGTTTAAAATATTTTCCTTCTTTTGCCCATTACATACGTAGAATTCTATTTTCTATGTAATAAGCATATAGGGATTTTTTCAGACAATGTTTTGTTTTTGATTTCTAAATTTCACTTCTTTCAGAGAAAAAACTTTGTATGGGGTCATTCATCTGAAATTCACTGATACCTGCTTTATGGTCTGGGGTAATGGTTAATTCTGTTAACTTGGCTGGGCCATAGTGCCCAGAAATTTGGTCAAACATTATTCTGAATGTTTCTGTAAGGCATTTTTAGATTAGATTAACACTTAAATAAGTAGATTTTGAATAAAGTGAATAGGCCTCATTTAATAAGTAGACAGCATAAATAGAACCAGAAGACTGACCTTCATTGAGTAAGAGGGAATTCTACCAGCACTTGGCTTTCAAAATTGAACTTCAACATCAGCTCTTCCGTGAATCTCCAACCTGTCAGCCTACCCTGTAGATTTTAAACTTGGAGGCCTTCTCCATAATGCCATGAGCTAATTGTGTAAATTAATCTCTCTCTTTGTCTCTTACCCGCTACATACATACATACATATGTACATACATATTCTATTGGTTCTGTTTTTCTGGCGAACCCTAATATATTTAATATATGGTCAATTTTAGTAAATGTACCAGTGCATAAGGAAAGTGTGCATATCCTGCAATTGGTAGGTGCAAGATTCTTTCATTCTCAGGCCATATTTATTCAGGTAGCTCTAAAGTTTTCTTACTGAATTTTTTACTCAATCCTTAGAGCAGCATCTTAAATGCTCTCATTTTGATTATGTATTCATATGTTGTTCCTTTGAAATCTCCTCTATTTTTGCTTTACACGTTTGAGGCATATTATCAGGTTCATACAGATTTATAATTGTTTCATCCCTAGCAAATTTAAACTTTATTATGTGATATAGTATATTGTCCTCAACTGTTCAGTGAATTAAAAGTTTTATCATTCTGATATGCAATAGTATACCATTTAGTTGCCTAGTAAATTAAAATTTTTGACATTATGTTATAATGGGTAGATGTTTGTCAATTGTTGTTATCCTTTCTGTAGTATTATGCTCTAGATTCTTCCTTTCACTTTGTATATATTTAATAGTTTTATTATAAAATAGTTATCATTTAACAAAATAATTTAGACTATATTTAATGTAATAATTGATATATTTGGTTTGAGTAAGATATATTTTTGAATTCCATTTGCCTCCCCTGTACTGTCTGCTCCATGTTGCCCCCTTCGTATCTTATTTGGATTGATTATGTCTTATTATTTCACTTTTTATTCCATTAGCCAGGAAGTTACATACTTCTTAACTATATATTTAGTCAGTTCTCTAAAGATTATGGTCACCCAATGAAGGGAAATGAGCCCTTTCTCAAGTATTAAATCAGATGTCAAAGCTGATAACACTTCACACAACTTGAAAATTGAAAAAATTTATTACTCACACCAGGAACTTCTGGAGAGAGCAGAATAAGTGCAAACCAGTCTGGAAAGAAAACAGGAAAAAAAAATAACAGTAAGTTGAGATGGTGTAGTGTGTAAGGGATGGGGCTAAAAGGGATGTCCACCTGTGAACGTTAGGGTTGCAAAGCTCAAGCTTTCCACAGTTCAGAGAGCACAGGAGGTGGGTTTTCTTATCTAAAATACCAGATATGTGGTAATAGGGAAAGGAAGGGCAAAGCATAAATTCTGCAATGGTAAAACATCCAAAATTAGGTCAAAATATTCATTAAATCTTCACTTATAAAAGTCAAATATTAATTGATATTTTTCAGCATCACCACAAATTATATCTTTCACTTAACTGCTATTGTTAAATCACAAGATGATGCAACAATGTGTTCCACTTGTCCAAGTGCAGTTATAAATTTAAATAGCTTCAAAATGTAAGCTATTTGCGTCTTAAAAATGTGCTAACATTTTTGAAGCACCTTTCCTATAAATATTCATTTTTATTTGTTTAATTTTTTAGTATTTTTGTTACTTTATATCTTAAACTTTTCATCTGGGATAACATTTCTTCTCCCTGAGGAATACACTTTTTAAATATTCTTTAATTTCCACAGATTATTGGGGAACAGATGGTTTTTGGTTACATGGGTAAATTATTTAGTGGTGATTTGCGAGATTTTGGTCCACCCATCACCTGGGCAGTATACACTGCAACCTATTTGTAGTCTTTTATCCCTCACCCACTTCCGACCCTTTCCCTCTGGGTCCCCAGAGTCCACTGTGTCATTCTAATGCCTTCGTATCCTCATAGCTTAGCTCCCACTTAGGAGTGAGAACATACAATGTTTGGTTTTCCATTCCTGAGTTACTTCACTTAGAATAATAGTCTCCAATCTCATCCAGGTCCCTGTGAATGCCACTAATTCATTCCTTTTTATGGCTGAGTAGTATTCCATCATACGTGTGTGTGTGTGTGTGTGTGTGTGTGTGTGTGTATATATATATATACACACACACACATATATACGTATACATATATATACACACACGTGTATATATATCTCACAGTTTCTTTATCCACTCATTGATTGATGAGCATTTGGGTTGGTTACAAGTTTTTGCAATTCTGAATTGTACTGCTAAAAACATACGTATGCAAGGATATTTTTGTATAAGGACTTCTTTTCCTCTGGGTAGATACCCAGTAGTGGGATTGCTGGATCAAATGGTAGTTCTACTTTTAGTTCTTTGCAGAATCTCCACACTGTTTTAAATAATGGCTGTACTACTTTACATTCCTATCAGCAGTGTAGACATGTTCCCTCTTCACCATATTCACACCAACATCTACTATTTTTTTTTACGTTTTTGATTACGGCCATTCTTGCAGGAGTAAGGTGGTATTGCACTGTGGTTTTGATTTGCGTTTCCCTGATCATTAGTGATGTTGAGCATTTTTTCATGTGTTTGTTGGCCATTAGTATACCTTGAGAATTTCCTATTATTTGTTTTTTTCTTGTTGGTTTGAGTTCATTCATAGATTCTGGATACTAGTCCTTTGTCAGATGTATAGATTGTGAAAATTTGGGTTCTCTGTTTACTCTGCTGACTGTTCCTTTTGTCATGCAAAAGCTCTTTGGTTTAATTAAGTCCCAGCTATTTATCTTTGTTTTAATTGCATTTGCTTTTGGGTTCTTGGTCATGAAATCCTTGCCTAAGCCAATATCTAAAGGAATTTTTCCAATTGTGTCATCTAGAATTTTAATAGTTTCAGGTCTTAGATTTAAGTCTTTAATCCATATTGAGTTGATTTTTGTATAAGATGAGAGATGAGGATCCAGTTTCATTCTCCTACATCTGGCTAGCCAATTAGTGCTATTTGTTGAAAAGGGTGTCCTTTTCCCACTTTATGTTTTTGTTTGCTTTGTCGAAGATCAGTTGACCATAGTTTTTGGTTTTATTTCTGGGTTTTCTATTCTGTTCCATTGGTCTGTGTGCCTATTTTTGTACCAGTGCCATGCTGTTTTGGTGACCTTGGCCTTATAGTATAGTCTGAAATCAGGTAATGTGATGCCTCCAGATTTGTTCTTTTTGCTTAGTCTTGCTTTGGCCATGCAAGCTCTTTTTTGGTCGTATGAATTTTAGAATTGTTTTTTCTAATTTTGTGAAGAATGATAGTGGTATTTTTATGGGGATTGTATTGAATTTGTAGATAGCTTTTGGCAGTATGGTCATTTTCACCATATTGATTCTACCCATGGTCTACCCATGTTCATGGTGTTTGCTACAAAGTACCAGGCATTTGATTACTGAAATAAAACTGTTTTCTTGAATTAAAAGGATCGTAGACATTTTTATTGCTTAACAGTAACCAGAGAAAACCTGAGGCCCACTCACGTTTTTATCCAGAGACTAGATAGATATAGACTACTTACCCCCACAAAATAAACGTAAAAGAAGAGAAGAAAATTAAAAATCAAATGAGAGACAAACACTAAGTTTTTTGTTACATTCATGATTGTACTGTTTGTGTAGTCGCTATAATTATTAGACTTCCATGTAGATATTGGACAAGATGATTAAGGACATACATATTCAATAAAGTGAGCTTGTCCCTGAAATAGCAAACAACCAGTTTGATCCCACAGGATAGGAAAGAATCCCCAATTTGGGGGAGCTGACTACCTAATGATTGAGACTCATATTTTTATGGTTCTTTTTTCTTAAATTATAATTAGATTTTAACACACTAAATTTTCATCGGTTTATATTTCACCACTGAAGCCATTTAAAATGGTCAACTCTTAATATCTGGTGACAAGGTACATGTAAACCTCAAGTTTGTACAGTAAAATAAGACTTGAAAGAAGCTTTCCAAACCCAACGGATACCCCCTTAACTAAGCCATCAAAATTAACATAAACAGTACTAGTACAACTCAATAGCATATGTCTTCTGATACAATGCACTGACAAAGATTTGACATCACATTTGTGAGATTTCTCCCCAAAACAAAATAAGCTGAATTAAATCATGAGAAACATCAGAAACATCCAAATTATAAAATATTCTAAAGAACAGCTTGCCTGTTCCAAATTAAAGAATATTAAAGAGACATGACAAATGGGATACACTTATTTATTGTGTCTCTTTAGTATTTAGTATAACTGCAAATTCCAAAATCAACAGAATCACAAAACACCAAAATAACCCTTTTTCTCCGTAATGATATCTTACATAATTACTGATGGCCCTAAGATATGGAATCCACATTTACTTGTAATTTCAATTTTACCTTCATAATTCAAAGAATTATGTTTTTCTATTTACTCATTCTGCAAAATTAAGTTGACTTTGTCATGAAGACCTTTCACATTTTAATATTATTTGCAATAACAAAAATGTCTTTGTATTACATTACCATTCAAAGATAAAATACATAATTTGATGGTCATTATTTAAAGTGCTAGGATAAATCATTTTCTGTGAAGGTAAGTGTCTACATTACACCACTATTTGAACACATTCCAGTAGCTCTAATGTCATTTTCTAATATTGACTTCTCCTAGTTAGTCTGATATTACCAAGAATTAAATATCAAGGTCAAAGCTTTAATGAAAGCAACTGTCTCTTTCCTCATCTCAAAAAGTATCATCAGTTGCCTTTGAATTTTACAGGCCTCTTTGCAACATTAATAGTTTTAGAAACTTCCTAAAATGGATGTTGTCACCAAAAAAAAGAAAAAAGAAAAAGAAAGAAAAAATGCAAACAAACAGAAAAAACTACATCCCCTTTTTTCATTGAAAATTTAAAAAGGAAGCTGGCCCATTGTCTGGGAGTTCTGTTCCCTGGAAGGTGGGAATAGAAGAGGGTTTATGTTCTATGAGGTGGCAAAAACCAGAAGAACTTCTCTGGCTTTGGAAATGACTTTGACCTCCAGAGCGGTATTTAGAAAAGTCATTAAAAATTCCATTGCTAAACACTGGAGTCCTGGCTTGTAGGGTGAAAGGGCTTGGCTGAATTTCAGCAAAAACTTAGTAACATAGTATGATATGAGGAAAGAACAGAGCAAAAGGCTCTGCCTGGGTAACAGGGCTACCAGCTGAGCAAATGACTGAGAAGCTGTTGCTAAGGAGCGATTCAGAAAGTTAGAGTTCACATGGACAAATGAGAGTGGAACCATAACAATTTGGGTTTTTAAGAAAACATCTCTAGTGGTATTTTCATAGACTGGTTATAATATGCCATGTTTTTTCATTTATATAAATAATTGTTTTTAAAAATATACTTTAGAAGCTAATCATAAACCCGTCTTAAAGAAATATTTCTAAATAGAACTAGAAATTTAGGTTTACAATAAGTGAGTATTGTAACTTTTTGTAGGTACCTAGGTATGTAAGGAAAAAAAACTTGAGGACATTAACTTCGCTTAGTATTCTGATAAAAGAAGCTCTAATTAGAAGGTGTCAGTATAAGCAGCTCTTTAAAAATTCAGTAGGCCTTTGAATCATTGTTCTAGGCAAAATTGTATTCAGCTAACACTTTGATTATGTTAATGGATAAGAAGATATTTTAGGAGCTAAACTAAACTTTTAAATAGAGCAGGTGCTAAAATTTTCAAAAGCATTCATATATACAGTATGCAAGAATTGTAAGCAAAATGTTAAAAAGAAAAGCTAAATCATTTTACAGACTTCCATAGTTAGTACAATTTATAGTTAAGTAGACTAAAGTGATGCCTTAATACATTTTCGATTATCTAGAAAGTTCTGGCCTTCTGATACTTTTTTGATTGACTGAGTCTAACACAAACTTGAGTTAGAATAAGTATGTACTTTGTTTAATACTGATTCATGCCACTTGAATATTTTCTTATTTTAGTAGAGTGACACATATTTGACTGAGGTCCTTTACCCATTTTGCTAAAATTTCTTAAATTGTCAAATAAAGAAGTAATTTCTATTACAAACCAACAAATTATTTAAACAAAATGAAAATTTTAGGTCATATATGTCTATATAGTAGAAATCTAATTTCAATAAAATGTTAATATTAAAATTTTGCTGTATGTAATATACATGCATATAAATACATTCTATGGATCCTTAAAATACTGAAACACATATTTCTTCTTTTATTCTCAGAAGTATCCTGGAACATTTAAAAATTATAATGATGGCATCTGGTGCCCTGTGATTCTCATCAAGAATTCCTAACACTGATTTTCATTTTGTTTTTAGGCAGTTACTTTAGAGGGGAAAATATACACTCTCAAACTAATGGAAACATTCCTACAAAGTATATGGGAATTCACGGCAGTTTTACTGCTAAAAAAAAATGTCAAAGAGAAGCTTCCCATTAAGGCCCCAAGTGAAAAAGAATGCCAACAACAATTAAGCTGAAGCAGATTTACTGGCCCCTTTGCACTCGCTTAGACAGAGTCGTGGAACATATTTAATCAAAAGGGATCGGGGAAGGATTATAAAGGATTGTGTTTACCTTACCCTGGGCATTGAATGTTCAGCAATGCGTAACAAGCCACGGAACTCCAAGATGTAACTATAAGATTTTCAAAGAAGAAAGGGAAAAGTAGAAGACAACATTAAAGCAAGAAACCCCATCTCTTTCTTTTGAACTTTAGAATTTTGGTTAGTTCGGCTGAACACAGGGGACCCATCCTATTGTTGGCAGCTCAGTAGACAGTGGGAAATTGTAACTTATAGCTTTAAAGGTTAGTCTGTGCTCAAAAAAGACATATAAAAGCAGCGTGGATTCTGACATTATTTATCATCTATAGATGCAGTCACTACAGAATGTCTCTGACTTCTGTGTCAGTGGGGAACTCTAAAACCCTGTTCAACAGGCCATCTACCTGAAAAGCACAGTCAACCTCGAGACTGAGCGAAAAAAGATGAATCAAATTGGTGTTTCCTTTTGTAAATCATCCACTCATAGTTTCTTCAGTAACTGAAGTGCTTGAAATTATGAAAGGATAAATGTCTACTACTCACAGCTTTTAAGGAAGAAAATATAAATAAGAGTACCTAAGTGGATAAATTTAACCTAAGCATTCATAGAAGCCTTACAAATGACAAATGTATACCTATATTTTTTCATTTCTTCCCAAAGAAGTGTTTTTAAATATAAATCAATTTTCTGGTTAAGATGCATCCTATTGAACAACTTTTTTTTGAGACAAACAAAAAAGAGCATTTGCTATGTGCCAAGCACTTCGTAATGTGCTTTGGAAGAGATAAGCAGAAAAAAAGATCAACTTTACAGAGCTTGCAGTCTAGTGAGAATGATAATAAATACAGAGAAGTCACCTTAATACATAGCAGAACATAAAACATTTTAAAAGCCACTTTAAAAAATGCAGTAATATCTTAAAGAAAGAAGAGAGAAATTCTAACCAAGAGTAACGAGTAAGATTGGGAAGTGTTCATGGAGGAGGTGAGGTGTTAATGTGGAAGTTTCTCTTTGACAATTTCTGGGTCTTGAGCATTGAGTACAATTTCTATAGGTAGAGAAAGCTGCGAGGGATATTGTAAGCAAAGGGAACACGATTAGCGAGGAATGTTTGGAATCAAATTTGTGAGGATTCAGGAGCTTTTAAGCAGTCTGGTTCACTTGGTTGCCGACTTCATAACTTGGGCTGCAAGTAAGTTGGGAATCCACATGAGCCCTTGTGGCAAACACTGTCATTTTGCTCAGGAAACACCAGTCATAACTCTCTTCTCCCTCACCTGCCTCCAGCACAGAAGAAGCAAAAGCTACTTATTCCCTCCTATAGCCTCACCGCCTACTAAGTGTAGAGATGAAAGACTGTTCTACTAATACAGAAAACAGGCTGCGTTGATGATGGCCTTCCTCTCTATACTACCATCGAACATTTTTTTCTTTTTTTTTTTTTTTTTTTTTGAGACAAGAGTCTCGCTCTGTCACCCAGGCTGGAGTGCAGTGGCATGATCTCGGCTCTTGGCTCACTGCAGCCTCCGCCTCCTGGATACAAGCAATTCTCCTGCTTCAGCCTCCCGAGTAGCTGGAACTACAGGCACACACCACCACCCCTGCTAAATTTTTGTATTTGATTAAAGACTGGGTTTCACCATGTTGCCCAGGCTGGTCACAAACTCCTGAGTTCAAATAATTCCCCTGCCTCGGCCTCCCAAAGTGCTGGTATTACAGTCGTGAGCCACCATGCCCAGCCCATCAAACTCTTTTAAACACGTGTTTCAATGTAAAAGGAATAATGGATACATATAAGTTTGTGTATTATCTATATATAAATTAAAGAAGAATAACTGAACCCCATATAACTACCAGGCAGTTTGAGAAATACCAAATAATCTCATGTTTTTATAGTAATCTTTTCCTCTTATAAGCTTTTTTCAAACGTTCATTGATAGCTCATATTTCAGGGTGATGTAATAGAGAAGTTCTTTGGATGTAAACAGAGTTTGTTAATCGTTTTATTATGGGCAGATGCTTAGGTATTTTACCAGTGAATTATAAAAGCTTAGTACCTGGGGATGTATTCTTTTGGGCCATTCACTTTCACCAAAAAATATTCTAATTTTCTGTTGGAGCTGTGATGGCATCTTCTAGTCATGAGGGAAAGATCAAGAGAAGGAAGAGGTGTCAGCCATGACATCATTTAGCAGATATACTAATCAGCGTTCTTCTGAAGTATCTGTTATCAAGTAATAATAAAATTCAGTTGCTCAAGCTATTGTTCATCAGTATTCTGTTATGTTTCTCTGAATATTCCTAATAGATATGAGACATCAAATCATAAATAATTTTGGAAAAATGGAATAAGAATAAACTAAATATCCTCCAAAATACCTTTCATTTCCACTGTAAATAAGTAACATCCCAATAGTTGAATGCGAAGAGCTACTAAAATGCAACATTTTCCCATTTTGTCCCGAGAAAAGATAAAATGAAGGCAGGGAATTATTTCCAAAGTGTAGTGGTGGCAGATAAAATGGCAGCAGCAAAAACAAAATAAAAGTTAGTACATTGTTTAAATGATAACCACTTACAACATGAGTCTATTAACTAGAGGTTTGTACTATAATGACTGAGTTATATATCTATATAAAAATATATATATACACATATATTTGTATATTTATGTGTGTGTGTGTGTGTGTGTGTGTGTGTATGTATACATACATACAGAAAGAGAGACACAGAGAGAGAGAGAGAGAGAGATCTTTTTTACACTTATGGCACCAGGAAGCCACAGCAGAAATCTGAGCCACTGCTCAATTGCCCATATCTAAGCTGAGAAATGGGGAATTCTTTGGGAAGTCAGAAATAATGTAATACAATTTTCTTAACAAGATTCAGTAGCATTTTTCTGCAGTAAGCACACCATGGTTATTGTTTGGTATTTATTGTATTCTGTAGTTTCCCCAAAGTTTACTGTGACAGTTTTGATGATAGGCTAACTGTTGAATTAGTGGAGTTATAAACTTTTGGAGTTCTATACTGCACCATTTCTTGCTCTTGCATTTATTGTTTTTATTTAATTTTTTATTTTTATACATGCAGGGTGTACCTGTGAAGGTCTGTTATGTGAATCTATTGCATAATGGTGAGGTTTGGGCCTCTACTGTTCCTATCACCTGAATAGTGAACATTGACCCAGTAAGTAATTTGTCAGCCCTCCACCTTCCTCCCGCCCACCTCCCTCTTGTCCCCAGTGTCTGTTATTTCCCACTATATGTCCATGTGTACTCACTGTTTAGCTCCCACTTATAAGTGAGAACATGTGGTACTTGACTTTCTGTTTCTGAGTTATTTTTCTTGGAAGGATGACCTCCAGCTCCATTCATGTTGCAAAATACATGATTTCATTCTTTTTTATGGCTGAGTAGTATTCCAGGGCATACATATATGTGTGTGTGTGTGTACACACACACACAAAATTTTCTTTATCTAATCATGTGTTGATGAACACTTAGATCAAGTCCATGACTTTGCTACTTTGAGAAGTGCAGCAATAAACATACAATTACAGTTGTCTTTTTGATTTAACAATTTATTTTCCTTTGGATAGATACCTAGTAATGGTGTTGCTGGGTCAAATGGTAGTTCCATTTTTAGTTCTTTGAGAAATCTCCAAATAGGAGTTGTACTATTTTACATTCCCACCAACAACATAAGTGTTCCCTTTTCTCTGCATCCTCACCAATAGCTGTTATTTTTTGACTTTTTAATAATAGCCATTCTGACTGGTGTAAGATGATATCTCATTGTGGTTTTAATTTGCATTTTTCTGATGATTAGTCATGTGGAGCATTTTGTCATGTGTTTGCTGCATATATGTCTTCTTCCAAGAAACGTCTGTTCATGTCCTTTGCCCACTTTTAATGGGTTTGTTTTTTTCTTGTTGAGCTGTTTGAGTTCCTTGTGGATTCTGGATATTGGGTATTTTGGGGATGCATAGTTTGCAAATGTTTTCTTCCATTTTGTAGGTTGTCTGTTTACTCTGTTAATTATATCTTTTGCTGTGCAGAAACTTTTTAATTTAACTAAGTTCCATTTGTCTATCTTCATTTTTGTTGCATTTGCTTTTGTGTTCTTAGTTATAAATTATTTGTGTAGGCTGATGTCCACAAGAGTTTTTCCTAGATTTTCTTCTAAGATTTTTATAGTTTCAGGTCTTAATATTTAATTTTGTATATGGTGAGATTACTTTCATTCTTGTACATATGGCAATCCAATTTTCCCAGAACAATTCATTAAATGGCATGTCCTTTTCAATTTTTGTATTTTCAATATTTATATATTTTTTAGCTTTATTGATGATCAGTTCATTGTAGGAATGTAGCTTTATTTCTGTATTATCTATTCTATTCCATTGATCTATGTGTGTATTTTTGTACCAGTATCATGCTGTTTTTAGTTACCCTAGCCTCGTAGTGTAATCTGAGGTCAGAAAATGTGATGTCTCCAGTTTTTTCTTTTTGCTTAGGATTGCTTTGGTTATAACTATTCAAGTTCTTTTTTGGTACTGTATGAATTTTAGGATTTTTTTTCCTAATTCTATGAAAAATGGCATTGCTAATTTGATAGGAATTGTGATGTATCTGTATACTGCTTTGAGAAGTATGGTCATTTTAACAATTCCCATCAATTAAGATGTGATGTTTTTCTATTTGTGTTATCCATTATTTCTTTCACAAGTGTTTTGTAGTTCTCTTTATAGAGATCTTTCACATATTTAGTTAAATGTATTCCTAACTTTTTTTTGTTTTTGTTATTGTAAATGAGATTGAGTTTTTGACATGGTTCTGTTTGAACGTTATTAGGTTTATCAAAATGCTATTGATTTTTTTACATTGATTTTGTATCCTGAAACTTTACGGAAGACACTTACTAAGTCTAGACATCTCTTGGAGGAGTCTTTAGCGTATTCCAGGTATAAGACCATGTTATTAGTAAACAGAGATAATTTGATTTCCTCTTTCCATTTGGGATGCCTTTTATTTATTTCTCTTGCCTGATTGCTTTGGTTAGGACTTCCAGTACTATGTTCTATGTTGAATAGGAGTGGTGAGAATGGACATCCTTGTCTTGTTCCAGTTCTTAGGGGTAAAGCTTTCAACTCTTCTCCATTCAGTATGATGTTGGCTGTGGGTTTGTCCTACATATATGGCTTATTATTTTGGGATATGTTCTTTCAATGCCTAATTTGTTAAGGGTTTTATCATGAAGGGATGTTAGATTTTATTGAATGCTTTTCTTGCATCTATTGAGATGATTATACGTTTTTTGTTTTTCATTTTGTTTATGTGGTGATTCACATTTATTGCTTTGCATATGTTGAACCATCCTTCCTTCCCTAGTATAAAACCCACCTGATCATGATGCATTATGTTTTTGATGTGCTATTGGATTCAGTTCGCTAGTATTTCCTTGAGGATATTTGTATCTATGTTAATCAGGAATATTGGGCTTGTATTAGTTTACATCAATCATAGATGCCTTAGCTCTTTAGTCAAATTGGTTAGGGAATCTTTTCTTACATCAATCAATGTATATTACTTTCTGATGATGGTTATGAGTTCTAATGATATTAGTATTTCACCTAATTTGGACCAATAAGACTGAATGAAAGAATATTATATTCTATTGTTTCTGGGACAGAATTTTCTTTTACTTGTACTGGAAATGAACAGGGAGCTCATGGCCTTGTTTACCACTGACAACCATCTTATGACCATGAGAAAAGGTAGTCTGAGGAAATAAAATGAAACAAAGTGCATACCAATGAGGGAAAAGGAGTTGGAAGATCAGAAAAATGGAGCTAGAGCTTAGACCTATCTTACTTACAGACTGTGGGTTCTGTGAGATAAAAGTGTCCTTACTTTAGCCATTTTAAGTCAAGTTTTTTTATACTGATTTGACAAAGTTATTTGCATTGATAACACACAGGTGCACATATATATATATCTATATTTTAACATGTATATATACATATACATATGTACACAATATTCATGTTAATGAATGTCAAGGACACCATACTACCTGGGATTTAGCCTTAGTAATGCACTTTGGTACCCAGAGAAACAACTTTTTCTTCCAGATTTAAAGTTATAATGGAATGCTAAAAGTAGCCTACATCCCTTGATGAAAAAACTAACTTATTCTCGCCTTTTCCATGACAATGCAAAACTAAATTTTTGTCAATTACTATAGAAAAATAAGTAAAGGAATATTAGTAAATAATAAATTTGCTTTAAAATAAGAAAGCATAGAGGGATATTATTTCAGTAGATGTTATGAAGCAGGACTATATTTTCATTTTTCTAGCCTCTCTATTCTTTTATGATACATGCCAACTCAAAATCCTGCTATGCTTCTGGTTCCCATTACAAATGGTGACATTAACTAATGCTGAAACATTAGCAGCCAGTCCCAAACTTCCTGAAGCTCTGTGAAACCCAGTCTGTAGACAGTTTTACTGCTTCTTTCTTGCCTGCCAGTTACTGAAGTGATGTCAGCAACATCCCAGACAGCACAATAGGTAGAAAGAGAGGAGTATTTTTGAGTGTCAGCCTCTAGATTTAGAGAAAGTATAAAATTAACACATAAAAAAGATGAGTTGGAGCCACTGGGGTTAGGATTTGATTCACATGGCACCTCAACAGCAGAACAACAATCTTTGATTTCCTTTCTATCTTGGACACTGACAGTTGTGCCCAGACCAATGTTGAAAGAGTGGTAGTAAGAAATGAGGCATTATTAGTTTAGGAACTTTCTATCGTATTGAACTTCTTAGACCTTAGTTTGGTCTGATGAAAACAGTATCCTTGTTACAGAAATATTTTGGTTAAAAGTAATATATATCCTCTTGTTTAAGCAACTAGGGACAGAGATGTTTATGTTTGCTCATGGCAAATTTGAGCAGGAGAATCTAGTGGGATCAGATCGTGTGTAGGCTGTGTTGAAGATTTTGAGCTTTTCCTAAGAGCAATTATAAATAATTTGTAACTCGTATATGGCATGAAAGAGAGGCCTTGGGTCAAATATGAGTCCCAGGAATTTACTCAATAGCAACCAGGCAGACTTTAGAAGGGTTGGGATTTTAACTAAAGACCTCTGCATTAGCCCCAATGTTACAAAGCATTTTAACAACAACCAACTAAAATAAAAGATACATGTGTCAATAATTTGGGTGAAAGATAATATGCTTCAATTTCATTCTACACAAACAATGTTATAATTCAATTGTATAATTAATATAAGGACATTCTTGTGAATTTGAGGACTCAAGAATTCTATATATACCCTTCCCACAAGCTCTAATTATTATTGCAACTAAGTACTAACCCAGAAATATCCCAAAATAAAGAAGACACAAAGAGGGACATGTGCTGTAAAAGACAAACAGTAGGTATCCAGTCTTTGTAAAGAACTAACCCCCAAAATATTTAGTAATTATATGTGTAACACAGGATGTAGATTTCAAAGTTCTTGAATAAAAGACCATGACATAAAAATAACAAACTGCAGTAAGAAAAACATCACAAAATAGACCACAAACATCTGGAAAGATAATTGGAGGAGCGTGTGTAAGGGGACAATTTCTTTTGATTTTTATATAAGGAATAAAACATTTTGCTTCTGATATGCAGTTAATAAATTAAGATGGATTCAATTGTGTTATTTAAAGTTATAAGTGTAATGAATAAAATAAACATGTCACGTATCTCCTCAATCATAACAAACGAGAAGAAATAAAAATATTGCAGGCCGGGCGCGGTGGCTCATGCCTGTAATCCCAGCACTTTGGGAGGCTGAGGCGGACGGATCACGAGGTCAGGAGATTGAGACCATCCTGGCCAACATGGTGAAACCCCTTCTTTACTGAAATAGAAAAAAATTATCTGGGCGTGGTGGCGTGTGCCTGTAGTCCCACCTACTCGGGAGGCTGAGGTAGGGGAATCACTTGAACCCGGGAGGTGGCGGTTGCAGTGAGCCGAGATCACGCCACTGCATTCCAGCCTGGCGACAGAGCAAGACAGTTGTCTTGCTCAAAATAAATAAATAAATAAATAAATAATATTGCGATAAATAAAAATTAGAAAAATTCAGTCTTCTATTTAATATTTATGGAGCTACTATTTTATCCACACCTTGTTTAGAGATACAATGGCCAGAAAAATCATCCGCTTTCCTTTCTCTATGGAACTTAGAAACTACTTTTGGAATAAAACATTAAATAAATAATCACTATGCATTATAATCAGAATTATAATCATGACTCACTAATTGTAATAGCCACCACATGCAAGTAAATTATCAAACATGTGACTGGAAGAGATGAAGTGACCTGGAGATAGGGATGGTCTGCAGAAGACAGCAGTGATTTGATGGTGAAGAAGAGGAGAAAGCAATTCAGTCTGTGGAAGAAGCTTGAGTGACAGTCCTCAGGGGAGGAAATAGAGTGGTGAGGAAACTGAAATGATGTGTGTATAATAGCAGAAGTACAAAGACAATAATGACATTCGATGTGCCAGAAAAGAACAGAAGAGAACGAATACTTGTGGCAAACTGTGTTGTTCCCAAGAACCAACTTCCTTTCTGCCATGGGTCTTATGCTTTTGGCTCCTGTCCTGTGGCTTGCTGCGCTTTTCCACAGGGCAAGGTTCATTCTGGTTCTATTGTCAGCTATGCTCTTGAGACTTGCTATAGTCAGTGGAATGGGATTGTATGTGTTATGTATCACTTCTGAGCAAATCTTTACATGCATTTTGTGGATCAGTTTATACGTCTACCTTTGACAGACAGGAGCAGATTCTTCAGCCTGGGTCCTAATATAAGGATGTTTGTGGAATTCAGGCCAGCAACAAAGACGCTGAACTGCTGCTGTAATACAAGGAAAAACAGCAACAATTTGAATGTTGTATATGCCACCAAGAGTTTGAAATTTGTTCAGTTTACACATAACCCAGCAAAAGTTCACTAAAACAATATGTAATTCATATTTTGGCAAAAGAAATAAAATAAGAGCTTTCCCCCACCCAAAGCACCATGGATCATGATTATAGATATAGATTTATAGACACACAGAAAATTATTTAACAAAATGTTGTTTGTGGGTTATATCTAAGTGTTGGTTTCTCTGTCCTCTTTTCTTACATTTTTTATTGTATCTTGTGAATATGTGGAAATGTTATGAATTTTTTTTATCTCCCACTAATTAATATAAAAATAAAATAAGAAGTGTGTTTTAAAATATATTTTAATGAAATTTATGTAAAGTAACAATGTTATTATATTTATGATAGTTGCCAGGAAATGAGGAGAAAGAAAATGTTATTGCCATGATGAATGGCATTTATCACGAGGCAAATAAAAAGCTGTGCTTCTCCAAATTTAACATGTGTCAGAATCATCTGGAGAGCTTCTTAAAGCACAAATTACTAGGTAGGCCCCAATCCCAGGATTTCTGATTCCTTAGGTATGGAGAAGAGCCTAATAATTTGCATTTCAGCTATTTCCCAGGTGATACTGGTACTTCTCATCCAAGAACACACTTTGAGAACTAATATATTAAATAGTCTGACCCAACCATCTCTAGGTAAGAATTTTATTTTGGCTTCATAATTTCAAAAAAAAATGAGTTAATTTGATTGTTCTTTTAGCCAAACAAGTACCTGAGAAACACTGGATTGTTTGCCTCTGTGTTTATATTTCTTTTCTTAGGTATGGTGAAGGAAGTAAATATTTGAAGCCAGATGAGTTAATTCTAGTAAAACAACTTTACTTTTGTAAGTGTACATCCTATTAAACATACTTGAAGGGTTAGGAATTATGACAGACACACATATACACATACAAAAACGCAGACACACTTTTCACTACTGCCCATGGGAAAGTTACATTTCATAGATTACGCATTGACTTTCTGATTTTAAATAACCATCTCTGCTACCGTAATGGTTGTTTTCCCTTTTCTTTTGACTTACAATTTTTCTCCAGGCATCTAACATCTTTGACCTCATGGATAATCAGTTCACAAATATCCTACAGAACTAATTTCTAACTTCAGATTCTCTTATAAAATGAAAAGGCATCATTTTCACAGCAGTAGCCAGGAAAAAATGAGCAAATTACTGTTTTACTTTGCAGAAACTAGAATATTGTTGAATTCCATTCTTCCATTAGAAAAGAATGAAAGAGGAACAAAACAAGGACTTGGGAGGTTACAATTTTTTTCCAGTGTATCTTCGTTAAAGCTTGTAACAACATTGAAGCTTTATCACACAGTAATATTTTCAATGTCAAGATCTAGTGCCCCATTAAAGCATTTTGCCAGAGGAAAAAGTTGTTCAAAAGTACATAAAATGCTAGGTGATCCGCCTTTGTTGGAACTTGACTTCCAGAAACATCTAAAATACAACTGTCTTTTATTAAATTGAAATGGAGAGGTCTGGGCAGGAGCCTTGTGGGGATAGAACACTCAGCCTCTGAGTCAAAACCATACAGCATTTCTTGTTATCACTGAATAGTTTTCCTTCTAACTCAGTAACAAGAGAAGCATTAATAGCCTTTGAAAGGTATCCAATACAATTTGCCTTAAAGACAATTATGTTTGCAAATCCATGGATTTTCTAAGGAAAAGTACAATTAAAACTGGGATATTGAGCAGGTATTCACAATTCATAGAATTTTAGTGTTTGTTAGCAAAACCTCTCTCAGTCTCTACTTTCAAAGCTAAACAATAAGTTCCTGTGCACTGAGAATCGAGAAAGCAAATTTAAGTTGTAGTCTCTTCAAGAAACCCCATAGAACCTGATTGCAAGGGAGAAAGTTTTCTGTATTACGTTTTTTTTCTTTAACAAGTTTCCCCTAGCCCACTATGACTTGGGAACAGTCTTCAATGTGCCTATTTGAAGGTAGAATTTCAAATCTTCATTAATATTTTGCTCTTGCACCAGGATGATTCATGCTACAGTGCCTTTGCTAATTAAATTAATAGCTACAAATGCTTACCAAAGAGATTAACTTATGCACTGCCCTCCCTAGAAGAGCTAGTTGCTAGGCAGCCCTGGGTGAAAGCTTGGCATCTAGCTCCTTTTCTCTCAGGACAGAGACTGCTATGCATCCTCGACTGGGAGAATGAATGCTACAATGCTTTCACTAAAAACGTTCACCTTCATCTTTACATCTCAATTGCTCCATTTTAATTATTTTAATCATTTAGTGCATTCTAATGTTTCAAGCCTATTTAATCTGGAGTATATTTTGTCTCATGCTTGTGGACCTGTTTCATTGTCTTATCTTATTCTTGTCTCTTTACGAGCATCAATCCTATATTGCACATGGCTTTCCTACCATAAACAGGCATACTTTATGACTATTCAACCATTTTACATGAGTAGTAATAGTACCGATTTTTGCATATTACTTCAACCTGTAAAACTACATATTGCCAAATATTTGTTTAGTGTAACTCCTGATTTCCCAAATTACCCCATTCTTTATTTTTTGAAATTGTATCCTTTGTTATTTTTTCTCCCACTACTATATCTATAGATAGTACAGACACTGGGTGTTCATACTAAAGATAGATGTGGCAGATCTTTCATGCCGTAGAATGTACTTTCTGTTGCTAAATTTGCTGCCAGCAAGTTTGTGACTTGTGAAAGTTGGCCTTAACCCAAATTTGAATTGACATTTGTTCTCTTTTGCAGGCAGGTGGTTCTTCTAAATTTTAAACCAAATAGAAAATAAGTATTTGCATAACCAAGGTTATAAAAACTGAGTTATGAATGCAAAGCAGGCTTATTAACAGTACAATATTTAAAAAATACTTTTATAATACTAGCCTCCTCCAGAATGATCAAGAAAATCCTATGCAAGTGGGGTTTCCTGGAGAAACTTAAATCTTGGTCAAATAGCTTATTTCATTGAACACAACCAACCAAAGCCCTGAGGCAAAATGTCTGGTTCATGCCAACCTGGTTCTAATATAACCTCTGCCTCCATCTGCCATCTATACCTTGTTACTTTACTTTATACTTGGTATGCGTGTGGGTTCAACTCTAAGTGTGTGTGTGTGTATGTATGTGTACATGCCTGTGAGTAGGAGTGTGGGGGAAAGTAGCAACAGAAGTATATTGAGGGGCTCCACAGAAAAGCCATGAAAATCACAAGGTTTTGGTAACATTGCCTGCAATATTCAGTGTGTGGCTAACTTCCTTTAGCTAAGAGACTTTGCAATAACTTAAATATGACAAGAGTTTTTTTCTTCTTCTTTTTTTTTTTTTTTTTTTTGAGATGGAGTCTCGCTCTGTCACCCAGGCTGGAGTGCAGTGCCGCAATCTCGGCTCACTGCAAGCTCTGCCTCCCGGGTTCACGCCATTCTCCTGCCTCAGCCTCCCGAGAAGCTGGGGTGACAGGTGCCCACCACCACGCCCGGCTAATTTTTTGTATTTTTAGTAGAGACGGGGTTTCACCATGTTAGCCAGGATGGTCTCGATCTCCTGACCTCGTGATCCACCCGCCTCAGCCTCCCAAAGTGCTGGGATTACAGGCGTGAGCCACCGCGCCCAGGCCAAGAGTTTTATATGTGTTCACATAACACGCTAGAAGTGAGAGATCCAGGCTGGCAGGATAGCTTGACTCCAAAGACCATTCAATAATCTGGGTACATTCTTTCTTTTTTACTACCCGTTAAGAACAATCCTCATTTAAATGGTTAAATTGGGTTATCATATATGATAGTCCGTCCCATTGGACAGAAGGAAGAGAATGTGTAGCTCAAGTCAATTTTCTTTTAAGTAAATAAGTAGGAAATTGCATATATTGTTGCTTATAGAAAAACAAACAACAACAAACAACTGCAGTACCTAGTTGCAAGTGACACTACAAAACGTAGTCTCCAGTAAGGAGCTAGATGCCCCATCTAACACTTTAATAACTTAAAAGAAGGAAAAAATTTACTTCTGTAAATGTATATTCAGAGAAGTAGACCATTCTAATATTACTATAAAATAAGTATTATAATAGAAGTGAGATCTTATGCTATTAGAAGAGGAAATGGATCTGGAGGGGGAGTTAGACAATCAGAGAAAAGTTAAAATCAACCTTCTGAAGGCCCTGCATAAGTGGATAAGTAGAATCTTGAAAGAAATCTTGGAAGTGAGGCAAAGACCATCCAGTTCAGCAGCAAAGGGGAAAGGTGTTGCTTCTGTGTTTCTCTTGGTTCTGTGGGCCCACAGCCATGTGAGACAGAGGTGGCTGTGGTCAGCAAGGCTGACAGTCAGAAAGAAAACCTGGAGGCAAAACAGAGAAGAGCCAGGACAAGCATCAACCCCCTGGACACTTCTGTGTCTTTTACCGTACCTATCTAAAAACCATTAGAGATTTATGGCTGTCGTATTACTTTTGCCTCCTAACTTTGGGTAATGTGTAATTTGTCCAATGCTAACCCAAGACCATAAAGGAAAGAAGATTCTAGAACATGTGAACAAGCTGGCAATACAATTGTTCAACTCAGGGAACCACTAGAAGTTGATGACGCTGCCTTTATCAGGGTGTTTGCAGAACAAGGATTAAAGTTTTGGATGGCATTTTTATAATAAATTTTACCACAGCAAAACTTCCTTACATAAACAGACATATTTTATGTCCACTCTTCCTCTATATGAATCTACTATGTGAATCATAGTTTTTAGGGAAATACACAAAGAATACAAAGAAATGAAGGGGAGAGAGGAGAAAACAAAAAGGAGGGAGAGAGGGCAAGCTGCAAGGAGGGTGGCTGGCAGATCTCAACGTAATAGAAAACAGTCGTTTAAAAATTCTAAAGTGGCAAATTGATGTTACTTAAAGGCTGTCTCTTAATATTTGCACTTTTATATATTTAACACTTAAGTTTTTTTAATGTAAGAAAATGGAGAAGGAATGAGACTGAGAAATAGATAAAACCCTTCAGGAATTGCTTATATTATATGAATCTCAGCAAAAAGAATAGTTTCTCAAATAGTATATTTACAATATTTATGGTGTAATACATTTTAGTTTTCTTCCATTATTGTAGCTATGATATTGCTAAGCCTGTATTTTGAAACTAAACAAACAGACTATAGATCAAATTAAAAGAGTAAATAAATCAATGCAATAAAAAAATTTTATAAAAACATGTTGGGACAGCTCTATTTATTTGTTATCTCAAAATCAACGAAGAGTAGCAGGCGTCATCTAGACTACAAAGGACACAAGACCTGCCCAAATGTTCCAAAATCACTTTTTAAAATGGATGTTCTATTTTAGATTTAGATTATTTTGTCATCTAGAAGAGAGAATGTGAGACTTTAGATCCTTGACACCATTTTCTTCAAGCTACACAGAGCTGGGTGAAACTAAGAGGATTAGAAAATTTAGAAAATGAAAATATTCTATCCCAAATTATTATCGATCTTTGTTTATTGGCTTTAATTTGGAAAAAGTAATATACAACATACAAAAGTAACCTGAAAATTAACCAGGCTCTGAGCAAAATTTGGCTTTAAATCTATTTGTACATAGTACTGGAAGTCCTAGCCAGAGCAATTAGATGAGAGAAAAAAGTAAAAGACATCCAAATTAGAAAGGAAGAAGTCAAATTGTCCCGGTATGCAGACAACATTTTTTTTTTTTTTTTTTGAGATGGAGTCTCACTCTGTCGCCCAGGCTGGAGTGCAGTGGCATGAACTCGGCTCACTGCAAGCTCCGCCTCCCAGATTCACACCATTCTCCTGCCTCTCAGCCTCCCAAGTAGTTGGGACTACAGGCACCCCACCACCATGCCAGCCTAGTTTTTTGTTTTTTTTGTGTGTGTGTGTTTTTAGTAGAGACTAAGAGACAGTGTTTCACCGTGTTAGCCAGGATGGTCTCGATATCCTGACCTCGTGATCTGCCCGCCTCGGCTTCCCAAAGTGCTGGGATTACAAGCATGAGCCACCATGCCCAGCCAACAACATCTTTTATATAGAAAACCCCAAAGACTCCACCAAAAAAATGTTAGAACTAATAAAAAAATTCAGTAAACTCACAGGATACAAAATCAACATACAAAAAAGTCAGTAACATTTCTATATACTAACAGCAAAATATCTGAAAGAAAAATCAGTAAAATAACTCCAGTTATGTATAAAAATTAAAATATTTAGGAATAAATTTAACCAGGAGGTAAATGATCTCTAAACTGAAAACTACGAAACATTGATGAAAGGAATTGAAGAAGACACAAATAAATGGAAAGATATTCTGTGTTCATGGAATGGAAAAATTAATGTCGTTAAAATGCCCGTATTACTGAAAGCAATGTAATCCCTATCAATCAAAATACCAATGACATTCTTTAAAAAAAGGGGAAAAAAAATCTAACATTCATATGGAAACACAAACAATCTGAATAGCCAAAAGAATCTTGAGCAAAAAGAACAAAGAAATATTACACTATCTGACTTCAAAATATACTAAAAAGCTATGGTAAACAAAACAGCATGGTACTGGCATTAAAAATTGACTTATTGGCCCAGAGCAGTGGCTCATGCTGGTAATCTCAGCACTTTGGGAGGCCAAGGTGGGTGGATCACCTGAGGTCAGGAGTTCCAGAACAGCCTGACCAACATGGTGAAACCCCATCTCTACTAAAAATACAAAAATTAGCTGGATGTGGTAGTACATGCCTGTAATCCCAGCTACTTGGGACACTGAGGCAGGAGAATCACTTGAGCCCAGGAGGTGGAGGTTGCAGTGAGCCAAGATCACACCATTGCACTCCAGCCTGGGCAATAGAGTGAGAAACTGCCTCAAAAAACACAAAACAAAACATATTGAGCAATGAGCAATGGAACAGAAGAACCCAGGAATAAATCCACACATATATGGTCAATTGATTATTGACAGAGGTACCAAGAACACACAATGGGAAAAGGATATCTCATCAATAAATGGTATTGGGACAACTGGATATCAACATGCAGAATAATGACATTAGATCCTTATATAAACCATATACAAAAATCAACTCAAAATAGATTAAAAACTTAAATGTAAGACCAAAAACTATGAAACTACTAGAAGAAAACAGGAGAAAAGCTCCATGACATGAATCTGGGCAATGTTTTTGTTTGTTTTATATGACCTCAAAAGCACAGGCAACAAAAGCAAAAATAGACAAATGGAATTACATCAAACTAAGAAATTTTCCATTGTAAAGTAAACTGCTGAGCCCAACTCAGTCGGGGAGACCCTAACCCAGCGGCGCTAGAGGAATTAAAGACACACACACACAGAAATATAGAGGTGTGAAGTGGGAAATCAGGGGTCTCACAGCCTTCAGAGCTGAGAGCCCCAAACAGAGATTTACCCACATATTTATTAACAGCAAACCAGTCATTAGCATTGTTTCTATAGATATTAAATTAATTAAAAGTATCCCTTATGGGAAACGAAGGGATGGGCCAAATTAAAGGAATAGGTTGGGCTAGTTAACTGCAGCAGGACCATGCCCTTAAGACACAGATCGCTCATGCTATTGTTTGTGGCTTAAGAATGCCTTTAGATGGTTTTCTGCCCTGGGCAGGCCAGGTGTTCCTTGCCCTCATTCCCGTAAACCCACAACCTTCCATCTTGGGCGTTAGGGCCATTATGAACATGTTACAGTGCTGCAGAGATTTTGTTTATGGCCAGTTTTGGGGTCAGTTTATGGCCAGATTTTGGGGGGCTTGCTCCCAACAGTAAACAATCAACAGAGTGAAGGAACAGTTTACAAAAATGGAGAAAATATTTGCAAATTATATTTCTGATAAGAGGTTAAGTCCAAAATACATATAAGGAAATCAAACAACTCAATATCAAAAAAAAACCCCAATTTGAAAATGCACAAAAGGCCTGAATATATATTTATAAAAATAAGACATACAAATGACCAAAGGTGTGTGGGAAAATGTTCAGTATCACTAATTATCAGAGAAATGCACATCAAAACCACACCTTACTCTTGTTAGAATGGCTATTATCAAAAAGACAAATTATAACAAATGTTGGTGAGGATATAGAGATAAGAAAACCCTTGAACACTGTTGGTGGAAATGTAAATCGGTGCACCTGTTATGGAAACAGTATGAAGTTTCCTTAAAAAAACTAAAACTATAACTGAAACCATATGATCCAGCAATCCCACTATTGGGTATGTATCTAAAGCAAATAAAACAAGTATCTCAAAGAGATATCTGTATTCCAGTGTTTGTTGCAGCACTATTCACAACAGACAGGATATGGAATCAAACTAAGTGTCCTTAAATGAATCAATGGATAAAGAAAATGTACTATCCATATGCAATGGAATACCACTCAGCTATACTAAAGAAAATCCTTTCATTTTTGACAACGTGGATGAACCTGGAAGGCATTATGTTAAATAAAATAAGTCAGGCACAGAAAGGCAAACAACACATGATGTCATTCATATGTGGAATCTGAAAAAAATTTATCTCATAGAAGTAGAGAGTAAAATGGTGGTTACAAGAGGCTGGGGTACTTGAAGGGATGAGGATAAGGAGTTGTTGGTCAAGTGATACAAAACTATAGCTAGGCCTTTCAGCCGGAACCGCCATCTTCCAGTAATTCACCAAAATGACAAACACAAAGGGAAAGAGGAGAGGCACCCGATATATGTTCTCTAGGCCTTTTAGAAAACATGGAGTTGTTCCTTTGGCCACGTATATGCGAATCTATAAGAAAGGTGATATTGTAGACATCAAGGGTATGGGTACTGTTCAAAAAGGAATGCCCCACAAGTGTTACCATGGCAAAACTGGAAGAGTCTACAATGTTACCCAGCATGCTGTTGGCACTGTTGTGAACAAACAAGTTAAAGGCAAGATTCTTGCCAAGAGAATTAATGTGCGTATTGAGCACATTAAGCACTCTAAGAGCCGAGATAGCTTCCTGAAACGCGTGAAGGAAAGTGATCAGAAAAAGAAAGAAGCCAAAGAGAAAGGTACCTGGGTTCAACTAAAGCGCCAGCCTGCTCCACCCAGAGAAGCACACTTTGTGAGAACCAATGGGAAGGAGCCTGAGCTGCTGGAACCTATTCCCTATGAATTCATGGCATAATAGGTGTTAAAAAAAATAATAATAAAGGACCTCTGGGCTGTTAAAAAAAAAAAAAAAAAACTATAGCTAGATAGGAGGAATAAGTTCAAGAGATCTATTGTACAGCATGGTAACTATAAATAATGACAATATATCGTAATATTGAAAAATACTTAGAGAGTGTATGAATAAGTGTTCTCACCACAAAAATTATAACTATGTGAGGTAATGCATATGTTAATTATCTACATTTAACCATTCAACAAGGAATGTATATTATACTTCAAAACATCATGTTGTACATGATAAATACAACTTTATCTTTCAGTTTGAAAGAAATTAAAATTATTTATTTTCAAGATTTTTGCTTTTAATAGTTTATAAACGTATTCTGTATATATTTTTTTAAAAGAAGTGATTGGCAAAGGTCGGTTTTACGTATTTACATGGGTATGTATTAAGCAGTCATTTAAAAATATGTTGTATATCTGTATTTATTAGTATAGAAACTTAGTATAATAAAAAATTAGAAGGAAAATTGTAAAAAGGCATGTGTTCCATTTTTAATATTTAAATCTTCTATGAAAGGTTTTGTGGTATTTAATATCAACAATATAATTGTTCCTGATCAATGGCTTTATTCCTGGTCTCTGAAGAAATGATACTAATATTTTCAACTGCCTACTTGACATCTCAACTTGAATGTGTCATAGGCATGTAAATTCATTCTACTATTATTCAAGCTATTGCCATCTTTAAAATGACATAAATACATGCAACTGCTCAAGTCATTAACAAAGGATTATTCCCTTGGTTCCAACTTTTAATTCATTGGTAATATTTGTTTAAACTCTACCAGCGATCACATTTCCATTTATATCCATTTTCTTCATTTCCAATAACCTCATCACAGCCTGGAGCATGCTGTCATCATTTCTCCTTTAACCAAAAGAAGACCAGGCTCTTATTTTGTCTCTCTTCTTCATTATTTGCCTTTCTGCCATCCTTCACTATCAGAAGCCAGAGTGATATTTTCAAAATATTTAGTTTCCTATTCCACTTTATCTCATGGCTTAAAACCTTCCAGTGTCTTCTCAGATTGCAGACTTCTTATCCTGATTTATAAAGCCCCACATGATCTGGCTCCGCCTATTTTTGTAATATGTTTTCAAAACACTATTGGATTTGCCTCTTATGTTTAAGCCATGCTAGTTATTCTTTCTGTTCCTTGACTGTGCCAGGCTCCTCCTGGTCTTCGGGCCTTTATCTATTGTTTTTCTATTGGGCTGAATGGACAAATCAATGGTCTGTTTTGGATATTAAAGCCCTTGATGGTAAGATGCTCCAAATAATTTTCCAGAACATGTTTGTTACCATGATTTATCTTGTTTTTGTTTGTTTGTTTGTTTTATTTGGCTTGGAGGGCTTTCTAAGAAAAATGTGTGGAAGACTTTTTAACTTATATCATCTTTAAAATTGATCTCAGAGGATTCTATGAAATGTTATGAGCTAAAACATCATGAACAAACACGTAACATCCCAAATCCATTTCAGTGAGCACACCTGTAATGGGAATATTCTGGATGACATGTCTGAAAACTGAAGAGAGGAACAAGCTAATGAAAGGGGTTCTAATGCACAAAGAAAGAATTGTAATTCAAAAATTCTTGACTTTGACTGTACAGTTACACTTTAGGAGATTCTATGATCACTCTTAAATCTTAAGCAAAATACTGTGCATGAGCATTTTTAAAGGAAAAATATCCTTAATGTCCACCTGACACATAAATGGGCCTTAAATGCCAACAAAAAATAGACAAAATTCCTATTGCTATAGGAAAATGGTTAGAGAAAAAGATATATTAACAGCAAGAAAAAATCTAAGAGAAGTTTTATTTCCTTTATAACTAGATATATGACTGTACATTCCATTAACAATCATATACACAAATCTGTAGATGGTAAGAAGGATAATGGTATCTCTTTTTTTTCAAATATTTAGTGCTTTGACAACAACGGGACTCTCTGAATATCAGAAGTATTTCTCTAAATGCAGCAAGCTCACTGTAGTAAGTTTATTGCTAGATCCCAAATTCTTTTTTTTGTTGTCATTGAGATGATTATTACTATTCTGCTATAACATACAAGCTTGAGTTGTTATTCATAGAAATTTTAAGATCCAAGTTTATTATGCTATTTCTCAGACAAATATGCAAAAATAAAATATAATTGCTACTGATTCAAAGTCTATTCCTATGCAAAAATTCATGTTTATTGAAAATTATAATGCAAATTTAAGTTATGCAGCTCTGCATTGGGCTTCTTTAGTAACTGAGCATTTTTGTGTTTTTAGCTATAAATGTCTACATAAATTAGAATAATATCTCTATATTTTATCCATAAATGCCTCCATAAAGTGTGACTAATGTTTCTAATGTGATATTATAATGTTGGTACAAAACAGAATCCAAGCAAATCCTTATAAAAGTAAAGAAATAACTGCCAGAGCTTTTGTGGCAGCCTCTCTTTTTGGTGTTGTCTGAAATAACACTTCTGATTCCCCAGCAACGCATTTCTAAGTTACTTGAAGTTATTCCTGTCTATTCAAAGTACTTAACACTTTTTTTTCCTAGACTTTATCTTCTAATCCTTTTATTGAATCTTTTGTGTCCTTTCCTCATCCACTCCTTGAATTTTCACAATGCTTTCACACTCTTGACAGAAGAACTCGAAAGTTGTTTATAGGTTTGTACCTTTGCTGAAATTACAAAGTAGTTCAAACCACAGAGATATAACACAAGGAGAAACTGTCTAAGGAACATAAAGTTGAACTCCTAAAGTAACTGCATTAAGTGGAAAAGTAAATGAACAAATCAGATATCAGTGCAAGAAATTAGTTTATGCCTAATTATTTCTAGCACATTTGTGGAGATGCTGTTGAATTAATTTTATTCATAAAAGTTAAGATTCCACATTTCTTGACCTAGCGAAGTGTCTGACAATTTTCAGAAAACCCAGCTGATCTCTTTAGATAGCTATCCAGTCCCATATTCATGAAGCTACTAAGTTAAGTTATAAATTATAATTGAGGTTCAAAGTACCCATGTTATCCCTTATATACTGGTACATTTGAACAGAAGTGGGGGTTTTCAGGAGCTAAAAGGATAAATTCCAATTTCTGATTTCCATTCAGACTGACCAAATAAACACTTGATTTTGAGTTCAGATATAGAATAAGTACTACTCGTTTTAAATCATGATCTAAATCGAACTTTTGTTTCTGCATAGCCCCTTTTTTCCTTGCAATTCCTACATTAGTTGTCGACTTTTCCAACAATTCAGTTACTTAGGTCAGAAAACTTGAGTTGCTCTCTATTTCGCTTTCTCTCTATGACACCATTTCTGACAAAGTACCAAATAGCATGTCTTTATTTTTCTCATATGTCACAGACCCATCTTCCTTTGTCCACCTCACTGGCACTGCCTTAATTGGCAATCTTATATCTCCCAAAGAATATTTTATTAGTTTTTTATTTGTTTTGTCTGTTTCCAGGTTTAAAAATTCCTACAAGATCTTACATTTTACTGTCAAATGGAATGATTTCAGGTATACACCTAATGCTATCACTCCAATAAAAACACTTGTTCTAGTGATCCATTTCTTCAGCCACTAAAAACAAATAACAAAAGTAAAAAAATATCTACAGGTCATCTATGTTCCACAAACTGAACTGGGCTCAAGGGATTTAAAAAAAGTAAAAATTTAAAAAAAGTAAAAAGAGAGCCTGCCTGCCTTCAAGGGGTCCACAGTCTGATAGCTTTCCATTGTGAAAGGCCCCAAGGCAAGTACCTTATCATAGCATAAAAGACCCTCCAGAATCTGGTGCTTTTTCCCTCTTGAGGATGATCTCTAGGCTCCTTATAATTAAAGCAATGCTGACTTATTTATACTTCCAGGAACACACATTGCTATTTTGCTTATTTGTTTCTTCCTAATTTTTTTCCTCCATCCAAAATACCCTCACTCTGTTTTTAACTGTGTAATTACTATTCTTTTTTCATAATGTGTACTTACTCTATGAAGCTTTTTCTAACCTCATCTTTCCCTAACACAAATTTCCTATATACAACCTTTATTTCTTACATATAGTTTGTTATTGTATTTGGTAGAGTAGTATTATTTGCTCTTTCTTATGTCTACCTTCCCTGCTAGATAGCGAAAAATTAGCTTTCTGGGAGTAGAAATTCTTACATTTGACTCTCCAGCACTTAACAAAGAGCCTAGAAGATTGCACACAGTTTAAATATATGGATAAACATTGTTAAGCTGAGCTATTGTTCTAACTTCTAATTCCACTCCTTCAATTATGTTCAGTTTATCAAACACAGGGAGCTTCTGATATATTCATATGTATATTAATTATTCATTGTAGTAGAGACAGGTGGTAAAAACAAATAGTTCTTTCTTCCTAATGCCTTCTATTCTGACCAGAGGGAACATGCTGAAAATTTTAATAAATTAGAATTTCATAGAAATTTAAAATACTCAGAAAGTTTCCACTATATGGAAAATGTTTTATTAGATAAAGCAAACTTGATAGCATATAACTTCCAAATATATTTCACATATTGTTTCTTAATCTGGCATCATGGCAAGAAATTACAAAAGGTTAATTAACAAGATGAATATATGATATCTATATTTTAAAAAAGGAGATAGTCACAGAATTATTGGAAAGTCTTATTATTTGAAATCTATTCATTGAGAAAAGGCATGGCAGCATTATTACTTGACTCAAAGAATTACTCATATGTGAAATGTTGGGGGTTAATTACCTTGATTTCCTGTCTCTCAGATTTCCCAAGCCTGTATGACATGTGTGAAGCCTTCAGACTATAGATATACTCTCAGGCCTTCCTAAGCAGAGCCACCAATATTTTCTTCCCACTGTTGTTGACTCTGGCCCCTGATTATTCTGTCTTTTTTGATTCTAGTATCTAGGAGTCACATGCTACAATAGATGATGAAAATCAAGTTTCCTCTTTACCAGGGACATACATGAAGGTTTACAGCCTCTCTACTATCCGTGAAATAATGGAGACCTGACTTTTACTAGTGCTCATACTCTTGTTTTTCTTTCATTGACCCTCTAAAGACACATAAACCTGTTCTGTAAGCCATCCTCATAGCACTCTGAGTTACCTTCCAATAAGATTGGACTAGTTACATTTATTTCCTTCAAGGATTACATGGATCTCCTCCAGGGCCCTACTGCATATCCCTGAGAAGAGATGATTGCTATTTGGAAACAATATTATTGCTAACCAGAGAGTAAAAAAATCTCTATTTTTTTCATCTCCAAATTTATTCTACATTTTCTGACAGTTAAATTAGATTTCAATCCCAATGGCAGAGCTCCTTTTGGGAATAGTGTAGTTTCTAGTGGATTTTAAATGTCAAGGGAAAGTTCATCAGAATACTCTCAGACATGTTTCTTCAAACACTGAATTTGGACAGAGGGTAAAGTCAATGTCAAATGTCTATTTTTTTCACAGACTTCATTCAAAACTGGGACAGGAATGTAGAAAGTTGAAAAAGATTGCAGAGACAGGAGGGCAAGGGATGTTTAAAGCATTTTTACCTAAGCACCTGGTTGTATGAGTTCATGGCTTTGTGCTCTCAAGAAGCTCTTAGCTGTGCATTAACAAAGGGTTGAACAGTGATGAATTTCAAGACAGATATTTATTCAGCCCACTAGAAATGAGGCTGCAAGCCAAGTGAAATGAAAAGATGCCTGTCCAAAATCCAAGATTTTTTTTGTATATCCACAAAAGAAAAGTGAGCTAAACATAGAAATACTACAAACTACTATACTTAACACCTTTGAGACAAACAAAAGACTCCTTAAGAAACACTGTTAATATAACTTTCATCAGGAGGCTGGGCCTAAAGAAATGATAGTGGGGGAAAGGGAAGGGCTTGATTTCTGTCTTTTAAATATTCCAGATACATATTGAACTTAAAAATAAGACAAAATAAAAATTACATTTAAAGAAATCACCTTGTAAATATCTATTTCATAGTTAGACCTGCTGTAGTTATACTGTAACCATAAAAAAAAAGGTCACAGAAACATTGTCCTTCCTTGGTTGCTCACTGTCTAGTCAGTTAATCATAACTAAGATGATGGTATGACCTAGTTTAGCCAGAACAAGCCCAGTTTATTTCAATTACTCTGGCACAAGAAGGCCTTCTGTCTCCTTCAAAAGTGTTGCAGTTTGGACAATCCATGATATGATCCCTCCAACAGATATCCTGACATTACATACTGTTGTCAAATATAGGCTCTCAGCCAATGTGCCTTCATTTATTCTGGCAATTCAATGTTAAGCTTTTGTTGGCATATGAAGGACAACATCAAGATTAGAAGAAAGGAGTATCACAGCTTTCTAATATATGGTAATTATAATATTCAAAATTTCCTGTGTGTGTTGTTCTTTTTTTTTTTTTTGAGACGGAGTCTTGCTCTGTCCCCCAGGCCGGAGTGCAGTGGCGCGATCTTGGCTCACTGCAAGCTCCGCCTCCCAGATTACGCCATTCTCCTGCCTCAGCCTCCCGAGTAGCTGGGACTACAGGCGCCCGCCACCATGCCCGGCTAATTTTTTGTATTTTTAGTAGAAACGGAGTTTCACCTTGTTAGCCAGGATGGTCTCGATCTCCTGACCTCGTGATCCACCCACCTCAGCCTCCCAAAGTGCTGGGATTACAGGCGTAAGCCACTGCGCCTGGCCTTCTTCTTTTTTCTTAATCTTTTGGAGAGAGGATCTCACTCTGTTACTGAGGCTGGAGTGCAGTGGTGCGATATTGGCTCACTGCAACCTCTGCCACCAGGGATCTAGCAATTCTCCTGCCTCAGCCTCCTGAGTAGCTGGGACTACAGATAGGCTCCATCATGGATGGCTACTTTTTGTGTTTTTTGTAGAGACAGTGTTTTGCCATGTTGTCCTGGCTGTTGTCC
Organism: Nomascus leucogenys; assembly: GCF_006542625.1. Taxonomy (NCBI): domain Eukaryota; kingdom Metazoa; phylum Chordata; class Mammalia; order Primates; family Hylobatidae; genus Nomascus; species Nomascus leucogenys. The sequence continues at coordinate 25,995,917 of NC_044387.1, forward strand.
AATACCTGAGCTCAGGTGATTCACCAACCTCAGCCTCCCAAAGTCCTGGGATTACAGGCATGAGCCACCGCACCTGGCCTGTGCTTTTTAAAATTATCAAGAACTCACCTACGCATTAATTATTCATCACACATTTCATTATATTTGCCACAAGCAGATTATATGGTAGGCCCCAAGGCACAAAAATTTAGGCACAGAACTTTCCATGAAACAAGTTATTTCTAGTGGGAAGAGACTAATAAGGAAGTAAGCAATTATTTGTTGTATCATTTCTATGACTAAGGCATACACAAATTGCTTGCAATTGGAATAGAGAAGAGCCATCTATTCTTTTTTTTTTCAGATGGAGTCTTGCCATTTGCCCAGGCTGGAATGCAATGGTGTGATCTCAGCTCACTGAAATCTCTCCCTCCCGGGTTCAAGTGATTCTCCGGCCTCAGCCTCCTGAGTAGCTGGGATTACAGCCCACCATCATGCCCAGCCAATTTTTGTATTTTTAGTAGAGTTGGGGTTTCACCACGTTGGCCAGGCTGGTCTTGAAGTCCTGACATTGTGATCCACCCACCTCAGCCTCCCAAAGTGCTGGGATTGCAGGTGTAAGCCACTCTGCCTGGCTGGGAAGAGCCATCTATTCTAACATGAGAATGAGGTAAAGGTTATGGGTAAGGAGTTCCAAGGGAAATAACCCTCACAGAAAAAGATAAGAAGTAGCCAGACACGTAAAGAGAAAGGAAGCCAGGAAAGACATCTCAAGCAAAATGATTAGCCAATAAAAATACATAGGATGAGTAAGAACCTCCAGAGTTTACTATAAGTGGTCAGGAATAGAGCAGGAGACACAAGCAAAGTTTCCATCATGAACCTTGGATTAATAAGGGGACTTTGATTACCATCAACAGCAACTGACTTTTACTGAAGGAAAAGCAACAACAAAACTAATTGGAATCATTCCCTATATCTCTTAGAGTCAAAGTAAAACCTGAGGACCTGATCCCCAGAAAGAATTTTGAAAAGGTGAAAGGATTTAACTGGAGATAAAGAAAAATTACAAAAGAGTTTTTTTGACTTTTTAGTAGTAGCCATTCTGACTGGCATAAGATTATATCTCATTGTGGTTTTAATTTACATTCATGTGCCAAAGAGTTTATCCCACATTTTCTTCTAGGATTTTTATAGTTTCAGCTCTTCTGTTTAAGTTTTTATTCCATCTTGAGCTAAATTTTGTATAAGATGAGAGGTAGAGGTCCAGTTCTATTCTTCTGCAATATGGCAAGACAACTTTCCCAGCATCATTTACTGACTAGGGTGTCCTTTTCCTGTTGTTCATTTTTGCTGTGTCAAAGATCAGTTGGTTGTAGGTATGTGGATTTATTTCTGGGTTCCCCATTCTATTCTACTGATCAGTGTGTCTACTTTTATACCAGTACCATGCTGATTTATTTACTACAGCCTTGTAGTAAAATTTGAAGTCAGGCAATGTGATGTCTCCCAATTTTTTACCTTTTGCTTAAAATGCCTTTGGCTATTCAGGTTCTTTTTTTTTTTTTTTTTTTTTTTTAGTTTTATGTGCATTTTAAGATTGTTTTTTCTACTTTTGTGAAAAATGACATGAGCAGTTTGATAGATATTGCACTGAATGTGTATATTGCTTTGGGAAGTGTGGTCATTTTAATGACAGATGTTGTTGTTGATATGGGGAAAAGAGAACATTTAGACATCATTGATGGGAATATAAATTACTACAACCTCTATGGAAAACAGCATGGAGATTTCTCAAAGAACTCAGAACTACCATTTTACCCAGCAATCCCACTACTGGATATCTACACAAAGTAAAAGTTATTTCTGTATTAAAAAGACATTACATTTGTATGTTTATCACAGCACTATTTACAATAGCAAAATCATGGAACCAACCTAATTGTCCATTAACAGTTGACTGGATAAAGAAAATGTGGTATATATACACCGCGGAATACCATGAAGCCATTAAAAAAAAAAAATGAAAACTTGTCCTTTGCAGCAACATGGATGGAGCTGGAGGCCATTATTCCAAGTAACTAACTCAGAAACAGAAAATCAAATACCACATCTTCTCACTTATAAGTGGGAACTAAGAAACAGGTACACATAGACACAAAGATGAAAATAATAGACACTGGAAACTCCAAAAGTAGGAAAGGTGGAAGGGCTGTGAGAAAATTATCTGTCAGGTATAATGTTCACTACTTGGGTAATGGGTACACTAGAAGCCTCAATCCCCAACATTATGCAATATACCCATGTAACAAACATGCACATGTAACTCTGAGTCTAAAATAAAATATTTCAAAAAGGGGCTTAAGGGGAGACGGACGAGGGAGAATCTCAGTGAATAGAACCCTCTGAATTAACCTATAGTAGCACATTCATCTCTCAGTTTAAAAAAAAAAACAAATTACAAAAGGTGAAAAGATTTCACCAGAGATAAAGCGTAGGAGCGTGGATTCAACAGCTTCAATTATTTTCCATTCTTCTGTTATTTTCCTCAAAATTTAAATTCCCAGAAGGTAAAGCATGATTTGACTAGTATTAGTGACATGGCCAAGCTACTTCCCTAGCCCAAGGAAGCTACAAGCTTTGTAGAAGGAATAATCACGAAAGGAAAATCAAGGCACCATTACCATGGAAGTGAGGATTAATGTTGGCCCAGTGAAAAGCACAGATTCCCTCCTTTGGAATTACCCCATAAAGTTTGGTTTTCTATCTCACAGGACTTGAGTCCCAACAAGACAGCCTACATTGCAGAAGGTGCAAATAACAGGAGAAAAATCAAGGCGTTATTAACAGGCAAGTGAAAATTGATATCGGTGTTATGAAAACAGCAGAGATTCCCTCTTTTGTGGATACACTGCAAGGTTTGGGTTTCTATCCCTTGGGATTTGGGACATAAACAAAGTATATGGTTCCTTTGTGTTTTAGAAAAATATCTGTGATGGCAGAATACACATAGCTTGCAAGCTGTCAGGATTCAATCAAGGATAAACCAACATGGCTAGTTTCCTTAATATATAAGTAAAAAGCATATGAAAATGTATTCTCATGGATGTGATCCAAATTCCTCATACATGGACATAATCTTTAAGGTAACTAGTTTCTTCAATTAGTTACCTTAAATATTTGGCTATATAATATGCAGATAATATACATATATCTCTGTGTGTGTTCCATTTGTTATGAGCCTTTGTTATGTGACATCAGGAACAAATTTTCAAGTTTTGCAATGAAAGACAGAAATGACAAATTAGGCAATGAGATAAAGTACTGCCTAAAGGCAGTGTTAAACAACGTGGTTATTTATCAGTCGAACTAGAGCTGCATTCAAAAGAAATGTAAACTGAGAAGAAAAGAGACGTGAAATAAATTGAGGTATCAAATTTTCAAGTTATTGTGGTTATCATAAGGAATCCTATGTACTATACTGCCTTTGTATTTAGAGCAAAAGTAAAACTGCAAACTATTCATATTTTTAAAAATCGCTTTCAGTGGAGAGCATCATAAAAAGAAAACAATTTATTGCTGCCTCGTAAAAAGGTAAATTAGTTTCACTGAGTTGGGCAAAACCTTCCTGGTTGTCCAGTCTGACTGCACACTCACTTAAAATCGATCCTAATATCTCAAACTAAGGCAACAGCATGGTCACTATTCCCTTCATTTCTTCTTTGTTTCTGACACTTCTTTGAAAGTTTATCCCATGTTTTCATTTCTTTGTGTTATTTTTAAGTTAAAGATAATTAGGGTTAGGATATGTCAAAACAGTAAAATCACAGATCTCTTAAATTTAATATTAATGTATAAAATCTATTTCAGTAGCCAATTGGCTTATAATCGAATAATACTGTTTACTACAGTTTCTAAAGTTACTAGCTTTTTGTTGGCTGTTTAGGTTATTATTTCTTGATATATCCATATATACATTTTATATATATATCTTGACGAATATATATATATTTCTAGTAGCCTTTTTTATTCTTAAACGTTTCTGCTTACAGAACTGCTGAGCTCATAGAGACCAGATAACAAGTTATGTTTGAATTATTTACCAAATTATTTCAAATAAGCTAAGAGGATGGAGGGGGAAAGAATGACTGGGGGGAATTGTAGTCCTGAGAGTAAAAAGCATTACCATTTTTGTCTCTATAACAGGTGGTGCACCCCTGCATATAAATAAACCATGCTCAGGAATCAGTTCATACAGCATGCTGCTGACCTGCTTTTCTATTTTAGATCCCACATCATGACTACAATAGTCAGGTGAAATCCATTTAGTCTATGCACAGGTCCATAAAAGTATATGTGTCTCCGTAAAACTACAAAAAGAGTAAGTTGAAAATCCTTACCCATGAAATGAGAACTATGTCTATTTTACTGTACAGTTATTAAAGATGTAACTGTACATAATAAACTATAAAATGCTGATCTGAAGGTGGTTATGAGAGTAGTTTTTGTGTTGAATTGCTTCTGCTGTTGCTTCTTCTTGTTGTCTCTTTTTTATTCACATGTAAATAACTGTTCCAGACTTCTCTAACCTTAGCTCTTACTACATATACCTATTAAAGGTTTTTAATCTTTTAAGTCTGCAATTTCCTGAAGTCTGTTTTTAAAATTTAATTTTATTGCTAAAGGATACTTTCTCTGTGCCAGAAACTTTCTGTTTATACAATGTCTTTTTCTGTTTCCTTTTGATATAAGAAAATGTTATTTTTATCTCATTATCAGTAAAATAACCCAGCTCACTCCACCCCTCAGTTAGATTACACATGTTGGCTGAATACTTTAATAGGTCTCCTTTAATAACAGGTGAAGAAATAATAAGTATTTCACAATACTTTAATAAGTTTCCTTGAAGGCTGGGAGGCTGAGCTCCAGAAAATGGTAGATAGAAAATATTGTAAACTTGAGATTAAGCTATATTGCTCTACATAAAAAAAGAGAGATTATAGTGGCTGGAAAATTGATGGAAAGTGGAGGGAAAGAAAGAAAGTTTATGTGACTTGAAACCATTAAGTTTTTAAAAGAAGCCTCATTTAGTGTGTTTGTATTCGTGTGCATTTAGGAGTAAAATTTTATGAGCTGCACAACGCAAAGTACCTAAATTTTTCCTATGACATACTTTGTTAAAAACCATGTAGATCAGTAATTGGCTTATGCAGAAATTTGTATTTTAGAGTAATTTAAGAACATCTGTGTTGTGCTTCAGAGTTGGAATGAGACAAAAATAAAAGCTGCCTTTGGGTGGACAGTCATATCTGGTTATTTATAAAAACAGCAACTAAAATCCATAAACTAAGATGAAGCACTTAGTGGCATTTTGCTTTAGATCACACTAACCTGGACACATCTTTCACTGTGACAGCCAGACTCTCAAATTCAGGGTTCTGAATTGAACAGTGGTCCTTTGTATATAATCTGAATGTCATAAGAAAGTTAAGGAAATGACTCTGAATTCCTATATTAGTTCTGTGGAAGCCAGAGGAATGCATTGTTTATGATACAGTGTTTCACAAAGCATTTGTAAGCTAACTTGGGAGTATCCAAAAAACTCTTAAGAAGTCACTGACTTGATATTGGCCTTCAACTCTGCTTTGAAAAACTCAAAATTTCTTAAGATTTTTTAGTATTTCATTCAAAAGACAGCTGTGCTATCGTTCTGTGACCTGTTTTTTTCATCTGCTAAAATATGATTATATAGTTAGTTAAGAATATTTTGAAACTGATGACAGAAACTCTGTGCTACATTGAAGGAAATGTGCCAGATATGAGAGAGAGAGACTGAATTGTGGTGAGAACGTGCCACTACATGAGAGGTGTCAGGCAGCAGACAGAGAAGCAATGGCATTTAATACATTTTTTTCAGGGTTAGCCATTAGGATTATCTATGTTCTCAAATTCTCAAATGCCTCTCAATGTTGCTGACAGCTCTTGAATGGCTTTTCAGTAATGAGGACGTTACCAGGGACTTATATGCCAAGTTTCTTACTAGATATCAGCATCAGAAAGAGAGGACTTGCACATACATGTTAAGTTGTGAGGTTTAAAAAACAAAAACAAAAAGAAAACAGGGAGCAATATGACAAGGTAAAGTACGGCAGAGTATGGGAAATCAGAGCAGGCAGCACAAGCCTCTCTGACATTGATGGATAAAAATTCTTTCTGAAGAAATCTAGAACAGCAGCCCATGCTGTCACAGACAGTAGTGACCCCTCAGATTCTTAGTATTAATAAAGCCATTTTGGAGGCTCAAAAGTATAAGGCAGCATTGGCTGCTCTCAGACAACAAAACTGAGCAGAAAGGTTTCAACTGGATACAATCATTTCATATAAGAGAGCTGCTGAGGTTGTGCTCCTGACAAATAGATCCCATCAACTGAGGGCAGCAGCTTCTCCACTTCCAATGAGAAAGCAAGGAAGCTTGCGGTCCTTCAAACAAAGACTACTTTGATTTTACTGTGAATAATTTTGTCCCCAATGATGTCTGGAAGCTACACCTAACACACAAGGCCATAAAAGGTCTGTCATAGGCCAGATGCAGGCCAGATGCAGTGGCTCACACCTGTAATCCCAGCACTTTGGGAGGCTGAGGTGGATCATCTGTGGTCAGGAGTTTGAGACTAGCCTGGCCTACATGGTGAAACCCTGTCTCTACTAAAAATACAAAATTAGCCAAGTGTGGTGGTGCACGCCTACAATTCCAGCTACTTGGGAGGCTGAGGCAGGAGAATTGCTTGAACTCGGGAGGTGGAGGTTGCAGTGAGCTGAGACTGCACCATTGCACTCCAGCCTGAACAATAAGAACAAAACTCTGTCTCAAAAAAAAACAAGTCTCAGTCATATCTAAGAGACTAAGAAAAATATACATATCAACAATGAGATGGGTATGTTGTGTCCGGAATTGGTGGGTTCTTGGTCTCACTAACTTCAAGAATGAAGCCGTGGACCCTCGCAGTCAGTATTACAGTTCTTAAAGATGGTGTGTCCCGAGTTTGTTCCTTCAGATGTTCAGATGTGTCTGGAGTTTCTTCCTTCTGGTGGGTTCGTGGTCTCGCTGACTTCAGGAGTGAAGCTGCAGACCTTCACGGTGTTATAGCTCTTAAAGTCGGCCCGTCTGGAGTTGTTCGTTCCTTCTGGTGGGTTCACGGTCCCGCTGGCCTCAGGAATAAAGCTGCAGACCTCCGTGGTGAGTGTTACAGTTCATAAAGATGGCACAGACCCAGTGACCAGCAGCAATATTGACTGCGAACAGTGAAAACAACAAAGCTCCCACGTCACGGAAAGGGAGCCAGGGGCTTGCTGCTGTTGACTCCGGTGGCCTGCTTTTATTCCCTTATCTGGCCCCACCCACATCCTGCTGATTGGTCCATTTTACAGAGAGCTGATTGGTCCATTTTACAGAGAGCTGATTAGTCCGTTTTACAGAGAGCTGATTGTTCTGATTTGACAGCATGCTGATTGGTGCATTTACAAACCTTTAGCTAGACACAGAGTGCTGATTGGTGCATTTACAATCCTTTAGCTGGACAGGAAAGTTCTCCAAGTCCCCACCTGACCCAGGAGCCCAGCTGGCTTCACCTCTCCATGGCACACGCTGTAGGACTTTGTGCCACCTAGCTGGGGCACTCCAGCAGCCCAGAGGGAGCTTGTCCCCTGACCAAGCCCAGCAGGTGCCGGCTGGCCGTGCGGAGTGCCTTCGGCCGCACGAACCTGTGCCCACCCGGAAACCCCGCTTTCCTGCGGCGCGTGCAGTCCCAGCTCCCACCCCCCTGCCACATCTCCCCGTGAGCAGAGGGAGCCGGCTCCGGCCTTGGCCAGCCCCAGAGAGGGGCCCTTACAGCGCAGAGGTGGGCTGAAGGGCTCCTGGAGCACTGCCAGAGCAGACGGCCAGGCCTAGGAGGCACCGAGAACGAGCGAGGGCTGCTAGCACTTTGTCACCTCTCAATGTTATGTGTCATTGTTAAGGTGATTTTTGTATTTATTGCTCAGTGAGGAAATAACCAGCAGAAAGGTGCTATATTTTGAGTAATCCTGGTCACAAGAGTTAGGAGGTGAGGGGATGGAATAGATGAACGAACCGTTTCCCTCCCAAAGACCCTGGATGCAATGCCCTCTGGTGACAATATTGAATCTCTCTTTTGGTGTCAGGAACATAGGGAAAACCCTTATTCTTCATTTGGAGGAACTATGGAAAAAAACCAGGTTATGCATTCCTCCACCTCACCTAGGCACTTGCGCATTCTAATATTGCTTACTCTGGCCATCAAGAGTTATTTATTCATAAGGTGTCAAAGAAAATCTTGAAGCCTTCACTGATTGATAGTGAAGAGAAAATCTCCCACCTGGCTAGGGTGGGGTGAAGAAGGTGCCCAGAAGGAAAAGCAAGAAATTTACTCAATATTTAAATAAGTGAGATGAAGTAAGTAACACTTCCATAGGGGCCACTGAACAATGACTTACACCCACATTCATAAAATAAGGGGCAAAGGAAGAGGGACAAGAAGCAGAAAGTCTGGAGAGGGGCATAACTACCTGTGAGTTTTTTCATTAGCATCACCTCAGTGAGAATGTGTTCGATTTTGCAAGAGGTTAAAAACATTTGCTCACCGAAAGCTGGAATCATATGATTAAAAATCCAATTTTTAATCAGCGTATAGAAGGGTCTACCATAGTACTGGACACTGTGATGCATACCCAAATCCCTTTTCTTCAGGACAAAAGCATTCATCCCCCCAGATACTGATAATGGTAATGGTTGAAAGCTCGGAACTAAGCCCCTCCCCCTGATAGTTGTTCTTGAATGAAGAAAGTCCCCTTATCCAAAGTCATATTATTTGCTTGGCATTGCCATATCCAAATGCGAGAGCACATAACATGCATTACTTTTGCTGGAAGCAGAAGTGCTTCTTTCAACTATCTCATCTCTGGCTTTACTGTCAGCTTTGCGATCAACCTTTATAATTTGTTATGGATCTCTTGGTATTGTCATCTGGCTTTTTCAAGGTTGCCTAATTGGAGCAACTGGAGGAAGAAAGAAAAAAGAGGTTTTTTTTTCGTGTGTGTGTATTTGTCAATATCCCCCATCAATAGTGGCCCTTTCAGGACCTTCCAACACATTTACAATCAATTCCCTGAGTTAAACTTTGTTCTGTTTCAAATATCTATAATATAGTAGTTTCTATTTTTCTGAATGGATGTTGACTCAAAGTACTAAATATTCAGAGGGGATGGAAAAGCAATTATTTATGAGGTTAACTATCTTCCAGAAAGGCATTTCGTCTATTAGTGGATCTTGACTTTTTGTAACATTATTGAAGTTTCCAATTTACCAACTTCAAAGAAGTCACTTAACTTCTGAGTTCTTGTTTCCTTCGGTGTAAAATGAAGGGCTTAGACTTCATATCCTTTAAGATGTTTTTTAACTTTAAATTTTATGAATCCAGAGAAAGTGAAAGTATTGAATTCTCACTAATCCCTAAATTTTTTCATGTGTAAACATCAGACTCAAGAACCAATGATAGAAAGATCAGATAGCAAAGGATTTACAAGTATGATTATTTGGGGGATGCTTGATATTTTAACGTATTTCAGCAAGCAATATATGACACTACAAGTAATAAGAAATCCAGAAATGAACCATATTTTAAAGGTAACATAAAGTACTTTACAAATTCGGTCATAAGGGACTGCCACTTGTTTGTCACAAAAAGTAAAATGTAAGCTGTGCATTCTTTCCTGAAAGTCTAAAGCTAACAGAGTATAGTACTGACACTATATTCTAAGACATTCCAAACAGACAACTAATCTTGCAATAAACAGAAAATGGATCACTTGTCATAGTCAGTAACTGATGTAACTAATAATCAAGACATACATAGATGTCTTTTCATAGAAATGCCCTGCTATGTGAGTGTTAGCAACTTGAATATTAATATCTCAAAAAATACTATTGCTGTCATTTAAAGACATAGCAAAATGTGACTTAAATCTGAAATCTGTTTGGCATAGGTGAATTTTAGAGTCCTAGAAGCTGTTGAGATCATGCTCACAGTTATATATCTAGTGAGAAATAAATTTTAGCTGTATAAATACAAGGTTTTACCCTCATCAGCTATCTTTTGTCCAAACCATAATCATGCAAAATTACTGGTAGTGAGAGCTTTTGTTACTGGCATCCACAGAGTAATTTATAACGTTAGAAAGGCCTTTGCCATTTTCCTAATTGACGCTCTAAGTCGGGATTGCATTTGGATCTATCATTGTCACTTGGTTGTCACAGAGTCCAACATAAGCTGCGCATTTTAAATATAATTGCTATATATGCTGTTTCTTATGTTTCAGCAAAGCAGCAAGCACATGTTTGAATTCATCACACGTCACGACAATGCATTCAAACCTTCAAATTAGTATTCAGAATTGGAGTGAATTATCTTGGAACTAAACAAAACAACCTTAAATAGAGGAAGTGATATTACCTTAAAATGAATTGATCTTCAGTTTTATTTGAAAGCTGGCCATCAATCCATGCTAATTCTTATTTAAGCCATATCATACAAATTTTGAAATAAAGACTGTTTATAAAATATGAGGTTTTTAATAGTTGTTTCCTCAAATATTATCAACTATTGAACAACCTTTGCTGAGTATAGATAGAATGGAACTCTTTTAAATAATATGCAAAACTCAATTGTCACATATAATGCATTCTAAAATAATACAAACTACATTAGAATATGAACAAACCATGCATAAAAATCACGTATGTGCCTGTAATTCCAGCACTTTGGGAAGCCAAAGCAGGTGGATCGCATGAGTTCAGGAGTTCAAGACAAGCCTGGACACCATGACAAAACCCAATCTCTACAAAAAATAGAAAAATTAGCTGGGTGTGGTGGCACGTTCCTGTAGTCCCAGCTACTTGGGAGGCTGAGGTAAGAGGCTTGCTTGAGCTCAGGAGACAGAGGCTGCAGTGAGCTGAGATTGCACCACTGCCCCCCCAGCCTCAGTGACAGAGCGAGACCCTGTCTCAAAAAAAAAAAAAAAAAAAAACCAACAACCACGTTAGGCATATAATTGGCATATTTATGCATCACAAAATCTCCTACGTTTATCTTCCAACAAATTCTGAGTTCTAGAAACTAATTTTATATAAACTATAATGAAGTATTCCGTTATATAATATACCTTATAGGCAAGATAAAAAAATTTATATCTCAGTGTATTAGTTATATATTACTAACAAATTATTCCAATACCCATGGTACAATTTCTGATCATAAAATTATGTATTTAAAGAGGTTTGTATACTTATTCAAGTGAATGAAACATTATTAGTCTACCTCACTATGGAAACAAATTACATATTTTCATCTCAACAATTTATCAGAAATGGATCCAGTATAATAGTTAGCAACAATGAATAAAACATTAAAGATATGTGTATAAAATATATGCAGACAAAATCTACTGAAGTATTGTTTTCAAATGTGCAAAATAGTTGATAAAACCTGCTCAAATGTTTGAAAAAAAGAAATTTGAGGCCTAAAAACATTAGATCATAGATAATACATCATTTGTTTCTGGTTGTTAATTTATATTAGCATATATGGGTTAAAGCCACAATTATTTGAAGACGTTTCATAATGTGTTGTCTACAGATTTTCTCTAGGATCAAAATCTAACTTAAGAGCTTGACATTCCAGTAACAAGAAAAGCCTATTCAGAAAGAAGGAGCAGGTCACAGAGCATAAAAGACAAAGCAAGAGGGCCTAAGAGGGGGTCCTCCAGTGCCCACTTTCCTCCTACCTCATTTTGAAACCCATAATTTTTCTCTGCACAAAGCCAAATGCTTTTTGGAAATTTGCATTTTAGCAGACTAATTTGTGAAGTAATTGTTGTCTTCAGCATAAGCTAAAGCATATACTCTGTTGATGTTGAAAGATATGCTGTTTCCTATTATAAAATTTACTTCTGTAGCATGAGAAAGATACAGAATATATTTGTTTTTATTTACAGTGTAAATTTCTTTGCCTAAGAACTAAACAAAAGATTATGGTGTTTAAATTTCATTCTCTATTTCCTTTGAGGCTTTTCCCTTTGAAGATGTAACATCCATACTCTCACCAGTATTTTTATTGTATAATTTGGGACTCTATTGTATAGTAATATTTTTTCAATTATTTTGTCAACATCAGGCCCCAGTAAAACAGGACAATTTCACCACCTTGTTCTGTTGCCTCCTTCATTTTACCTTCATGGAGAAAGACTGCTCTTTATCTGTCAAGTTCAAGGATTCAGATTAGGATTCAGAGCCTATGGAATGATGGTTAGTATTTGAACTTCATATTCTCTAAGGTCTGAAGACATAACCAGGGTCTTAGACTACAGCTACTTCATGAAAGCACATTCACCTCTCTGTCTTTGTCACTTCCCCACACCTCCTCTGACCATGCTCTGTCACATGTGGCTGGGACTCTCAGATGAACAGCTAGACTGCACTTCTGCTCAGGAGATGCCTTGGTGAGAACGCTTGGAAGAAAGGCACTAGCCATGGAGCTGCTCTCTAGCCATAGGATTCTCTTGATCTTTTGTTTAACTTTTATCTGTAGATTTTTATTATCTTTCTTTCCTGCTAGAGCTATAGGATTCGTGTTTATTTTAGTTTGTGAGCTGAGAAGCCAACAAAAATTGAACCATTCAGCCTGCTTTGGTTCTAAGCCCTGGCTTGTTTTGAACCTGGATAAAAAGAGTTCTCCAGATGCTTCCATCTACCACACCACACGCTGCACAGAATTTGCTGGCCTGGCACACTGTTCTTCATGGTAATTGCTTTCTGAACTCCAGAAATGGGTACTTTTTAAAGGACAAGATTGGAGGCTCTTGATGTCTCCCTTTCTCCTTTCCTATTTCTCTTTCTCTGTTTTATAAATTTATGGCATTTATATTTATGTAAACATACTATATGTGTTTAACATATTTATATAAATATGTCTGCTATATTTAAATTGATCTATACATAAAAATGTAGAAAGACAAAGATACAAATTAGATATAGATACAGCCCTTTTAAACAAATATTATCACATGTTCAAGAAATTGAAGGCTTTGTATAGTGATAAATAGGATTCATATTAGTAGGCATCACAATATTTAAACATGTAAGGATATAAGTAGATATGAAATGTCATGTCTACTTTAACAAATGTAAATGTAAACAAAGAATATTTCAAAACCATAACAGCCATTGTAAACTCGTCATGCAAAGTAGATTGGGAAAAGATTATCTGTCAAGATGAGAACAAAGGACTCAGGATGGATTACTAAACCTCATGTAGAAACTAATGATGATGAAAGAGATCAACTGAAAACGTTTGACAATATGGTTTTCAGCTCAAGACCTCATTAGGTACCCCCACCATAAAACTTTTCCCAGTGTTCTTCTCAGCAGAATTTGGAAACTACCTTGACTTTGGAGGCTTCTTTTTGAACCTTCTTTTTGTTTTATATTAATCTAAGTAAACTATTTAGAGTCGGGATATCTTTGAACTATAATTTCTTCCTTGGAAGTAAAGATATCCACATATGTGTTGCTTAATAAATTATTTTTTGGAAGAATACCATTATTATTCACAATTACATGAATAAAACAGATTTATGCCAATGGACCTTCAGAACAAAAAATTTAAAAAAAAAACGTATTCATTTGTTCAACAATACTTGTCCAGTGCCAGACACTGTTTAGGCACTTTGGATATATGACTGAATTAAATATACAAGAATTCATATAGCTTACATTTCAGTAGGAAAGATAGATAATAAACAACAATCATAAAGATTTAATAAAACTAGGTTAAAATATGATAAGTGCAATGGAGAAAAGAAAAACCAGGAGAAGTTAAAGGCCATAGAGAAGTGGGGACTTGGGTGTGGGGAGAAGAGACCACTCATGTAATGTCAGTCAAGGTAATAACCAACAGGAGGCAATGAACTTTTTGCCGTGTGTAAATAGTGATGCAAATTTGGCAAATATACAAATTCCAGCTTTTTGGTTAACATAGAAACCACAGAAATCATGGCTGAAACAATAGCATGAAACCATTTGGTATGAATAGTTTCAAATTAGGAAACTGAAGTAGACTTCCAGAATATAAAGGGTTTTTTTTTAAATAAAAAAACTATAGCAAATGAGTATTCTATACTCTCCCCAAAATAGAAACTGAAGAGCAGACTGCTGTGCTATTTCTCTAAGAAAGCTGACTACTATTATATCCCCCAATCACATGCCAGCTGAGCAATTTGTTTGTAGAAAAAAAAATTAGTGAATTTAATGCTTAGCAATCACCCATGGCAAAATCTTTTTGTTGTTGTTGTTTTCTTTAAAAATGTCTTCACTATAAAAGAAAACACAATGCTATAATGCAGAGAAAATCTTAGAATTAAATTTAAGATTATTACTGAAGATATCTTTTGAAGATGCCATTTAGGACAGGCTTAACAAATTGTTTTTTACTGAAAGCTCTTTGGTACAATTGAATGACTTTCCTTCTCAATGCAACCATCAACTGCTTAAATCAATACTGAAGAAATTATTCTGTACAACACCACCTGGGCTACAGAGAGTAATTTTTCAATTATAGAACCATACATATTAGACACAATACAGAAAATATATACTAAGTGGGAAGCAGATGTCAAGAAATCTGCCTCTGATTGGAGCACTAAACAGAGCAGAGAAATGGACTTTCAACTGCACATTATGTTGTGAAGGGGCTCACAGGCCCACAACATGGCAAAAAATTAAAGAGAACTTGGGGGAATAAATATCTGTGTCTCTACTAGGGAACAGGAAACCAATGAGCTTTGACTGATAGGGCTGTGATTGTTGCATGATTTTGTGTGTAAATATGCCAAAAGATTGCTCAGCTGCCATAAAGCAGCATGTACAATAATGAGAGAATGTTAAAGAAGTTCATCATATTGAAAGTATAATTTCATAGTCAGAAAAGAGTTCTGGACAAAAATCAAAATATCTAGGATGACTTTCTCAACAAACTCTCCGGTAAACAAACAGTGAAGTCTTGGATTATAACTATCTTTGACAAGAGGATTCTTATTAGATGACTTCTAGGATCTCTTATGTCTTGTAGAATCTATGATTATATAACATAACTTTTATTTATGCATCTACAAAACAAATGACTTACAAATGCATCTACAGAACAAATGATTCCAGAGAAATAAAGGATTTTTAAGCTGATGAATAAATAAGTACCAATTAATTAGGCCCCCTTTTTAAACTTGATCTTGTGTCTTTTTTAAAATTTAGCAGTTTATACACTATTATTTGCTACTGCAAGAAGTGTCCAAGCATTTGAATGTTTGACAATAATAAGCATTCCATGCTGATCATGATTCTGATTGTAATATATATTGTTATTGGGGAAATTTGATTATTATATTTGCAACAAATGAAAGAAAAGTGGTTAAAATCCTTTTAAAATTGCTCTTGTTCGTTAAGATAAGTAGAACCGAAACAAAATTGTATATTTAGTTCATTCCATAAAAATATTAGATGAGTCTCCAGAGATGCAGAGAAATAGAAGATTATAGTGTCTTTGCATTTGTTTTGTCATATCTTTGCTTCTGTTTTCATATGTGTAAGGTTGGGTGGATAAGAGTGACTTCACATGTAGCTATAAGTCCATTAGAAACAATAAGTAAGAATACATATTAGACAGCATGGGAAACTGTCATAATTAATGAATTTTCATTAAAATCGCTGTGGGCCATATTCTTTTTGAACAGTTACAATGTGACAGTCCTAAAGCCATTCATTGATACAGTACAAGTTAGACATGAGAATTAGAGACTAAGTTGATTAGTCTCTTATTAACACACTAAGTGTGTTACGCTTGATTATTATTATTTATCACTCAAATTAACTTTCTCCACATGTATATGTATATTTAAAATGTTCTTATTAATACTTCTAATATAATCAATTTAAGAATTAACATATTAGTGCAAATTATTTAAAATAATTATATAAAAGTATGTATAATCATAAAACAAATGTAAGTATAATAATATATAAAATATTCCAATTATGAGTTCTTTTTAAAAAGTAATAGAAAAAAGAAATTAACTAAAAACAGTTATCTCACTGCTACCATCACTTATGTTCATGAACATCATATTATCACTTAACTTTTCAGAGCCCTTACAAAATTTTAACTTTTATTCCACAAATGCTGCCATTCTTAAAGTTCAGTGTTATTTACTATATTGAAGCATTCACAATCAACCAAGTACTGAAATTTTCTAATAACTGGCTGATATTTCATTTAACCTTTTTAAATAAAATAGCATATAGAATTTATTTCCTTGAATCGATATACAAGGTGGGGCTAATCTTTACTTGATTCAACAACCCAGAGATAATAATGTGACATATCAGATGCTTTATTAATGAAAATACTAGTTTACTATTAGGGGAATATGAAGCCATGCACTTTTTCAAAACAGTGTTCAATATTCAATTAAACATTACTAAAAATACATAACATGGTTATTTACTCAGCTAAAAAAGTTCTTATAAACTCTTCTTAGTTCTCAGCCAAAAATAAATACCTTAAAAATATTCAGCTTAATCATCAGGATATCATTGTGAGTATCCATAAAAGAAAAACATCGAATTAGTAAGACTATATTTAGATTCTATAACTAAAATTAATGTTCACCTATTAATCATGAGATTTGAGATTAATGCATTTTCTTATAGATTATTTTTACTTTGCCATAGAATAACTTGTGGCAGACCAAACCTCCCTCCAAGAACAACTAAAAAAGTGGATAAAATATATTCAAAAATATATATGTGTTTGAAGGTGTCAGAGAGTTACCTCAGATAGGACTTGGGCAATCAAGCTCATGGATACCAAGGAAACTCAATGAAGTGATCCTGACATCCCACCCCGCGTTTTTGTCAAGCCATTTGCCCCCAGTTATAAGCAGCATGAAATAAGGAAGTGAAAGGCCCCAAGCAGAGATTTTGAAAGTTTCACAGGCCTAGATTTTAGGGCTACAGAACTCCATGACATCAGGGAACAAGATCTATGAGTGGCAGGAATCCAAAGAAGTGAATGTACCCTGAGCTGGTTCCCCATTTGAGAAACTGCCCAATTCCCTAGCCCTACAGATGAAACATAAAACAGCAGCTAAGAAACCGGGAAGCTGAGTAAACTTTGGCTGTCTTCCAGTGCCAGCAAAAACAAGGTTCAGATTCCACCAGTGAAGAGGGCCCACAAACACCTTAGATTCTCAAATATTTGAGACTATTTCTAAGAAAAAAAAATTACACCAAGCCTCGAGAAGAGTTAAATCCGCTATTCAATCTGTCCCATCTTTAACTGAATCAAGATATTTTCCTAATCTATATACCTGCCACCAGCTAAGAAAACTCAAATAAATCAATGTTTAAAATATCCTCTCTGTTGAAAAAAAAATCAGATACTTTGTTTTTAATATTCAATGTTTCAAAAATGATCAAAACTAAATATTACAAGTAATAGGATATGGATTGCTATATAAACATATTTGCTTGCTCTATGTGCTAAGCAAGCCGAAAAATATCATGACTCACTAGCGATGAACACACCCAGCACCCAGATTTTGCTTTTGAAAACCAGTGAAAGGAATCAGGAGTCCTTAGAGACATGGCTGAATCTAAGACTGAAATAGAGAGCCTGGGACATATTACAGCATCAGAAACTAAGGAAGTGCTAAAAATAAAAAGGAGAGGGGTGGGGAGAGGCAATGGAGGAGGGTATAGGGCATCACAAACGGACATAGGAGACAACTGAAAGAGCTCCAATGGGAGCAGGAAAATAGGTACAGAGTAAAATGAATGATTGAGTTAATAAATTGAAAGTGACAGGCGAATTTCCTATGTAGAAGAATTCCTAGTAATCTATGCAGATAGTTATAAGTCAAGCATATAGCCTTGATATGATGTGATGAGATGGCACTTTACTGATGTGTTCTTTCTCCAGAAAACTGTATCCCAGACTAATAATAATAAAAACAACACATAAAGTCTAATATAATGAAATCCTGCAATATAGCTGATCAGCATTCCTTAAATGTCAAATTATCAAAGTTATTAAAAACAAGAAAAGTGCGAGAAAATGTTACAGTCAAAAGGCACCTAAAAAGAGATAAGAACTAAATGTAAAGTGATATTCTGGATGGTAACCTGGATCACAAAAATGACATTAGGTAGAAACTAAGGATATCTGAACAAAATATGTACTTTAGTTAATAATAGTGCATTGATATTGATCAATTTTTGTGACAAATGTGCCACGGTAATGTAAGATGCTAATAATAGAAAAAACTGGGTGTAAAGGTATATAATGACTCTTGGTATCATCTTTGCAACTTTTCTATAAATCTAAAACTATTCTGAAATAAAAGGTTCATTTAAAAAATAAATGAGAACAAAATTAAAATTAAAGGCTTATAAATGGGTCTTCAAGTGGTTCATAGGTTGGAGCTTTCAGCCATAGACTTTAAAATAATTATGATTAATACATGAGAAAAATATAATGACATGAATTTTACCAGGACACTAGAATCCTTTGTTTATGCAAATAAAAGCTATAAAACTAAACAATATAGTAATTGAATTTAAGGGTTGAATAGCAGATAAGAACATGCTTAAAAGAGGATTACCAATGTAGAAGACAAGTGACTAGAAAATATTCAAATTGAAGCACCGGGATGTCAGAGTGATTAATTTATAACCAGTTTGTTGAACAGGCATGGCATGTGGATAGCTATTAAACACACTCACGTATACATTGATACGGTTTGGTTGTGTCCTCAACCAAATCTCATCTTGAATTGTAGTTCCCATAATCCCCACATGTCATGGGAGGGAAAGGGTAAGTGAATCATGGGGGTGGTTTTCCCCATCCTGTTCTCATGATAGAGAGTTAGTTCTCACAAGATCTGATGGTTTCGTAAGGGGCTTCCCCCTATGCTGGGCACTCATTCTCTCTCCTGCCATCCTGTGAAGAGCTAACTTTTGCCATGATTGTAAGTTTCCTGAGGCCTCCCCAGCCATGCAGAACTGTGAGTCTATTAAACCTCTTTCCTGTATAAATTACCTAGTATCAGGTATGTCTTTATTAGCAGTGTGAGAAAGGACAACTACATACATACAACTTTCTGTGTCACATCATACTTTTAAACTTAAATTCCATGTGAGGAAATTTCCCCTGCCTCTGGACAAAAACTCTGGCAAAACAATGACTATTGTGATATTAATGATAGTTCCAGATCATTTTTTATCATAAATGCTGTCTTGAATATCTTTTCTCCCCATTTAATAATATCCAGTCCCATCTAGTAAAAAACAAAAAAAAACTATAAATTTGACTTTATAATAATTTTTTTTCCTTGTGCCAGCTTGAAATTTCCAGACTGTACACTGGCTATTAGAATGTGCTGGTCATTCTTCCCTCTCTTCCCTGACTTCTTGTTCCTCTGACAGCTGTTTTTTTACTTTAATAATAAGGTAGGGGAAAGAAGAGGCAGAGGAGAGGGAACTTCTTACTTGGCCTCTGGGCTTCCTGCCTACTTGTCTTGGAAGATGATCAAAACTGATTCTATCAGAAACACTACCAAGGGATCCTGCATCAGGCTCCTTTCTGCAGTCCTCCACAGGATTTACCACTATTCCTGGTAGTTTTCCATGACACCTATCTCAGCCACTGGTATCCGATAATAGGTTCCAACCTCATTCTTCTGGTTTGTCCCTTGTATCTCCACTCAATATTATTAGATAAGATTCAGGATTACTCCATATTGTCTTTCATTCCCACAGTGTCCCTATCTGGTCCTAGTAAAGCACTCATCAACCTGAAAAACTTACCTGATAAACTCTTACCTGAGCCACTCTGGATAAGTGTTACCCTTATAAGCTTGCCCTAATAAATTCTGGGGCTACAGGGCAACTCAATCACTCTCATGGGTCCACTTTAAAACATACTATCTCTGATCCTCTAGATTTGCAGGGTCACTCCCCAATTTACATTCCGTGTTAGCTTTCTCAGACATAATTCCATTATTTCTCTGTCTCTCAGATGCATGGAAAATACTTGAAAGATCTCCAAAGGGTCCCTTTCTGAAGCCCTACTCGCTAGCCTTCTGGATATAGGGTAGCACTCCATTAGACATCCACCAAGAAGAAGGAGGAGATTCCACATAAAAATGGATCTGCCTCCAAATAAGTCACTTCACCAATATTCTCTTTTGTGGCCTTTATTCTTTCCTTTTTATAACCAGAGGTTTACAAATTATAAAATAGGCTTCTCTTCTTCCTATGGAAATTCCACAAAACTTGCATGAAGTGTCCATTTCCCATATATTAGTACTTTGCTAGTCTGATGGAAATTACATCACCACTTCACTTAAAATCAAGAAATCTTGTTTTAACATCCAGTTATCATTTTAAATATGTAGTAAAATTACTATAAGGCCTCTGTTCAAAACCCTCCAACCTCTACTATAAGTTATAATGAAGGAGACTGTAGTACCCTAACCATTCCAACAAAAACAATTAGAAAAAATTGAGAAAATACAGAACAATATTTTAAAGGCACAGAAGAGTAACCAAGCAAGTCAGAAGACAAAAGATTATATCTGAACAAAAAGGAAAGTACGCTAAAGAGAGCCCTTATTAATTTTTTCTGGTATTTCCCTTCAGGCATTTTCTGCTTGGCTCAGGCAATGAGTCAAAGAAAACATAAAATTTCAAGCCACAATCAAATACCAGTGAATACACACTTTAAAACAAAAAACTGACAATTATAGTAATGACAAGGATGTGGACCACCTGCAATTCTCCAACACTATGTATGTGAACATAAATCAGTTTAACCACTTGGAAAAGTGTTTATTTTTCACTAAAGTTAAAAGGATGTGCATTAAATCTAGCAATTGCATTCATAGGTATCTACCCAGGAGAAATAAGTGCATGTGTGCAAAAAGATATTTACAAAAATACTTATAATAGCTGAATATTTGCAATATGCTGAAACTGTAAATAATCCAAATGTCCATCAACAGACGAATTGATAAATAAATTGTATGTATAGAAGGGAACACTGTATATAGCAATGAAAAAGAATGAATTGGGGCTACACACAACAATATGGATGAATCAGAGAAATGTTATTTTTAATAAAAGAAGCTAATCTCAAAAGAATACAGTATTATTTCATTTATATAAAGTTAGACAACAGGAACGCTACTCAAGGTGATAGAAGTCAGAATAATGGTGATTTTGGAGTGGGAGATGTTATTTAGAAGAGGACATGAGGGAGGCTTCAAGGCTTCTGTTCATATTCTGTAGTTTCGTCTGAATGGTAGTCTAGTGGGGATATTCATTTGCAAATTGACTACGAAATAAAAATATAAAATCAAAACTTTCACAAAGAATCACTTGCCACCAGTTTAAGCTCATCACTTTACTGTTCATGTCCTCCTTATTCACGATGTTCCTGCACACCGGCCTCCTTGCTGTCCTCAAGCGTAGCAAGTATGCCCTCATCCAGAAATGTTTGCACTTCTTTCCGATGCCTAGAATACTCTTCAGAGAGAGCCACATACTAAATCTCTCACCTCCTTCAAGACTCTGCACAAATGTTGCCTTCCCTGATAATTTTATATAAAATACACACACATACACACACACACACACCACTCTCCTCTTTATTCTAGTTACTATTCATAGCCCTTACTATAACAGTTATTAATATATTTATTTATTTTGTGTAAATATGTTCTATATATTTATAACCTTTTGTAAGCCCTAGAAAGCTGAGAATGTATTTGTTCCAATCACCACTCTATCTCAGTCTAAAACCATGCTTGGCACAAGGTAATTGCTCAGTAAAAATTTGTTCAATAAGTGATGAATAAATGTCCCAGTCTAGAAAAAAAGCTATTTTTTTAAATCAAAACTTACAGTAACTCCTCACTTAACATTGTCAATAGGTTCTTGTAAACTGTGACTTTAAATGAAACAAAATGTAAGGAACCACTTTTACTAGTTTACTGGTACAGAGTAATTGATATAAACAAGAGTTTAGTTCCTACAGCATATTTCTCGTCACAAAAACATCACCAAACTTATCAATAAAGACTAGAACACTTCTAATATTGAATGTTGAAATAAATGTGAGCTATACCTACATTTAAGAAAGGTTAATTTTACAAAGTAAGATAGAATGGTTAATTTTACAAAGTAAGATAATTACCTAATTTTTCCAGTTCAGGGCCATGGGTAACCAGAGGCCATCACTGCAGCTGAGGGTACAAGCTGGGAACTAGCTCTAGATGGGAAGGCATCCCATTGCAAAGCACACTCACACACATACCCACCCCTTCGACGCACCAGTTCACCTAACATGCACATCTTTGGAATGTGGAAGGAAACAGGAGTTCCCAGAGAAAACCTAGGCAGACAGGAATGGAACAAGCAAACTTAACACAAACAATGCCCTGCTAGGAATCAATTGTTTTTTACCATCAATGTTATAATGAAATGATATGGAAGAAAATGACATTATTCAAGGACCAGCTGCATCTTATTAATAAAATATAAATTAACCTTTTACAGATTATAAATTCCATAATCAATTTACATCAAATAAAAGACTATTGAAAATGTTCTTCCTCTTTGTTGTTAAGGTTAGTTTTTAACAGGCTTTAGAATTCAAACAGGAAAAAAAAATTCAAAAAAAGGATTATACCCAAAGTTGTCATCAGTACTAATGGCAGCTACTTTGTAACAGTGGGAAAAGTTACTCTCCTTCTACTTTTCTCCTCCCATCCCCCATTTATTCAAAGCAGTCTCTTAGGTTCTGTTATTTTCACTATCTTTTTGATATCTATATTAGATATTACCCTTTTGTACACTCCATATTTTTACTTTATTGCAAACACAGAATGGTATTCACTTTTCTACGTTCCAATTCCTTCATCCCTTAAAACCATGTTGAAATCATAAATTGTTCAATAATTGTAATCAGATATGTCTATTCATTCTTCAATCCCTCCACCGATCTTGCCCTAAAGCCCCATATATATATTAATTTTATTACATATTTGTATTGCTAATATAAACACCTCTCCTAGATAGCACTGCCTTTCGTAAGTATATAGGCCCACTTGAAGCACAGAGAATTTACATTGGTTTAGTCTGTGGCCCAAAGAGGAAAAAAAAAATTGATTCTTCTTCTCCTTCCTTATTTTGCCAGAAAAGAAGCAGCATTGACTACAGTAAAGAAAGAGTGCTCTTAACTTCTGCAGTAGAGAAAGACTGCTCCTGGTCACAGGTGCAACAGCCCTCTTCCTCCTAAAGCAGAAATTCTGCCTGGTGATCTGGCATCCAGGAATTTAACATTCTCAATTAAATGAGGTGGTCTAACCTTCTAGTCTTTCTTTTTTTTTTTTTTTTCAGAATGCCTGAAAGATAATAGCATTAATCATGAAAATAATAAGCAACTTCTGTTGCAAGTGTCTGCACTTAAACCTAATTATGTTTCAATTCTGCACATTTGTAACATTGGTTAAGGAATTACCCATTTGGGTCTTAAGTTTTTATGTGGACAACGTTTATGAAATTAAACTAATCCCAAGAAGAGAACTGAGCATTAGTAAAATAAATGGGGTGCTAATACTAAATAGAGTATTTTATCTTTTACATACTTAATTCCTACTTTTTGATACTCTTGCTAAACCCAAACATCAATACCTATAAAATAATCTTGAGTGCAAACCTAAAGAACTGAGGTGAAAAGCGTCAGCGCCATCAATATGAGTACCTTCTGGCTGCAGCAGACAATCTCGTCGCATGCAGCCCTTGGCACAGTGCTGATGCCTATGGCAGGCTCAGGGCAGTGTTTGGCAGGCACTGGTGAAAGCTGATATGAGGAAGCGGGCAAGCACCTGCATACCTCCTGCTTTCAGGGAACAGCAGTGGCTGAGCAACGGGCAACACCAGAGAGCAGAGTAGGTAAGAAGAGAAATGGCAGCTGCCAAACAGTAACCAAGCACAAGTCTGTGGGCAAAACACCAAATTCATTCAGAATTTACAGAATGAGTTAGAGGAATTTGCAGGGTGCTAGAGTTTCAGTGGAGCCAATACAGGTAAATTTAAGCAAATATTTCTGTTACTAATTTACAAAGGCAGTTTTATCATTCACTAACCATATAACTTTGGAAAATATTGTTGTTGGGCTTCAGCTGACTCATCTTTAAAATATGAGATAATAATAGCTACCTGGCAGAATTGTTGGAAGGATTAAATAAACATATATAGTTGACTCCTGTGTATCTATGTATCTATTATCTATCTATCTATCTATCTATCATCTATCTATCTATCTGTCTGTCATCTATCTATCAAAATGTACATAAAAACGTGGCAAATCCTAACACTATATAAATGTTATTGTTATTATTATTACCTAATTCCCCTTCACCCCCAAATGCTGTGTCCTGGGGAGTATGAATTACACTATTTATAAAAGACTGCGTATCATGGCAGGTGAGGGAACCCATAGTAGAGAAAGTAAAACAATAGAAAGTGAACACAAAAGTTGACACGAGTAGCGACTGTTGTTCGTATTCCAATTTCAAGTAAATAGTAAAAATGGACATGTAAGTGCACTGGCTGACTGCTTATTTAAGACATACTTTAAAACTAGTTCAGGTAGGCAGGTTTCCAAATGTGATAAATGAATTAAACTGTGTCAGTTTCAAACTGTCACCATTAGAATCTAATTCAAATTTAAACAGCAATTTAAACAGTATAAAAGATTGCCCTCATCAGTCTTTCATAATCTTAACCTTTGGAGCTTTCCCCAGCATAGATAGCAAATTGAATTAATTATTAGCCTTTCACCTAGGGGACCTAGGTAGAATTCAGCAGCTCAGAAGACAGCTAATGAGATTGGTAGGTTCATTTCAGTCCCCAGTATACTTTAATCCCCAACACATATCCACGTGTCGTATTTTCCTACTGTTTTTTTTTTTTTTTTTCAGATAACATAATTCTAAGAAGTCAGAGTTGGCTGACGTTTAAAATCCTCTTTGTAAAGTGACATACTCGTATATACCAGTAAGGTCAAAGCAATGTTGTGTAGAAAACCACAAAAGAAAAAAATTAATGTCCAACAACAGAGTTGATTCCAATTGATTCCCATCATTTTGGGAGTGCATTTCTATTTCTAATATCTTCCAACAAAGCAAGCATCTCATTACATATTCATTAATTAATTTATATATTCAATTAGTACTTATAAGTGATGACCATTTCACAGTCTTTGTGGGTTCTGGGTACTTATTATCATAGAAATTATTGCCTGGTGGGACATACAAACAGGTTAACCAGCAATTTTATTAAGGTATAGCAATATATGTAAAAGAGGGAGTATGAAGTTGCATAACCTGGACTGGGATGAGTCAAACAGGTTTTTTGAAGAAAATGACATCTAAGTTGGATCCTTAAGCATCAGTAGGCATTAGTTAAGCCTTGGAAATAAAATGAGGGTCTAGGGTAGTATATCTCAAGAAGAAGGAATGGAATATCCACAATTCTGGAACTTTAATGTGGCTGCAACATAAGAGTATAAGAGGTGGGTGTTAGGGGAAGACACTGAAAAGAAAAACAAGCTCAGTACATTGTAAGACTTTTAAAGAAATGTTGATTGTTTCCAGAAGGCAAGGACAACTAATTTCTGCTAGGGACCATATCAGATTTGCATTTCAGAACGATCGTCCTGGCAGCATTATTGCTAAACTGGCAAACCTGCGAAGAGGCCCTTGTAAAGTTGCTGATCATGATGAACTAGACTAAGGCAAAAATGATGAATATAGAGAAAAGTGAATGAGACTGAAAGATATTTGATAGAAGAAACAACTGATGAATAGATGAATAAGGAGAAAATGATGTAGGAGTCAATTTAAAGGTCCGGCTTTCTTGTTTGATCCAACATGTAGGGGATGTTTTTGGTTAAAAAAATAATAATAAAATCCTAGATGTAAATCTCCATGGGGTGCTAACATCCTGCATGTATTCTGTTCCAGACTACCTTGTAAAGGATGTTTGCACAACAAAGACACTCAGAAGATGCAGTGCCCGTGACTTGGGCAGAGTGCAGATTTTTAAATAAAGATAATGTCTTACTGCAGTGCAAAGGTTGGAAAAGTTTGCTAGCAGCCACGTCTAAGAGCTTAGGGCTGCCTTGGCTTAGGGTTCCTCAGCTGTGACACAGCCCCACTGTGTATGCACAACTGGGCCCTCCTCTACATTGCCCCATGGGACTTGGGGGCCTGGCAAAGGGAACTGATGTAAACATACAGTTCCTGCTTCCTGCTTTGCCATGGGTAAAAGTGTTCTTTTTCTCTGATCCAGTAGTCTCTTGTTTTCTGGGACCTCCATGAAACAGTAGCAGGCTAACCTGTTATAATGTCAATAAATTTCAGGTAATTCACAATTCTTGAACACTGCCCCACAACACCACTTTAAAATCATTTAAGGTTGTGGGTTTGGACTATTTGTGGTGATATAAAGTTATTATATTGAGGGTAGAAATTTAGGGTTAAAAACATGTTAAATATATTTGAAACATTTTCAGTTTTATATCTCTGTGAATACCTAAGTCCTATGTGTTTGTGTGTCAGCTTGTGTTTGTACATCTAATTTTTGATAGGTCAATAACTAGCATATTACATTTGTATCCAAATTTTTAAAATTCTAAAATTGGCTTTTGCAGAGCTTAACTTTCATATTTGGAATCAATAACTTAAAAAATACATAAATTTAGATTTTAACATTAGAGAATGCAAATAGGCAAATTTGTAAGAAATTTTATTAACCCACTTAAAGTTTCCTGCAATTACTGCTGATTGCAACCAATAACTTAACAAATAAGGGGATTCCAACTTGAAAATTATAAAAGCAATGATACATTGTATAGCTAAAATTTAAAAAATTCTTTTAAGAAATGTTTGTTAGTACATTCTATAGGCTAGAAATACAACAACGAATAAAGAATCATCCCTATTCTCAAAAACTGAATAATGTAAATAGAAAAATTGAAGCTGAGTTAAAAACAAAACATTTATTTCAAGTATGCATATTAATCTTATGGTTCTGGTCAAAGAAATATGAGGAATTTAGAAATCTTATCATCTTTACTTCCAAGTATTCTACCTTTCTTTTTCCCTGAGTAGGATAATTCAAAAGAGTGATATACCCATGATCAATTAATAAGCAATAACAGTCCCCTCAACATATCTTCTAATTCTTCTTATTCCAACATTCATACCTTGACTCTCTGAAGATATGCCATAAAAAAATGTTGGTTTTCTGCCATGGGTCTAATTATTTATATTAAAGACTCAAAGGAATAAAGAGAGCTGAAAACAGCACTATAGCTAGCTATAAGGACCAACTAAACCTATGCCTACTTACTAAATTCTGTAGCTGTTTTCGTAGTAAAAGGTTTAGCTCTGCGCATCTAGCACATTGGCAAGTAAATCAAATTCACATGTTAAACATGCAGCATCTTCCTAGAAAATATAGTTTCCTTGAAGATTTGGAAAACGAATGTGATGAATTGTGGAACTCTTAAAAGTGTGAAAGCAAAACCTACAGTTTACTATTTTTCCTTTGGCAGTTCATTCTCAGGTGTTTGATAAAGTTAAGAAAGCTGAAAACCTTTGTGCAGCAAAAAATTTGGTATTAGGCAATATGGCAGTATTCATTTTCTCACATTCAGAAGACCATATTATTGCCAAGAGATAAATTTATGCTAACATCACAGATCTGCAGAGAAGACTAGCACTAATTTACCAGCAAGGGCAAGAGACACAGCATTCTGTAGAATGTCCAAAACACCTACACAACCATCAGTTTTCTTAAAATTAGTTTGACACTGTACAAACCAAGTAAAATTGAGAGATGAATCTCTAAGCAAAAGGTTTTATTTGAAAACATATATCAAAACAGGATTGCAATTTAGATTATAAACACTGACTAGGGTAGTCTTTGGTGTTACAAAGAAAAAAGGAAAATTTGGGGCTTTACCGGAGAAAAGAAATGTTATGCAAATTGTTTTGAAAGCTCATTAGCACTAGTATAGTTTTTTGGGGTGTTGGCAAACTCTGATTGGTGAGTAGCAGTGGTAGGTAAACTAGTTTTAGAATCACAGAAGGTTGCTTTGGCAGCTACTATGTAAAACTGGTCTTAAGGTTACAGCAGGTCGTTTTGGCAGATAAGCTTGTGAGATAATCTCTGGGGCAGGTGTTTTGTGACCTGAGTGCTTCTTCTCCCTGGTCCCTCGACTATAATTTAGTTGGATTTGAAAAAAATAACTCCAATTTGTAAAGTCAATTTTCACGTTTCCCCTTTTGTTCAAGATCCTTCTATGAAAATATCACTGATCAACCATCCTGAAGTTAGGTTTAATTGTCTCTTAATGCTGGGATATCCTAATTGTGTCTGGTCCCAAATTGAGAGCAAAGTATAGGAATCAATGTTAGAAACCCAGGCCACATTTGTGGCCAGAAAGAAAACCTCTCAGGGCAGGTTTGCCTGGAGTCCAGCATAGAGTTCCAGCTTACCAGTCCCATATACATTAGCAATAATCTTGAAGTATTCTGCTAATATTATTCTGTTGTGAGGACTGGTTTTACAAAGATTAGACAGGCAAGAAAAATGGAGCTTAAAGATTTCAATGCAAAGAATGATCAGGAATAATATCATAAATTCCAGTTTAAATAATTGTTCTCAACCATGAACCCAATTTTGAAGGTAATCAACTGAACAGATCAAAAAGTCCAGATGTATCTGCTGAAACTTTTTGGAGCCAAGTGGCTTGCTTTCTTATCTTGTGTAACTGCTGCTTTACTTCTCCAGAGGAATTTATCCAAGTGCAGCAAACAGTGTTAGCAACTGCACAAATACTACCTTGTTTAGCTAATAAGTAATCCAGAGCAATCCTGCTATCAAATGCCACTTTAGCAAGATAATCTAAGGAAGTATTTTTCAGCTGCAATTGCTTTAGCTGTGGAGTTGACTATGGACCAAATTGTTAAGGATAAATTTCTGATGACTGTTCCTAATTGGCTAATTCTGATGCTAGGGAATAAAGACTTAACAACTGAGGCCCATCTGCTAGATTTATGCCTCCTGACAAAGTGTCTCTTTTAAATATCACGATGTAAACTAAGAGGTGCGAACCAATGTTCAAATTTTGCTGATTTCAATTGAATACAGAAGTATTTCAAACCACATTGGTCTTTTAATTTTCCATTTCTTAAGATGTAATGTTGCCCAAGCAGGTGTTGACTTTTGAATCCCCCACAGATGAAAATGTATTCCAATGGAACACAACAGGTAATTCCATAGGGACTATCTTGTGTATTAACAATTACTCATAAGGAGGTGTCAGCACCATTTAGCCAAGATTATATTACTGAACTATTGCATTGCTGGAGGCCATCAACAATTACAAGACCAGGGGAAGGAATAGTTTTGCAATCTGTTGAATTTCTTTTATCTTGAGTACTCTTACCATATTTTTCTTTATATAATATTAATCTAATTTTGAAGTCTTTTGTGTGGACCTTAGATACTGTTAGGGTAAAGCGAGAAATCTGCATATGTAAATCTCAAAACTTGATCTTATAAAAAGAACCAGATACACAATTTGAACAGTTCATTGGAAACATTAGTAAAATATGTTATGGGGTAAAATAAAGATTAACTTGCATAATGAACAGATGGGAAGTTGTGGTAACAAATCCAATAGCCAGTTATGTGTCTCCCTTTGGCAATAGACTGGAAAATGTGAATTATAGCATTGTCTTTCCAGGAAAATAAAGGCATATAAGAAGAGACCAAGTTTTTTTTATAAAAAAAAGAGTATACATCCTGGTCTGGACATGTTGGGATGGAATTCTACTTCAGATGTCATCTGCTTCAATTCTGGAAGAAGTTTAGTTTTAAAACCCTTGTTGGAGTATTGGTCTAGTCAGGAGTGGGGGACTTTTAAAAATAAGATATGTAGATCCACAAGTCAGTGCCTTTGAGCTTTGCAGCAAAGGGATTGGTGAAAAGGGCTTGATATGGACTCTTCTAATAAAGCTGGAGAGAATCTTTATGTAGATATCTTTCCGGTAGACAAAGTCACCAGGTTGCACATCGTGGTGCTTTAGGTCTTTATCTCCTGAGTGCACCACGAAAAGATTGTTCTACCAAAGTACAATTTTTATCCATTGTTTAATAATGCTTTTGCAATACTGAAGTGTATCTCCTCTTATTAACTGATGGTCAAAAGTAGAGAGAGACAAGTTCCTGTGATTATTTCAAAATGTGGATGTTTGCAAGCCTTAAAGGGAATGACTCTCCAATTTAATATCAAAAGAAGAATCTTAGATCAGGAAAAGTTAAGGTTTTCATATATTTTGCCAACTGGTTTTTTTTTTTTTTTTTTTTTGGAGTCTCACTCTGTCACCCAGGCTGGAGTGCAATGTCACGATCTAGGCTCGCTGCAACCTCTGCCTCCCAGGTTCAAACAATTCTCCCTGACTCAGCCTCCTGAGTAGTTGGGATTACAGGTGCCCACCCACCATACCCGGCTAATTTTTGTATTTTTTTATTTTTATTTTTTTTATTTTTTTTAGTGGCCCAGAACAGTCAGAGTTTATTTATCCATATTGATTTTTCCAGAAGTTGACTAACTGTCATTTGGAATGATGGTACTAATTTGCCATGTGTGTCTCTAATCTAGCCAGCTACAGTGGGCATTGTCTCTTTAAGAGGCAGGGTTCTGGCCAGGCATGGTGGCACAGGCCTGCAATCCCAGCACCTTGGGAGGCCGAGGTGGGTGGATCACCTGAGGTCAGGAGTTCACGACCAGCCTGACTAACGTGGTGAAACCCCATCTCTACTAAATACAAAAAAAAAAAAAAAAAAAAAAAATTAGCCAGGCCTGGTGGTGCATGCCCGCAATCCAAGCTACTTGGGAGGCTGAGATAGGAGAATCGCTTGTGCCTGGGAGATGCGGGTTGCAGGGAGCCGAGATTGCGCCACTGCACTCCAGCCTGGGCAACAAGAGCAAAACTCCATCTCAAAAAAAAAAAAAGAAAGAAAGAAAGAAAAAGAGGCAGGGTTCCCAGGAAGAAAAAGGCAGAGTCCAAATCCTCTTTTTGTGTACCCATCTCCAGAATACTGTACCTAGGCTCAGAAAAACACGCCTCACTTCTGCTTTCACTTCTGTTGCCCAAAGAAAGTGACAAGCCCAGCCCAGATTTTTTATAAGTAGAGATGGGGTTTCACCATGTTGGCCAGGCTGGTCTCAAATTCCTGACCTCGGGCAATCTGCCTGCCTCAACCTCCCAAAGTATTGGGATTACAGGTATGAGCCACAGTGCCCGGCCACCAACTGGGTTTTTATAGTTCCACTTATTTATTTTAGAAAATCAGAAGATTGGGGATAGTAGGCACACTAGAAATGCTATAAAATTGGTCAAACTGAACATACCTACTCTATTAGTCCTTTTTCACACTGCTATAAAGAACTGCCTGAGACTAGGTAATTTATAAATAAAAGAGGTTTAATTTACTCAGTTCTGCATTGCTGGGGAGATCTCAGGGAACTTAAAATAATGGTGGAAGATGAACGGGAAGCAGGCATCTAAAGCAGGCACACACACACACACACACACACACACACACACACACACACACACACACACACATACAGGCTGGGCACTGTGGCTCATGCCTGTAATCCCAGCACTTTGAGAGGCTGAGGTGGGTGGACCACGAGGTCAGAAGATCAAGACCATCCTGGCTAACATGGTAAAACCCCATCTCTACTAAAAACACAAAAAATTAGCCGGATGTGGTGGCGGGCGCCTGTAGTCCCAGCTATTTGGGAGGCTGAGGCAGGAGAACGGTGTGAACCTGAGAGGTGGAGCTTGCAGTGAGCCTAGATTGCACCACTGCACTTCAGCTGGGTGACAGATCGAGACTCTGTCTCAAAAAAACAAAACAAAACAAACAAACAAACAAAATTAGCCTTCTTCACAAGGTAGGAGAGAGAAAGAACAAGGGGGTAAGTACCACACTTTAAAACCATCAGATCTGATGAGAACTCACTCACTATCACAGGGCAGCATGAGAGAAACCGTCCACGCGATCCAAACACCTCCCACCACGTCCCTCCCTCAGATTACAATTTGAGATGAGATCTGAGTGGAGACACAGAGTCAAACTATATAATCTACAATATTACATGACCAATAAAGTGGATTCCCTAGTTACTATAAAGAAAAGGGGAGTCCCCTACGTGGGAATAATTTTCTCTAGAAGAATTTTGGCCATGGCTGAAGCAATGGCCGGTCTACAAGAAAAGGCTTCCACCTAATCAAAAAACACATACTAATATGTATATATCCAAAGGAGAGAGGTAGCTGGAAAAAGTCCATTTGCCAAATCTCAAATGACCCATTAGGTAAATTAAGATGTCCAGAAATGGTGTGTATAGTATTTCTTGGACTAAACTTAGGACCACTAGTACAAGCCAAATAAGCACTTCTGGCAGACTTTTTAATGTCGCCCCACCAATATCATTTTATAAAAGAAATAAATGTGTTAGTTGTCTATGAGTCAAATTATGAATTATAGTTAACAGTAGATAGCTTGATGAATTTGGGAAAATTGATTTATTTTCATGACCAAATCATTGTTCTTTTTTAATCACAAAACTAGCTGCCATGATTCTCCCAATTATTTTCTAGTTTCTGGTACTCAATTTTGTGCATATTTGAACCATCTTAATGTTCTTTTTGTGAGGCCATGACAAAGATTTGATCAACTGAACCTTTAAGCATTACTAGCAGCATTATAGGCAAAGTACTTTCCTCTAGCCTCCATAGAATCTTCTAACCCCCACTGAGTCCAATCTTAAATGTCCAAGAATTTTGTCAATAGTCAAAACAGCTGGTACCTATGTGGCATCCAATAAGTCTTATACATAGGATCTATTTTTTATTTGACCTCCAATGAAAGTAAGATAGCACCTTTGCTTCCATAAAATCCTGAAATTATGAGCAACCAAGAAGGCATAACTACAGTCTGTGAATTTGTATTAGCAGATTTCCCTTTAGTAAGGAGGCAAGCCTGAGTAAGGGCATAAAGTTCAGCCTTGTGAGTAGAAGTAACAATAGCTAAGGGTGCAACCTCAGTATCTTTAAACTAAGTAGTAATTGTATATTCTTCACAGTATTTACCAATGTCATCCTTTAAATATGCTCCATCTGTAAATCATGATAGCTCAGCATTTCCTAACAAAGCCTCTTATAAATCTTTAGGCTGAGTTGAAAGATAGTCAGAGGCAAAAAGTAATAGGGATGGATCCACATCAGAAGGAAGGGATAAAAAAAGTAGAATTAACATTATTCTATTGAAAATGAGTTATGTAAGGAGCAGCTAGCCGAAAATAAAAGTTTATAAGAGGGCCGGGCACGGTGGCTCATGCTTGTACTCCCAGCACTTTGGGAGGCCGAGGCGGGCGGATCACGAAGTCAGGAGATCGAGACCACGGTGAAACCCCGTCTCTACTAAAAATACAAAAAATTAGCTGGGTGTGGTGGCGGGCGCCTGTAGTCCCAGCTACTCGGAGAGGCTGAGGCAGGAGAATGGCGTGAACCCGGGAGGCGGAGCTTGCAGTGAGCCGAGATCATGCCACTGCACTCCAGCCTGGGTGACAGAGCGAGACTCCGTCTCAAAAAAAAAAAAAAAAAAGTTTATAAGAGGTAAAATTACTGGCAAATAGGTGTTAAGTATGATGTGAATTTAGAAGAATTTAACAGCATGGAAAATAAAAAATGGTTGAAGGATATTCCATGACCATTTCTTCAGGGAAGTGACTAGTAAGAGCAGTAGTTACAATAGTTCTCAAATGAGGAGGTAATTCTTGAGCTACTGAGTCTACTTGTTGGCTGTAATATCCAGTGGGACAGTGTTGATCTCCATGTTTTTGAGTAGGACACTCAAGGCATTTTCTTTCTTTTCATAAACAAAAAGAAAAAAAGGGAGTTGATAATTAGAGTGCCCCAGGGCAGAGGGATTTAAAAGTTTCTCTTTGATCTAATAAATGCAATATCTTCAGATTATTTCCCTACAATGGGATCAGGCTTAGAAGCCTTGAGTAGGACATGCAGGGTTTTAGTATCAAAAAAAAATTTGATATTCAGTTATGGCAGGGATCAGCAAGTCCAAGAAACCCTCAAAGTTGCCATTTAGTTTTGGGTTTATGGAACTACAGGACACCTTGGATCTGTTCAGGGTTTAAATGTAGCCCTGTTTGAAAAATCAGATAACCCAGATGTTTAACTTGGGTTTTAACTAATAGTAACTTTTCTTTAGAAAACTATGATATTTTATGGCTAGAAGTTTTCATAAATGCACACTGTCTTCCTCACAGGATACCTGTACGGGAGAGCAAAGAAGTCATCTGCATACTGTAGTAAGGATGAGCCTTAGGGGAAAGTTTACGTATTCTAAATTAACTTTCAGAATTTGGGAAAGATTGGAAAGACTTTCAGTTTAGTATTAAGGCATAACAGTCCAAGTATATTGTTGTCCTTCCCAAATGAAAGCAAATGGATATTGACTGGTTTGATCAAAAGGGATGCTAAGGAAAGCACCACAGAAGTAAATTTCAGTGGACAATTTACTGTAAGTTGGTACTGAAGTCAACAAATTATGTGGATTTGGGACCATGGTATAGCATGATATAACAATATTATTTATCATTTATAAATAATATTATAAATTACAAACAACAAACCAATAAATTATAAAGAACAGAAACCCTGAACAAATCTATACCTGTAAACATGAGATTTTCTCACTGGGAGAATGGGAGTGTTACAGAGACTGGTGCAAGAAATTTTTAAGCCTTGAGTTTTGTATTCTTCAACGATGGGTCCTACCCCTTGTAAGGTAGAGTGGCCCAAAGGATTTTGTTTAATATTAAGCAAGGGCTTTGTTCAATCAATTTTGATTTTAATTGGGGTGCACTATGGCTCTGTGCTGATGATGCAGCCCATGAAAAGACAGGTACCTGTTTCGATAAAAAATTCTGGGAGCCAGCAGGAATATCTTTGGTGTAGGGACAATGTAACATATAAGCAGGGCATCAAAAGTAGAGTCCAGTGGATTGTTCTTATCAATTACTTTTTTCTTTTTGGGAGAAAGAGATGCCAGCAAGATATTTTTCCAAAAGTCTTGTCCCAATAAATGAGCTGGAGTAGATTCCACCACTAAGACGAGATAGGTATCCAGTAATGGCTTAAGGTGAAAAGTAATAGGCTGGGACAAAAAAGCCATCAATGGTTCATGTAAAACTCCGCCATTTAAATATTTTTATTACTCCAAGGCAGGAGCTGGTTGAGGTTAGTGGAGTTGAACACCAATAGGGTTGCTCCTGTATCTATATAAACAGTCAGGACCTCATTGCCAATTTAGAGTGGTCTCCCCAAGGTGATTATGTGGAAGAATTGGAGAAAGCTCCTGTATGTTCTCAAAGCCCCTCCATAGGGAAGGAGAAACAGAAGGCTTAAGTGAAGAAGACTGTTTATAAACCTAAAACTGATTGCTTATATTAACAGTTCTTCTTCCAGTGGCCTTGGCTATTTACAATAATGACAGATGCCAGGAGGTGGCTTTTGTGGATTAAAGTTGTGTCATTTAGAGACCAAATTGTTTTCTCTGGGAGCATTCATGTTGCAATTGGAGGTTTAGGATTTTAGTAGTCTTCTTTTTATTGGTATTCTTTATAGTGCAAGCCAATTGATTTGCCAAATTAAGAAATTCAGCAGGTGGTGTGGTCTGAATTTCTAAATCCAGTTGGGGATGGGTCCATTTGGCTTTTGCTATTCAGTGTTGGGCCTGGCCTTCTCCCACAGCATGCAAATAAGTGGATAAAGACAAGAGAATTGGGGCTGGTAAGCCTGAACTGTAATGTTAAATTTATCAGTAACATAACGAGAGTCCTCAATAACCTTGGGAAATTCTTTGGCTATAGCAGGGTTCTGTTTTACTCCAAAAGACATAGGACATCTGGAGAATCTCAGAATCAGTAGAAGTCAATCCTTAAGGGGATGGGTTTATAGGTTGAGGTTGGGAAGCAGAAAGGGGAGAAGTAATAGGGGAAGAAATATCAGGGAACAAGGGAAGTTCAGAAGGTGAAGAGAGGAGATAAAGTAGGTGGCACCTAAGAAACAAAAAGAATTTGAGTTCCTAAAACCCTTCTTTCTCCATCCTTCATTTATTCCAGTTAACTTAGAGACAGTATTTTGGGGCTAGGCAAATTTCGATTCTGGAATATATTATATGGACACCTCCAGATACCAATTAAGGTATACATTTCATTCAGAATGTTTGGTTTTATAGCCTAAACTTCTCATGTATTTCTGGGAAAAACAAGTTTAGGGAGGTCAAAAAAAAATCAAGAATGTCATTGCAATTCGAAGTTGTCTTTAGTATAATCAGCCCACTGAGATAAGAAAGCACGTGCTGATGTGCCATAATGCTTAAGCATAAAACTAGCTGGAGTCCCTGATTGGTGGGGGGGTACAGGTGTGTATCTTGGCTTGCCTTCGAACCTCAAGGGCCCATTTTGTGAATAAATTTATCTAGGCAATTTGATTTAACACAAAATACACAGAAGCCAAAATAAAAAACAAGAACACAAAATGAATAAAAGAATAAAGTATGTATTCACCAGGAAGAGGGACAAAGACTTCTTTAAAAGAAGGGAAGTCCTTCATAAACAGGAGTGGAAAAAACCCTCAGAAAATCTAATTTCAAATAAAACTGGACAACTCAGACAGCAGGACATGGGGTTTGGATCCGAGGTAGAGACTCACCAGGAAAAAAGGGCACACACCAAAGTGGGGCTCAAGGGGTCCATGTATTGGTACCTCACACCATAGTTCTGGGGGCCATAGAATCTCTCCAGGCAAGTTCAATTCAGACTCCACTTATGACAATAAATATGTCAAAATCAAATAAACTATAGAGACAAAACTAAGCAAATGTTTTCATTTGAAAATATATACAAAAATAGAATTGCAATTTGAGGGATAGGCACAAACTAGGATGCCTAAAGAATAAAGAATTTGGTGGTTGGGGTTTTATTGGGAAAAACGTGTTACAAAGAGTCATTTTGAAAGAAAGATCATTGGCTTCAGTGAAGGTTTTCAGGAACTGGCAACCTCTGATTGGTGGGTGACAGTGGTAGGTAAAACTAGTCTTAGGGTCAGAACATGTCATTTTGGCAGCTACTAGATAAAACTCGACTTACTGTTATAGCAGATGGTTTCAGCAGCTGGGTTTATGAAACAGTTCCTGGAGCAGGTGCTTTGTACCTGAGTGATTTTTTCCCTGGTCCCTCAACGCAAATCTAATTGCATTTGACAAGAATAACTCCAATTCCTATAATCAATTTTCACGACACATAATGAATTTAAATTCTTATGATAATTCTACCTGATTGAATGTGTGTGTTGCTTTGTTTCATTTCTAAGTACACCTTACCTATCCATTAATGTATTCTGGGAAAGTGCTTCAGGAATTTCTTTGGGAAGTATATATGTCAGCTGACTTAGTGCCTTATAGAGTTGTTTTCTTTTCTTTTTTTTTTTAAAATCAAGATCCTTGATCTTATCTCTTATTTTATTGTCACCACACCTCTTTATTTCATAGTTTTGCATATGGAATCAAAATTTGTCTTCATATTGTACAATCACTGATTCTAGTTCACTTTTACGGAATTATAATGGCATCCTGAAAATGGAAAGGACTGTTAGCCCAACATCCCTGGTATTAAATTCTAGTTCTGCCATTTATTAATATATGCAATGTCATCTGAGTAACATTTTCCTCAAATTTTTAAAATTTTACTTTCTCATTCAAAGGGTCATTTTGAACATTATGAGAGGTAAAGTAGGTAAAAATACTAAGCATTTTTATCTCAGAGAAAAACAGATCTTGAAAACCCCTTTATTTGTATAATTTGAGTTTAGATCCTCACTTCTTTAGTCACTCCACTTTCAAACACTTAACAGCTTCTCAATGACCCTTAAAATGTTGAACCCCAATTTGGGAAGCCGAGGTGGGTGGATCACTTGAGCTCAGGAGCTCAAGACCAGCGTGGGCAACATGGCAAAACCCCATCTCTACTAAAAAATAAAAATAAAAATACAAAATACAAAAAATAGCCAGGCATGGTGGTGTACATCTGTGGTCCCAGCTTCGGAGGCTAAGGTGGGAGGATCACTTGAGCCTGGGAGGTGGAGTTTGCAGTGAGCGGAGATCAGGCCACTGCATCCTAGCCAACGCAACAGAGCAAGTCCCTGTCTTAAAAAACAAAATGTTGAACCCAAAAATGCAGAGCATATTTCAATTATTTTCTGTAATCTGTAGAGATATTTATAAGTTATATCATATTTAAAGTCAATTAAGAGAAAATATGTATGAAGTAGATACTTTAATCCTGAAAAGAAACCTCTTATAATGGAATTAACTTATAATTGAATTAAATAACTAAGCCCATAATAGAGCAACCTGTAGTACTATCAGATTTTAGCTTTCCTACTTGTGTTAGCAGTAAGATTCTAACTACAGTTATATAACTTTGTATTTATGTTTTAAGAATGGCAAACTTGTTTTAATAAATGTAGAAATATTGTCCTGAGTCTATAGTGAAAGTTAGAGACAGACTGTAGAAAAGAGAGGAGGCAATGCTAAAGGGAAGGAGAAATGCAAGTGAAGAATTGAACACTTGCCTGCATCAGTCACATCAGTGCCAGGGCAATAATAAGGAGAAATTGAAACAAACTACCTTATACTTCCCGTAGCTCCCTGAAGGAGTCTGTACTTGACACACATTTGTTTGTACTGCAGGGCTTCAGTAAAATTTATATGAGTCTGTTTAATGTTTGGGGGCATTCGTGACTTATAGGAAAGTGAAAGTATTTCATAATTCATGTAAGTCTATTTTACAAGAAGAAATATCTAAGTGGAAGAATTTGTTAGTTCAAGGATATCGAGGCATAAAAATAAAATGTGAACAACTCAGAAAATAGACTGGAAATTAGATATAAACATATCTGGAAACATCTGGGTGACTGACTCATAAACTGACCTAAATCACTTTCTGAGGTAGAAAAGTTATGAAGAGTTAACATTATCATGACATGTCAGTGGATGGATTAGTAAATAATAATGATAACATGCATCATTTGTTCAAGACTCCTTTAGGTAAGATGGAGCTATTATTTAAATTTTAAAACCAGACATGCCTTTAAAATGGAAGATTCCATATTCCAGGATCTGTATCAATAAGCCATTTCAATGAAACAAAACTGGTTTATCTATGGTTAAACGAATTCCTCAAATCCCAGAAATAACCCACACATGGACCTAACTTCATAAGTGAAACTGGCACAAAAATGGAAGCAGATAAGCAATTAACTTCTTGTGATTTTAGAGCGCATCAATGAGAGCGTACTTCTGAAAAACAGGCTGCCAGCCTCAGTGTAGGGTGGCTATTTTGGCATGGACAGATCCATTAACTAAATAATTAAAAGAGCACTTGGCCCTGATATCCTGAACAGATTCCAGCTGGGTTATTATATACACTTATTGCCATTTTAATCTGCCCTGAAATTTCAACTGGGCTCAAAGTTTTCCTTAATCCTCTATCCTAAAATAGTAGTTGTTGAATATAGGGTGTTTCTCTTCTACTGCTGTTTGTGCCCAATTGTTTGGCAATATTCCCACAAACCACAAGCGAAGTTCAGCTTGTAGTTTTCAGTGAGAACATTAAAACAGAACCTAATCTGAGGAAAAATATGGTGACAAAATGTGTTCAATTTCAATGAGTCCCAATGGGATTGTAGGAAACTAAAAAAATTAATATTATAAAATACAGTTGATAAGCTAGGTTAACTATGGAAATGGATTCCCACATGAGGACTTGATATACTAGATGTCTGTATTACTTTATATATAGCTGGACAGAAAAGGCACTAATGCAGAATTACTGTCACAGGCTATTTCACAACATTTGATAATTTCTTTTTAAGATAATTTTTATTATGGGGTGGCCTGTACTCTATAATTTTAGATTTTTTCTTACAGTTTCCACAGAGTAAAATCATAAAATAATATAGATAGATAGATACATACATACATATAT
This sequence comes from Nomascus leucogenys, assembly GCF_006542625.1. NCBI lineage: Eukaryota > Metazoa > Chordata > Mammalia > Primates > Hylobatidae > Nomascus > Nomascus leucogenys. Next base: position 26,036,305 of record NC_044387.1, read on the forward strand.
ATTGCAATATGTATGTGGTATTAATTTCTCAGTTCTGCTTTATAAAGTGAGAACCTAGAAATTAGGCTTTCACTTTACAATGAAAATATCCAAAGTTGTTACATTTGTCCTTTCACCGTATGAACACATCCCACTTTATCAATAATCCCTCAACAAATAATGTACTTTAAAATAAGAATCCATTGTAAATAATTAGACATTTTGTTTATTCAATGTTGATACTTAATCTTGAAGAAAATGTAGATAATTTTCGGAAATATTGCTTAAGATGGCCATGTCTATAGATATAGATATACACATACGTTTATATTAAATGCATTTAAAATGATTAAATTTTAATTTTAATGTTGATTATATTCTATAACATCATATAATGTCAGATTAGGAAGTAATGCATCAAATTTGCATCGATGATATACTTTCAAAATTTGATATAAAGTTAGAAGAAGTATTAAACACATTGGTTCATGATAATAATGTATATTTACAATAATGTTTCAGAATATTTACCACTGTTTTTACTATATCATATGAAAACTACACTAAGTGCAAAAAACATGTTTGAAATAACCTGTTTAAAATATAAGCTAACTGAAATATATTAAATTCACTTGTGGGATGGGGATATGGCAATGAGGAAAGGCTCAAAGAGCATGTAAAGTATACTTTGACTGCATGCAGCTGCTGCTACGACACACATGCATGACTTTATGATGAATGCTCAGGGTGAACGCAAAAGGAAGTTGTATGTTTAATCATGGCTACTTACTGTCTCAAGAATACGTAGGAGTCTGGCTAGTCATTGTTAATTTCATCTGAAATATGAACTTTTGATTTCAGCAAGATCCTAGAAAGTTTTGGTTACCCTTGACATTTGTCCAGTGAGTATATTGTGGGTTGGGTTGACATTGACATGCAGTGTGCATTGTAGGTACCCAATACATATGGGATAATTTAGCGTAACTATTAAATAATTTCCAAGTATGCATTACTGAAATGACCTGGGAATTAATGTTGCAGGGGACTCAAACGGGAATTTTAAAATACTCTTCTTTTAGGTCCTAATGATCTGATGACACTGTCTGAAAGACACGAGGGATTAGAAATCTGAATTGGGAACCTGATCTTTTTTCTTTAAATGACCTATGGATATAAGGCTAGGGCAGAAATCAGCCTGCAGGACATATTTGGGGGCATGAAATATCCCTCAAAGATTCCTCAAATACCACACTTTTCATAAATTTTAATTACAAAATTTCCATAATACCTAATTCATGTTATGGTTATGATTAGGGTAACTTTGATTTTTTAACATAATAATAAGCTTTAACTTCCCATGGATAAACATATAAGATAGACATTTTCCCACTCTCAGTAAATATAAAATACTTCTGGTCATCAATTACTGACCAGAGCATTTTATATTTATTTGATATAATTAAAGAAAATAATTTCATAGCAAAGATTTGGTGATCTTTAAATCACCTTTCATTGGCTTCATTTGGCAAGAATTATGAATATGTGGTCACAAAGAAAAGTTTATTTACAGAAAGCTTGCCTCTGGAGTTACCTGCACAAATACAGCCTTGAAAAAAAACATCTGTGGAAGGCAGGACTCATTTGGTTCCTAATAAAAGTTACCCTTGGGAAGGTCACTCAGTCTACCTGATCTTTCACTGCCACTGCACACTTTAGAGGGAAGAAAACAAGAACATCAAAGTCTTACTATTTTATATATAACTTTGTCAGTTACCAATTTAAGACCTTTTTAAAAATGCACAGTCAGCAATATAGTTGCAAAAGGTAAAAGGAACTTGAAGTCAACCCCCACTGTGCATGCGACCTCTGCACTGACTGTGGACTGTGAGCTGTTTGAAGAGAAACACTGGAAACAAAGAGCAGAGGAAAGACAGAAAGGCATACATGCCTCATAGACAGCTTTCATCTGTTCTTCTCAATTGCAGTCATTGAAGTAAGTGGGAGGGGCAATGTGTCCTGAATAGTTTGGTTTGTATTTGACAACACAGGGGAGAAATATACAAAGCTCATACATGTCCACCAACCCTCAAAGAGAGCAATTAAAGCAACCTGGTTCAAATTTGATTTCAAACATGGTCAAAATTTGAGTAACTATTTTTGTATTTTATTTTTTGTATAAAGAAAATAATGTAAGTAGGATCATCTTTACAAAGAGAATAAACAGATTGCTGTGAAAAAAACACAGTGTCATAATTTCATCTCTCATTCATAGCAAAATCTTTTTCATTAATATAGCTTCTTTTGGCCTGGTGCGGTGGCTCACACCTGTAATCCTAGCACTTTGGGAGGCCAAAGCTGGCGGATCACCTGAGGCCGGGAGTTCAAGACCAGCCTGACCAACATGGAGAAACCCCATCTCTACTAAAAATACAAAATTAACCTGTCATGCCTGTAATCCCAGCTACTGGGGAGGCTGAGGCAGGAGAATCACTTGAACCCGGGAGGTAGAGGTTCTAGTGAGCCGAGACTACACCATTGCACACCAGCTTGGGCAACAAGAGCGAAATTCTGTCTCAAAAAAAGTTTCTTTTCAGGTAATTCAGCTTCAGGGAAAGATGCAAGAATTACTGAGGAAGAGAATAAATACTTCTCTAGTCACTCAGAGGCACTAAGTCCAACCTGGCAATCAGTGTGGTGACAGATGTCACCCAGAGCAGGCTCAAGCCCAGAACCCACATCTGCTAGTTTACACTTGAAGATGATTTCTCTAAACACAGGATATGTTTTGTTAATTGATAATCTGATTTGTTTGCATTGTCATATTGAAGAAGAAATAACTTAAAATTAACAGGAAAAAGGCACTGAAAAAACAAAGTTTAGATTAATATTTAATCTTAATGGAAGAAAAATCCATTTACATTTTCATGGCAAATTATGAACTAATTGCAGAATCTCCTGTTAAGGAATTCTATTAAAATAATTAGTAATGTTGAAGAAAACTAGTTACTCTACTTTCAAATTTGTTTTTCCTACTTTCCAATAACTGACATTCTGTCAACCCATCGCATTTCAGTCTCCAGCAGCTTTGAATAAAAAAAGTCCAGAGAGAGGCTAGTAATTTTTATTTTCTCAATTCAGTTCAATAAAAATGTATTAAATATCTGCTATGTCACAGATACCACGTCAGAAAATATTGTAACATAATGAAAAACAAATGATTCTAGCTCCCAATGATACTAGCTTAATCCTAGGGAAAGGCAAGGATAGAGAAAAAAACTCAAAAAACATGAGTTTAATACAAAACTTGGGTTCCTTAAGAACTGGGCCGTGCCCAGTTCTTTGTTGTGAATCACAGGGCCAATCTTAGCTTCTGGAACACAATAAATGCTCAACAAGCATTTATAGGATGAATGCAAAAAAAAAATTGTAGTTATTAGAGACTGGGAAGGGTGGGAGAGAAGGGAGGATAGAGAGGTTAGTTAAAAGATATAAAATTATATAGGGTGGAGCCAAGATGGCCAAATAAGAACAGCTGCAGTCTACAGCTCCCAGCATGTGTGACGCAGAAGATGAATGATTTCTGCATTTCCAACTGAGGTACCGGGTTCATCTCACTGGGGATTGTCAGACAGTCGGTGCAGTGCACACAGCGTGAGCCGAAGCAGGGCGAGGCATCACCTCACCCAGGAAGTGCAAGGGGTCAGGGAATTCCCTTTCCTAGCGAAGGAAAGGGGTGACAGACGGCACCTGGAAAAACGGGTCACTCCCACCATAATACTGCGCATTTCCAATGGTCTTAGCAAATGGCACACCAGGAGATTGTGTCCCACGCCTGGCTCAAAGGGTCCTATGCCCACAGAGCTTCGCTCATTGCTAGCACAGCAGTCTGAGATCAAACTGCAAAGCAGCAGGGAGGCTGAGGGAGGGGCACCCGCCATTGCCAAGGCTTGAGTAGGTAAACAAAGCAGCTGGCTAGCTCAAATTGGGTGGAGCCCACTGCAGCTCAAGGAGGCCTGCCTGCCTCAGTAGACTCCACCTCTGGGGGCAGGGCATAGCCAAACAGAAGGCAGCAGAAACCTCTGCAGACTTAAGTGTCCCTGTCTGACAGCTTTGAAGAGAGTAGTGGTTCTCCCAGCACACAGCTTGAGATCTGAGAATGGACAGACTGCCTCCTCAAGTGAGTCCCTGACCCCCGAGTAGCCTAACTGGGAGGCAACCCCCAGTAAGGACAGATTGGCACTTCACACGGCCAGGTACTCTTCTGAGACAAAACTTCCAGAGGAGTGATCAGGCAACAACATTTGCTGCTCACCAATATCTGCTGTTCTGCAGCCTCTGCTGCTGATACCCAGGCAAACAGGGTCTGGAGTGGACCTCCAGCAAACTCCAACAGACCTGCAGCTGAGGGTCCTCTCTGTTAGAAGGAAAACTAACAAACAGAAAGGACATCCACACTAAAACCTCATCTGTATGTCACCATCTTCAAAGACCAAAGGTGGATAAAACCACAAAGATGGGGAAAAAACAGAGCAGAAAAACTGGAAACTCTAAAAATCAGAGTACCTCTCCTCCTCCAAAGGAACGCAGCTCCTCACCAGCGATGGAACAAAGCTGGACAGAAAATGACTTTGATGAGTTGAGAGAAGAAGGCTTTAGACAATCAAACTACTCCAAGCTAAAGGAGGAAGTTTGAACCCATGGCAAAGAAGTTAAGAACCTTGAAAAAAAATTAGACAAATGGCTAACTGGAATAACCAATGCAGAGAAGTCCTTAAAGGACCTGATGGAGCTGAAAACCACGGCACGAGAACTACGTGATGAATGCATAAGCCTGAGTAGCCAATTTGATAAACTGGAAGAAAGGGTATCAGTGATGGAAGATCAAACGAATGAAATGAAGTGAGAAGAGAAGTTTAGAGAAAAAAGAATAAAAAGATATGAACAAATCCTCCAAGAAATATGGGACTATGTGAAAAGACCAAATCTACATCTGGTTTGTGTACCTGAAAGTGACGGGGAAAATGGAAACAAGTTGGAAAACACTCTGCAGGATATTATCCAGGAGAACTTCCCCAATCTAGCAAGGCAGGCCAACATTCAGATTCAGGAAATACAGAGAATGCCACAAAGATACTCCTCGAGAAGAGCAACTCCAAGACACATAATTGGCAGATTCACCAGAGTTGAAATGAGGGAAAAAATGTTAAGGGCAGCCAGAGAGAAAAGTCAGGTAATCCACAAATGGAAGCCCATCACACTAACAGCGGATCTCTTGGCGGAAACTCTACAAGCCAGAAGAGAGTGGGGGCCAATATTCAACATTCTTAAAGAAAAGAATTTTCAACCCAGAATTTCATATCCAGCCAAACTAAGCTTCATAAGCGGAGGAGAAATAAAATACTTTACAGACAAGCAAATGCTGAGAGATTTTGTCACCACCAGGCCTGCCCTAAAAGAGCTCCTGAAGGAAGCACTAAATACGGAAAGGAACAACTGGTACCAGCAAAACATGTACCAGCAAAACCGGTACCAGCAAAACAACCGGTACCACTGCAAAAACATGCCAAATTGTAAAGACCATCAATGCTAGGAGGAAACTGCGTCAACTAATGAGCAAAATAATCAGCTAACATCACAGTGACAGGATCAAATTCACACATAACAATATTAACCTTAAATGTAAATGGGCTAAATGCTCCAATTAAAAGACACACACTGGCAAACTGGATAAAGAGTCAAGACCCATCAGTGTGCTGTATTCAGGACACCCATCTCACATGCAGAGACACACATAGGCTCAAAATAAAGGGATGGAGGAAGATCTACCAAGCAAATGGAAAAAAAAAAAAACCAGGGGTTGCAATCCTAGTCTCTGATAAAACAGACTTTAAACCAACAAAGATCAAAAGAGACAAAGAAGGCCATTACATAATGGTAAAGGGATCAATTCAACAAGAAGAGCTAACTATCCTAAATATATATGCACCCAATACAGGAGCACTCAGATTCATAAAGCAAGTCCTTAGAGACCTACAAAGAGACTTAGATTCCCACACAATAATAATGGGAGACTTTAACACCCCACTGTCAACATTAGACAGATCAAGAAGACAGAAAGTTAACAAGGATATCCAGGAATTGAACTCAGCTCTGCACCAAATGGACCTAATAGACATCTACAGAACTCTCCACCCCAAGTCAACAAAATATACATTCTTCTCAGCACCACATTGCACTTATTCCAAAATTGACCACATACTTGGAAGTAAAGCACTCCTCAGCAAATGTAAAAGAACAGAAATTATAACAAACTGTCTCTTAGACCACAGTGCAATCAAATTAGAACTCAGGATTAAGAAACTCACTCAAAACCGCTCAACTACATGGAAACTGAACAACCTGCTCCTGAATGACTACTACCTGCTCCTGAATGACTACTGGGTACATAACGAAATGAAGGCAGACATAAAGATGTTCTTTGAAACCAACAAGAGCAAAGACACAACATACCAGAATCTCTGGGACACATTCAAAGCAGTGTGTAGAGGGAAATTTATAGCACTAAATGCCCACAAGAGAAAGCAGGAAAGATCTAAGATTGACACCCTAACATCACAATTAAAAGAACTAGAGAAGCAAGAGTAAACACATTCAAAAGATAGCAGAACGCAAGAAATAACTAAGATCAGAGCAGAACTGAAGGAAATAGAGGCACAAAAAACCCTTCAAAAAAATCAACGAATCCAGGAGCTGGTTTTTTGAAAAGATCAACAAAATTCACAGACCACTAGCAAGACTAATGAAGAAAAGAGAGAATAATCAAATAGATGCAATAAAAAATGATAAAGGGGATATCACCACCAATCCCACAGAAATACAAACTATCATCAGAGAATACTATAAACACCTCTATGCAAATAAACTAGAAAATCCAGAAGAAATGGATAAATTCCTTGATGCATACACCCTCCGAAGACTAAACCAGGAAGAAGCTGAATCCCTGACTAGACGAATAACAGGCTCTGAAATTGAGGCAATAATTAATAGCTTATCAACCAAAAAAATCCAGGACCAGCTGGATTCACAGCCGAATTCTACCAGAGGTACAAGGAGGAGCTTGTACCATTTCTTCTGAAACTCTTCCAATCAATAGAAAAAGAGGGAATCCTCCCTAACTCATTTTATGAGGTCAGCATCATCCTGATACCAAAGCCTGGCAGAGACACAACAAAGAAAAAGAGAATTTTAGACCAATATCCCTGATGAACATCGATGCAAAAATCCTCAATAAAATACTGGCAAACCGAATCCAGCAGCACATCAAAAAGCTTATACACCATGATCAAGTGGGCTTCATCCCTGGGATGCAAGGCTAGTTCAACATACGCAAATCGTTAAATGTAATCCAGCATATAAACAGAACCAACGACAAAAACCACATGATTATCTCAATAGATGCAGAAAAGGCCTTTGACAAAATTCAACAGCCTTTCATGCTAAAAACTCTCAATAAATTAGGTATTGATGGGACGTATCTCAAAATAGTAAGAGCTATCTATGACAAACCCACAGCCAATATCATACTGAATGGGCAAAAACTGGAAGCATTCCCTTTGAAAACTGGCAAAAGACAGGGATGCCCTCTCTCACCACTCCTATTCAACATAGTGTTGGAAGTTCTGGCCAGGGCAATCAGGCAGGAGAAGGAAATAAAGGGTATTCAATTAGGAAAAGAGGAAATCAAATTGTCCCTGTTTGCAGATGATATGATTGTATATCTAGAAAACCCCATTGTTTCAGCCCAAAAGCTCCTTAAGCTGATAAGCAACTTCAGCAAAGTCTCAGGATACAAAATCAATGTACAAAAATTACAAGCATTCTTATACACCAATAACAGACAGAGAGCCAAATCATGAATGAACTCCCATTCACAATTGCTTCAAAGAGAATAAAATACCTAGGAATCCAACTTACAAGGGGCGTGAAGGACCTCTTCAAGGAGAACTACAAACCATTGCTCAACGAAATAAAAGAGGATACAAACAAATGGAAGAACATTCCATGCTCATGGGTAGGAAGAATCAATATCATGAAAATGGCCATACACCCAAGGTAATTTATAGATTCAATGCCATCCCCATCAAGCTACCAATGACTTTCTTCACAGAATTGGAAAAATCTAAAGTTCATATGGAACCAAAAAAAGAGCCCACATTGCCAAGTCAATCCTAAGCCAAAAGAACAAAGCTGGAGGCATCTCGCTACCTGACTTCAAACTATACTACAAGGCTACAGTAACCAAAACAGCATGGTACTGGTACCACAACAGACATAGATCAGTGGATCAGAACAGAGCCCTCAGAAATAATGCCGCATATCTACAACCATCTGATCTTCGACAAACCTGACAAAAACAAGCAATGGGGAAAGGATTCCCTATTTAATAAATGGTGCTGGGAAAACTGGCTAGCCATATGTAGAAAGCTGAAACTGGATCCCTTCCTTACACCTTATACAAAAATTAATTCAAGATGGATTAAAGACTTAAATGTTAGACCTAAAACCATAAAAACCCTAGAAGAAAACCTAGGAATTACCATTCAGGACATAGGCATGGGCAAGGACTTCTTGTCTAAAACACCAAAAGCAATGGCAACAAAAGCCAAAATTGACAAATGGGATCTAATTAAACTAAAGAGCTTCTGCACAGCAAAAGAAACTACCCTCAGAGTGAACAGGCAACCTACAGAATGGGAGAAAATTGTTGCAATCTACTCATCTGACAAAGGGCTAATATCCAGAATCTACAATGAACTCAAACAAATTTACAAGAAAAAAAACAAACAACCCCATCAACAAGTGGGTGAAGGATATGAACAGACACTTCTCAAAAGAAGACATTTATGCAGCCAAAGGACACATGAAAAAATGCTCATCATCACTGGCCATCAGAGAAATGCAAATCAAAACCACAATGAGATACCATCTCACACGAGTTAGAATGGCCATCATTAAAAAGTCAGGAAACAACAGGTGCTAGAGAGGATGTGGAGAAATAGGAACACTTTGACACTGTTGATGGGACTGTAAACTAGTTCAACCTTGTGGAAGTCAGTATGGTGATTCCTCAGGGATCTAGGACTAGAAATACCATTTGACCCAGCCATCCCATTACTGGGTATATACACAAAAGATTATAAATCATGCTGCTATAAAGACACATGCACACGTATGTTTATTGCGGCACTATTCACAATAGCAGAGTTGGAACCAACCCAAATGTCCATCAATGATAGAGTGGATTAAGAAAATATGGCACATATACACCATGGAATACTATGCAGCCATAAAAAATAATGAGTTCATGTCCTTTGTAGGGACATGGATGAAGCTGGAAACCATTATTCTCAGCAAACTATCACAAGGACAAAAAACCATACATCACATGTTCTCACTCATAGGTGGGAATTGAACAATGAGAACACATGGACACAGGAAGGGGAACATCACACTCCGGGGCCTGTTGTGGGGTGGGGAGAGGGGGGAGGGATAGCATTAGGAGATATTCCTAATGTTAAATGATAAGTTAATGGGTGCAGCACAGCAACATGGCACATGTATACATATGTAACAAACCTGCAAGTTTTGCACATGTACCCTAAAACTTTAAGTATAATAAAAAAAAAGAAAATTATAGAGAAGAAACAGAAGTTCTAGTGATCTATAGCACTGTAGGATGACCATAGTTAATAATTTATTATATATCTTTAAATAGCTAAAAGATAATTTTGAATGTTGCAAAACAAAGATATAAAGACTTGAGGTGATGCATGTGCTAATTACTCTGATTTGATCATTACGCATGACACATATTTATCTAAATATCATTCTGTATCCCATAAATATGTACAAGTATTACATGTGTGAAAAAACAGTGCAATGTTTTGGCCATAGTAATGAGTATGATGTGCTATAGCCGAATAGAAAAGAAACTTTCAGTGTGGCCTGAGGAGACCCTGGGAGGTACTCACTTTTTCTTCTGTCTCTCCGAACACACACACACACACACACACACACACACACACACCCTCACCTCTCACAAACTTTACAGAAACTTTAATGGAGTGTTCAACTTCAGTTTGCAAATATTCCTGCATAATTTTAAATTTATTGTTTTAAGTGCTGATTTTTTTTGGTACATCTTGAGTCTGAATATTTAGTAGTTTCAGTAGTCCTCTATTTAGGGTGGGTAACATGGCTGTGTTGTGAGTGCCTGTTCTGGTCCTGGGGGGGTTTGCCCACAAATCATTCCTCACTGGCTCCTGGTCTGCTCTGCTCTGTAGTATGGAGCGGATGATGTTGCGTCTGAATGTCCCAGCTTCTGAGATCGGTGGGCTTCAGCGGGATTCAATCTATGGGAGGCACTGGTGAGGGACTGGGTGGTGGAAGAAGGGAGAAATTAGAGCATATCTCTTTCTCCCACAGTGCCTGTGTTCTTCTATCCTGCCTCTCTCTGGGCAACTCAGGCTCCTGAGTTACAGTCGCTTTGCATCTCTAATAGGCACTGTCTGCTGTGGCTGACCCCTGGGTTTCTTCAATGTCTCTTTTTCTGTTTGGCTTCTCAACTATTCTATCACCATGTAGACAATCTCTTGCATAAAATTCATTGAGTTTTAAATGCCCAGGGTAATTTTTGTATTAATACTTAATACAAATTGTGCTTATTGTTTTACATGTATTCTGTTATTCAATTCTTACAAGAACTCTGGACCATCAGTGTGACTATTTTCCTAGTTTCACAGACAAAGGAACTGAAGCTTACAGAGTTAATGTGACTCACTCAAGGCTACTTTATTAATAGCTAGCAGAACCAGGACTTATACCCAGACTTTTAACTACACTAACACTGCTTGTCGTGGGTACTATTTGTATATTGCCTCAGAGCTAGGCATCATTTCATACTAGTGCCAGCTTCCTTCCCTTTTAGCTATAGTCTACAGTTGTTACTTGCTACTTTAAATATTATGCATTCTGGGAAATCATACAATTAAACTTGCTAGAACTGAATCTACAATGTGGGACTATGCAATCCATGTGAGGGCATAGAATGCCTATGAACACATTTAGGCTTTAATTTATGAACAACATGGGAGCTGTTTTAGTTCATAAAAGCTTTTTATTGCTTTCTGATTCTCTGCAGTGTTCTAAAGTGTAAAGTTTGTTTGATATCTGAGTTCTAGTGTCCAAATTATTTCTACACATGTGGGAACCCTGCTAAATTGTGATATCCTTGAAGACAAAAATTGCACCTTATCAATCTCTGCATTCACAGTGCATAGTTCAAGATCCAAGTAGTCAGAGGCACTCAATAAATGTGATTTGTAATGGTATTTGAATGAGTATATGCGTAAGTGGATGTGTATAAGTGATATATGTGTGAAACATTCTAAAATAAGTATGTGTTTAAGTACCTCTAAAAGACACAGCCTCAGATTATCCAGAATAAACCAGCAGTAGCTGCACAAATTATTTCATATTGACGTTTGCAGGTAGAAAGTGATTTATTAATCCATTCCTTGAATAGAATAAATAAACTCAGAGATGGTAATACAATGATCATATTTTAATTGAGAGTTAGTATTCCATTGGTTAATAGTCAATTTAGATTTCTGGTCTTGCATGGAATGCTAAATACACAGGTTCCTCTAGAATCTGCTAAAACCTCCCCGAAAATGGCAGTGAAGAGGTTAAAAAAACTAGTGCAAATCCACAAAGGAAAAACAACAAGACAGAACAAACAAGAGCTGTTAACTATGTTGTGTAAGTTAAAAAGTGAATAGACAACTAGACTAGTTACATGAGCAAAACTAAAAGCCACAAAGAGAAAGAATTAAAGTAGGCTGATTCACTGTGTAGAATAGAAGGAAGCCTCAGGGTTTGGAAAAGTCAGACACCTCACAAGGCAGGAAGTGTGTCTGGAACTGATTATAGGAAAGATTGTTGGAAAGTTTGTATGGCAAGCAGTTACATCTTCAGATGTCTCCCCTCAAGACAGATAAACAAGCAATTACTCACTTTCTACTTTGATAAAAGACTAGAGTTTACTCCCTAGAAATAGTGAATCACACAATTTCTGATCTTAACGATTCTCAGTACAGTATTATTATTATTATTTCTGAGACAGAATCTCTCTCTGTCACCCAGGCTGGAGTGCAGTGGTGCGATCTCGGCTCATTGCAACCTCTGCCACCCTGTTCAAGCTATTTTCCTGCCTTAGCCTCCCAAGTAGCTGGGACTACAGGCACGTGCCACCATGCCCGGCTAATTTTTGTATTTTTAGTAGAAACGGGGTTTTGCCATGTTGTCCACGCTGGTCTCGAACTCCTGACCTCGGGCAATCCAACTGCCTCGGCCTCCCAAAGTGTTGGGATTACAGATGTGTGCCACCATGCCCGGCCAATGCTCAGCATTACTGAAGGTAGTGGTAAATATTTTCATCCAGAAAATATTAAAATGTAGTGCTAAATTGTGAGCCCTCACATTATATGGCCCTCCCCAGAACCTCTCCCAAGAGACAGGCCTACACAGGTGGTAGGAATTTAGACTCGTCCCCTCTTACACTTGATCTGTCCAAAAGAAAAGCCCATGAGAAACCGACAGGTAACGTTTTCCTAATAAAAAAACCAGATTCCTCTCTGCTTACCTTTGCAGGGAGACCAATCAGTCAACAAACACTACTTATTCACATAGATCTTTCAAAAACCAATTTAGTGTTTCAACAGTAAATATAAATAAACCGTAAAAAAAATGCCCTGAGGAAAGCCACTTACATAAATCATTAAGACCAAAACACACACACACAAACCAAACTTAAAAGTTATGCAAAGAGCAAAAGAAAAAGAAAAAAAAAACTTGAAGAGTTCTAGATTTAACAACTTAGATGTTGAGACACTAAAACAAAATCAGGATGCTATAAAAGGAATGTTCAGAAAGCAAATAAAATACCCTTGAAACAAAACTATGATAGTAGAAATTTATTTTTAAAAGCTGTCTATGGAGGAATTGAATAAAAAATCTTCTCCAAAACCCCCACAAAAAATGACATAAGAATATAAGGAAAAAAACTAACATTAGATGATCAATTCAAGAAATTCATATCCTGAATAGGAATTCCAAAAAAAGAAAATAAAGAATATGAAAAAGCCCAGGTGCAGTGGCTCACACCTGTAATCCCAGCACTTTGGGAGGTCGAGGCTGGAGAATCACTTGAAGCCAGGAGTTTGAGGCCAGCATGGCCAACATGATGAAACTGTCTCTACTAAACATACAAAAATTAGTTGGGCATGGTGGCATGCACCTGTAATACTAACTACTCAGGAGGCTGAGGCAGGAGAACCGCTTGAACCCAGGAGGTGAAGGTTTCAGTGAGTTGAGATCATGCCACCACACTCCAGCCTGGGCGACACAGTGAGACACCCTCTCAAAAACAAAACAAAACAAAAAAAAAAGAATATGAAAAAGACACAGTAATAAAGGAAGTAATACAAGTAAGTATTTCAGAACTTAAGAACACAAGGCTCTAAGTTTTTTTTTATTCCAACTAAATCCTAATAAAATGAATGAATAAAAAGACCTGAAGGCTCATAATCGTTAAATTTCAAAATACTGGGATGTAGAGAAAATTTTAAAAGCATCAGAGTGCAAAAGCAAGTCATTTATAATTGATCAAGACTCAGAACATTATCAGAATTCTTAAAACATCATTAAAAGCTAAAGTAGTATCTTCTGAGTGAAAAACGTTGTTTTGGACTGGGTAGAGGGAGAAAGTGGAACTCTTTATCTTGCCAAATAAGCAATCATTATACATTTTAATGATTTTCTATATTTTCTTTACTCCCAAGTACCATTCTTAAGCAGTTACTGTAGAATAGTATGTAGTAAAGAATGAAGCCTTTCCCCAAGAGATTTTTCTGGTTTTTGCCCTAAGCTTTTGGAAAGTAATGTCTTAAATCTTGGGATATTATGCCTGATAGAAATGTCTTTGTCTGTCTACGGGCCTTGGAACATGCAGCACAGTCTAACAGGTGTGGCTGGCCATCCAAGGAAAGCAAGATAATTTATGTTGAGGGTTTTGGGCCATAAGATAGTAGTCAATCTAGACACTGAAATCAACTATGTGTGCAATTAATTCATCAATCATACCTATGGAATGAAACCAAAAAAGAAGCTCAACAACAAGGCTCTGGTGAGCGTCTCTTGTTGGCAATGCTCCGTGCACGTTGTCATACATCAGTGCATGGAAAGTAACGCATCCTGACTCTACAAGGATTAGACAAGAAAGTTCTGCATTTGGTATTTCCCCAAACTCTGCCCTATGTGCTTTTTGCTTTGGCTGATATTGATTTGTATTCCTTCCCTGTAATAAACCATAGACATAAGTAAAATGGCTTTCAATAAATTTTGCAAGTCCTTCTAGCAAATTATAAAAACTGTTTCGGAAACTTTCCAAACTTCTAATTGGTGTTAATAGTAAGGGTGGTCTTGTGTGGAATGTGCTCTTTCCAAACTTTGTAGTTGGTTCTCCAAATACTGTAAATATGCTCCACCAAATGAGAAAATAAGCTGGGAAATATGTTTTGGGATCCTAGAAATGAGGCACATAATAAGGGTGACAGGTGAGTAGAATTCTCAGGATGAAGAAGGAACATCCCCAGATGCCAGTTGTGCAGTATGTATTAGTAAGCAGTCAGATTGGAACAGGAGGGCAGAAAGCTCAAGATAAATTCATTAAGGAAAATAAGGAGGAAAGAAAGAGAACTTGGAGGTTTCTACATGGGGGGCACTTTTACAAGGCCCCAATATATTAGGTTTATATAAGAGCGTGGGCAACTATTGCTCAATATTTTCATTTCTCAAACTGGAAATACAGACTTTTTTACATGAGAACTTTGATTTTTATATGAGAACTCCCAATTTCTAAATGTTGACAACAAATTCAAATTCAAACATTTTGCTGTATAAACATAACAAATCTGTGGGAACAAATTCATTCCACTAGCATACCACCAGTTTGCAGTTTGTAGTTTTGCTCTGCAGCATTTATTTTCTTTGCTCTGGCAGTGTTCTAAGCTAAAGCAAGACTCTTAGGATGCTCTGTTCTTATTTCTAACGTCCTATGCAGCCCTATTCCTTAAGATCATTGGATTTTTAGTTATTTTTTTTTTTCCACAAATGGTTTGGAATTCTGAATTTGTTTGGTTCACTCAATGCTGAATGCCCATTTACTAGCTTAATCTATAGACATGGGAGATTCCGTACTTCCTAGTGGATTCTCCAATGGGAAGTCAGCTACCAAGTTTGAGTCAAGAGTCTTCATATATATTAGTAAATATGAGCTTGGGTTACTGTCACCACTGGGAAAAGACCACAGCCTGCCTAATCTTGCTACTCTCCAATGTTGACGATATTTTCCAAGGAATCAACACTTTTAAAGATCTCCAGCAAAATGGTTCCCCAGCTTAAAAGTACGGCCAGAGTCCTTGAGAAATCAGCACTTCCTTTAAATAATACCTGCAATGCAACTATTCTCACTATTTCTACCACTTCCCAGCCACCTAGAATGCAGCACAGATTAATGCAATAGAACTCCAAACTGGGTAAACAGCTTCTACGCTCGTTCTCGGCCTTTTCTCTCCACAGCTCAAAGAGTGTTCCTTTAAAAGGTCAAATGATGTCAGTCATCTTCTCAAAGTCACCCAGTGGCTCCATCTCACCCAGAGTAAAAGCCCATGTAATCTTGTCTACAACCCCAGCTCCTCTTCCCAACCTTCCCTGATCTTTCCTCATTCACTCTGCCTTTAGTCAAATTGGCCACTGTGGTAAACTGGAAAATAGCTCCCCAAAAGATATCCACCTCAAATCTCTGGAACGCATGAGTTTTAAAGGTCATAAGAGGATCTGCTTATCCTGGATCATCTGAGTAAAAACTGCAATCCTATGTATCCTCATAAGAGAAAGGCAGAGGGAGTTTTGAGAGAGACACACAGAGAAAAAGGTGATGCAAAGACAGGCAGAGATCAGAGTGATGTAGCTGCAAACCAATGAACACCTACAGACAACGTAATCTAGAAGAGGCAAGGAATGGAATCTCTCCTGTGGTCTACAGAGCAGCGGTCCGCAACCTTTTTGCCACCAGGGGCTGGTTTTGTGGAAGACAATTTTTCCCTGGGGTTGCAGGGAGATGGTTTCAGGATGAAATTGTTCCACCTCAGAACCTCAGATCAGCAGGTGTTAGTTAGATATTCATAAGGAACGCACAACCTAGATCCCTTGTATGTGGAGTTCACAATATGGTTTGCGCTTCTATGGGAATCTGCTGCTGCCACTGATCCCACACGTTAGCTCAGGCAGAGTCCGCCTGCCACTCACCTCCTGCTGTGAAGCTGGGTTCCTCACAGGCCAGGGATTGGTACTAGTCTTGGTGCGGGGGAAGGGGAACCCCTTGCTCTAGAGGGAGTTTGACCTAACACCTTGATTTCAGAATTGCAGCCTCCAGAAATGTAAGGAATTCATTTATGTTGTTTTAAGTCACCCCATTTGCGGCCATTTATTGCAGCAGCCACACAGCCTCTACTGCTTTAGATGTATTGGCCTCTGAGCTTTTTTTTTTTTTCAAGTTATTGTAAATTATTTATATATTTAATATATTTATTGTTTTAAATTGACAAATGATAATTGTATGTGTTTCTGGGGTGCCATGTGATATTTTGATTCACATATACATTGTGCAATGATCAAATTAGGCTAATTTGCATATCCATCACCTCAAATATATACCATTTCTTTGTGGTGAGCGCATTGAAAATTCTTTTAGCTATCTTAAAATATGTAATACATTATTATTAACTATGTCACTTTGCTGTGCAATGGAACACCAGATTTATTACACCTCTGTAATTGTAACTTTGTACCCACTGACCAAGTCTCTCCCTTTCCCCATTCAACTGCCCTCACCTCCTCAGCCTCTGGTAACCACCATTCTACTCTGCTTCAATGTATTGGACTTTTAGATTCCACATTGTCTCTTTGTGCCTACCTTACTTTACTTCCCATATTGTCCTCTAGCTTCATCTATGTCTCTGCTTTCTTTTACTTTATTTATTTATTTATTTTTTTTTTTTGAGACGGAGTCTAGTTCTGCTAGTTCTGTCACCCAGCCTGGAGAGCAGTGGCACCATCTCAGCTCACTGCAACTTCCGCCTCCTGGGTTCAAGTGGTTCTCCTGCCTCAGCCTCCTGAGTAGCTGGATTACAGGCGCCCACCACCACGCCCAGCTAATTTTTGTATTTTTAGTAGAGACAGAGTTTCACTGCGTTGGCCAGGCTGGTCTCGAACTCCTGACCTCGTGATCTGCCTGCCTCGGCCTGCCAAAGTGCAGGGATTACAGGTGTGAGCCACTGCACCTGGCCAGCTCTGCTTTCTTTGAAGAACTTTAGGCACACTCCAGGCTCAGGAAAACTGCATCTCTAGTTCTTTCTGATTGAAATAGCCTTCTCCTTGATAATCGAATGGCTTCTCCAGATCTTTCCTCAAGTACCAACTACTTGGGGAGATCTACCCTAATCACCTCACTTAAATCTGCGATGTCCCAGCACTCCCCTCCTCTGCTGCTTTATTTCTCCCCGCAGCGTGCATCTAATAACACTTTGTTTTACTTATGAATGCGTTTATTATCTGCCTCCTTCAAAGATAACGTAAGATCAGTGAGGGTAGGAGCTGTGGTCTGTTTTGTTTATCCCTGAATCCCCAGTGCCTATGGCGTGAAAAACATCGTTGGAAATATAATTAAGGAATCCATGCATGCAGAGTGAATGAAAGAACCAGGCAGAGAGTTGAAATCCTGACTAATAAGGTGATTTTTTTGTTGTTGTTTCTGAATTGGATCAGTGTGTTAAGACTTATATTTCATGTTGATCCTTCACTAAGCCTTCTTTCTTTTAACAAGTTTTATTCTCTTAACAGAGTTTATTTCCTTTTAGTGATCTTATTCAAATAAAATTTTAATGCTTATGAGCTGTCACTTTTTATTATTCCAAACTTGTTTTGCAATTTCTATAATACTTTACACATTTTATTTTTAATCTAGTTTCCAATGATCAGCGCATCTTTTTACTTTAAGACCTTTACCTCTAACTTTCTGCCATTTATTATTAATTTTATTTTACCTCTTTATTTACATTTTATCCACATTAATAGTGATACATTGGTTAAAGGTATAGACTCCAGAACCATTGTATCTATGTTTAAATCCCACTTTCTATATTCACTAGAGTTGAAACTCTGAGGAAGTTACCTAATTTTCCTGGTTTGTAAAATGGTAACAATACTCACCTCCCAATTATAGGGTTCTCATAAATATTAAAGATTGAATAGATTTTAAGATTATCTAACAGCGTCAGGCTTACAATAATCCTAAAAAAAAAGATTTTTAAGTTCCAAAGTAATTTTGTTACATTATTTTTATACCTGATTTTTTCTTATTTATCTTATTTTGACCGACAGCATATGCGTAAATTAAATACCAGAATCGCCAAATTTTTAAACGAACAGTTTGTTTGAGGGACCTTTAAATATAAACTATTTATCTATATCACATCTCCCATATCCACCTTCATTCCTGCAATATGGCCTAAAACCTCAAATTTGTGTACTAGTACCAACCAGTGCATGAATTAGGAAATATCACTAACATTAGGCTTTCAAAACAGGAACATCTTTTGTGTCCCATAATAAAGAAGGGAGGGGGAAAAGCATTTTAAAATCATGAAGTAAACTGCCCTAAAGGCTAAAATTGCTGCCAACTTAATAAGCCCACTATGGTTTTATGAAATATTTGTGCTCTGTCTGACAGCCACAGTAAAAACCTCCGGTAGGTTTTCAATTGGATAAAAGAAAAACCAGAATATATTGGAATGAGGCCACATTTATCTAAATCAACAGAGACATTTTTTACTGCAGTGACCTTCACTGCATCCTGAGGACTACAGCAGCATTAAAAAAAAAACATTTTTTTTCCCTTAAATATATAAAATACCCTGAAAAGATCTCTCTTTATCTTGGTTTTTTTCCCATGATCACATATTCAAGACCTTCTTCTAAGGATTTCATATGCTTAAAGTTATTATACATTTCTCTCCACCTCCATAAGCTACTGTTACATTTTACATAAATGCTAAAATTCTCCTAGATGTGTCATATTACTTTCCTTAATGATCATCACTCAAAACGACAGCTTTCAAAAAACCCATTGTGCTGACATCTAAGGAGAGAAATATTCTTAAGATGACTGGAATCAATCAACATAATGAAAAACCTAATGTTTAACATCTGTATAAAGACTTAGATATGGCATAGTCTGAGTAAACTAATCTCTTTTCTTTTTGGAGGAAACATTGGACTGAATTTGTAATCTCTTTATTTACCATAGATCCCAATACAGTGGACAAGATACTCCAGACGTTTTACATGCATCTAATCTGCTGTTTAAGACATTCTACAAATCTTCATAATTTCAAGATCAATCATAATGTTTTCCAAGTGGCCAAATTTTAAAATATACTAGTTTAAAGCATGGTTATTCAGTTAAAAGAAATGTATATATACATATATATATATATATGTATATATATATATATATATAATTTTTTTTTTTTTTGTAGATGGAGTCTCGCTCTTGTTGCCCAGACTGGAGTGCAGTGGCACGATCTTGGCTCACTTCAACCTCCGCCCCCCGAGTTCAAGCGATTCCCCTGCCTCAGCCTCCCGAGTAGGTGGGAGTACACGCGTGTAGTGCCACCACGCCCGGCTAATTTTTTGTATTTTTTTTAGTAAAGATGGGGTTTCACCATGTTGGCCAGGATGGTCTCTATCTCCGAACCTCATGATCCACTCGCCTTGCCTTCCAAAGTGCTGCAATTACAGGTGTAAGCTACCACGCCCGGCCCTAAAATATTATTTTTGATTGGAAGGGGAAATACGGAGTTAATTTTATCTCAGTTTCCTCCATCTTTCCATTTGGCCAAACTAACTTTTCATTAAATTTGTATTACTTGATAATTAAAATAAATAGAATAGATATCCTTTTATTTTTTATAACATTATATGTACATATATTTTTGCATATGTACATAGATATTATGAATAAAATATTTAAGTTTCACATACATGGATACATTTCCCTGGCATTCATATATTTAATATTAAGATGCCCATTGTGTGGCTGGGTGGGGTGGCTAATGCCTGTAATCCCAGCACTTTGGGAGACCGAGACCATCCTGGCTAACATGGTGAAACCCCGTCTCTACTAAAAAAAAAATACAAAAAATTAGCTGGGCGTAATGGTGGGTGCCTGTAGTCCCAGCTACTCGGGAGGCTGAGGCAGGAGAATGGCGTGAACCCGGGAGGCAGAGCTTTCAGTGAGCCGAGATCGCGCCATTGCACTCCAGCCTGGGCGACAGAGTGAAACTCCATCTCAAAAAAAAAAAAAAAAAAAAAAAAAAAAAATTGCCCATTGGGTTATGTGAAATGATTCACTAAAGAGTAATCCAAAATACTAAGTATGTTCCTCTAATATGAGAAAAGAAAAACTTTAATCATCCATGCTATTTGCTTATCCATACCTTTTCTTATGTGTAACTTGCTAATAAGTTATGACTGGAGGCATGCCTAAAAAGCCTTAGTTCTTCAAAATGTGACCCATCTGTCCTTG